>NC_135806.1:37315229-38061075 GCF_964213995.1 Mustelus asterias
CATGTTTTTACAAGTTAAAAAGCAATGTTTGTGTATATTTTTTGTCTTCCACTTTGCATTTTGTGGAGTCAGGTTGGGCAGATTCAGGAGGGACTTGATGGGGGGGGGGGGGGGGGGGGTGGGTAGCCTAGAAGTTGAGTGCAGGGGGCCCCACAAACTGTAAATCTGCCTCTGCTTTGGTCATCAGAAAAAAAAAAGCAGATTTTTTTTTTAAAGCTGAGAAACTTGTATGTATACTTGTTCAAAGCTACCTGGGTGTGCTTGTATAAGGAATGCAGAAAGTTTGCATTGAGGTGCAGCAAGTAATTTTTTTATTTTTTATTTATACTTTTCCAATTCAATCAAATCAAATCCAATTCAGAGTCTCAACAAGTTGAGACATTTCAGATCCAGGCTGACAAGACAGGGCGAGCGACCAAACCACCCTGTCCTGGGCCTGATCTACATGAGCCAAGCTGATTGGAGAAGGGGGAGGTTCCTCCTCCAAGACTTGAGCTCATTTGCATCTTAGCCAAAAGGCCGAGATGCCGCTTTTAAAAATTGCTTCATATGAAACATATGAAGCCTCAGCGTAACCTAATGACCTCGACCAAGTGCAGCATCCAATCCATACTACACTTGATCTTAGCCAAAAGGCCGAGAAGCGATGGTGCAGCAAGTAATTAGGAAGGCAAACAGTATGTTGGCCTTTATTGCAAAGGGATGGGAGTACAGGATAAAGGAGTCTTGCTACAGATGTACAGCATTTTGGCGAGACTGCATCTGGAGTACAATGCACAGTTTTTGTCACATTTAAAAAAGGAAGAACTTGTATTAGAGGCAGTACAACGAAGGTTCACCAAATAAATGCCTGGGTTGAAGGGTGGCTGTTCTATGCAAAGCTGAGTAAATTATATTCTCTGGGGTTTAGAGAGGTGATCTCAATGAAACCTACAACATCCTGAAGGGGCTTGATAGGGTAGATGCTGAGGGATTGTTTCTGTTGGTTGAGGAATCTAAAATGTTGGGGCAGTCTCAGGATAAGGGGCCTATTATTTCAGACCAAGTTGTGGGGGAATTACTTAACTGAAAGCGTTTTGAATCTTTGGGATTCTCTTCCCCATAAAGTTGTGGATGTTCCATTGTCGAATACATTTAAAGCTGGAACAGTCAAGTTGTCTCAGGGAATTAAGGGACGGTGGAAATGGCTGGAAGTTGAAGCCTAGGATCAGCCACGATCATATCGAATGAGAAGTCTCACAATACCAGGTTCAAGGCCAACAGGTTTACTTGGAATCACGAGCTTTCGGAGCACTGCTCTTGCCTCAGGTGAGTAGAGGTTAGTTCACAAAACACGGCAAATATAGGCAAAGACACCTCATACTGAATGATGCATCAAGTTCAATGCACCACGTGGTCTATTCCAGCTGCTATTTGTAATGTTTGTTTTTAGCTTATCTAAAACTGAACTTAATCACTCACACCCACTTCTGGAGAAACTGAACACGATCTCGGGTTCAGAGTACGTGGCCCGTGGGTTGGCTGCGCACGCAGGCGGCCGCGTAATTTCCGGTGGACAGAGTGCCGCGACGGTTGCCCCGGAAGTGGATTTGTTTGTTTGTTTTGGGGAGGGGGAGACAATGGCGGGGATTAAAGGTGAGGAGTTTGTGTGGGGAGGACGGGAGGGGGCGGCGCTTCCACCTTTGGGTATCAATGCGGAGACAGGCCTTGGGTTAGTGCGGCCGATATGTTCCCGCCCCCTCCCCTCTCCACCCGCCCCCCTGACCCCCTCCCGCCCCCCCCCCCCCCTTCACAAACTGTCCACTCCAACCTTGTCCTTTCTTGTGCTGACCCCTGGAGGGAAACCTGTTTTTAAAAATTATGTTTACACTTGAGTTGCAGAAATGTTTACATGTCGCATGTCTTCCAGCTCTGATCAGCCTATCATTTGGTGGAGCCATTGGATTGATGTTTCTGATGCTTGGATGTGCCCTCCCAGAATACAAGTAAACAATTAGTACCTTTTTTTTCAGTGCCAATTGAAGCATCATTCTACCTCAATTTTGTTCATTAAAACTAGTGGAGATTTATTGATTTGATTCTTGGAGGGAATTAAAGTAATGATTATGGACTAGAAGCTAAGTTCTCCAGTGAATGTAATCCTAATTTGCACTTTGAATTGTAGAAATGTTCAGATGCTTCAATTATTACTTGTTAAGAATGCTATCAGCATTGCATTCCATATTCCTGTTTGTTAACTTGACAGGCATCTTAATTTACATCTGATTCTATTCATGGGAGAAGGGACTTGAGGAATGTTGCAGGGACAGCACAGGAGGATGTACGTAGTTTGACTAGGAGGAAGGTTGTGAGGGTATATACAATGGCAAAGATCAATTGGACCACATGGCCTCTTTCTGTGTCATAGGGTCTATAAGCTTTTTAAGGTGTGGATGTGGTGACTGACAATGTGGGGTGAAAAGAAAACAGGACCAAGGCTGATAGAAGGAGGTTGTATGTGGAGCTGGTTGGCAGGGAAAGAGCAACAAGTGGGGTACTTTGGGGATCAGTATGTGGCGTTATTGTTATGCTATGTATATTGAAATTAGGGATAGAAATACCTCCAAGTTTGTAGATTGTTTCAAACTGAGAGGGACTGCAAACAAGGAATAGGCTAATCAAATGTTGAAGGATGTGAACAAGTTGAGGAGCTGAGCCAATGAGTGGCAGAAAATAGCTTGGAGAAATACAAAGCCATGAAGGACCATAAACAGTGGGAAGATAAACTGAACAGCATTCAGAAAGAGAAAATGAGGATTTTGGACAAGCTGGTAAATAGAATATTGAAACCTTTTTAGTATGGTATGCAGCAGCAGTAAAGAAAGGGTTTTATAGGAATAAAGTTGAGCATAGGGCCCAACAATAAATTATTGGGACTCCAAAGCTAATGGAACTGATGGGCACTCCATTTGTGGCAGTGCTGTGGCTACAATTTGATAGCGCCTGCAACATTCTGACTTCAATGAGTTGCCAGCAGTGCCATGATGGAAATACAGTTCATTACAGACTGATCAGAGAGGTTAACAGGACCATTTTAAAAACGGCTTATTGGGTAGCTGGGAGGGGACGGCTGAAATTTGCTACTATAAGTGGAGAGGGAAGAAGGCTGAGCGATTAATGGGCAGTGATTGTCAGTGGGGACTCTAGGACTGAATTTGTTGTTTTTTTCATCAACAGGGAGATTGGAGTTGCGCTGAGACCATATTTCATTTCTTTCCTTATTTAGCTACAGGTTTGGATATGCAGACAGACTGACCACATGAGCTGTAGGGTGAAGAGCTGTAAAAAGGAGGCTAGTGTTGATTCCAATAATTGTTGAGCAGGAATTAATCTGAAGCCAGCCTGTACCTTTACACAGATTAATTTCCAAGACAACAAAGTCTCAGGCTCCCAGTTTCTCCTCCCCTCTTCCAGTTGTCATCATTTATATCAACCGATAGCCATCACCTGTTTAACAATGCAGTTACCGTAACAATGTAATTGCCATTGCATCTTAATGTAACTAATAAGACATTGGCAGTGAGTACCTTGACCCAGTGGGTCCATCATAGAGGTTCCAGCAATGGGAGACAGCAAGCTAGTTATAAGGATTTGGGAGCAGGGTTACAACCCTAAAGATCTAATTATTATGACAAGATTGGCACCAAAAGAAAATTGTTTGAAAATGGATTAAAAAGAGGCAAAAATAATTCAATGACATTTCAAAGCATGAAGTAAACAGGAGAGAAACAGCCCCTTGTTAAGATGGAAATGCATTTAAAAAATGCAGATTCAAAGCATGGTAGATGTTAAATATTTAAACATATAAAGAAAATACATTTCAGGAGAAAAAATGGTGAATGGTATGCCCAGATATTATCATATTATTTAAAAATAGTAAATTTTCATTATTAATATGGGCCTATAAAGTTTTGCTCAAAAACTATACTGATAGGCTACAAAATGTGTGGACAGAAGTGCATCTAATGTACAGGATTTTTAGTAAATAAGGGAGATCAACAAAGCCCTGGACTCAAGTCTGAGTCATGTATCATGATGTGTTATTGTCCACTCTTACCCTAATCAAGTGTTACAGGTGTTTGTGCCAAGCTATTTTATTTTCACCATTTTTGGGAAAGGCCCTTGCATCTAGTTACTTCAAAATCACATACTGAGTAAGTAAATCTCCCCATAATGCAAATTCTTTCATCCCTTCAGTGGTTTATTATTAAAAATTCTCTCAATTTAAAAATGCTGTTTAAAGTAAGAGATATTGGTGCTAAGGTATGGATTTTTTGACCATTTGACAGCTATCACTTTATTAGATGTAAACTTTTGACCCCTTTGGTTTGACACCACATCAGAGAGGCTGCACCAGCATGGCAATTTTCTGTTTCGCACACCAGAAAGCCTTTCGTATAGGGATTTCAAATTCATGGCATGTAATGATAAGTGAATTGTCAGCTTTGGCTCAGTGAGTCAGACAGAAAATGCTGGAAAAATGCAGCAACTGTGAAGAAAGAAACAGAACAGCTCAAGTTTGTATGGCTTGTCAGAGGTGTAGCTTTTTAAGCTCTGTTGCAGAGACTTGATCACATGATCTTGTTTCAATCCTGTTAGAGACCATTTCCCATTTTTTACAAAAGTAATACAAATACCACATTTTAACCAATAGAACCATGCCACAAGATTTCGCTTTAATAAATGAAACATTAAATATAAAATAATTTAAACAAACTAACTTAATGTGGTTTCCAACTATGTTATGCACTCAATATTACTTTCTCCTATAAGCAACATCAATTTTAAAGTTATTTATTGCTTTCGGGACCACCCATAAGCATGCTACAATCTGTTTTTACGGTGCAGAAAGAGACCATTCAGCACCTTGGGTCTGCACTGGCTTTGTGAAAGAGCATTCTACATAGACACACTTTCCTACTTTATCTCCATAACCTTTTACATTCTGTCACCCTCTGGGTGAAAAGAAATTTCTTCACAATACTTTTACTCCTTTTGCCAATTATTTTGAATTTGTGCCCTCTCATTCTTGATACACTCTTGAGTGGAAGCAGTTTCTTGCTATTTATCCTGTCCATTCCCCTCAGAATCTTCTAAACTTCTATTTAGTCTCTTCTCAGTCTGCTTTTCTCCAAACCTCCAATCTATCCTCATAGCCACCCTTATTTATCCCTGTGATGATTCTTGTGAATCTCTTCTGTACTCCCTCCAACGCCTTAACATCCTTCCTCAAGTATGGCACCCAGAACTGGATGTAGTACTCCAGATGAGGCCTATTTAATACAAGTTCAATATTACCTCCTTACTCTTTTATTTAATGTCCCTTTTAATAAAGCCGAGATATTTTATGCTTTATTAACTGCTCTCTGACCATGCCCTGCCAACTTCAATAATGTATGCACTGTGGTGCCTCTGTTCATGCACCTTGTTTAGAGTTTCTCCCTTTATTTTAAATTGTCTCTCCATATTCTTCCTACCAAAATGAATCTCCCCTCACTTCTTTGCATTTAACCTCATCTGTCCAGTCCTCCAATATGTTTGTCCTTTTGACATTCAAGACTAACCTCACAGTTGACAACATTTCCAATCTTTGTATCATCGCAAGTTTCTAAATCCTGTCCTGAATACCACACTCTAGGTCATTGGTGTATATCAGGAAGAGTAAAGGTCCCAACACTGATCGCTGGGGAACTCCATTACAAACTTTCCTCCAATCTGGAAATAACCATTTATCACTACTGTTTTTTGTCACTCAGCCAATTTCTTATCCAAGTGCCTACTTTCCCTTTTATTCCATGAGCTAGCACACTATTTCTCTGTCTTAAGGAAGACTGGAAGATTATCACTGTGCCTCTGCAATTTCCACCATCACTTCCCTCAGTATCCTTGGATGCATCTCAACCAGTCCTGATACCTTATCTATTTTAAGTAAAGAAAGCCTTTCAATCACCATTTCCTTTTCAATTGTAATTTCTTCTTGTGTACAACTTGTCTCCTCTCTTGCCTGGGTAGCATCTTCTTCCTTTGTGAAGACAGATGCAAAGTACTCATTTAGTACCTCTGCTATTTCTCCTGTCTCCACGTGCAAGTTTTTAAAATCTAATTGGCCCTACTCTTTAACCACCCTTCCTGATTTATTGATGTGCTTGTAGAAGACCTTGGTCTTCCCTTTTCTTTCATAATTTATTATTTGATCTGATGAAGTAAATGAGATTTAAATCCTTTAGATGTTCACTGAATGCTTCTAAACTAACTTGGCTAACTCCCAAAAGAAAGCAGTTCTCTGGAGTGCACTTTGAAAGCAATGCAAACATCAACATATCCAGCTAAGTAAGGCCAACTGTTTTACGATTTTACCTTTCCAGCTGTTAATCTCTTTTTTTATTTAAAAAAAAAACATGGCCCTAACCTTTTCAATGTAATAGACTCCAAGCTGTTTTAATTGCATTTATCCCATTTTTTGCAGTTACACTTCATTCCTGAACCTGAAAACACATGAACCAGATATTCACAACAGTTGGCTGGCACTTCAATTTTGTGCTAAACTAATGAGAAATAAGCTGTTGGATGCATTGACTTTCAGATGAGACATTAGCTTGAAGTCCTGTCTTGTCCCCTCAGGTGGATGTAAAATATCCCATAGCACCATTTGGAGAGTAGCACTGGGGTTTTCCCTGATACCCAGGTCAACATTCATCCCCAGAAAATATCATTTTGGCCATGATCACTTTGCTCAATGAAAATGATCTGCTTTGTTTCTTACATGTTGACTGTGTCGGTGGTGGTTGTGAAGTGCTTTCAGGACGTTCTGATGAAAGGCTCTATAGAAGTACAATTTTTTTATCTTCAGATTTATCACTCGGAGCTGAGTGTGAACTGCTTTTCCCAAAAGCACTTCACACAAACCTTTAAAATCGACACAAAAGGAAAATTTTCATCTCGTCAGTAAGGGCTGGATTGAAATGACTTTTTGTGAAATTAAAGGACAGTGTGCTAATTCTCAAATGTTGCACAAAAGTTGATAAGTTGTAAATATATGCTGTCACAAACCTTGTATGTTTCAAGGGTAGATGTCTTTCTGGGCTACAGTTGGTGTAGCATCCTATAATGTGTAGCAAACTGTTTCAAAGTGGGAGAGAGAAACCTTCTATGACCATGTTAAAAGAAACTGAAAACAGATCAATATTAAGAATTAAAATCTAATGAATAACATTTTTATTAGATTTGTACTGTCTTGTATAGAATCATGGGACTATTCAGCGCACAGGCCATTTGAAGCTTGTGCCTCTGCCGGATCTTCAGAAAAGCTACTCACTAGTCTCACACTCAGCTCATTTTCCAGAAATCCAATTCCTTTTTGAAAGTTATAATTGAATCTGCTCCGCCCACCCTTTTCACGCAGTGCATCCCAATCATCAAACTTTTTAAAAAGTTAATCCGCTTATAGTTTTGTTGATTGATTGTTTTCAATCTATTGCCAAGTAACAGACCCTCGTAGGGGTCAAACGTGAAAACAATTTCTCCCCATTTACTCTAATCAAAAATCCTTCACAGTTTTAAATGCAGCCATTGAAACTCTCATACCCTCACACCCTTTCTACTCCATGGAGAATAATCCCACCTTCACCAGTCTTTCCATATAACTGCAATCCATTGTGTCTAGTGTATTCAAGTAAACCTCCCCTGCACCCAAAACTAAGTCTTGATGTACTTTCTGAAGTGTGATGCCCACAACTAGACTCCATATTCTGGCTAAGGCCTAATCAGTGTTTTTTTTAAAATTTAGCATTTATATCTAATGTTTGTTTCTGAAACCCAGGAACCAATATGCTTTATACCAATTGTGTCCATTTGTCCCGTGTCCTTCAAAGATTTGTATATGTACAACCCAAGTGTCTTTGATCCTGTATCTTCTTTAAAATGGTACCGTTTCCTTTGTACTGGCGCTCATCAAATATCCCATTCAAACTGCATCACTTCACACTTTACTTTAAATTTCATCTGCCATGTTTACAAGTCTGTCTTGAAGTTTGCTACTATCTCCTCACTTTTTACTGTCTTACATTTTTGAGCTTTCTCATTTGTAAACTTTGAAATTATACCCTATAATCCCCAAGTCTAGGTCATTAATATATATGAAAAAAACTCTGATTCTGACCTTGATTCCGGAGGACACTACTCCCAAATAATTGGTCATTTCTCTGTTTTGTCTCATGCTGTTAATCTTATATCCACGTTGCCATTGTCCTGTCAATTCTGACCTTCAATATTGGCAGGAATTCAATTATGCTTTATCAAACAACTTTTGAAAGTCTATATGCAGAACATCAAATGAATCATTTCTGTCATTGCATTGAATAAATTAAATCAAATTTGTCAGGCATGATTTGCCTTTAATAAATCTATGTTCAGTGTCATTTATTAACCAACTGACAATATAATATTGCCTTGGTTTATGATCTCAAGAAGTTTTCCCACCAATGACATATGACAGACTGGCCCAATTTATGATTGTGGCCAAAACCACTGCTATTTCCACCCTTCCCTCTGCACTGTGTGAAGCATTCCATCTGCATTAGACAATTCTTGGGCTTGGTACACTACAAGCCTGCTATTTCCTTTTTTGTTTATTTTTATCCTATCCAGTTTCTCTACCCATTCTTTCTTTACAATAACATTGGCATTCTTTAGTGTGATGTGGAGATGCCGGCGTTGGACTGGGATAAACACAGTAAGAAGTTTAACAACACCAGGTTAAAGTCCAACAGGTTTATTTGGTAGCAAAAGCCACACAAGCTTTCGGAGCTGCAAGCCCCTTCTTCAGGTGAGTGGGAATTCTGTTCACAAACAGAGCATATAAAGACACAAACTCAATTTACATGAATAATGGTTGGAATGTGAATACTTACAACTAATCAAGTCTTTAAGAAACAAAACAACATGAGTGGAGAGAGCATCAAGACAGGCTAAAAAGATGTGTATTGTCTAATTAAATGTGTATTATCTAATTAGTGCTTTAGGTTTTCCTGCTTTCATTTGGCATGCTTTGCACAATTGCATCGAAGAACTGCAATCTTAATCCTTTCACTGCATCATCTTTTTCTACTTCCATTCTTTCCTTCACTATTCTTGTTATTGTCCCAGCGTACATTACCTCATTTTCTCTTTGGACTTGCAATTGTAGAATACTTTATCCTTTCACTGTACTTCTATTTAACTCCTTATCTATGATTTCCTTCCTTAAATTAACCTTGCTAATTTAAGCCTCTGCATCTGCTAAAATATTTTTGTGTAGCTGAGATGAGCATAGTTAAATACCTATAATGGGATTTTATGTGGTGACTGATAGCCAAGTTCCGCACACACGAGGACGGCCTCAACCGGGATATTGGGTTCATGTCACACTATTTGTAACCCCCACAGAGTTTCACTGGCTGTCTTGTCTGGAGACAATACACATCTTTTTAGCCTGTCTTGATGCTCTCTCCACTCATGTTGTTTTGTTTCTTAAAGACTTGATTAGTTGTAAGTATCCGCATTCCAACCATTATTCATGTAAATTGAGTTTGTGTCTTTATATGCTCTGTTTGTGAACAGAATTCCCACTCACCTGAAGAAGGGGCTTGCAGCTCCGAAAGCTTGTGTGGCTTTTGCTACCAAATAAACCTGTTGGACTTTAACCTGGTGTTGTTAAACTTCTTACATTCTTTAATGTGGACAGATGCAAAGGCTGAATTTTTCTGAGGAGGCAGAAGGCCTGCTTCTGGAGCTGAAAGCAGGAGGCAACCCCACTTAGGTGGGGTCAGGACCCAAACCCATGTTTTGAGTGGTGCCAATGAAGTGGCTGCTTCTGGGGCTGCCATCATGCTAAGGACAGCAGCCCACCCCCAGGAGCTGCCTGCCCCGTCAGAGGGCAGGTGGTTCAGCAGCATCACTCCTGGTGATGGCTACTGCTAAGACTGCAGCTGAGGATGAGGGTGTCTCAAAGCCTGGGTATTGGGGTAAGTGGTGTTGGGGTTAGCTGGGATCCAGCAGTAGGGGTGATGGTGGGGTACACTGAGGGCAGGTGACACCATTGCCACTAGGTAGAGTGCTGCTAAAGGAGAGCCCCCCTGAAGTCCAGGGCAGGCTGCCAGGCCACAGGGTGTGACAGCAATGTCCCCACCTCCATGTTGACAATTGTCTGTAGAAGCAGGAAGTGTTATTGCTGTATATGATGAAAGGCTGAGGCCTGAGTAATGATTGCTGCTGAACATCATTTTTCACATCCCACTGATCGGAGAACATTCCCTTTATCTCCATCTCCCATGTAAATAGACAAAAAGAAATGCATCAACCCTTATTTTACACCAGTCTTTGCACTGGGCATGTGCTGGAGAATTCACCAAGGGTCATTCACATTCCTTAAAATAGTTCTAATCTGTAAAACACTTGAGTATCTCTTTCCTCACTTTGACATTTCCTCACTTTTAAATACAAAATGTCCTTCTTAATGTTTGTGGTCCCACTTTTTCACATTCTTTCTCTAATGTTTGCCTACTTGTAAATCAATAGTTTTCCTGCTTTGTTAATCAAAGCCAGATTTGGCTAGGTCATTTTCTGCTTAACAATCTTGGAACTATTCTAAGAAGATTTATATTTGTCTCCTCAGTTTACTTTTGGAAAAGTTAATGTTCCCAAATATTGCAGCTCTTACGACTACAAACTTCCCTAAATTACCTGGAAATGTCATCTTAGTAACAAATTTGAGTGATATATTGTAAACCCAACTTTAACTTTGTGTACAAATCTGGAGTCTATACTGTTATGCACCTGATACACTGGGAGCGCAAAGACAATTACATTTACAAATGGATTTAAACGGCTGAGCTGAAAGGCGTGACTGGGTATTTACATTTGGAGAAAAGTACTCTGGAGCTTAATGGATCCCAAAGAGGGGTTTAATTTTGCTTGAAGTGCTGGGGCAAGAGCAGTGGATTCAAATTAGTTGCAGAGGGCGTTGTATATGGAGGAAGTGGAAATAGTGGATGATATAAATATGTGGGCAATGGATGAGCTTGCGATGGGACTATGAAAGGACATCAGAAATAAGTCTGATAATTCTAGTCCGATGTTCCGAGTGGCCTTGAATGTTTCATCATATATCATAAGTAACCATGGACCACTAGAGCTTGATTGATTACATTAGGGATTTTTGAAGGAATTTCTATGAAATGGCATGTGGCTTTTGTTCCCTTGAGCTTTTTGCCTTTCCTAGGGCTTTGTATTACTAGAGGTTACAAGGATAGTGCACTGTCTAACTGATCATTAGCCTAATGGCATTTTCTCATCTTTATTTTCCTGTTTGTAAACTCAGGAAGCATTTACCAGTATCAATAGAAGCTTTTTTTATGCTTGGAATCGTATCCTTAATTAATAATACTGCCCCTCTATTTAAATTTGTTGCAGGGAATTTTTAAGTTCTAATCTTATCCTAGTCAAAAATCAAGTTGTTGCCAAGGTTGCCACGTCAAGTCTTTCCAATCTAATTAGTGCTTTAGGTTTTCCTGCTTTCATTTGGCATGCTTTGCACAATTGCATCGAAGAATTGCAATCTTAATCCCTTCACTCCATCATCTTTTTCTATTTCCATTCGTTCCTTCACTATTCTTGTTATTGTCCCAGCGTACATTACCTCATTTTCTCTTTGGAATTGGAATTGTAGAATACTTTACCCTTTCATTGTACTTCTATTTAACTCCTTATCTATGATTTCCTTCCTTAAATTAACCTTGCTAATTTAAGCCTCTGCATCTGCTAAAATATTTTTGTGTAGCTGAGATGAGCATAGTTAAATACCTATAATGGGATTTTATGTGGTGGCTGAGAGTATTTCAATATTTCTGTTAATTTTAAGCACATTATTTCTATGGAAATCAGCAATAAACTAATGTTTCAGCATTTACTTGCACTGTATTTCAGTGAAAATTAACACAAGGTCATTAATGTATGGGGCAGTGTAATTATGAACTAAATGGTAGCATCATATCAGAAAACGCCATCGTTTGATTAGTTTACAAAGGGAGTTTCAATGGGATAGAGTTTGGTGGGATTAAACAGTATGTCTTAAGCTTTACCTGTGTTTCTCTCTTTTTCTTTCCTTTTTCTCTTGCAGCAAATATTGGCCATTGTTTGTTCTTTTCTTTTACATTCTCTCTCCAATCCCATACTACATAGCAAGGAGAGTAGTTGATGATACTGATGCAGCAAGCAGTGCATGTAAAGAACTTGCCATATTTCTCACTACAGGCATAGTCGTCTCAGCTTTTGGGCTGCCTATAATTTTTGCAAGAGCACAGTTGGTGAGTATCATTGGCATGTTACTGTACAAAATGGGCTCTGAACAGTTTTACAAATGCAGGGGAGAAGTAATGGCTAATATTTTTATCTCTTGTAGTTAGTAGTTACTATGATTTTAAAACACTGACCACTATATTGGCCTGGAATTTTGTGGTCCATAACAAAGTAGTGGTGTTTGCTGCTGACCTCACTGAGAAATATGAACTTAGCTGGTTTGTTGGCTGCAGTGAGAACTTCACTTCTTGCTGTAGCATGGCCCATTGGTGAAATGGCCTAGCAGCAAGACACATTTCCAGCAATGCTATACACCCTAATGTCGCAGGCTGAAGACCTGTCTCTTGAGATCAGTCTTCAGCTCGGAGGCACACGAGTGTTCTATTATGCTATTGAATCTTTCATAAATGTTTAAGTACTTTAACATGTTTATAAATTTTTAAATACTTTAATAAACTTGAACAGCCTGTGACTACCCCTGGAGAATATCTTGGCTAAATTGCCTTGGTTTAAACAGGAGCTGAGAGTCCTTCATGGACCTCAGAACTTTGAACAGTCAGAAAAGAACAAACTGAAATTCCGTGAAATAAATCCAGATCCCATCTCTTACTAGTAGCACACAAATCTCCCTTCCTCTTTCTCCTAATTTGGAACTGCGCTGAAACTGTCCAGAAAAATTCAGAAGAAACTTCTTCCTACCCCATTTCCCCATCACTCTTCAATGTATGGACAAAGGATGTGCATAAAGCAAGATTTTCATAATTGTCATAACTGCACCATTGATACAATGATTTCAGAAAACATAGTAAAATTGTAATCCTTTGATTTTGGAATTTGTCTGATGTTTCATTGTTGCCTTTAACAAAATGAATCAGGTGATCATTCAGACTGAAATAAATAATGCAGCCTCTTCAATATAGCCCCTTCATGGTTCCTTGTAGAATAAAGAAAAGTACAGCACAGGAACAGGTCCTTTGGCCCTCCAAGCCCATGATGCCCCAACTAAACTTTAAAAAAAAACTTTCTGCCCTTAATCAGACCGTAGCCCTCTATTCCCTTCCTATTCATGTACCCATCCAAATGCCTCTTAAATGTTGCTCATGCACCTGCTTCCACCACCACCTCTGGCAATGTGTTCCAGGCACCCACCATTCTCTGCATGAAAAACATCCACCGCACCTCTCCCTTAAACTTTCCCCCTCTCACCTTGAACCTGTGTCCCTTGACACTTCCACTCTGGGGAAATAACCTCTGACTATCCGCCCTATCTATTCCCCTCATAATTTTGAAGACCACTATCAGGTCTCCCCTCAACCTCCATCTTTCCAGTGAAAACAATTCTGGTTTATTCAACCTCTCCTCATAACCATCGCGCTTGAGACCAGGCAACAACCTAGTGAACCTTCTTTATACTCTCTCCAAAGCTTCCACGTCCTTCTGGTAGTTTGGCAATCAGAACTGCATGCAATACTCCAAATGTGGCCTAACCAGGCTTTCATATAGCTGCAACATGATTTGCCAACTCTTGTACTCAATACCCCGGCCGATGAAGGGAAGCATGCCATATGCCTTCTTTATCACCTTGGCCACCTGTGTCGCCACTTTTAGGGAACTGTGGACCTGCACGCCCATATCCCTCTGTATGTCAATGTTCCTAAGGGTTTGTAGTCTGCATAGTTTGCTTATTGGTTAAATTGAACAAGGAAATTCCATAATTATACATCCAATGCAACACTAATCTATTTTTCCTAACTAAAAATGTAAAATGGTTTCTAAGAAATGAGCTCTCCTGCCTTTATAAGATGACCACTATTTACACTTCAGTAATGATTGCTTTAATATATTTGAATACTAAATACCATTGAGATTTAGACCTGCACACTTTAAAGCAAGATATTCTTTTAGAAGTCTTCCACTTTTATCTGTCTCTACTTAGAGCATTGATTTTTGCATTAGTCATATTTATGTCCCTGGTGGTTTTAAAATTTAAAGAACTTTAAATTCACCCTCAAAACCAACTTGATGGAATAGGTGCAAAGATAAAGCTTATTTCTCTATTGCAGTGCAAGAAAGTTAATGCAAAGGCTTTGTTTCTTTTTGGTTCTGTGCTTTGTGAAGTCCACAGTAAATGGTGTTTTTTAGACTGTCACTTGATTTCGATGTTAAACTTGCTGCTCTCAAGGAGGGTGATTCCACTGAATGACTGTCATCCCATTCTCCATTCAAGCTTAACAACTTTTAACACCACCTTGTTTAATGTTTTATTAAAATGCAATTTTTATTATTTTAAACACAATTCAAATTCCCAATTGAATGAGCTGATTATACTTTTTAATGGCAATGTCTGTCCATAAACTTTCTAGTCATGATTTAGTTGGCTAAAGATTTAATGGTCTCACACAGACATTGCAACGAGAACTCAGTGTAGGATTTCTTTCTGACTCCTGTGTGCACACTGATTTTGTAATATTGACTAGGAGAATTAATGACGACTCCTGTTTCTGGTAATGAATGTCAGAAATTACAACATTTCTTGGCTAAGCTGGGCTATCGAACTGGCCCTTGGGGTCAGCACAGCTTACTATTAATAAATTCCTTGCGAGAGATAAACTGGGACTGCGAAGTGGACAGACTCAAAGCCTAATCACTGACCTGAGGGAGAAGGGGAGAGACTAAGAGGGAGAGACTAAGAGGGAAGAATAGACTTCCTTTCTGTCTATTCTGACAAATAGACAGAAAGGAAGTCACACAAACTGAAATGACTTTGAGACAGATATAGAGGGGGAGAAAAACTGGGGCAGAGACCATAGACACAGAGAAGGCGATGGAGAGAAAACTGAAGAACTGTTTCTTGCTGCACAAGGATGCCAGAGAGAGAAACACAAGGGAGTGGATTGAGATACAAATAGGGAGAGTCAGGCGCACACAAGATGGATGGAGAGAGAGAGACTCCAGGTGTACAGTGAGACAGAATTTGCTACATTCCAGAGCTCCTTTCAGTATATTTTTAAAAGCTGAGTAAACCTCAGGAAAACTGCCCTACGAAAAGATCCTGCTATTTGAAATATTTGGCATGTGTGAATGTATTTGTGGAGAAGGCCTTTAGGTTGAGACTTGTTAATTTATACTGTGGATAAATGTGAGGTTATCCACTTCGGTAGCAATAATAGGAAGGCAGATTATTATTTGAATAGGTGTAAATTGAGAGAGGTGAATACTCAACGAGATCCTGATGTCCTTGTGCATCAATCAGTGAAGGGAAGTGTGCAGTAACAGCAGGCAGTAAAGAAAACAAATGGTACAGAAGGGGATTTGAGTATAGGGAAAGGGGATGTTTTACTGCAGTTGTATGGGGTGTTGGTGAGGCCATATCTGGAGTACTGTGTGCAGTTTTGGTGTCCTTATCTGAGGAAGAATGTCCTTGCTATAGAGGGAGCGCAGCAAAGGTTAACCAGGGCTGATTCCTGGAATTGCAGGTCTGTCTCACATGAGGAGAGACTAAGTCAGTTAAGATTATATTCATTGGAGTTTAGAAGAGTGAAAGGGGATCTCGTTGAAACTTATAAAAATTCTAACAGAATTAGGCACGGTAGATTCAGAAATAATGTGCATGATGGTGGGAACGAGGGGCCATAGTTTGAGGATGAGGAGTAAACCTTTTAGGAGAAATTTCTTCACCCAGGGAGTAGTGAATGTGTGGAATTCACTACCACAGAAAATAGTTTGGCCAAAATTTTGTGTGATTTCAAGAAGAAATTAGATATAGCTCTTGGGGCTAAAGGGATCAAAGAATATAGGGGGGAAGGCAGGCTCAGGATATTGAATTTGATGATCAGCTATGATCAAAATGAATGGCGGAGCAGACTTGAAGGGCTGAATGGCCTCCTCCTGCAAGTTTCTATGATTTCCCCCGAACAAACTGCATCTGCTAATATCAGCTCATTTAAAAAATATATAGTGAAAATCAGAGTAATTTGTAACTTTGGAGGACACTCGGCCCAGATTGTTGGATTTCAGGTCTCTTCCCTTTACAGAGCTGCTCAGACCATCATCATGCACTCCTCCAGAATCCATTGAGTTTGTTGCTGTTAGTACTGCCAAATCTGGGCCATGATAGATGTACTGTTTTTTTTTCTGTAGCTGCATTTTTCATTGATTAGCATCATCCATATATTTGTTAAGGCTGCTATGCCATGTTCCTCCATTCCATTTATTGCTTCGGTTTTCCTGACTGCGTTTCTAATGCATTACTTGCAAGAACTCCTGATCCTTTGATGTTTCTCAGCATTCGTTTCATTTCTTTCTATTATTTCCTTCACAATTCTTCGTGTACCTTCACCTTAAGATTACTATTTTATAATCTATTGTACCTTCGTTATACTTAGATTTAGCTCCTTTTCTCTTTCCACCCCCTTTCACAAGGGTGAAATCTTTTTGATATTTGTTTTCCCATACATACTTACATCAGCTGTGAATCCAGCTGCATGTTACACTTTGCACACGTTTCAAATCTCCTGCTGTACTGCTCACAGGTAATCTGGAACCTGACTGGGATTGGAGCAGGAGGCATTCTTTGGGAAGTAGGATTTTATCCAGGGTGCCAAGAACAACCAGGTCACTTCTGTATAAAGTAAAGTATCTTTGCATTTCTATTAAGTATAAATTAACTAATTAATTATGGTATTGCATGATTATAATCTTTCTTTAGGATCAGACAAGGTAGCAGAAAATAAAACCTCCAAATGCTGGAAAAACTCCCCAGGTCTGGCAGCATCTGTGGAGAGAGAGAGTTCAAGTTTCAAGGCTAGTGTGACTTGATCAGAGGATGAGTTTTTCCAGCATTTTCTGCTTTCATTTTAGACTTCCAGCATCTGCAGTATTTTGTTTGTATTATAGGTAGCAGAAAATGAGTCTTTTCATTTTGTGCTATACTTGTCCAAAACGTATCACTTGTTGATATCTTATGAAAGGCGTGACACCAGGAGTTTGATGCTCATTGCTAACTTTTTGAACAGAAATTACAATCCATTGAGTGTACTTTAATTTTTTTTTCTTAATCATGGGATACGGATATAGCTGGCTACATCAGATTTTATTGCTCATCCCTAATCGCCCTTGAGAAGGTGGTGATAAGCAGCCTTCATGAATCACTGCAGTCCATGTAGGAACACCCATAGTGCTGTTAGGAAGGGAGTTCCAGGACTTTGACCCAGTAACAGTGAAGGAACAACGATATAGTTCCAAGTCAGGATCGGGAAGGGGAATTTTAAGGTGGTGGTGTTTCCATGCATCTGCTGCCCTTGTCCTTCTAGGTGGTAGAGGTCACATGTTTGGAAAGTACTGTCAAAGGAACCTTGGTAAGGTGCTGTTCCTGCAGTGTATCTTGATGATGGTGCACACTGTTGCTACTGTGCATCAGTGTTGGATGGAGTGAATGTAGAAGGTGGTGGGTGAGGTGCCAGTCAAGTAGGCAGCTTTGCCATGGATGGTGCCCAGCTCCTGGTGTACTGTTGGAGCTGCACTCATACTGGCAAGTGGAGAGTATTCCATCGCATTCCTGATTTGTGCTTTGTAGATGGTGGACAGGCTTTGGGGAGTCAAGAAATGAGTTCCTGTCTGTGGAAGTACCAGTCTTTGACCTGATTTTGCAGCCACAGTATTTTTATGACTGATTCAGTTCAATTTCTAATCAATGGGAACCTCCCAGAGTATTATTAGTGGGGGATTCACTGGTGGTAATGCCATTGAACATCAAGGGATGATGGTTAGATTCTCTCTCATTGGAGAAGATCATTACCTGGCATGTGTCTGGTGTGAATATTAGTTTCCATCTATCAGCTGAAGCCTGAATATTGTCTAAGTCTTTCTACAGATGAACACTAACTGCTTGAGTATCTCGGGTTGCGAATGGTGTTTTACATTGTGTAGTCATCAGTGAACATCCCCACTTCTGACCTTTAAAGTTAAAGTTTATTTATTAGTTACAAGGCTTACATTAACACTGCAATGAAGTTACTGTGAAATTCCCCTAGTCGCCACTTTCCGGCATCTAACCAGCACGTCTTTCAGAATGTGGGAGGAAACCGGAGCACCTGGAAAAAACCCATGCAGACACAGGGAGAACGTGCAAACTCCACACAGTGACGCAAGCTGGGAATCGAACCAGGGTCCCTGGCGCTATGAAGCAGCAGTGCTAATCACTATGCTACCATGTCACCGGGAAAGTCGATGATGAAGCAGCTAAGATGGTTGACTCTAGGATGCAACCCTGAGGAATTCCTGCATTGATGCCCTAGTACTGATGCCCTAGCCCTCCAACAACCGCAACCATTTCCCTTTGTGCTAGGGGTGGCTCCAACCACAGGAGTGTTTTCCCCCAATTCCTATTGATTTCAATTTTGCTTTGGCTTCTTGATGCCACACTGTCTTGAAGTTGAGGGCAGTCACTCTCCCCCTCACTCTGAAGTTCAGCACTTTGTCATGCTTGGACCACGGCTCAGACTTGTGTCAGTGAGCAGGTTATTGCCATGTAAGTATTGTTTGATAGCATTGTTGATGCCACCTTCCATCACTTAGTTGAGATGATTGAGAATAGACTGATGGGGTGATAATTGGTTGGGTTGGATTTGTCTTGTTTTTGTGGACAGGAAATATCTGGGCATTTTTTCACATTGACAGGTAGATGTCACTGTCGTAATTATACTGGAACCATTTGGCTAGGGGTGCGGCTCGTTCTGCAGCACAGATCTTTAGTACTATTGCCACGAATGTCATGAGGACCTATAGGCCTTTGCAGTATCTAATGTCTACAGCAATTTCTTTATCATGTGGAGTGAATCAAATTGGCTGAAGAGTCGCAGCTGTGATATTGGGGACCTCAAAAGGAAACAGAGATGGATCATCCAACTGGCATTTCTGGGTGAAGGTAGTTGCAAATGCCTCAGCCTTGTCTTTTGCACTGACGTGTTGGCTTGTCCATTCTTGAAGCTGGGGATATTTATGAAGCCTCCCCCTCCACTGAATTTAATTGTCCACCACCATCCATGACAGGATGTTGCTGGACTGCAGAGCTTAGAGCTGATTTGTTAGTTGTGAGATTGCTTAGCTCTGTCTGTAGCCTTCTGATTAAGCTGTTTGGCATACCAGGAGTTCTGTGTTGTGGCTTAACCAGGTTGACACCTCATTTTTAGGTATGCCTTGTGCTACTCATGGCATGCCTTCATTGAGCCAGGGTTGAACTCCAGGCTTGATGGTAATGGTGGAGTGGGGGATATGCTGTGCTATGATGTTGCAGATTGTTGTTGTATACAATTCTGCTGCTGCTGATGGTCCAAAGAGCTTCATGGATGCCCAGTTTTGAGCTGCTAGATGTGTTCAAAGTCTATCTCATCTAGCAAGATGGCAGTATCACAGTGGTTAGTATTCTCATGTGAAGGTGGGAATCATCTCCATGAGGATTGACCGAGGTGGTCACTCCCATCAATGTTGTTCTGGACAGATGCTTCTGTCAAAGGTAGATTGGTGAGACCAGGTCAAGTAGGTTTTTCTCTTGTGGTTCCTTCACCACCTGCTGCAGACCGAATTTAGCAGCTATGTCTTTTAAGACTTGGTCAATTCAATCAGTAATGGTGCTACTGAGCCACTCTTAGTGATGGACTGAAGTCCCCCACCCAGAGTACGTTCTATGCCCTTGCCACCCTCGGTGCTTCTTCCAATTGGTGTTCAACATGGAGGAGAATTGCTTCATTAGCCAAGGTGTGGTTGGTGGTAATCATAGAAGGTTTCCAATGGATGCAATGCAGTCTATTTGTACACAGCAAGATCCCAGAAATTGGAACGAAATGGACAGAATTTTTGGTTGTGTTGGTAGACATATGTTGAGCAGGAGATTAGGAGATCTCCCCTGCTCTTCTGTAGATAGTGCCATGGAATTGTTTACATTCATTTGAGAAAGATAGGTGGGTCCCAGTTTAATGTCTTATCAAGGTCATCTATGTGTGGATCCACAAGAGATGGGTGAGATCCTAAATAAATATTTCTCATCAGTATTTACTATTGAGAAAGGCATGGATGATAGGGAACTTGGGGAAATAAATAGTGTTGTCTTGTGGAGTATACATATAACAGAGAAGGAGGTGCTGGAAGTGTTTATCCCGGTCCAACGCCGGCATCTCCACATCAGACCATGGCAGATAAGGCAAAGGAGAATCCAAAGAGCTTTGACAAATACATAAAGGGCAAAAGAGTAACAAGGGAGAGAGTAGGGCCTCCTAAGAATCAACAAGGTCATCTATGTGCGGATCCACAAGAGATGGGTGAGATCCTAAATAAATATTTCTCATCAGTATTTACTATTGAGAAAGGCATGGATGATAGGGAACTTGGGGAAATAAATAGTGTTGTCTTGTGGAGTATACATATAACAGAGAAGGAGGTGCTGGAAGTGTTTATCCCGGTCCAACGCCGGCATCTCCACATCAGACCATGGCAGATAAGGCAAAGGAGAATCCAAAGAGCTTTGACAAATACATAAAGGGCAAAAGAGTAACAAGGGAGAGAGTAGGGCCTCCTAAGAATCAACAAGGTCATCTATGTGCGGATCCACAAGAGATGGGTGAGATCCTAAATGAATATTTCTCATCAGTATTTACTGTTGAGAAAAACATGAATGTTAGGGAACTTGGGGAAATAAATAGTGATGTATTGTAGAGTGTACATATTACAGAGAAGGAGGTGCTAGAAGTCTTAAAGCGCATCAAGGTAGATAAATCACCGGGACCTGACGAAGTGTATCCCAGGACGTTGTGGGAGGCTAGGGAGGAAATTGCAGGTCCCCTAGCAGAGATATTTGAATCATCGACAGGCACGGGTGCCTGAAGATTGGAGGGTGGCAAATGTTGTGCCTTTGTTTAAAAAGGGCTGCAGGGAAAAGCCTGGGAACTACAGGCCGGTGAGCCTCACATCTGTAGTGGATAAGATGTTAGGTATTCAGAGAGACAGGATCTTTAGGCATTTAGAGAGGCAGGGATTGATTGGGGACAGTCGGCATGGCTTTGTGAGTGGAAAATCATGTCTCACAAATTTGATTGAGTTTTTTGAACTGGTAACCAAGAAGGTGGATGAGAGAACTACAGTTGATGTTGTCTACATGGACTTTAGCAAGGCCTTTGACAAGGTGCCACATGGTAGGTTGTTGCATAAGATTAAATCTCATGGGATCCAGGGTAATGACAGAAGACAGGTGGTTGTAGAGGGTTGTTTTTCAAACTGGAGGCCTATGACTAGCAATGTGCCTCAGGGATCGGTGCTGGGTCCAATGTTATTTGTCATTTATATTAATGATTTGGATGAGAATTTAGGAGACGTGGTTAGTAAGTTTGCAGATGACACCAAGATTGGTGGCATAGTGTTTAGTGAAGAAGGTTATCAATGGGAACTTGATCACTTGGGCCAGTGGGCTGATGAATGGCAGATGGAGTTTAATTTCGATAAATGCAAGGTGATCGAACCAGGGCAGGACTTACTCAGTTAATAGTGGAGTGTTGGGGAGTGTTATAGGACAAAGAGATCTAGGGGTACATGTTCATAGCTCCTTAAAAGTGGAGTCACAGATGGACAGGGTGGTGAAGAAGGCTTGGTTTCATTGGTCAGAACATTGAATACAGGAGTTGGGACGTCTTGTTGAGGTTGTACAAGACATTGGTAAGGCCACACTTGGAATACTGTGTACAGTTCTGGTCACCCTATTACAGAAAGGATATTACTAAACTAGAAAAAGAGCGGAAAAGATGTAAGAGCAAAGAAAGAAAATTACAGCACAGGAACAGCTCCTTCAGCCCTCCAAACCTGCACCGACCGTGCTGTCCGACTGAACTAAAACCCCCTAACCTTCCAGGAACCATATCCCTCTATTCCCATCCTATTCATGTATTTGTCAAGACGCCCCTTAAAAGTCACTATCGTATCTGCTTCCACTACCTCCCCCGGCAGTGAGTTCCAGGCACCCATCACCCTCTGTGTAAAAAAAAAACTTGCCTCGTACATCTCCTTTAAACCTTGCACCTTAAACTTATGCCCCCTCGTAATTGACTCTTCCACCCTGGGAAAAAGCTTCTGACTATTCACTCTGCTAGAATGCTTTATTAGGATGCTACCAGGACTTGATGGTTTGAGTTACAAGGAGAGGTTGGATAGACTGAGACTTTTTTCTCTGGAGCGTAGGAGGCTGAGTGGTGATCTTATAGAGGTCTATAAAATAATGAGGGGCATAGATCAGCTAGATAGTCAATATTTTTTCCCAAAGGTAGGGGCATCTAAAACTAGAGGGCATAGGTTTAAGGTGAGAGGGGAGAGATACAAAAGTGTCCAGAGGGGCAATTTTTTCACACACAGGGTGGTGAGTGTCTTGAACAAGCTGCCAGAAGTAGTAGTAGAGGCGGGAACAATTTTATCTTTTAAAAAGCATTTAGGCAATTACATGAGTAAGACGGGTATAGAGGGATATGGGCCAAACACGGGCAATTGGGACTAGCTTAGTCGTTTTTTTTAAAAAAAGGGTGGCATGGACAAGTTGAGCCAAAGGGCCTGTTTTCATGCTGTAAACCTCTGACTCTGTGACTCTATTATCTGAAAGATGGAAATTCTGAGGAGATAGCACTTCTGCATCATTGTACTGTGTCAGCAAGATTATTTACATCAGTGGAATCTGAACGCACAGTCTGAGTTGTGATTGCTGTCATTGGGCCATTTGATTTTGATGCTGTCTCTCTGTTTTCATTGCTGAAGTGGAGGTGAGTGGGAACAGAGTTTACAAAAAGCAGGCTCTCTGGATAGTCTGGTTTGTCAGGCAAACAAAACAGTCTGAGAAAATTTAATCATAGGATAGTGCTGCATTCAATTTAGTCCCGCATCCTAGCTTTTTCCTCATTTCCCTGCATTTTTATATCCCTTCGAGTATTTATCTAATTGTCTTTTCAAAGGTATTATTAAGTGTGTTTCTGCACCCTGTCATTTCAAATCCTAACTGCTGATTATTTAAAGAAATTCTCCCTCATGTCATCTGTTCTTTTTTCAATTGCCTTAAATCTATGCTCTGTTTATCCACCCTTCATCTGTTGGACGTGGCTCTCCTTGTTTACTCTATCAAAACCCTTCATTATTTTAAACATGTCTACCAAATCTCCTCCTGCCGCCTTCTTTAAGAACAGCCTCAGCCTGTCCAGTCTAGCCATGTAGCTGCAATCCCTCATCCCTCGAATTAGTCTAGTAAATCTTTTCTGTATATTCCTCCCTAACGTGTGGTACCCAGAGATGGGGACAGTACTCCATCCAGCTGGGGCAGAACTAGTGTTTGTTAGTATTTTCTAACTTTGGTATTCTATGCCTCTATTTGTAAAGCTTTATGATCTCTTATGTTTTTTAACTGCTTTGTTAACCAATCCAGCCACCTTTGAAGATTTGTCCACAATTTTTCCTCCAATATCTCTGTTCTTGTGTCTCTTATAAATTCTAGCATTAAGAATGCATTTTCACTCCTCATTCTTCTGACCAAATGTGTTATGGACAGGAGGGATATTAATTTAAACAGTCCTGTTTTCTCCCTTCACAATCCATCTGTAAACAGAAAAGTGTTTTTCCTTGCTCCCCCCCTTTATTTGTGGTGGTGTATTTCCCAACCCCTTGGTTTTGGTGTGATCCAGTTCCCCACAACAAATTTGACATGGGATGAACTCAAAGGGTTAGTTTATTTGCACATACAAATGCAGGAGGAGGGTAGCAATGTTACCTCCTTTGCATTTGTACAGTACAAGATGGATATAGAAAAAAAGATTTGCAGGGCAAAGATCTCAGAGAAAATTATTATTTCACGTGGGTTCCAGGGTCCCAAATCAAATTTCAATGAGGTATTCCTTCACGGAGGTCGGGAGGCTGAAAACCAATGCCGTCTAATTCACTTTTCCAGTAGAGTTAACTCCTACAATAGGCCCGCAGAGATAAATCAGTCATGGAGGCAATGGTACAGAAGTTCCACGATAGATGTGGCCAGCTATTTGATCTGGGAAGAGTTCCTTTTCTGTGTTGCTTCCAGTTAGCTGTTAAAATGGCAGACTGAGTTTTCAATACAGCAAAGCAGTATAACTCATTCCACCAGCTAGTGGATTAAGTCACATGACTCCAGTCGCTTCACAGTGGCTCTGACAAAGGGTCCGTATTCCCTGCCTGGGTTCCCAAGGTTAAATGTTCCACCCATTAAGAATTGAAAGGGAGCTTGTCCTAGTGTCTAGTTTTTAAAATTTTTGAAAATGTTGAGGATCTGTACATCAACTTATTTAAAAAAATAGTGAGTGAGGTCTTAGTCCCTTCATAACTCAAAACTTTGAGTTTCAGCTGCCATGTGTCTGATCGTTCTGATATTTCTCCTTGAAGTCTATTATCATCTTCCTCTCTGCTGATTACATTTCCAAGTTTTCTCATTTACAAATTTCAAAATTTTACCGTGTGCCTTCAAGTTCAAATCATTAACATATGTCAATTGTACAAGTGCTGAACCCTGGGGAGCACCAACCCCAAACTGCCATTGAACCCATTTTCCCAGCCAATTTTGTATCCAAGCCGTTACTTCCCCTTTTATTCCATTGGCTTCAGTTTTGCAAACAACTCTTATTATGTGACCTACACAACATCAGCTACATTGCTGTCATCCACCTTTGTCTCACCTTGTCAAAAATCAAGTTAGTCAAGCATGATTTATCCGAAAGAAATCTATGCTGACCCTCCTTTTAATGGTGCATTATTGTTATAGTGGCTGTTAATTTTATATTGTCTCTGAGAAATTCCTGTGTTATACAACCTGGCCTACAATTACCAGAATTTCCTTCTGCCGTTTTTTTGAGTGAAGGTGCAATGTTTGCATCTGCCAGTCCTCAGACACCACCTTCGTAAATAAGGAGAATGGGATGTTTGTGGTCAGCATGCCTAGAATTTCTTTCCTTGTTTCCCCCATGGAGCCTTGGATGTAACCAATCAGACCATTGCCACTTCCAAGAACTGGCAGCCTTTCTAGTAGCTCCGCTGTTACCTAGGGCACAGGTGAGTAACGGCACGAGGGGTTGGGCTCCTCCATAGCGAATCCCCTGGTTGCTGTTGAGTGAATACCAGTGGCAATGGGTACTAATTGCCCACTTAAGGGTCTTAGTTGATTGTGTGCCCAGGAGGCTGTCCGTGAGCATTCTTGCCCTGGTCTTAATTGAAGCAAAGCAGGAAGGTGGCAAGTTTCCCACCTCCTGACTGACAGAAAAGGGCGGCACGATAGCACAGTGGTTAGCACTGCTGCTTCACAGCTCCAGGGACCTGGGTTCAATTCCCAGCTTGGGTCACTGTCTGTGTGGAGTTTGCACATTCTCCTCGTGTCTGCGTGGGTTTCCTCCGGGTGCTCCGGTTTCCTCCCACAGTCCAAAGATGTGCAGGTTAGGTTGATTGGCCATGCTAAAATTGCCCTTAGTGTCCTGAGATGTGTAGGTTAGAGGGATTAGTGGGTAAAATATGTAGGGATATGGGGATAGGGCCTGGGTGGGATTGTGGTCGGTGCAGACTCGATGGGCCGAAGGGCCTCTTTCTGCACTGTAGGGTATCTATCTATCTAAATATCCTCCTCACCCCCAAATTCTGCCATAATGTGTGTGAAATTTTTGGTTTAGACTAAGAATTTGAAAACAACTGATCACCTAAACAAATCTATTTTTGCAATTATGGCGCCTTTAATTGAAGTGGTGACAAATTTAAAATGAATGTTACTTCAGTAACTATGCTGTAATCTCTTATAAAATTATTATCCTTGTGTTAATTTCCCTTCATGGTCTCACCTCTCCCCATTTCTGTAACTTCCTTCAGCCCTATGATCCCCCAAAATCCCTGTGCTCCTCCAATTCTGCCTCTTGCGTATATCTGATTTGATTTGCCTTGCTCTACTGGTGCAGTGCCTTCCACTGTCTTGGCCTTGAGCTCTGGAATTCCCATCCTGAACCTTTTCACCTCTTTACATAGAAGCTATATACTGCTTCTTAGCTTTTGGCCATCTATCCTGATATCTCTTTGTGGCTCAGTGTTAAACTTTGGTAACGTTTCTGTGAAACATTTTGGGATTTTTTAAAACGCACTATTGGTCTCTTCTGCTTGTGAAGAGAAGGTTCATTTTTAAAATAAAGTGCGGACACAATTGGGTTCAGCAAAGTTAGTCAGATCAATCAATTTGATTTTAACCATGATGTGGAGATGCCAGCATTGGACTGGAGTGGGCACAGTAAGAAGTCTCACAACACCAGGTTAAAGTCCAACAGGTTTATTTGGAATCACGAGCTTTTGGAGCGCTTCTCCTTCAATAGGTGAGTCACCTGATGAAGGAGCAGTGCTCCGAAAGCTCGTGATTCCAAATGAATCTGTCGGACTTTAACTGGTGTTGTGAGGCTTCTTACCGTAATCTGATTTCAAACAAAGTGCTGCTTTGGCTAGGCTCAGGGGGCTTGTACAAAAGCAAAATACTATGGACTCCCAAAATTTTAAATAAAAACAAGAAAATGCTCAGCAGGTCTGTCAGCATTTGTAAAGGGAGAAACAAGAGTTATCTATTCGGATCCTATTACTTTTCATCAGGACTAAGCAAAGTTAGAATTGTGACATTTAATTTTTAACTTTTCCCAGTTCTGATGAAAGATCTCTGTCCTGAAACATTAATTCTTTCTCTTTCTAATGGTCTGAATCTTGCATTCAAGGTCATAACCCGTTTTTCTGACCCTGATCACGACAAAAAAAAAACATTTCCTCCAATTTTGTTGGCAATTTTACAATGGAGAATGCGGCAGAACTCAGGAAGCCTCGGAGGAAGCTGTGGAGAGAATCCATGCATTAGCCATGATCCCTCTTCATGGCACTAGCTACCATACTCTGATAGGTGGAGTTTCAATGTCCCACAGCTTCTTTGAAAAGCTACAGAGAGAAGGTAAGGTGGCGGTTGGGGAAGAGTCGAAAGTAAGGTGTTGGGAGAGTGACTCAGTTGGTGGGTTAGGTCGGAGGGGTGCCATGGACTAGTCAGGTGGGATCAGGGAGGGGTTAGTTGGATGTTGGGTGCACTAGGTCAGATTGCGAGGTGAAGTTGGGTGATGGGGACTAGTCAGGTCAGGGTGGGTTGGGGTTGGTGAGGTGGGTGGGTGGGAGTCTGGGTGGGGGGAGATCAGTGTGAGTGATAGGGAGGTCTGTTCTATAGTTAGACTAGGTTTTAATTCTTTCCTGGCTAACTATCTAAGTAAGTATGTTGACACTGTCCGACTTTAGCCCGAGTTGGAGACTTTTTCCAAGAGTCCCGGGTAGCAGGGGAATTGCCCATCAGAAGTTCAAACCTGGGTAATTCCTGCTATAGTCATTGCATCAGATGTTCCAAGTGGTCCCTTAGTCCGAGGTCAGACATGCACCTCACGATGCACTATCTGGAGACTGGACAATCTGGATCATTAAGTCCCTCTCTTCACTGATGCTGACAGACGTGCTGAGTATTCCCAACATTTTCAGAAAGCTAGGAAGTAGGAGAGTAGATTGGAGTTATTTAAAGTTAAGTAAAATGACTCATTGATTTGGGATGACGTGTGTTCATGCTTTGTAATATTACACAAAGCCAACTTATAATAATTGAACTCCGTGAATACGAAGTTCACTTTGTGTGAAATAAAGCTGCTTTACATCTGTCTCATCAATTGTTTTTTTCAGAGATTGAAGAAGCATGCGCAAGAGATGTAAATATAAATTTCAGATCTCAAAGGGGTATAGCATATCCAAGGGATGAAATACTATCATAAGTGTTAGATACTGAGCAATACAGGCATGCCAAATATCTAAGATGCTCAGGCCGCTTGGAGGAATTACTAACGTAGTTGACGTTAGGCATATCTATGGCAAGTCTGCAAACTTCCAACAGTCAAACGGAGTCAATTATATTGCTTCAAATACTTTAATGAAATTAAATTTTATTCTGTTTCTTGCATTTTCCCCCATTTTTAAAAAAAAACTATACTGGTAAGCGTCAATCCTTTAAATGTCTGCCTGAGTAGAGTTACTCGTATACTTTGACACAAATCCCAGCAACATGATTTCTTGTGGGGATCATCTCCTGTTTCATGAGTGTGAAGCTCAGTTTGGAGTTCTTGGCTGGATCTCCCAATAATAATGTTGTACTTGATCCTACTTGTAAATGTCTTTATGCTTCCTGATTTGTGTGTGTGTGAATGAGTGCAAACTACATCCCAACTCCAGAACGGAGCTTGCAATGAAAAGGATTAACTGCATTTATGTGTTAAACATTTTATAAATACAACTTGTTCTAAAATATCCCAGATAGTTTAGATTGCTATATTTTTTCAGGTGAGACATGAGACAAATTAAACTTCAATAAGTGGCAAATGTCAAAATGCAATCTTTAGATTTTGTAATTCTAAATTGTCACAGCAGTTGCTGGTTTATAATGAATCAATAGCCATTAATCTGCAGAAAACAAATAATTGCCTGTGGGGAGGTGTTGCAAACCACTTCTCAAATTCTTTCATTGGATTTGGGTGTTCCTCCCTCCAACAGTGCAACCTTTGTCTAAATGAGTGGAATCTCATCAATCAATGTAATGCAGTTTTGGAAATGGAACGGTTGGAAATTTCTGAAAAATGCACACCTGGTCCAGCCTGAGTGTCAGCTGTCCCCACTGTTAACACTCCACTGAGCTAACCCCTCCACTGTTCTTAAGCTCAGTGCCTTCCCCCAATTGCTCCCACCGAATCATCATTGTCCACAATCCACCTCTCATCCCCCTCACTCCTGTGAAACTTATCAACTTTTTAAATAACTGTGCAAACACCACAGCATATCTACACTGCTCTAGCTAGTATTCTGAAGCACCATAGAAGTATATAAAAACAATAGTTCTGTATTGATGGACAACACAAAAATTCAAAATTCTTGACAAACATTTCTGCTACTCAGGTTTTGCACTCTGCACTAAATATAGTGCAAACCCATATTTCTTTTAAACAGTAAGCAAATAGCTTGAAATGATTGTGGCTGCTTGATGTATATTTAATCAGACTCCTGAACCGTAATAATTACCTTTCAACTAACTTTTTGTTTGTTCTGCCCAATCTGCTGCTACTCAACAACAGCATATGTTCATATAGTGACCAGTGTAATAAAACATTGAAGTGCTCCACAGTCACATTATAAAACTATTACATCAAGACACGAGGAGCTATTAGGTCAGATGATCAAAAGCCTGGTCATAGAGTGACTCAAATGTGGAAAGCAAGTTAGAGGTTTAGGCAGGGAATTCCAGGGCTTGGGACCCAGGCAACTGAACACACAGCCACTATTGTTGGTACAGCAATTGAAATTGGGATGCTTAAGGGACTAGAATTAGAGCAGTGCAAATTTGAGTATTGTGGAGCTGGAGGAGATTACAGAGAAAGTGAGGGTCAAGGCCATGGAAGGATTTTAAAACAAGGATGAGAATTCTAAAATTGAGACATTGCTTGATCTGTGAGCACAGGGTCCATGGTGAGCTTGGTGAAAATGAGGACATGGGTAACAGAGTTTTGGATGAGTTCAACAGGGTAACATGCAGAAGTATGTGTTGAACAGCATTAATGAGGGTTTCATAACTAGATGAGACAGGGAGAAGCCAGGTGTGATTGTGAAGGTGGGCCAAGGTACTGGTGGCAGGCCTGACCTCACCTAGGGGAGAAGGTGGTTTGGGTAGTATGGCTTCTGAGCGAGCGGGGAGAGAGGCTTCTGAATATACCTGGAGTGTACCTGTGTGTGTGTGTGTGTGTGTGTGACTGTTATCTCTGTGTTTCTCTCCACAGATGCTGCCAGACCTGAGTGTTTTCTGAATTCATTAGTGTATCTCTGTAAACAAACAATATTTTGCACTTAGTGTGTTGAGAAGGCTTTGGTTTTGGGCACTGAGCAAGGGTGTCTGACCCTTTCTGTAAACAGAAAGCTGGAAATAGAAATGGTTAGCACTGCTGCCTCACCAGCGCCAGGGACCCGGCCTGGGGTCACTGTCTGTGTGGAGTTTGCACATCCTCCCCATATCTGCGTGGGTTTCCTCCGGGTGCTCCAGTTACCTCCCACAGTCCAAAATGTGCGGGTTAGGTTGATTGGCCATGCTAAATTGCCCCTTAGTGTCAGGGGATCAGCAAGGTAAATACTTGGGGTTGTGGGGATAGGGCCTGGATGGCATTGTTCTTGGTACAGGCTTGATAGGCTGAATTTCCTCCTTCTGCACTGCAGGGATTGTATGAAATGCAAATACAAGTGGTCAGATTCAGCAAAGACCACACGGTCACTATGTTTGAGATAGAAAACTGCAAGGTAGGATTTAAGATTTTGCAAATGCAGGAGCATAGTTTGGATTATGAGAAACATTGATGTGGATATGCCAATTCCCATGCTATCCGAACAGCCCATGTGGTTTTCAATATTATCAACAAGACAAACAATGCTGGCTGTGCAGGAAACAGCCTGCACTACTGCTTCTCCCCATGGGGATTTAATCTGGAGTGCATCAGTGGTGTTACACATCTAAGTTTTTTTTTCATTGAGCCCATTTGTTACTGTAGCTCTGTATATTCCCTTACTGTGAAATATAGCAGCTCAATTGTGTCGGCCTTGGCTCAATTGATTGCACCCTAGCCTCAGAGTCTTATGGTTCTAAAGACTTGAGCATAAATATCAGGGTTGGTATTCCAAATCAATACTTAGGGTGTGCTCAGTGCTTTCTGAATCACTGTTTTCTCTTTTCCCAATGGACGTTGGTCAAAATAAAATCTGTTATTTGTATGCCTACATTTGTAAAAATTAAACAACTTGGATAATGCTAAAATAGGCAGTGCAGGCACAGCTTTTGCAGGTGGATGTTTATTATGCAGCTAAAGAAATGGCAGATGACATTTTAGAACAACTGAGACATGTTCTCAGGCTGGTGAAACACCTGTTGTTCACACTGAAGACTATCCATCATTGAACTCTTGTATAGTTCTAACAAACAAATTATACCTGAAGGGCTGGATATTTGTTTTGGAGTTAGAACCTAGAAGTTGGAATCAAATCTCAGCCTCAACCTCGGCACTGAGCTGGACGAAATTTTCAAAAGAATGTCCAGAGGATGGAATTGCTACCCAATTAAGGTCTGCAGGGTAGGCTTTTGAAGCTGGAGAGAGCGGAAAGATGGGGGCCACCCCTAGATGGGGTGCTTTTTACAGAAATGGCCGCAGCTGCTGGACCATCAGTTTAGAAGCATGTCGTCTCAGGGGGTTGCTGGCTCTTTGGTCTGTATGGTAGGGGGAGGGTGGCATCAGCTAATGCTGGGAAATATTGTGCTCATCTTGCCTTTGTCACCATCTCCTGCTAGCTTCCAAAATCCAACCCGAGATGTTCATTTGTCTCTACTCTAGAAACGTGAACTAACCTAATTTAAGTGAATTAAGCTATACAACTGAGGATCTCACAGATAAAGGACACAAAATTCTTTAGATTTGTTCACTTTGACACATTCATTTTTTTTAAAACAATAATTCACCTTAAACCATGTTTACTCTGGGGTCTTTGGTTTTCTCCCACAGTCCAAAGATGTGCAGGTTACGTCGATTGGCTGTGGTAAATTGTCCCTGAGTGTCAGGAGAATTAGCAGGGTAAATACATGGTTACAGGGATAGGGCCAGGATGGGATTGTTGTCAGTGCAGGCTCGATGGGCTGAATGGCCTCCTTCTGCACTGTAGGGATTCTATCAGGGAATGTGAATTTAAATCACAGGACACCAATACAAAAACAGCATCATAATGTTGGACATGATGTGGAGATGCCGGCGTTGGACTGGGGTAAACACAGTAAGAAGTCTCACAACACCAGGTTAAAGTCCAACAGGTTTATTTGGTAGCAAAAGCCACTAGCTTTCAGAGCGCTGCTCCTTCATCAGGTGAGTGGAGTTCTGTTCACAAACAGAGCATATAAAGACACACACACTCAATTTACAAAATAATGGTTGGAATGCGAGTCTTTAGAGAATCCCTCTCTCCACTCACATTGTCTGTACCTTTAAGACTTGATTACCTGTAAAGACTCTCATTCCAACCATTATTTTGTAAATTGAGTTTGTATCTTTATATGTCCTGTTTGTGAACAGAACTCCCACTTACCTGATGAAGGAGCAGTGCTCCGAAAGTTAGTGGCTTTTGCTACCAAATAAGCCTGTTGGACTTTAACCTGGTGTTGTGAGACTTCTTACAATGTTGAACATCACAGAACCTCGGGTTACAGTTGAAGTTTTGTATCCAGTTTGGATGCTTTTGGTTACAGATGTGTCCTAGTATTTATTTTTAAACTGTGTTTTATATAATTTCAGATTCAATGGGGAGCATGTTCTCTGGTGCTAACAGGAAATGTCATCATCTTTGCAACTATTCTGGGATTTTTTGTGGTTTTTGGCACTAACGATGATTTCAGCTGGCAGCAGTGGTGAGAATACACTTGTGAACAGATGCAGGAGGGAGAGTCCGCACTCTGGAAAAACTCATCGAAAAACAAATTGCAATAATATCAACTACTGTCCCTCCCAACACCAGACATGGCTGAGTCATTACTTTCTGCACTGACATATTTGTCAGTCTGCACAAGTGTGCATTTGTAAGGGACTGCCACCCCTCTTATCTACACATCAAGACAAAGTTTGATTTCACAATTCCTATTGGTGCAACATTGGTAACTATCTCAAAGGGATGGGCTAAAGTATTGCAACTTTGTATGAAAGAGTACTAATAAGAATCAACTGTTTTGATTTATTGTGTTATGTTAGCTTTGACATGAAGCTTTTAATTTATTCTCTTTTTAAATCAAAGTATTTGCCTTTTGTCTGTGTACGCAAAATAGCGCTTGTATGTACAGTAAGATTTTAGTGCTTTATTGTAAAGTTTGGTGCAGGATTGCATGCTGTATTATAATTGAGGTTTACTGTGTTAGTTTTTATGTTCAAGACCAGTGTCAAGTTAGAAAGTGAACCTTGTCCATTGCAATGTCTTTGCAATTGGTGTACAGTTTATTTTTGTCTTGTTGCTGTTTTCAGAAAAGCAAGTGTCAATCAGTGTCTAAAAAGCTGCAGATAAATACTTCCAAAGATTTCACTCTGTTCATTGATGTTTGTGTGACTTGTGTTCAATTCATCTTGAATTTCTTGCGTTTTTAACGTGCTGAAATTATTTCAGTACTTTAGTAAAATTTTAGCATGAATGTCGAGGACACAAGTCCATTTCCTTGCGTCTCTAACTCAACTTTGAAGCCAAACCTAAAGTTCATTCCTCCAATATAGCCCTGCAGGTTAATTCCCTTAGTTGCCTAACTATCTCATCAAAACTACTTTCTCTCGTACTCTAACTTTATTTCAAGAATCGTGTGTGTTTCGAATGTTCCTCCTGTCTCTCTCCTCTCACTTGATTAGCTGGTTATATCCCAGAATTTCTTCCTCGGGTATTTTTTTAGATCATAGAATCCCTACTGTAGGGATTCAGCCCATCGAGCCCGCACTTTATCCTACTAATCTCCCTAACACTAAGGAGCAATTTAGCATGGCCAATCAACCTAACCCACACATTTTTGTACTGTGGGAGGAAACCCATCAGAGGGAACCCACACAGACACGGGGAGAATATGCAAACTCCACACAGTCACCGAAGCCAGGAATGGAACCCGGGTCCCTGGCGCTGAGAGGCAGCAGTGCTAACCACTGTGCCACCGTGCTGCCCCTGTTCCACATTGATTTATCATTGCTCCTTAATCCTATTCCCTGGCTTACCTTTTGGTTTCAGTTTCCACTTTAATACACTTTGACTTCTCCCTTGAATGATCTTTTGGGCTAATGCGGAAGTAAAATTCTGTGCAAGTGCAAATCTGAATTCTAAAGCAGAAAATGCTGGAAATACTTGAGTCTAACAAACAGTTATCAAAAATGATGAGTTGGGCAGAATTTTAACTAGCAGGGTGGAGAGGGATGTGGATGAGGGATTTGATCCTCCCAAAAACTAATGACACGTTGCAAACTTGACATAATCCAGGTCACTTTTGGTTTTTACCAGCCTGTATTCAGAAGCATGCAGGAAACCTCCGTGGGCCTGTCACTTCTGCAATTTAAGTATGTTCAGAGCCAATGAATTCTGAATTTAACCGAGTAGCCAGTATAGGTTTCCCAAGCCGCATGATAAGGATCAAGGTGCAAGCACAGTGGGGATTTATTTTTCGGTGAAATGGGCAGACCCAAAACCCTAAAAAGAGTAAAACTTACACAGCTACAGTAAGAATCCACTGATGACCATGAAACCATTGTCAATTGTCGGAGAAACCCATCTGGTTCACTAATGTACTTTAGGGAAGGAAATCTGCTGTCCTTACCCGGTCTGGCCTACATGTGACTCTAGTGCCACAGCAGTGTGGTTGGCTCTCAACCGTCCTCCAAGGGCAACTAGGGATGGATAATAAATGCTGGCCAGCTAGTGACACCCATGTCTCATGAATGAATAAAAAATACTTGACGACTTTATGGAAGACTTATGCACTGACCTTCTGTTAAGAGTGTGCATTCATTGCTTTACAGCTGATTGCTAACCTTTTAGAAGTCATTTCACCTATCCTTGTCTTTACTTGCCTTCTCGGAATTTCCCTAATTTCTGCCTTCGCTACAGCATGGGAACAGGACATGCCCAGGAAATTATGGACAAATTATTTTAAGATCGATGGATGGTAAAAAAATATGGAATCCCTAATAGAAAGAACAGAAGAATATGCAAAATCAATGTGGATTTCAAAAGGGAAAATCTTGCTTGACAAAGCTTATTGAATTCTTTGACGAGTTAAGAATGATAAATTAAGTTCAACAGATAAATATCAGTTGCACATTTTGCTAGGAAGAATGGGAAGGTCATTTTTGAGTTGGAAAGTGCAAGTCTAGATAGGGTCAAGCACATTCTTCGCCAGTGCCGATGCACTTATATCGGTAGGGCCTTGAGTTTAGAATGGGTAGCACACAGTGAACAGAACTTTTTAAAATGTATTAATTCATGTGATAGCTCTACCAGTGACACCACTTCTTGAGCAACAATGGGAGATGTACACTCAAATGCTGACATTCTCTACAAAGGGGGAGTCTTGGGCAGAGAATGGAAAAGTTCATACATGAGATGTGGTCTGGAATGTTTCAGGTTTATGAGCAAATTAGCTTCTACACTGAAGGTGTGATCAACTTCATGGACAACCACACGCAGCATCATGTTGAGTGGATGCAAGAACATGCTGCTACGGACAGAAAAAATGCATGCCACTTTTTGTTGCATTGACCTGTCAAATGTACTGATGCTGCAAAGATGCATGGATCAGCAACCAGATGCCCACCAGCTGCTGATTCCCTAGAATGTACATATGCATCATGAAAGGGCCTCGGGGCAAAAAGAGCTGACATCAAGGGGGTCATCCCTCATGAGACACCTTCACCCTTTGCTGCACCCTTTGCCTCTGTCTGAGGATGTATTTATACAGCATGTTCCCGTGACTAAGAGGTTGTCTCTGCATCAGTTCTGGTGGGGCAGCCTATGGCAATGCCTCCACCGACACTATGACGCTAAGAACATGCACCATATACATCAGAGCTACTTGCAAACATCAGTCACTTGTGAAGCACCCAATAGGAACGGCTGTAAGCAGATGGCATTGCTCCTGTAATATCATTCAATGCGATTAGGCAAGAATTAGGGAGCATAAGATGGGAACATAAACTGTCAGGGAAAGGCACAAATGAAAAGTGGAGCTTGATCAAGGAACAAATGCTGCGTGTTCTTGATAGGTATGTCCCTGTCAGGCAGGGAGGAAATGGCCGAGTGAGGGAACCATGGTTCACAAAAGAGGTTGAATGTCTTGTCAAGAGGAAAAAGGAAGCGTATGTAAGGATGAGAAAACAAGGTTCAGTTGGGTTGCTTGAGGGTTACATGGTAGCAAGGAATGAGCTAAAAAAAGGGCTTAGGAGAGCTAGGAGGGACATGAGAAGTCCTTGGCGGGTCGGATCAAGGAAAACCCCAAGGCTTTTTACTCTTATGTGAGAAATAAAAGAATGACCAGGGTGCCTCTCAAATTTGATTGAATTCTTCGAGGAGGTAAGTAAGTGTGTTGATGAAGGTAGGGTAGTTGATGTCGTATACATGGATTTTAGTAAGGCGTTTGATAAGGTTCCCCATGGTCGGCTCATGAAGAAAGTAAGGAGGTGTGGGATAGAGGGAGATTTGGCTGATTGGATAAGTAACTGGCTATCTCATAGAAGACAGAGGGTGGTGGTAGATGGAAAATTTTCAGACTGGAGACCAGTTACCAGCGGTGTACCACAGGGATCAGTGCTGGGTCCTCTGCTATTTGTGATTTTTATCAATGGCTTGGAGGAGGGGGCTGAAGGGTGGGTCAGTAAATTTGCTGATGACACCAAGATTGGTGGAGTAGTGGATGAGTTGGAGGGCTGTTGTAGGCTGCAAAGAGACATAGATAGGATGCAGAGCTGGGCCGAAAAATGGCAGATGGAGTTTAACCCTGATAAGTGCGAGGTGATTCATTTTGGTAGGACAAGTTTGAATGCGGAGTACAGGGTCAACGGCAGGGTTCTGAGGAATGTGGAGGAACAGAGAGATCTTGGAGTTCATATCCACAGATCTCTGAAGGTTGCCACTCAAGTGGACAGAGCCGTGAAGAAGGCCTATAGTGTGTTAGTGTTTATTAACAGGGGGTTTGAGTTTAAGAGCCGTGGGGTTATGCTGCAACTGTACAGGACCTTGGTGAGACCACATTTGGAATATTGTGTGCAGTTCTGGTCACCTCACTATAAGAAGGATGTGGAAGCATTGGAGAGAGTGCAGAGGAAATTTACCAGGATGCTGCCTGGTTTGGAGGGTACGTCTTATGAGGAAAGGTTGAGGGAGCTAGGGCTTTTCTATTTAGAGCGGAGGAGGATGAGAGGTGACTTAATAGAGGTTTATAAGATAATAAGGGGGATAGATAGAGTGGACGTTCAGAGACTATTTCCTCGGGTGAATGTAGCTGTTACTAGGGGGCATAACTATAAGGTTCGTGGTGGGAGATATAGGAGGGATGTCCGAGGTCGGTTCTTTACTCAGAGAGTGGTTGGGGTGTGGAATGGACTGCCTGCTGTGATAGTGGAGTCGGACACTTTAGGAACTTTCAAGCGGTTATTGGATAGGCACATGGAGCACACCAGAATGATAAGGGAGTGGGATAGCTTGATCTTGGTTTCGGACAAAGCTCGGCACAACATCGAGGGCCGAAGGGCCTGTACTGTGCTGTACTGTTCTATGTCAAAAGTTCAGATTCAGTAATTCCATTTGAAAAAGTCACGAGCAACTTTTGTAATGCTTCTGTTCACTGATTAACCTTCAATATAATGAAATGGTTCACCCTGATTTGTGCAATCCCATTGTTTTGAGGACTGCATGATGCAGTGGATATGTGATACAAAGGTGGGTAGTCAGGGACACTGTGGTCGATAACAATGTGTTTTCCAGGAATTGTGAGGAAACAGGAGACCGCTCTGTATGACTGGCATTTTGGATGTGGTCTCTCCTTGTGGAAAAATTTTGATACTGGACCAAATGCTATCCGGATATACCATTGTGTGAAAAACAGATAAGAATGTTGCTTCTGCAGGAGAATCACAAGACGACTGATAAGGTATGGACAGACTGAATTCTGTTGAACAAGGACAGGGTTAAACTGGCTGAACCGAGTGCTGCAGCTTGTCACGTACACTGGGCGTTCACACAAAAAGTGGCGCGAAAATGGGAGATAAGGATGGGAGGAAACAACCAAATAAGGGACAAAGTAAATATGAACGGGGGCTGAAAGACTGAGTAGCAGGAGCAGTAAACAAAGGCGGAGTAAACCTAGGGCTTATGATAGGTGGTATACAATAACAAGACCACCAATTGTGGGGAGGGGAGGGATTGAGAGACACAAAGAAACTATAAAAATATGAGATATACTCCAAGTGTGTGCCTATTTGCTGGTCACCCGCTCTTGCAAGAACGTTGAAATAAAAGTGTTTGCTACTTCAGAATTGGACTTGGAGTAAATTATTTGCAAAGTGAGCTTCGTTTCTCACAATCCTTAGGAGACACGTGCCTCGACCAGTATTGCCAGACCTTCCCTGCCATGCTGGTCAATGACTTGACTCAGCTGGATATCTGGAAGCCCTTCGACCACAGGATCATCTTGCTTCAACACCTTCCTTCCACAAATCTACACATTTTCCACTTCAAGATCCAAAACTCTCTGAAGATTCATGTTGTGTAGAGTGCAGCATACCACTACCAAGTGAGAAACCATTGAGTGAGTCTACAGGCACCAGAACTGCATCTTCAGGAATCCAACAGCTTGCCCAATGGGGGTCCTTGTGCTACAGATGGCGGCCCCTGCCCGCGCAGGATTGTTCTGATTGGTCCCTCTCCCCGTGAATGGTTCTAATCGGCCCCTCCTCCTGTAGCATGGTTCTGATTGGCTCCTCTCTCTGTGGGGTGGTGCTGATTGGCCCCTCTCTCTGGGGGGCAGTGCTGATTGGCTCCTCTGTGGGGCGGTGCTGATTGGCTTCTCTCGTTGCGGGGCGGTGCTGAATAGCTCCTCTGTGGGGCGGTTCTGATTGGCTCCTCTCGCATTGGGGTGGTGCTGATTGGCTCCTCTCTCTGTGGGGCGGTGCTGATTGGCTCCTCTCGCTGGGGGCGGTGCTGATTGGCTCCTCTCGCTGGGGGGCGGTGCTGATTGGCTGTTCTCGCTGGGGGGGCGGTGCTGATTGGCTCCTCTCGCTGGGGGGGCGGTGCTGATTGGCTCCTCTCGCTGGGGGGCGGTGCTGACTGGGCCGCCCCGGCAGGTCGGCTTCCATTTTCCTGTTGGGGGGGCAGCAGCTGCTGAAGGGAGCGGTGTTCTGGGTGGGCGGCTGGCCACAGAGTGACATCCGCTCGGTGAGGAGGGCAGTGCCGGTCATGGGCAAGAACCTGACGGTGGGCCCGCCACTGCCGGGCCGCGGGCTTCATGTGACCTGCCTGGCGGTGATGCTGCTGTGCGGGCTGCACCTCACCGTCACCCTGCTCTACTACTTGGATGTGCACGTCTATACCGGGCTGATGGTGCGGCGGGTCGGCAGCCTGCTGGCGAAAGAGGGGCTGTCCATCGCCGCCAACAACACAGGCCCGAGCAGCACAGCAGCGCCCGGTCGCAGCCGGTCCCCTCCACTGCGGCTTCAGCCGTGTCCGGAGACATCGCCGCACCTCGGTAAGTGAGCCGGGCCGGGGGATCCGGACCGCTTTACCTGCTCCGTCACAGCCCCGGCCATCTCCCCCCCACCCCCGTGCCCGAGGGATGTTCAACACCACAACTGAACTGACCCCCCAGAAACAGGGCAGTGGTTAACACTGCTGCCTCACAGCGCCAGGGACCCGGGTTCAATGGGCGGGGTGGGGCGGGAGTGGACACAGTGAGAAGTCTCCCAACACCAGGTTAAAGCCCAGCAGCTTTATTTGGTAGCAAAAGCCACACGAGCTTTCGGAGCGCTGCCCCTTCATCAGGGAGGAGGGGGTCAGGGTCAGTACAGACTGGATGGGCCAAATGACCGCGCTCTCCCTGTAAGGATTCTATGAATTCTTACCGCCGCCCAGTCATGCCTGCGCATGTTATTCATGGGGGCAGAGGACTTGGGAGCAGGGCCGTTAACACCTTCAGACCTGCTCCACCACTCCGTAAGATAAGGCGCACAGGCACCGGAGTGTGGCGACTAGAGATTTTCACAGTAACTTCATTGTAGTGTGATTGTAAGCCTACTTGTGATTAATAAGTAAACTTTCAAGATCATCGCTGATCTGTTGTGGTCTCAAACCTCCTTGCCCATCAAGGATCTGTTTGATTTCAATGCCCCCTCTGCTGTCTGAGGAAGAGAATTCCATTCCACAGATTAATGACCCTCAGAACCATAAAGTCCCTACAGTGCCAAGGAGGCCGTTGAGTTTGCATCAATTCTAGAAGAGCTCACCGAGGCCTGCTCCATTCCTTCCACCCCACAGAGGTGACCATTTAACCTGCATATCTTTCATTTGATTTATTATTGTCACATGTATTAACATATGGTAAAAAGTATTGTTTCTTGCGCGCTATACAGACAAAACATATCATTCATAGAGAAGGAAACGAGAGAGTGCAGAATGTAGTGTTACAGTCATAGCTAGGGTGTCGGGAAAGATCAACTTAATGCAAGGTAAGTCCATTCAAAAGTCTGACAGCAGCAGGGAAGAAGCTGTTCTTGAGTCGGCTGGTACGCGACCTCAGACTTTTGTATCTTTTTCCCGACGGAAGAAGGTGGAAGAGAGAATGACCAGGGTGCGTGAGGTCCTTAATTATGCTGGCTGCTTTGCAGAGGCAGCAGGAAGTGTAGATAAGAGTCTGTGGATGGGAGGCTGGTTTGCGTGATGGATTGGGCTACATTCTCGACCTTTTGCAGTTTCTTGCGGTCTTGGGCAGAGCAGGAGCCATACCAAGCTGTGATACAATCAGAAAGAATGCTTTCGATGATGCATCAGTAAAAGTTGGTGAGAGTCGTAGCTGACATGCCAAATTTCCTTAGTCTTCTGAGAAAGTAGAGGCGTTGGTGGGCTTTCTTAACTAAAGTGTCAGCATGGGGGGACCAGGACAGGTTGTTGGTGATCTGGACACCTAAAAACTTGAAGCTCTCGAGCCTTTCCTCGTCGTCCCAGTTGAGGTAGACAGGGGCTTGTTCTCCTCTACACTTCCTGAAGTCGATGACAATCTCCTTCGTTTTGTTGACATTGAGGGAGAGATTATTGCTGCTGCACCTGTTCACCAGATTCCCAATCTCATTCCTGTACTCTGTCTCATCATTGTTTGAGATCCGGCCCACTACGGTGGTGTCGTCAGCAAACTTGAAAATCGAATTGAAGGGGAATTTGGCCACACAGTCATAGGTGTATAAGGAGTATAGTAGGGGGCTGAGAACACAGCCTTGTGGGGCACTGGTGTTGAGGATGATCGTGGAGGAGGTGTTGTTGCGTGTCCTTACTGATTGTGGTCTGTGACTTGGGAAGTTCAGGATCCAGTCGCAGAGAGGGGTGCCGAGGCCCCGGCCACAGAGTTTGGAGATGAATTTCGTGGGAATAATAACGTTGAAGGCTGAGCTGTAGTCAACAAATAGGAGTCTGGCATATATCAACAGTATTTTGCTTTATGTCCCTGCAGAACTGCCTGGTATGCAGAAATACAAACATGGATCTGAAAATTGGTGCATTTGTTAGTTCAAGGGTTTTAGAGTGCTTTTGTGAACAAGTTTACAACTAGAAAGAAATGGACAGAGCAATGATTGAGGATCCAACTGGATTAAATGAAAGGGATTTCAGACAGAGATCAGGAAAAAGACGTTTTAAACAGATGAGACACAAATGCACTACATTTATGTTTAAAACTAAGGTAGGTGTACGAAGCTAAACAAATATAAATAGGACAGAAACACACTTAAATGAGTAACGTGTGGAGTCTCACAGGGGTGAGTGCTGGGGCCTCAAATATTTACAATCTATGTATATGACTTGAAGTGATCAACTGTACAGTAGCCAAGTTTGCAATGATAGGGAAGTTGGTTATCAAGAAAAGGTAAAGGAGCTGTAGAGGAATATAAATAAGTTGAGTGGGCAAACATTTGGCAGGTGTGAATGGGTTTGGCAGGAAGATAGCAGTTCTGAGGATGAGGAATCTGCGTGCTGTGGCACATGAATCACAAAATATCAGCATACAGCAATAGCAAGTGATTCAGAAGCCAACTGTAACGTTGACATTGATTGCAAGGGGAGTGTTATATAAAAGTAATAAAACTGCAAAACTACAGGGTGTTGGTTGGGGTTAGACTTGAACTAAGGAACACAATTTAATAATAGGAGATCCTTTTAAGACTGAGGTGAAGAGTTTTTTTTCTATGAACGGTATGTTTTATCTGTATAGCGCGCAAGAAACAATACTTTTCACTATGTTAATACATATGGCAAAAGATCAAATCAAAGATAGGAGCAGGAGGAGGCCATTTGGCCCTTCGAGCCTGCTCCACCATTCATTAAGATCATGGCTGATCATCCAACTCAATAGCCTAATCCTACTTTTTCCCCATAACCTTTGATCCCATTCGCCCCAAGTGCGCCTCTTGAATACATTCAATGTTTTGACGTCAATTACTTCCTGTGGCAATGAATTCCACAGGCTCACCACTCTTTGGGTGAGGAAATGTCTCCTCACCTCTGTTATAAATGGTCTACCCTGAATCCTCAGACTGTGATCCCTGAATCTGGACTCCCCCACCATCGGGAATATCCTCCCTGCATCTACTCTGTCTAGTCCTGTTAGAAGTCTCTGAGATCCCCTCCTCATTCATCTGAACTCCAGCGAAAACAATCCTAACCTCGTCAATCTCTCCTCATACGTCAGTCCCGCCATCTCTGGAATCAGCCTGGTAAACCTTCGCTGCACTCCCTCGAGAGCAAGAACATCCTTCCTCAGAAAAGGAGACAAAAACTGCACACTTGGTGATGTGTGGCCTCACCAAGGCCCTGTATAATTGCAACAATGCATTTCTGCTCCTGTACTCAATCTCTCACGATGAAGGTGTTGCTGTGCCTGCCGCACAGTCTGTTTTAACCCTTATACGGAGGACAAAGAATTGCGAATAGACTTCTTAGTATATTTATTTACACACAATTATTAATCACCAACCCAATCAATAATAAGTTATCTTACAGAATGCTAAAGTTCAAGTCCAATACTAGACCTTGACTAAACTTTTGCGTGACTAGCAAGTACTCAGGCAGATATTGGCCTTTATCCGCGTGTGGGTCTCTGTAGTCTGGTTCTTTGGTCTGGTCTTCCTTCCTTCGTTGGGTGTGGTGGCTCTCCCCGTGCTGGTCACTGCGGGTGATGGTCACTGTGGTTGTTTGTTCATTCAATGAGAGAGATTCTTCTGTTGCACAGCACCCTTTATACCTCATTGGTTTTTTAGCCATTACCAATCAACTGATCAGGACTTGATCACCCTCCAATCAGGTGCTGCCACACCGATCTCTTGGTGTGTATTCAACACGCCGTGCCTGCAGGTGCTGGAGGCACGTAGGTCTCATACCTCCCTCCCAAGCAAGGGGTTAAGGCGCCCCTATGTCTGGTAAATTGACCAGAAAGTGTCCTTTGTCCTAGAGATGGCCTATATCCTGTGTCTTCCAGCTCCTGCAGCTGCAGCCTGTTTATCTCTGTCCGATTCTTTTTGAGGCTGCAGCCTGTCTGTTTCAGTAATTATCCCAGCACGCTCTTGCAAACCACCATCTTTGTGGCCAAACGGGCCACAGTCCCTCCCGTTGATCCTGAACGCAAGATGGATCACAACCTCAGGACCAATATCTGTCAGGAATTTCCCAGTCACTCAACAGTCAAACAAGGCCCAGGCAATGGCATTCCATTAATAACACATCCCTACAACATGTTTACATTCTAGAAGCTACAGGCAGTGAACTTTCTACTGTTACAAACAACCACATATTCTAAAACACCATCGTTGCAATGAGCCAATTATAAACCAAAATATTCAAAATAAACATGACAATAAAATATTCTCAAATCCGGGGTACATTCCGATATTAAGGTTTTCAACTGTCCATTAGTGCAAATAGCAGTCCGGCGAGTTTCCTATAAACATTGCTCTACTGAATTAGAGGGGACCGTGATTCGAGGGCGAACCCTATGTCCGGGTGATCCTCTTTTTCCATCAGCTGAATTGCACTGTAAGGATGATTAGATATACCAAGGTGAACAAAATCAGTAATACCACCAGGTGTGACATTATGCGGACGAATGGGTGGATTTGGATGTTTGAGCCCCAGTTCCAAAGATCATTCCACCATGAGGTGGCCTTAATTTCTTTAATTTTCCTTTTCACCTCTTGGGGTCTGCTGTATTACTTTGAAGGTTCTGTGGCCTGCAGCCAATTTTATCCGAATCTGGTTCAAATCCTCCGGAGTTGTTTAACTTGTTGGGTCGGAATCCTAAGTTTATTGTTCAGGTCGGCTAAATCAGGGGCGTTGATGGTTGCTACTCCTGCCCCGTAAGCTGTGGCTATGTCATTAACTAACGCTCTCTTGGATCTTTCCTGTCTTTCGTCCATTCCTAACTTCCATCCTAACAGTCTGCGAGTCAGGTGGAGGTATAGTCTCTTAGGTTGGGGGGAGCACCACTCTGGCAGTTGGGTCCCAGCTATATCCACCACCACAGGTACCAATTCGTGGTTGATGATGTCATGTAGGGTTTTCTCTGTGTTAGTATCAGTCCGTTCTGTGGGCCGGGGGTGGCTTCAGGACAAATAGAGTGGGATGGTTTTGGAGTTGGCTTCAGCCCATTTCTTATTTCATACAAGGCAAAATTCCCTTCTATGAGTGTCCTGGGGCACCGCTGCCTGAGCTCTGATCATTTCTCTGGGCTGTTAGTCAAACATCCAATTTCGGGGCACCCATTCTTTGAAAATCCCCACCAATCCCCTGCTACGGTGGCACTCAGATAACATTCAGTTGAACCGCCATTTGGTTTTTTGTATATCAGCCGCTGATTGTTGCATCCAAATATTATATTCTTATTTGGATGCACCCATCCTCACATTCCCCCGCGTCAGGTGGGGCAAACCATAAATAGCCGGGATACAAAAAGCTAATCTTGCTTGGGGTGTCCTGCGTGCTTATCCTGATGATGAATCCGATGAGGTAGATCCTCCGTTCCATCTTTGTCGTCGTCCATCATTATCCTGAGGAGATCAATGTAATTTCAGTTGTTTGCCTCTAATATTTGATGTATATACACGTGTCCATGCCCCCCGCCCCCATTTTATTTGAACACTATCGACAGTGGTGTGGTCAGGAGGACCCAAGTGTATCGATTTCACTTGCGTTTGTCGTTTTTTTTTCTTCCAATTGTGAACTACTGCCAAGCAAATTTTTGTTCAGATCGAGAAGTCTATGAGTCATGGAGTGGTCGGAAAAGAGCTTATTTAAACTGACCAGCAAAATCAAGGCGGCCTGTTTTATTTCAGCAGCAGTCACCATTGGCCCTAGGGATTCAAATAGCATTGGAGTCGGTCTGTCATAACCTGAAGAAGTTGGCATCGGTACGTCCTGCACGACATGGGTTAGATAAAGTGTCCGTGCCATGAGTGCCTTGGAGTTTGAAGGCAGAACAAATTAAAAATTTTTGATTTGATTTATTATTGTCACATGTATTAACATACGGTGAAAAGTATTGTTTCTTCCACGCTCTACAGATGAAACATACCATTCATAGAGAAGGAAACGAGAGAGTGCAGAATGTAGTGTTACAGTTATAGCTGGGGTGTAGAGAAAGATCAACTTAATGCAAGGTAAGTATATTCAAAAGTCTGACAGCAGCAGGGAAGAAGCTGTGCTTGAGTCGGTTGGTACGTGACCTCAGACTTTTGTATCTTTTTCCCGAAGGAAGAAGATGGGAGAGAGAATGTCCGGGGTGCGTGGGGTCCTTGATTATGCTGGCTGCTTTGCTGAGGCAGTGGGAAGTGTAGACAAAGTCAATGGATGGGAGGCTGGTTTGCGTGATGGATTGGGCTACATTCACGATCTTTTGTAGTTCCTTGCGGTCTTGAGCAGAGCAGGAGCCATACCAAGCTGTGATACAACCAGAAAGAATGCTTTCTATGATGCATCTGTAAAAGCTGGTGAGAGTCATAGCTGACATGCCAAATTTCCTTAGTCTTCTGAGAAAGTAGAGACATTGGTGGACTTTCTTAACTAAAGTGTCAGCATGGGGGGACCAGGACAGGTTGTTGGTGATCTGAACACCTAAAAACTTGAAGCTCTCGACCCTTTCCTCTTCGTCCCAGTTGAGGTAGATAGGGGCATGTTCTCCTTTACGCTTCCTGAAGTCGATGACAATCTCCTTCGTTTTGTTGACATTGAGGGAGAGATTATTGTTGCTGCACCAGTTCACCAGATTCTCTATCTCATTCCTGTACTCAGTCTTTGTCATTGTTTGAGATCTGACCCACTACAGTGGTGTCGTCAGCAAACTTGAAAATCAAATTGAAGGGGACTTTGGCCACACAGTCATAGGTGTATAAGGAGTATAGTAGGGGGCTGAGAACACAGCCTTGTGGGGCACTGGTGTTGAGGATGATCGTGGAGGAGGTGGTGTTGCGTATCCTTACTGATTGTGGTCTGTGAATTGGGAAGTTCAGGACCCAGTTGCAGAGGGAGGTGCCGAGGCCCAGGTCACAGAGTTTGGAGGTGAGTTTCGTGGGAATAATAGTGTTGAAGGCTGAGCTGTAGTGAATAAATAGGAGTCTGGCATAGGTGTCCTTGTTATCTATATGTTCCAGGGTTGAGTGCAGGGCCAGGGAAATGGCGTCTGCTGTGGACCTGTTGCGGCAAACTGATAGTTTCTGGGTCCTCACCTGCCATAGCCTTTCTGTCATCAATTTTTGGCATGTTATTTGTGTCTTCCACTGTGAAGACCGACACAAAATACCTGTTCAATGCCTCAGCCATTTTCTCATTTCCGGTTATTACATCCTCCTTCTCGTCCTCTAAAGGATCAATGTTTACTTTAGCCACTCTTTTTCGTTTTATAGATTTGTAGGCAAGCTGTAGTGGATCCAGGCAGTCCGGCAGGCTGGAATTGATTCGTGCCATGACTAACCTTTTGAAGCACTTCATAATGATGGATGTCAAAGCCACCGGCTGATAGTTGTTAAGGCACGCTGCTTGGCTCTTCTTAGGTACTGGGATGATGGTCGTCTTCTTGAAGCAGATAGGGACCTCAGATTGTTGTAAAGAGAGGTTGAAGATGTCTGTGAATACTCCCGCCAGCTGATCCGTACAGGATCTGAGTGCACGTCCGGGAACCCCATCCGGGCAGTCGCTTTCCGTGGGTTGACCTTCAAGAAAGCTGCTCTGACATCTGCAATGGTGACCCCAAATACAGGTTCATCCAGGGTGGAGGGCATACTCTCGCTGATCTCTTGCTCAAAATGGGCATAGAATGCATTGAGCTCATCAGGAAGGGGTGCGTTAGAGCCTGCGATTTTACATGCCTTCATCTTGTAGTCTGTTATGTCTTGCAGACCTTGCCATTGTCGGCGGGATCTGTGTGGCTAGACTGGGACTCTAGCTTGGTCCGGTATTGTCTTTTGGCATCTTTGATGGATCTCCTTAGATTGTATCTGGCTTTCTTGTATAGGTCAGTGTCGCCTGACTTGAACGCCTCAGACCTGGACTTCAGCAAGCAGTGGATATCCCTGTTCATCCATGGTTTCCAGTTGGGGAACACACGGATTTGCTTCTTTGGCACACAGTCTTCTACACACTTACTAATGAAGTCAGTTACTGTGGTGACGTATTCATTCAGGCTGGTCGCAGTTTTTAAATACTGACCAGTCCACTGACTCTAAGCAGCCCAGTGGGAGATCATCCGATTCCTCAGACCAACATTGCACGACTCTGTTTGATGGATTCTCCTGCTTCAGTTTTTGCTTGTAAGCCGGGAGCAGGAGCACAGCCTTGTGGTCTGATTTGCCAAAGTGTGGGCAGGCGATAGAGTGGTAGGCATGTTTGATATTTGTGTAGCAGTGGTCTCAGATGTTAGGACCGTTGGTAGAGCAGGAGATGTGTTGGTGGTAACTTAGTAGTACGCTCTTGAGCTTGGCTTGATTGAAGTCCCCAGCCACAATGAACAAGGCCTCGGGATGTTTTGTCTCGAGGCTATTCGTAGTGGTGTATATTTTGTCCAGCATGATCTTCACGTCCGCATGGGGTGGGATGTAAACTGCCATCAGGATAACGGAGGTGAACTCCTGCGGAAGATAGTAGGGGCAGCATTTTAGCGTCAGGTATTCTAGGTCTGGGGAGCAGAAAGTTGTAAGAGTTTTAACAACACCAGGTTAAAGTCCAACAGGTTTATTTGGTAGCAAATACCATTAGCTTTCGGAGTGCTGCTCCTTCGTCAGATGGAGTGGAAATGTGGAAATGGAGTGGAAACTCCATCTGACGAAGGACCAGCGCTCCGAAAGCTAATGGTATTTGCTACCAAATAAACCTGTTGGACTTTAACCTGGTGTTGTTAAAACTCTTACTGTGTTTACCCTAGTCCAACGCCGGCATCTCCACATCATGAGCAGAAAGTTGCCAGTGTTGCTACGTCTAGTCACCACGAGTTGTTGATTAGGAAGCAGACCCCACCTCCCCTAGCCTTGCCTGAGGCCTCTGTACACTCCATTCGATGGATTGAGAAGCCCTCTGGTTGTGGGGCACTGTCCGGTGAAGCAGGAGTGAGCCACGTCTCCGTGAAACAGAGTACACAGCAGTCCCTCAGTTCTCTTTGGAAAGTGAGTCTGGCTCCAAGTTCATCCAGCTTGTTTTCCAGAGACTGGACATTTGCAAGCAGTAAGCTGGGGATGGGGGGGGGGGGGGGGGGCCTTGGGACTGGGTTGTTTCACTCTCTCCTGCAGGCCTGCACGTTTTCCACACTTCCTGGAGTGTCTGCTTCTTTTCGAGCCTGGGAGACAGTGAGAGGGGTTTGCAGTGTTAAGGGATGGTTGTGTCCAATGAGGTTCTTCGCTCTGGCTGGTGTGTGGAAGATTTGTTGCCTTGCTTGCAGTTCCTGTGTCGGTAGATGGGTCTGCGCGGTCGGGTGTTCCGGGTCGCTATCAGGCTGCGTTTTGGCTTCGCCAGTTGGTGGATATCAAGACCATGCTCCGGCGTGGACGGGTTGAAGGCCGGTAAGTGGATGATGTCCCTGGGGTCACTGTCGTGGATGAGTCTGTGTATCGGGATCCACTGGCTTTCTGCCATTTTGGGCTCTTCCTCCAGAGGTCAGAGGATCTTTAGACCTGCAAGTGAATTTGAAAGAGCAGTGTTAGTGATTGTGAGGCTGTGTGTTTAATTTTGGGAGTGTGGGGCGATGGTAGAAGGGGGGAAGGGAGGGAATGCTTGGAGCCTGCAGGAGGTCACAGCTCTCCGGCTCAGAGGGATTGGGGGCTGGGGGGGAGAGGGCTCCAATCTCGGGGATTCAGGTCTGGTCGTTGGGGACCAGCAGAGTGCAGGTTTCCTGGGCTCTAGGAGTCCTCCGAATGTAGGCCCAGGCTTCCCGGGCGTTTTCCTGGTCTCTGGAAGCCGCTCTTGAGGAATCCCCGTCTCTGGGACTGCAGCGCTGGCTGCTGCGCACACGTGGGCAGCTGCTCCGGGTCAATTCCAGGTCAGTTAGGTTGGGTGTCGCCAGGGTCCTAAGGATCGCCAATTCTGTAAGAAATTGCATTAAAGCATTGTTAGAGAGTTTAAAAGAGTTATAATTAAGTTTTAGAAGCATGGGGCAGGCAGAGCGAGAGGGGCAGACAGAGCGAGAGGGGCAGGCAGAGTAGCAAAAGCCACTAGCTTTCGGAGCGCTGCCCCTTCATCAGGTGAATGGGAGTTCTGTTCACAAACAGGGCAGATAAAGACCTATTGAGTTTGTGTCTTTATATGTCCTGTTTGTGAACAGAACTCCCACTCACCTGACGAAGGAGCAGTGCTCCGAAAGCTAGTGGCTTTTGTTACCAAATAAACCTGTTGGACTTTAACCTGGTGTTGTGAGACTTCTTACCTTGTTTTAAGGGTCATAAAACCTGCGTACAATGCAGACAAAGGCACCCATGTCTTAACACACAGCCAAACTGAAGTTTTAATCCTTCCTTAGCACATGAGTAAACCAAAATTAGCTTAAACTTAAAACTATCTCATTTCTAACATAGTACAAAAACAGATTATTTAAACTATCTCTATTTCCTAATAGTTCTGTCATTCTAACTGACCTCAAGCTTCCCACTTTCTGTCACCCTACTTTGTTTAATAGAGGTGTTAAATTTGTGTTTTCTTATCCACTGGGATTTTTCCAGAATGTATGGAATTTTGGAAGATTACAACCAATATCATGACAGCCACTTAAAAGACCTTAAGATGTAGGCCGTAAATTCCAGGGGACTTTATGGCCTTTAGTCTCAATAATTTTCCTAATCTGTTACTTTTCATTCTTGAGATGTAAAATTAAATGATGTGGCCTTTCGTTATTGCCAATCAGAAGGGTGTGAAAAAAAGTTACGTTTATTTATTAGTCACAAGTAAGACTTACATTAACACTGCAATGAAGTTACTGTGAAAATCCCCAAGTCGCCACAGTCCGGCACCTAGGTGAGGGCAACTTTCTTGAATCAATGCAGTTGACACAACGTTGTTAGTAAGGAGTCCCTCAATCCCTGTTCATCTTTGGTTGATTGTTACGAGATTCACCCCATCCTTTTCATATATTTTGTATTGTGGGAAATATAATGCTCTGATCATCAGCATCAAAATCCTTGGACAACACTGCTCCAAACCATTGCTTCCTATCTTTGCCTCCTTTACTCCCCTTGCTGTGGTGGTTCCCTTTTTTTTTGAAGTTTTTTTTTAAAAAAGCAGCCAATTACAAAGTTTAATCAAGGAGCATAACTTGCCTTTTGAGTATTGATCTGGCTAGGCATGTGTATCAGTGGTCTCAGTTGTGGATGGATGTGTTTATTTCCCTGGTTCTCTTTGCTGAATTTGAAGACCCCACCCTGAGTGAATCATTGATATGGAAATCTCAAGGCAGCAATGGCCCAGAAAATGGCAGTGGAGGCGTTATAGATTGTGCAGAATAGCAATGGCTGTTCAGGCCTTTTAAAAGAGTGTTGAATAGATATTTGGTGAATGAATTCAGTAAAGTTGGATTGAGAGATCTGAATGACAATGAAATTGAATGAATTATTCACCAAGTTTATAACAGGACTGCAAGTTGCAGTCATGAAATGAACACCTAGAAATTGGTAAAGAACACACTTTGCAGCAAGTAGAAGACTTCCATATCCCCAGTTTCTAAGCCACGCGGAAATCTAGAATCATCAAATAATTGGAGGAAATTGGTTGATCTCTACAAAGCTGCTTACACACTAGAAATGCACCCCGATTAGATCATAGAAACAAAAAACCACGACAAACTGTTAAATTAGGAAATTGCTTTAATATTAATTCTCTCCCATAAATAATTGACAGACTTGCCCTTTTATCCCTGCATTTGTATTGAAAACAATTAATTGACTATTTTTCCAATGCAAATTTAAATTTGAAAGTTACCTTATGATTGATATAGTTACAAGCATGAAGCTATGGAATTGTCATAAATGCTGATGTACTGTCTAGGAACAGAGACTGCTATCCTTGAAAAGCTTGCCTGATGTTTCTCACACTTGCTGCCTTGTGTGATGACCAAACAAGCCAAAACAATATATTAAACTGCTTCAAATAACTATAAGAATAAAGCCAAGTGGACCATGCAACTTTGATTTGGATACGATCAAGGCACACCCACCCAGCCCAATCGACTCTGCAGACTCTGTCCCAGAGGCCAAGCACCAGCCTGAGACAGTCTGTTAGGGTACCATAGCAGAAATCCCAAAGGATGTTATAAAGCCCAACTAGACCCCAACAGTTTTTATATTTTGGCATTAGTGTGAGGATAAGGTGTTTCATTCCAGGTATGATTTTATTGACACACTAGGAAGCTTTTATCAAAACAAATGTTCGTTAACTATTTAAATGAATTAGCTTAACTTTACCTGTAATACTTAAACGTGACGATATAATTCTAAACTGCTAACTTATCTCTTAGTTCCAATTTAAGCAATATTCCTCTTATTGACTTAAGCTCCTCCTCAAAATCAGTTAGCAAACAACACAGGCTTACTTGTTTTTATTTGTTAACCATCCTAAAGTCTTTGAACACTTCTGGAGAGAGAGAAAGACAGAGAGCCCTGTGTTCTCTGCGAGTATTTTGCCTCAGTTTTCACAGAGGAGAAGGACCTGGGTGGATGTACTGCGGGCTTGCGGTGGACTGAAAAGATTGAGTATGTGGAATTTAACAAAGAGGTTGTGCTGGAATCTTTGAATGGCATCAAGATAGATAAGTCGCCGGGTCCGGATGGGATGTACCCCAGGTTACTGTGGGAGGCGAGGGAAGAGATTGCAGAGCCTCTGGCGATGATCTTTGCGTCGTCGATGGAGACGGGGGAGGTGCCGGAGGATTGCGGGATGTGGTTCCTATTTTCAAGAAGGGGAATAGGGATAGCCCAGGAAATTACCGACCGGTGAGTCTAACCTCAGTGGTTGGTAAGCTGATGGAGAAGATCCCGAGGGACAAGATTTATGAGCATTTAGAGAGGTTTAGTATGCTCCAGAATACTCAGCATGGCTTTGCCTTACGAGCCTGGTGGAGTTCCTCGAAAATGCGACTAAACACATTGACGAAGGGAAAGCGGTAGATGTGGTTTATATGGATTTTAGCAAGGCGTTCGATAAGGCCCCCCATGCAAGGCTTCTAGAAAAAGTGAGAGGGCATGGGATCAAAGGGGCTGCTGCCCTGTGGATCCAGAACTGGCTTGCCCAAAGGAGGCAGAGTGGGTATAGATGGGTCTTTTTCTAAATGGAGGTCGGTCTCCAGTGGTGTGCCCCAGGGATCTGTTCTGGGACCCTTGCTGTTTGTCATTTTCATAAATGACCTGGATGAGGAAGTGGAGGGATGGGTTGGTAAGTTTGCCGACGACAGGTTGGTGGGGTTGTGGATAGTCTGGAGGGATGTCAGAAGTTACAGAGGGACATAGATAGGATGCAAGACTGGGCGGACAAGTGGCAGATGGACTTCAACCCAGATAAATGCCTAGTGGTCCATTTTGGCAGGTCAAATGGGATGAAGGAGTGCAATATAAAGGGAAAGACTCTTAGTACTGTAGAGGATCAGAAGGACCTTGGGGTCCGGGTCCATAGGACTCTAAAATCGGCCCCGCAGGTGGAGGAGGTGGTTAAGAAGGCGTATGGTGTGCTGACCTTTATCAACCGAGGGATTGAGTTTAGGAGTCCGGGGATAATGATGCAGCTATGTAAGACCCTCATCAGACCCCACTTGGAGTACTGTGCTCAGTTCTGGTCGCCTCATTACAGGAAGGATATGGAAAAGATTGAAAGGGTGCAGAGGCGATTTACAAGGATGTTGCCTGGATTGAGTGGCATGCCTTATGAGGATAGGCTGCGGGAGCTCGGTCTTTTCTCCTTGGAGAGACGTAGGATGAGAGGAGACCTAATAGAGGAATATAAGATGTTGAGAGGCATAGATCGGGTGGACTCTGAGGCTTTTTCCCAGGGTGGAAATGGCTGCTACGAGAGGACACAGGTTTCAGGTGCTGGGGTGTAGGTACAGGGGAGATGTTAGGGGGAAGTTTTTCACAGAGGGTGGTGGGCGAGTGGAATCGTCTGCCGTCAGTGGTGGTGGAGGCAAACTCAATAGGGTCTTTTAAGAGACTCCTGGATGAGTACATGGGACTTAATAGGATGGAGGGTTATAGGTAGGCCTAAAAGGTAGGGATATGTTCGGCACAACTTGTGGGGCCGAAGGGCCTGTTTTTTCTATGTTTCTATGTTCTGACACAGCAGCCTCCAGAGCGATACCCCTTGCTTCTTTCAGAATCATATATAAACTGCTTGCTTTTCCCTGCAAGCTAAGCTCCTCCCACTGGCACATGACTCTGTCTCTTCTCAATCAACATTAAAACCTTACTCTGAAACTCCAAGGGAACAACCAAAATAAGCAGAAGTGCAGTAACTCAGATTAAAACAAAAGCACATTAACTAAAATCAATCATTAGTCTGCATTCCCAGCATGAGAACTGCCTAGTGCAGACTAATCGGCACCATGTAAACAGCTGAATCTTAAACATACCCCTCACAAGAAACATGATATAAATACATTTCTAAAAGCCACAGTACCATCACAGTCACACACTCAGAATCATGCCAGACTCCTCATCTCGGTGTATGACCTGTCGCTCTTGCAGAACAGACTCAACAATGATGATAGAGTGGTGTACAATTGTGAGTGAGTGATCCTGAGAGTCCTCAATATTAATTTTGGACCTTATGCAGTCACATAGGGAAAGAAACCTGCCGATTACCCCTGACTGCCATCTGTCAGTTGATGAATCGGTGCTTCTCCATTTTGAACACCACTTGAAAGAAGTAGCAAGGGCACAGATGGGGGACTTCATTTCAACACATCAGTCACTCGTACACTGGTCAAGCCCCAAAAAACAGTTGGACTGGGCTTGCACCATGTGGTGTAAGATCCAGTCCGAAAGGAAGATGCTATTTAGCTTCATCCTCCCCAATTGTCACATTGATTTAGCAGTCAGTATTTGTAGAACTGACCTTCACATACATTGTAAGAAGTCTCACAACAGCAGGTTAAAGTCCAACAGGTTTATTTGGTAGCACGAGCTTTCAGAGCACCTTCATCAGGTGAGTGGAGAGTTGGGTTCACAAACAGGGCATATATAGACACAGACTCGATTACAAGGCAATGGTTAGAATGCCAGTCTTAACAGGTAATCAAGTCTTCACAGGTGCAGGCAATGCAGTTCATACACACTATCTTGTCCTCACACTGAGGACATTTCCATCTTGTGTGGCACTACTGTGTTGCATGGGATAACTTAACAGTTCAGGCAGTTCAAAACTGGACACTCGTGAGGTCCTGTTGAACATCGAGCAGAATTGTATTCCACTACCGTTTATAAATTCATGGTGTAGCATATTCCTCACATTTCCATCAGGTGCAGGGTGACCAATTCCGGCTCAACAAGGCATGTAGAAAAAAAAAGCCCGGAATAGCGCTGGGCGTATCCGAAAATGAGGTATCAAGCTGTGGTGCCATAACACAGGACATGCGTTCTAAAAGGTGGAAGCAACATGCTTTGGGCATATCTAAATGAACCTGCAAATAATAGATTAAAGATTTGCAGTGTTGTCATATTCAGTCATGAGTGGAGGTGAACAATTAAATAACTAATAGGAGAAGGCTCCATAAACTTCCCCATTTTCAACAACAGCTGAACTCCGTATGAAGGTTCAAAAGGCAAGACTGCAACGTTTGCAACAATTTCAGCTGAGTGGATGATCCATCTCGGCCTGTTCCCAAGGTTCCTACTGGTACATGCCAGTCTTCAGCCAATTTGGTTCAAACAGTTTGATATTAAGAAATGGTTGCACACACTGAATGTGACAAAGGCTTAGAGCCCAACAACATCCCAACTACAGTTCAAAGACTTGTGCTTTAGAACTAGCTGCACCTCTAGCTAGTTTCAGCACAGCTGCAACCCCTAATATCTACGTGTCAAATTGGCCAGATTAAAAGCAGAACAAATCTAATCTGGCCAATTACTGTCCCATCAATCTATTCTCATGAACAAAGTGATGGAAGGTGTCATTAACAGCACTATCAAGAGGCACTTGGTCACCTTCAACCTTTAACTTACTAACCAACATACAGCTTGGATTTCGCCAGGATCACTTTGCTTCGCACCTAGTTAAAGTCTTGGTCAACTGCTCTTGGCAATAAAATGCATTTGGCAAAATATGACACCAAGGGGCTCTAAGTAAAATTTTGGTCCGTGGTCAGGGGAGCTACTAGCTTGAGCCATGTACAGTATAGCTTCCAGTGTATTGTAGCTGCAGTATGTACCGTCTACAGCCGTGTTGTCCAACCTTTTTACCTGGAGGGGGGGCACATTTTGTTTTAAAAGGGGCCGCTAAAAAAGATTTGAAAAGAAACAAGCTATTGAGCGACCTTGCCTGTTTGAGTGGGATTTTGAAAACCAGCTCTGGGTACTGCATGGAGGAGGCTTTGTGGGCCCTACGTCAGACAAGCCTGAACTACAGCATGCAGTTGAACAATTTAGAGTGCCTCCCAAGCCCTCAAATCTACCACCTTGAAGGATAACAGCACATGGGAACACCGCTACATTCCCTACCAATTCTCTCATTATCCTAACTTGGACACATATCATTGTTCCTTAATCATCATTTCAATCCTCTTGGAAAGGTATAATGAGTTCATAAATGAGACCTCATATTTGAAAGATGGCACTTCTGACTGCAGCATTCCCTCAGTGTCAGGCTAGATTATTCGCTAAAGGTTCTGGATGAGGGTTTAATTCTTTGCAATTGTTGCTGTGAGGTACCACTGAACCAAGACTGACATGTGAAAATACAAATGAAGTGACAGGGTTCATGAGGCAATGAAGTTGATGTGTGCGTGGACTTCCAGGAGGCTGGAAAATAAACTAAATTTAGCACAGATTAAAGGGACAGTACTAATATGGATGCAAAATTGGCTTGGTGACAGGGAACAGTAGTGGTTAATGGTTGATTTTCAGGCTGGAGGAAGCTTTGTAGAGGAGCCCCTGAGGGATCAGTATTGAGACACTTGCTTCTCCTGATGTATGGGTATTGGTGTTCAGGGCACAATTTCAAAATTTGCAGATGATATGAAATCTGGTAGTATTGTGAACAGTGAGGAAGACCGTGTAGATCTTCAAAAGGGCATAGACGAGTTGGCGGATTGGTGGATAGATGAGTACAAGGAAAATACATCAGATGCCAGAAATCTGAAATAAAAGCGGAAAACATTGGGTAAACTCAGCAGCTCTGGCAACATCTGTGGAGAGAGAAACAGAGTTAACATTTCAAGTCTGTATGACTCCTCTTTGCAGACTCAAAACATTAGGTCTGTTTCCCTCTCCACAGATACTGCCAGACCTGCTGAGTTTATCCAGTATCTCATTATCATGGCAGATGAGATTCAATGTGAGAAGTGATTCATTTTGGTAGGAAGAACATGGAGACGTAAAATAAAGGGTACAATTCTAAAGGGGTGCAGGAGCAAAGGGACCTTGGTGTATTTATGTATGTTATTGAAGATGGCAGGACTGATTGAGAGGGCAATTAAGAAAGCATAGCCTATCATTGGTTTTATAAATAGGGGCATAGGATACAAGAGTAAGGAGGTTATATTGAAACTTGTATAAGACACTAGTGTGGCCTTAGCCAGGCATGAGGAATTTCAGTCATGAAGAAAGACTGGAGAATTTAGGACTATTTTCATTGGAGAAAAGAAGGCTGAGAGGAGATTTGAGATATTCAGAATTGAGAGGTCAGGACAGAGTAGATAGGGAAAAGCTGTTTTCACTCTCGAAAGGATCAAGAACAAGAGGGCACAGATTTAAAACAATTCGCAAAAGTGATACAAGAAAAAATCCTCCACGTTGTGAGTGGTTAATGTCTGGAATGCGCTGCCTGAGAATGGTGGAGGCTGGTTCAATTGAAGCACAGTAAGAAGTCTCACAACACCAGGTTAAAGTCCAACAGGTTTATTTGGTAGCAAATGCCATTAGCTTTCGGAGCGCTGCTCCTTCGTCAGATGGAGTGGAAATCTGCTCTCAAACAGTGCACAGACACAAAATCAAGTTACAGAATACTGATTAGAATGCGAATCCCTACAGCCAGCCAGGTCTTAAAGATACAGACAATGTGGGTGGAGGGAGCATTAAGCACAGGTTAAAGAGATGTGTATTGTCTCCAGACAGGACAGCCTGCAAGTCCAGGAGGCAAGCTGTGGGGGTTACTGATAATGTGACATAAATCCAACATCCCGGTTTAGGCCGTCCTCATGTGTGCGGAACTTGGCTATCAGTTTCTGCTCAGCGACTCTGCGCTGTCGTGTGTCGTGAAGGCCGCCTTGGAGAACGCTTACCTGAAGATCCAAGGCTGAATGCCTGTGACTGCTGAAGTGCTCCCCCACAGGAAGAGAACAGTCTTGCCTGGTGATTGTCGAGCGGTGTTCATTCATCCATTGTCGTAGCGTCTGCATGGTCTCCCCAATGTACCATGCCTCGGGACATCCTTTCCTGCAGCGTATCAGGTAGACAACGTTGGCCGAGTTGCAAGAGTAGGCCCAGTCCAACGCTGGCATCTCCACATCAATTGAAGCATCCAGAGGGAATTAGACAGTTACTGAAAAGGAAGAATGTGCAGGGTTATAGGGAGAACGGCATGTGAATTTCTCATTTAGAGAGTTGATACAGACACAATGGGTCAAATGACCACCCCTTGTGCTGCAACCGTTCTGTTATTTCAGTGATGATTTAGTGCTGATTTTTGAAGGAAGAGGCCAAGTTTATTGCTGAAAATTGTGCAAGTCCATGTTGAAAGAGGGTTGATCAGTTTGAACTGATTTTGTCGTGAGTCATCTGTCAGTACATATTGTTCTAATTCCTGCATGAATCATTACCACTTTAGATAAAATACTGGAAGGTTGCCAGCAACTGCGTAACTAATCCTGATCAAATCATCACTTTCAGGCAAGGAGAAAATATGAAGCATTGGAGCAGGAGCAAACTATTCATCCGCTTGGGCCTCTTCCACCGTTCTACTGGAACATGGGCTAATCTGTAACTCCATTTGCTCGCCATTGCCCCTAGATATCCTTGACTCATAAAATTGATTGACTTTAGTCTTGAAAATTTCAATTAGTCCAACAATCCCAACCTCTTGGAGGGCAAGTGGCAGAGAGCTCCAGATTTTCATGACCATTTTATATGTAAAGGTGTCTCCTGATTTCACTCCTGAATGGCTGCCCCTGAATTTTAAGGTTTCGTATTCCTTGTTCTGAATTTCCTCACCCAGAGGAAATATCATTCCAATAATTTCATCATTTTAAAAGCCATTTGAAATTGATCTTCTAAACTCGAGGGAGCACGGGCTGAAAATATACAACTTGTTTTCACAGCCCTTCTATAATTTTGATGGAACTGCCTCTCATCCAAGGTCAATATATTCTTCCTGATGTGCAATGGGACAAACAAATGCTCTATACAGCGAAGCATCATTTACTCTTCTATTCACGTCCACTTGATATTTTTGAATGTAATTTGTACCTGTCAGCAGCTTTTAGTAATATGTGTACATGGGGTGGCACAGTCATTAGTACTGCTGCCTCACAGCGCCAGGGACCAGATTCAATTCTGGCTTTGGGTGACTGTCTGAGTGAGTTTCCTCCCAAAGTCCAAAGATGTGCAGGTTCGGTGGATCAGCCAGGCTTAAGTTACACTTAGTTTTCAAAGATATGTAGGTTAGGTGGATTAGCCGTGGTAAATGCATGGGGTTACAGCGATAGATATTCTTTCAGAGAGTCGGTGCTAATTTGATGGGCTGAACGGCGGCCTTCTGCACTGTCAGGATTCTGCTGTTCTATTCGATGGTTCTGGGAACCCTCCACAGCTCCTAGTTTCTCATCATTAAGGCAATGTTCTGATTTGTCTTTGTTAGATTCAAGGAGGCTGACGTCACACTCCTCCACATTGAGCTTTGCCACAGATTTGCCCCCTCAGTTGGTCTGTTTATACCCTGTTGTAGCTTCCTGTTTCAATCCATGCAGTTTATTTTGTGGTGGTTTAAGGTGGGGCAGGATGGTAGAAATTATTAATTTAAACAAAATAAGAAAATCATCTATGTGGCACTAAAATAATCAAGTTAGAGAAAGCTCTTCAGAAAATGAAACATATCCAGAAATCCAAGCAACTGTGGTGCTTTTTTGCAGAACAATATTTCTCATCATAAGGGCAGAAAATGCTGCAAGACTCTTAAGCCAGGCAGCATCTTTGGAGAGGGAAGCAGTTAACGTTTCAGTTCAATGACCTTTCATCAGAGCTGTAAAATGGTAGCACATATTGATAAGCAAGTACAGAGGGCAGGAAAGAACAAAAGGGAAGGACTGTGAAAACAAAAGGCTTAATGGTGCAAGGAACAAAGGAGGTGACCAGGGGACAAATAAAGAAACACAAGATTTGCCGAGATGAAGTATAAATGGAAAAGGCAAAATTATCGCATGTTGTTTTCCATTGCACCGAAGAATGTGTTGGGTATGGGGAAAAAGAAACTCGCAATTATAACTACATCATTCAACCTCAACGTCCCAAATTGCTTTATGGCGAAGAAGTGTCTTTGAATCATTACTGTTAGTGATGAGGGAAATTCTGCAGCCAGTTTGTGTATAGCAGGCTCCCGCAGCCATGTAATATTGACTATTTGATTTTAGTGCTGTTGAAAAAATAGTAAATACTGCTAGGCTCTTCTTTGAAATAGCGTTATGGAATTTTGTGCATCCCAGCAGGAGGGTCCACTGTTTAACATCCCATCTGATCGGTGGGAAGGCTGATTTGAAAGATTGCATTTGCCTATGCAGAGTGTTTCTGGACTGTATTATGTGTTGTCAGAGACTCATTGCCTCTCGGTACTAGCAGAAGTGATACCAACTGATACCGGGAGTAGTTGACTGATCTATTGATCCAGAAGTGACAAAGGACTAAAAGTTGAAGGATGTGACTTTAATATCCTGAATGCAAGTTCCAGATTTAATTTCTACTTGTGCTGCATTAGCTGCTCTCCACCTAGATGACAGCAGAGATTGCCAAAGTGAGCAGAAAATCTCTTGGGATTCCAGCTCCTAATTATTATTTAATGATCCTTTGTTAAATTACCAATATGTCAGTTACTTAATGAAGGGCTCAGCTACAATGTCATTTAACGGCCAATAAAATTGTACAGAATGTTTTTGAATTGATTCTAGATTATCTTTTTCTCTATAGTGGGACCACTCAAAATAGAATTTTCTCAGCTTGTTAGTCTGGAGGGTGCAAAAAAGATTAATCCGCTAGTGCGGGAAGGAGGTCGATTTACTCCAGTGGAATGTACAGCTCTTCAGAAAGTTGCCATCATCATTCCTTTTCGCAATCGTCTACAGCACTTGAACTATTGGTTATATTACTTGCATCCAATTCTTCAGAGGCAGCAACTCGATTATGGGGTGTATGTCATTAACCAGGTAAGAATTGATCCTATAATGTCATTTGAATCCTAGAATGATTGCAACTATGAAGAAGGTCTTGTGTGAGAGTGCTGGCTCTCTACAAGGATATTAACTCAGCTTCACTCTCCCTGCCTTTTCCACATAGCCCTGTAGAGTTTTTCTTTTCAGATAATTATTCAGTTCTCTTTGGAAGCCTTCAATTGAATCTGCCTACACTACACACTCGGGTAGTGCATTTCAAAACCTAACTATTTGCTGTCTAAATAAGATTTCCTCCTGTCCCCGTTGGTTCTTTTGATGTGTCTACCGGTCCTCTAGTTCTTACCCCAACGTGAGTAGTTTCTCCCTATCTATCCTGTTCAGACCCTCTGAACTTACTATATTCAGCCTCGTTCTTTCTTGTATTATCAACTTGCTTTAGCTCTCTATCTCTTTCATCATCCAGAGAGTATTGGATTTGTTTGCACTACCTGTCCCCTCATCGGAATGGTGACTGAACTATCTTCATCTCAAAGGCAGGGCATTGCTCAGTTACAGTTTTGCCTGTCTCTGATTCTAATTTATTTGCACCCCAATTAAGTTGCATCCACCCCCCTCTTAAATTATTTGTACTCTGGATTGGTCCTTTCCTCTCCATAGTTAGCCTAAACCTTATGATGCCATGCTTACTGTTCCTTAAATCGTCCCCTACTGGCACTTGTAGTTGACTTACCTCATTCAACTGATGCACTCAACTACAGAAAAGGTATATCCCATTAACTTTTTAACACAACTGAAAACCCATGCCACATTTATATAATATGCCACCCTCTCGGCAGAAATGTGGTCTTGTTCTTAAATCCTCAAGTTCATCTCGGTTTTAACAGACTTTCTTCTCCCTGCCCCACTAGGGTTAATCTTCTAGTGTACTTTTAAACAAAGTCCCTTCACTTAAACCATTGATCGCAATCACATGAACTTCCAGCATCGAAGTACCCCTTGGTGATTGCATAGTCTATAATTTTTCACAAATATCAATTCTTTGGGACAGGGAATCCATCCTTTCCAGCTGAAACAAACCGGCTTTTCCTCTGCCTGGCATGACAGTACCCGTTTCCAGTCTCTCTTTTCAGTTTTCCCTGCCTGACTGAAACTCTTGTGCTTCCAAAAAAACAACTTGATCTTCTCTGAGTTACTGTGTCAGGGTGTTAGAATTTGCACCTTCCTTTCAATAAGTTTTGTTCCCGTGTCAGCCAGGTCACAAGTGCTTATCTCTGGGCACAATTAGTATGAAGTTACATTGGCTTGTTTCCAAGCAGATCCCATAGGAGGCTCCATCCCCCCCCTCCAAACTTCTCCATTTTACCTTGAACTAAATGAGCCAATTTAAAACATAGCCATCATAAAGTCCAGCATCATGTCAAGACATGCTATCCGTGAAACTCTCAAATTTGCAGGTGTGTTGCAGTGATGCAAGCTGCTGCTCGAGCTCTGAAGCCAGAGCTTCTGTAGCTGACAACACATCCGCACTTGTGCTTATCCTGGACAGGCGAAGCACCCTGGAGTTAACTTGCTGCTTAAAGGCTCACTCCTCACCAGCTATTCACAAATCAGCTCCTTCTCTTCTGGTGATGTCACTCTATTAGGGAGATTCACTGAAATGCTTTTTTAAATTTGTATTTAAAACCCTTAGATTATAACCTATTGAAAACTTTAGACTTCTTTCATGTTACTATTCCATGTTATTTTACCTTTACCTCCTGGATCTAATTGACTTGAGCACTGATTTTAATTGTTATCCAATTGGCTTAAACTTTTAATTTCTATACTAATTAACTCCATACTGAATAAGTCTTACTTTATGGTTGATTAATTTAGATTAAGTTAAAGGTTTACTTGTATACTCCCACTACTACTTTTCCTGTGACATCATTTCATCGTTTTTTTTCTCTCTTTTCCACCCTCTCGGTTCAAACTTGCAGCTCACAGCTCAACTCGCTCACTGTTTCTCAGCTCCGCTTCCAGCTTTTATTTTTTTTCTACTCCGCTTCTTGACTAAAATATAAATACACCTACAAACATAGCATTGCCTCTAGTTCTGATAGAGCACCAGTTTCCACCATCTGATTTTTCACATGCCTGAGATAGCTGGTGAGTGTGTTACCGCCTATACTTGAAAGCTTATTAGTTTTAGGGTGGTTGGGTGAGAATTGCTGCTGCTGTGTTGGTGTAAATTGTTTTCGAGAGGTGAGGACATTCGGCATAGTAATCAGTTTCCACCAAAAGAGAAAATGCTGGAAAATCTCAGCAAGTCTGGCAGCATCTGTAAGGAGAGAAAAGAGCTGACGTTTCAAATCCAGATGACCCTTTGTCAAAGCCCTGAAAAGTTTCCAATGTTTTCTCTCTTGGTTTCGGATTCCAGCATCCGCAGTAATTTGCTGTTATATAGTAATCAGCTTCTTCTTGTTATTTGGGCATGGGTGTGATCATAATTGGTATGATGCAAATGTGGTCAAAACAAATTTCTGTCTTTTTCTTGTGGTTAAAAAAATCTCCAAGTTCTGGTTATTTAATTTATTGGTTGTGCACTAGTGATCCAGACCTTTGGACCAATGATCCAGAGAATGAAAGTTCAAATTCCACTAGTTATGTATTTTATTAAATATAAGATATTCTTAGTTTTTAAAAAACCTGGAGCAAAGCTGGAATCTATAAAAGTCCCCATATAGCTTTCTGGTATTTAGGGTAGGCAATGACCTAGTGGTATTATCACTAGACTAGCAATCCAAAAACTCAGCTAATGTTCTGGGGACCAAGGTTCGAATCCTGCCATGGCAGATGGTGGAATTTGAATTTAATAAAAAAATCTGTAATTAAGAATCTACTGATGACCATGAAACCATTGTTGATTGTCAGAAAAACCCATCTGGTTCCCTGACGTAGGAGGACATGTGACTCCAGAGCCATAGAACAAAGAACAGTACAGCACAGGAAACAGGCCCTTCGGCCCTCCAAGCCTGTGCCGCTCCTTGGTCCAACTAGACCAATCGTTTGTATCCCTCCATTCCCAGGCTGCTCATGTGACTATCCAGGTAAGTCTTAAACGATGTCAGCGTGCCTGCCTCCACCACCCTACTTGGCAGTGCATTCCAGGCCCCCACCACCCTCTGTGTAAAAAACGTCCCTCTGATGTCTGAGTTATACTTCGCCCCTCTCAGCTTGAGCCCGTGACCCCTCGTGATCATCACCTCCGACCTGGGAAAAAGCTTCCCACTGTTCACCCTATCTATACCCTTCATAATCTTGTATACCTCTATTAGATCTCCTCTCATTCTCCGTCTTTCCAAGGAGAACAACCCCAGTCTACCCAATCTCTCCTCATAGCTAAGACCCTCCATACCAGGCAACATCCTGGTAAACCTTCTCTGCACTCTCTCCAATGCCTCCACGTCCTTCTGGTAGTGCGGCGACCAGAACTGGACACAGTACTCCAAATGTGGCCTAACCAGCGTTCTATACAGCTGCATCATCAGACTCCAGCTGTTATACTTTTATAGCAATGAGGTTGATTCTCAACTGTCCCCTCGAGCAACTCGGGATGGTCAACAAATGCTGGCTAGCCAGCGACGCCCATGTGCCATGAATTTTTTAAAAATCCAACTGGTTCACTATTTAAAGAATTTAATGAAGTTAAATGTCCAGTATGAAAGCTAATTCCTTATAGAAAAAATGTGATTCCATGTACTTTCTTAGCTAGTTTCTCTTTAGTGGTCATTTTATGCACTTTCCATTACATGTAGTCGTTGAAATAATATGAATGTAAAACCATGCATAGTTATAGACCTACTTATCTGCTTCGGCTGACTCGCGTGGTTGCCGTAAGTCACACGCTTGTTCGGTAAAAATGTGTAATGGAAGTTGGGATAACTTAGTATTTTCCTGAGGCATTGAGTTCACTACAATCATGTGGACTTCTAACACTGTCTCTGTTTTGACATTTATAGGAGTATGCTGCAGAAATTCCTTCAGTTTTAGGTTTTTACTTCTGTTCAATCTGACTTGCTTTGTAACAGTGTCAGATCGACATTACTGTAAGCTGAAAAGGTACATTGCTTGAGCAGTGTAATAGAGGCAATGAATGAAGTGGAATATCTATTGAACTAGTTCTGTAATTAAATTCCATAATTTTAATGGGAAATGTTAGAATCCAAAAAGGAAGGGTAAAATATGTATAAAACCCATGTGAATTTATTGCTAAGTGTTGAGAATACTGGAAGTTTGCTAGATTTTATAATCTAATGTGAACTAGTGCGTTATTTATTTATTTTTCTATATTAAAGTTTCTTCAAGCTCTTTTAGTTTCAATATACAAATTGGAAGTTACCAAGTGTTTGCCCTGTGGTGAAACTATCTGATCAACAACAGCTTTGTGACGTGAGAGTTTAGGTGATTTGGCACTGCTGTTCAAGGCCTTGATCTTTGGCTCTGTTATGGGTGAAGCATCCATTTGTTGACTACCATGCTGAATAAAGTCAGGCCTCATTTATTTTTATTCCATTAGTGTAATTTTTCCAGTCATGGACCCATGTGACATGTTATGGTTCTTGCTTTTTCTAACACCCTTTTTCTATGTTAAAATCAATTGAGCATTCGTAGGCTAATCACATCGGCTGAAACCTGTGTTTTTAGCTTTGCCCAATGTTAATGCATCCTAGTTACTCCCATTCACAGTAAACTACTTATTCAGTGCATATATGAAACCTAATATGATTGCTGTTGATAATTGAAGGCAGAGAGGATAGTCTTTCTTTATACAGATTAAGCTGTTCTCTAGAATTATTTTACAAAGAAAATAATTAAAAGCAGCAGAAACATGACTAAAGTATACAAAAGAATAATTGTATAAGATTTGGATGCAGTTCAAAAGGGCTTATCTCATTTTATTTAATCCTCAGTTTTTATGGAACAGTGGAGTATCTGTGCCAGCCTTAAACATTAAAATTGTTACAGATAGGATGATTAAGTAGGATTCTAGAGAAGAAACATTTTTTGCCCCTCGTCACCATGACGTGGCTGCCGCTAGCTACAGGGCACAGCGTTTCCATTGGGGTTCCATACAAAGGGCAATTTGTATTATTGGTGGAGGTCCTCAGCCACCTCCCTACTCTCCTCTTCTCCTAGAATTAGCACATCTGAAAATCCGAGAAAGGAGCTGCATGTGATTTTCCAGGTATTAGTTTAATGAATGGAGAATTGTGTGTTACTTGAAATGAAAACTTCCACTTATGCTTTTGGCAGGAAATAAGTGAAGTTTGAAAATTACTCCCTTTCTAAACAGAATGGCATATAGTACCATTGGTACTTGTTTAAGGCGTGTGTTTTTCACTTTGTAATTTGTGGGGACAGCTCCTGAGACTGAGATGAAGAAATCTTTTCAACAACCAAGTAGATAAATTGTTAATTACTGAATCCTGAAGGATGTTTAGTCTAAATAAACTCTCAAACTGAAAGTCAGCTGTTCCAAGGCTACTTATGTCGCTTCCGTTCTGAGGCTGCAAGGAAATGTAGGAATTTTTTATGTCCCAACGGTCCTCATGTGCCTCATTCACTTGGCAAAGAATGTTTCTGTATGTCTTAACATATTTCCTCTTGGTGTCAATTCTTCATAAACTTCGGGGTGGTGAAGGTGCCCTCTTGGATGTTGAAACCTCTAGCTACACCTTCAACCAACTCATCTGGCTCCTTAAAACCTTAATCAGTAATTTGTATCAAGGGTAATAGTTTGGCAACGTTCCTCCAGGTCTTCACCTGACAAGAAAGATTGGTTAATATATTAAAGATTCCACTTCAAAGTCTTGCATTACCGAGTGAAAAGTATTTGAGATGAAATAGATGAACAACCAAGGCTCTCAATTCAGGACACAATAGTTGCTGGAAAGAACAAAAGAGACACATTGGTGATTTGATGACACTAAGCTTGATTTCTTCAAAAGCTTGTACGTTGTATCTGCTAGGTGTGATGGAGAGGAATCAGGGTCATTATCTGCTGTTGGAGGTATTGGATAGAGAGGACAGTATCCTGAATGAGTACAGTCAGAGGTGTTCTCACATGTTCTCAGATTAGAGCCTAAATTTTCAAATCTAGATCCCAGAGGAACCATGAGATCTCGGATTTACAACACCGCCAACTTTTGTCTGTCTTGTTACATTTTAAATTTGACTTGGAGCATGTTTTTTCCTGTTGCTGACAGATGAGGTTTTCTGCGATATGGCACTATGTTTTGTTCGGGTGTTTGATAAACACCTCAGCAAGCATGAGTTTAGTATGAAAGACAAAGCAGAATTTCTCAGGAAAGCTTTTAACAATAGATGTATGAGATCTATTTGAGATTTAAGGAGGTCTGCGTGCCCACAAATTAAGAAATTGTTTAATCAAGGACCGAAAGAAACTGTCTTTTTTTTTAAAAAGTAAAATATTTTCATTGTCCTATGGATGATCCTGGCTATGATGATGTTTTGAATCTGCTGTTTCATGGTATGCACGAGAGGCCATAGAATCTGAATATTTGGAGCCACATATTTTGAAGGACAGCATCAGAACTCGAGCTCTTATTGAGTTTTAATATGGAAATTACTGTTGGTGATACCAGGTTAAGGCATTTGCACAGTAGAGGTGGATGTTTGTATGTTGTCAGGCAAATATTTAGTGGGTCTTAACAAATGTTGAGTGTATACTAGTGGACAAAACCTGAGGTGTCAATGTGAAATTTTCTATTTTGGCAGTGACAAAACTTTATTTGTTTTGAGTTAACACATCTGCTAAAATAGTAGAGAGAGGAATACCATATGACACTAAACTGATGTCATTTATAGTAAATTCTAGGAAGCAAAGCACCTCTCTGATATGGCGAGGGAACCTTGGCAAGGCACAGTGGTTAGTACTGCTGCCTCACAGCTCCAAAGACTTGGGTTCAGTTCCGGCCTCGGGTCACTGTGTGGAGTTTGCATGTTCTCCCTGGAATTTGCACATTCTTCCCGTGTCTGTGTGGGTTTTCTCCCACACTCCAAAGATGTGCAGGTTAAGTTGATTAGCCATGCTAAATTGCTCCTTAGTGTCAGGGGGATAGCAGGATAAATGCATGGGGATTATGAGGATAGGACATGGTGAGGATTGTTGTCAGTGCAAGTTTGATGAGCTGAATGGTCGCCTCCGCACTGTAGGGATTCTATGAAGAGATGTGAGAGAACCACTTGGAGGAATTTGAAAATATAACTTTATTAGAAAAAAAAATTCAGATGCTATTCAGTCGTTTTAATATGGAGTTAAAGGTGTAAGAAGAGAGGAATATGGGAAAATGCAAAAGCTTAAAGTCCCCATCAGGCTGGCTTAAACAAACTGAATGCCTCTCTATTGGTCATTCATTTCTTCATCTGTCCAATCTTTCTGTAGATATTTCATGCTATTAGCCCTCACCGCCTCCATGGGCAAGTCCATATCATAACTTCACCAGTTTCTGCAAATAGCCACTAAATTGAAACTGCTTGTTTGAATCTTCCTTTTAAGTTTGAGCCTAGGGCCTCTGGTTCATTGGAACTGTACATGCATTTTATGATTCAGTTTATTAATTTAAGGATCATAAATATGTGAATATTATCCTCCCGCTTTCTCCAAAGTGTACAATCCCACTCTTTACCTTAAGCTCGGTAGCAATTCTTTGCAGCACTGTGCCCATTCATTAATTTATCCTTGCCAGATTTGAACTTGATCAACGGCAGATTCTGGAACTTGCGTTTCTTTCTTTCATTCAAAACGGTTCACTTGGAGTTGGTGGGGAACTTTGGTGACTTCTTGATTACGTCTGTGAATGTCATTCCTGCACCCATAAAAAATTAACTATATGTTGTAGGATATGTCACTCAATTCAGTACAATGTCAAGTTGTTTCAAGGATATTGCACTTTCAGTTGATTTTCCCTTGATGAAACTTCCTGCAGCAGGTAACCCAGTAATACTTGTGATGTACTTCAGATTCTCTTCTTTATCACCTGTGCTTGAGTCAAATCTTTGCAGACCTATTGTGTTTTTGGAAATGTTTCCTGCTTTGATATAAAATTGAAGTGTCTGATAGCCAGTAAGATGCATATTTCTAATGATCTGTGTTCACAATGCTGTGTTGGGAGGGTGGTGGGAGAACCAAACTTCTGGAAATGTCTTTTGTTTATTTTAATATTCACTGCACTCATCTTTCTCTTCTCTTCCTTCCCCCACCTGTGCCCCACTTGCTTTTTTTCTAGATCTGTGCTTGTTTCTTCTGTCTTCTGCAGAGCATTTTGAGATTGTGAAGGTTGCAGTGGAATCTGATTACACCCTGCACTAGCTAGCTGAATGGAGAAGGAAGAAATAGTCCTCTGCTCTGCTGGGCCGGTAAAGTGGAATGTACTTTGTGTCCTTTGAGGGACTGATAATTCTGGACACTGTACTGACGCAGGCAAAGTTTCAAAACCAAATAATTGAGATAAAAATTTTATACATGTAACCAAGGGGGAAGTTAATTGATTATTTCCAGCAGCCCACTAAAGATTATTTTTGCCTGTCATCTTTTGAACATGGTATATTTGAAACATACTAAAATTAACAGCTGCACCTGCACTCACCATGATCAATGACAGTTGATGACCTTTACAACAGGTGAGGCTAACCAAGCTATTGTACGTGGCAATGGACTCTTCCTGCAGAATCAACCACCAAACATATTTTCTACTGCTTGAAAGAACCCAAATAAATGCTTCATTCTTCGTATAATGATGAAAGAATTGTTCCACATTTCACCACTTTGTTTTTAATGAATGTTAAGAGAATCGGTATCATGTACAGAAAGGTGTAAGTTGACAGAAGGGCAAATAAACAGCAGTATTAGATTTTGGCAACAAAATCCCATTCTGTACAATCCAGTAACATGGATTATAGGTCTTGGTAACTGCAGATGACTGCAGTGTATGTAGCGCATCTGGGTGCTAACAGTGACATTGAGTTCTTACTGGAGCCTGGCCTACCTAAGCAAGCAGAGGGTTATTTTTCTGCTTTTTTGAGCTGAGTAAAGTTCATCCTAATTTAGAACTTGCTGAGAACAGCTGTGAAATCAACAGTTGAGCTGGGTGACAGCATCGTTCAAGATGATAGTTAATTGCCTGTTACCGTAATTATGGAGACAACTCGTAATTAAGGAATATGCTTCATAGCGCATGCTGGAGGTTTACTGCAGGCAACAGAGCACATGCAAGAGATTGAACAATTCTACTGAGAAAGATAGCAATGGAACCTGGAGGAGATTGGTCGATTGTCGTGACACTTAGTGGAGAGGTGAAGCAGAAAGGTGGAATGTAGGTTTTTGATACATGCTGCAGAGGGTGAGGAGGAAAGAATAAATATCATTTGTGCAGTACCATCAACATGTACGTCTATTTTTTAAAAAAGATTAAAATAAAACTCCGGTGCGAAGGGTGGAACTGAAACCAGACTGCAGCTGGGACAGAATTGGCAATTAAAGATACTCAAATATAATAATTTAAGATGGATGTTTTAACCAAGAGAGCCAGCAGGGCAGCAGTACTAGAACCATTAGCATGAGTTTAGGATTTAAATAAATGTGGTCTAAGCTGAATTCCTTTTGAATTGAACTGAAGAGTTGCTTAAAATTAGATACATCAGTGGTGTAGCAGATACTCCCAGTAATTGGAAAGTTAAGATCTATAGGATAGGATGGAATTTGTTAAGCATTTGGAAAGAAAATAGAAAGAAGTGCACCTATGTGGCATTTTATTCAAGCTATCCCAGGGCACTTTACAGTTAATGAGGTACTTTTTGAAATGTACTCAACATTGTAATGTAAGTAACACAGCAAAGTCACACAAACAGCAACTTGCTGACTCAAGCTAATCTTTTTTGTACTTAGCCTCGCTTTGTTAGCTTGGATGTTCCCTTTTTAATCCTTGTTGCGTCCTGTTACTACAGGTATTCCTTTTAGTTTATTGTGGTGGTTGTCCATGTTTTGGTTAAGACCCATGTGTTGTCTGCAGCAATTGATAGAAGATCTGATGGGTTTGTCCTCCACTTAGCACAGTGGTTAGCACTGCTGCCTCTCCGAACCAGGGACCTGGGTTCAACTCTGGCCTTGGGTGACTGTCATTCTGGAGTTTGCACATTCTCCTGTATCTGTGTGAGTTTCCTCCAGGTACTCTGGTTTCCTCCCTGTAATGGGTTTTTTTACGAGGTGGCAAAGATTCACTCACAAAGCTAATGTCACTGGTACAAAAGACATCTTCATTAAGACCAGAGGCCAATGGGAGAAATTATCTCGAGGGTCACAGATACAAACTACCCAGACCTCTCGGACAAGTTCTGAATTATTGGCAAAAGATCAACACAGTTATCCATTTTCTTTAAAAAAGAATTACCTGCCTTCTCTTTGCATAAAATCAAATGATTCTTAAAACACTCAAGTCAATAATAAATACTGTCATGTATTTCAGCCAGTCAGCAATTTGTCCTTCGGTGTCATGGTTTCTATCTGTCCCAAGTCTGGACTCAACTCCCCTATTGGCTAAAACCTCAATTGCCCCATTACTATACCTCCCAGGAACGCTATTCTTATGAGTTTGAATTCAGTTCATTGCAAATGCAAATAACAGTTGATACCTGGCATCTGGGAAACTTGCCAGCTGAATTAAACAATGAACTCTAGTTGAAACATAATTTAAATGTTTCATTTTTCTACCCTAGAACTAAACTAGTTTCTGTGAAGTTTTTAATAATGCCAGTGAACCCTTTCACCTAAACCATAATTCCAGGTGACCTGCCTATTAAATGGTCAATTTTAAACTTAAAAGATATATCAGAGAAATTTATTAAAATCACTTGCTGCGTTAGCATGTACTAAATAACTTGCCCTGTTTAGCTTCATATGTCCATTTTGAAGTCATTGACCCTTACTGATAATCTTGTTATTGCCCTAACATCTAAAAATTAAGAAAAATGTAAAATAATCGCTTTCACTCCCACAGTTCAAAGATGTGTAGGTTAGGTAGATTAGCCATGGTAAATGTGCGTGGTTACAGAGATAGAGCAGGGTGGTGGGCCTGGGTAAGATGCTCTTTCAGAGACTCAGTGCAGACTCGATGGGCTGAATGGTCTATTTCTGCACTGAAGGGATTCCATCGATTCTACAATGTGAGAGTTGGAAATAGATGTAAAGACGGTCCACCACCTTGCTGTTTATCAATGCACATTCTCTGCACGGACGATTGTTCTGCCTCCATGGCGTTTTCAGTGACTGTGTTACATGGAGGGTTAAATTCCTGGTCTCTGTTAAATTATCTGATCTGAACTGGGGCGTTGTTGATGTGTTGAAGTTGAGAAGAAACACGAACCAGCAGCTGACAGACTGATGTAAACATGTGGCTGCTGGATGAGAATGGAAGCATTGTTAACTTTAGATTTGCTGACAAGACTCCCATTCAGGTGGCCTTTTAGATGAGTTGCTCATGGCTGTAGTATGTTGCCCAGCATGTCTGTGCTTTCAGGAGAGGGCAACTTTGATTTTGTCTTCCCCTTGCTTTTAAAGATGTTGACTCCACATCATAGTGGTGTGGTTCCATAGGGCTGTTTTTCTAATGTGACCTTTGATAGCCCAAGCTCATCTGCAGAGAGGCAGTAGAGTCCAGTCCTGTCCTCATTATGTCCAGGATCCAATAGAGATAGCTGTATGATCAGGAGTGAGAAAGCAATTCTGAACTGAGGGATGTAAATTTGTAGTACTCTTGCCACTAAGCCTCGTTTTTAGGCTTGGTATGGAGGAGATGGAGGTCAGACTGCTGGATGTTCTGCAAATAATTTCCCAATGGAGAGTGAGTTAGATGAAGCAATTGCTTTTGTTCAGATCATCTATCTCAGCACAGACTGATAATCAGACCTGACAGTTTTTTGCTCCTTATGGCTCAACTCTATGGTTGTCACCATAGCTGGATGGGAAACCCTGGCAAAGGCAGATTCTTCAATATTTGACAATGCATCTCCCCTGTGCTTGCTGCTGAGTGGGCAGGAGAGAAAAAGCTTGTGATTGGAAGAGCTGTTCCTCACAGATCCTGTCACTTGCATTTCTCTCACTGATTGTAGAATTGATTGAATTTTCCTGGGCTTTTTGGAGGCATTGATGGTGAATTCACCCATCATCCCTGTATATTTTGAATCCTACTTGCAAACAAGACCATTTACTTTTCTAATTGCTGCATATTAATCTTTAATTCATGTACCAGGACCTCCAAAAAGTGACGAATGTAACAGTGAGCGGTGATACATGAGCCTGTGCACCAGAGCAGCAATGGTGCCCCGTCTCCTTCGCCTCACTCGTCGGGGCACACCTGCAGCACAGAGAAGTGGGGGATGTTGGTGAAGCAACATATCTGCATCAAAAATAAAACCGCAAGTTCGACTGAAACACGACCAGGAATAAGATAGTAACATATCTTCTCTTTTTGTGTTGATTTGTTTTTAACATTTCCATCTTTAGTTCGATAGAGTGGCACAAATACCAAAATCTATATAAATATAAGTAAGTAAATGCAAATGTATACGAATGAAAGTTGATTTATGAATAAATGAAAATAAATAAATGTAATATTATATATACGCACTTGGAATCTATATAAATCAGCAGAAACATTTATTGTAGTCCCATTAGAGGATGTGGGGACGGATGTGAGTTAGGTTGTTTTTGTCTCTCATCAGCAGTCAGGTCACTTTGTCCACCAAGCTGTTAAATCACTGAGGTGAAAACCTCCACCCCTTCCTGGTGGCTGCTGTCACCATTCTTAATGTTTCCCGTCTAAACATCAATCCCATCTCTCAAACCTCCTTTCTCCTTTACACTTTCATTTTATATGCATATATTAAAAAATATCGGTGACTTTATTTTTGCCTCAGTCCAAAGTTGATTTAAATCCCTCACCCCCCCCCTTCCACCCTGAACTTAGGTTTTCAGGATGAGGAGGTTTTTTTGCAGAAAATTAACAAAAAGCCCCCCCCACATCTTGACTGACTTAGTTTTTTTCATTTGTGATTTAAGGCTGACATTTTCTAAACATAAACCATATTAAAAGGTCTTGTTTATTGTTTCCAGTGTTGTTATAAGGTCATAGTCATAGAGATTTACAGCATGGAAACAGGCCCTTCGGCCCAACTTGTCCATGCCGCCCTTTTTTGTTTAAAACCCCTAAGCTAATCCCAATTGCCCGCATTTGGCCCATATCCCTCTATCCCCATCGTACCCATGTAACTATCTAAATGCTTTTTAAAAGATAAAATTGTACCCGCCTCTACTACTACCTCTGGCAGCTTGTTCCAGACACTCACCACTCTCTGTGAAAAGATTACCCCTCTGGACACTTCTGTATCTCTCCCCTCTCACCTTAAACCTGTGCTGTCTAGTTTTAGACTCCCCTACCTTTGGGAAAAGATATTGACTATCTACCTTGTCGATGCCCCTCATTATTTTATAGACCTCTATAAGGTCACCCCTCCGCCTCCTACGCTCCAGAGAAAAATGTCCCAGCCTATTCAGCCTCTCCTTATAACTCAATCCATCAAGTCCCGGTAGCATCCTAGTAAATCTTTTCTGCACTCTTTCAAGTTTCATAATATCCTTTCTATAATAGGGTGACCAGAATTGCACACAGTATTCCAAGTGTGGCCTTACCAATGTCTTGTACAACTTCAACAAGACGTCTCAACTCCTATATTCAATGTTCTGACCGATGAAACCAAGCATACCGAATGCCTTCTTCACCACTCTGTCCACCTGTGACTCCACTTTCAAGGAGTTATGAACATGTACCCCTCGATCTCTTTGTTCTGTAACTCTCCCCAACGCCCTACCATTAACTGAGTAATTCCTGCCCTGGTTCAATCTACCAAAATGCACCACCTCGCATTTATCTAAATTAAACTCCATCTGCCATTCGTCAGCCCACTGGCCCAATTGAGCAAGATCCCGTTGCAATTGGAGATAACTTTCTTCACTGTCCACTATGCCACCAATCTTGGTGTCATCTGCAAACTTACTAACCATGCCCCCTATATCCTCATCCAAATCATTAATATAAATGACAAATAACAGTGCACCCAGCACTGGTCCCTGAGGCACTCTGCTGGTCACAGGCCTCCAGTTTGAAAAACAACTCTCTACAACCACTCTCTGGCTTCTGTCAAGAAGCCAATTTTGTATCCATTGAGATACCTCACCCTGGATCCTGTGAGATTTAACTTTACACAACAACATACCATGCGGTACCTTGTCAAAGGCCTTGCTAAAGTCCATGTAGACAACATCAACTGCACTGCCCTCATCTACCTTGTTGGTTACCCGTTCAAAAAACTCAATTAAATTGGTGAGACATGATTTTCCACTCAAAGCCATGCTGACTGTCCCCAATCAGTCCTTGCATCTCTAAATGACTGTAGATCCTGTCTCTCAAAATACTTTCCAACAATTTACCCACCACAGATGTGAGGCTCACTGGCCTGTAGTTCCCAGGCTTTTCCCTGCAGCCCTTTTTAAACAAAGGCACAACATTTGCCACTCTCCAATCTTCAGGCACCTCACCCGTGACTATCGATGATTCAAATATCTGGGCTAGGAGACCCGCAATTTCCTCCCTAGCCTCCTACAACGCCCTGGGATATACTACATCAGGTCCTGGGGATTTATCTACCTTGATGTGCTTTAAGAGTTCCAACACCACCACCTCTGTAATATGTACACTCCTCAAGACATCACTATTTATTTCCCCAAGTTCCCTAACATGAATGCTTTTCTCAACAGTAAATACTGATGAGAAATATTAATTTAGGATCTCACCCATCTCTTGTGGGTCCGCACATAGATGACCTTGTTGGTCCTTAAGAGGCCCTACTCTCTCCCTTGTTACTCTTTTGCCCTTTATGTATTTGTAGAAGCTCTTTGGATCCTCCTTTGCCTTATCTGCCATGGTCTGATGTGGAGATGCTGGCGTTGGATTGGGGTAAACACAGTAAGAAGTCTCACAACACCAGGTTAAAGTCCAACAGGTTTATTTGGTAGCACAAGCCACTAGCTTTCGGAGCGCTGTTCCTTCATCAGGTGAGTGGCATTTCAGTTCACAAACAGGGCATATAAAGACACAAACTCAATTTACAAAATAATGGTTGGAATGCGAGTCTTTACAGGTAATCAAGTCTAAAAGGTACAGACAATGAGTGGAGAGAGGGTTAAGCACAGGTTAAAGAGATGTGTATTGTCTCCAGCCAGGACAGTTAGTGAGATTTTGCAAGCCCAGGCAAGTCGTGGGGGGTTACAGATAGTGTGACATGAACCCAAGATTCTGGTTGAGGACGTCCTCATGTGTGCGGAACTTGGCTATCAGTCTCTGCTCAGCAACTCTGCGTCGTCGTGTGTCGTGAAGGCCGCCTTGGAGAACGCTTACCCGAAGATCAGAGGCCAAATGCCGGTGACCGCTGAAGTGTTCCCCAACAGGAAGAGAACACCCTTGCCTGGTGATTGTCGAGCGGTGTTCATTCATCCGTTGTCGTAGCGTCTGCATGGTCTCCCCAATGTACCATGCCTCGGGATATCCTTTCCTGCAGCGTATCAGGTAGACAACGTTGGCTGAGTTGCAAGTGTATGTACCATGTACCTGGTGGATGGTGTTCTCAAGTGAGATGATGGCATCCGTGTTGATGATCCGGCATGTCTTGTAGAGGCTGCTGTGACGGGTGTGTGGTGTCGTGGTCACTGTTCTCCTGAAGGCTGGGTAGTTTGCTGCGGATAATGGTCTGTTTGAGATTGTGTGGTTGTTTGAAGGCAAGCAGTGGGGGTGTGGGGATGGCCTTGGTGAGATGTTCATCTTCATCAATGACATGTTGAAGGCTCCGGAGGAGATGCCGTAGCTTCTCCACTCCGGGGGAGTACTGGACGACGAAGGGTACTCTGTCCGCTGTGTCCCGTGTTTGTCTTCTGAGGAGGTCAGTGCGGTTTTTCGCTGTGGTGCGTCGGAACTGTCGATCAATGAGTCGAGCGCCATATCCTGTTCTTATGAGGGCATCTTTCAGCGTCTGGAGGTGTCTGTTGTGATGATCCTCCTCTGAGCAGATCACAAGACACACGCATCTCCATCAAGGACGGTCACGTCAACACTTCACCATACCGCAAGCCCACGGATAACGTCATGATGCTCCACTTCTCCAGCTTCCACCCTAAATACGTTAAAGAAGCCATCCCCTACGGACAAGCCCTCCGTATACACAGGATCTGCTCAGATGAGGAGGATCGCAACAGACACCTCCAGACGCTGAAAGATGCCCTCATAAGAACAGGATATGGCGCTCGACTCATCGATCAGCAGTTCCGATGCGCCACAGCAAAAAGACAAACACAGGGCACGGCGGACAGAGTACCCTTTGTCGTCCAGTACTTCCCCGGAGCAGAGAAGCTACAACATCATCTCTGGAGCCTTCAACATATCATTGATGAAGGCGATCATCTCGCCAAGGCCATCCCCACAGCCCCACTTCTTGCCTTCAAACAACCGCACAACATCAAACAGACCATTATCCGCAGCAAACTACCCAGCCTTCAGGAGAACAGTGACCACGACACCACACATCCCTGCCAGAGCAACCTCTGCAAGACATGCCGGATCATCAACACGGATGCCATCATCTCACGTGAGAACACCATCCACCAGGTACACGGTACATACACTTGCAATTTGGCCAACGTTGTCGACCTGATACGCTGCAGGAAGGGATGTCCCGAGGCATGGTACATTGGGGAGACCATGCAGACACTACGACAACAGATGAATGAACACCGCTCGACAATCACCAGGCAAGGGTGTTCTCTTCCTGTTGGGGAACACTTCAGCGGGCACAGGCATTCGGCCTCTGATCTTCGGGTAAGTGTTCTCCAAGGCGGCCTTCTCGACATACGACAACGCAGAGTCGCTGAGCAGAGACTGATAGTCAAGTTCCGCACACATGAGGACGGCCTCAACCAGGATCTTGGGTTCATGTCACACTATCTGTAACCCCCACAACTTGCCTGGGCTTGCAAAATCTCACTAACTGTCCTGGCTGGAGACAATACACATCTCTTTAACCTGTGCTTAACCCTCTCTCCACTCTGTCTGTACCTTTTAGACTTGATTACCTGTAAAAACTCGCATTCCAACCATTATTTTGTAAATTGAGTTTGTGTCTTTATATGCCCTGTTTGTGAACTGAAATGTCACTCACCTGATGAAGGAACAGCGCTCCGAAAGCTAGTGGCTTGTGATACCAAATAAACCTGTTGGACTTTAACCTGGTGTTGTGAGACTTCTTACTGTGTTATAAGGTCTCGCAATGTTTGCTTATCCCCTCCACTCAACATCAACATAGAAGGTGGAGGCAAATTTGACTTGTGTGCATTGGCAAGTACATGCAAATGGGTAAAGATTTTCATTTTGGAAATAAGAGTATGATATGAATTGACAAACATTTGCAGATTCCAAATGTATATAATATATTTATTCACTTTTTTAAATTTATATTTATTTCTATTTACTTGTTTCCTTGTTTATATACAGTCTTTGGTATTTGCCCTGCCCTATCTGTCTGAAGAAGAAAATGTTAAAAACAATTCAACACCAATATAGAAGATAATGTTACTATGACTATTTCTACCAATGAAGGAGTTAATAAAAATGGAAAACGAGCCTCGGAAAACCAAAAAGTAGTCCCTCTAAACCCTCGAAAATCGCAAACAACCTTCAAAAATAATTCACTGCTGAGTACAAGGATATTGGAGAGCAAAAGTAGGGGTTTAGTTGTAATCTTATACAATTTTGCTTTTTGATCTAAGGGAGGAGCGACACAGTGGTTAGCATTGCTGTTTCACGGCGCCAGGAACCCAGATTCAATTCTGGCTTTGGTCACTGTCTGTGTGGAGTTTGTACTTTCTCCCTGTGTCTGCATGGGTTGCCTCCGGGTGCTCCAATTTCCTCCCATAGTCCAAAGATGTGCGGATTAGGTTGATTGGCCATGCTAAATTGACCCTAATGTCAGGGGGATTCGCAGGGTAAATGTGTGGGGTTACGGGAATAGGGCCTGGGTGGGATTGTGATTGGTACAGACTCGATGGGCCGAATGGCCTCCTCCCATACTGTAGGAATTCAATGATTCTAAGGACATACTTGCTTTAGAGAGGGTGCGATGAATGTCCTGGATTGAATTCTGGATTGTGGGTTGTCTGATGAGGAAAGATTGAATAGAATTGGCCTATATTATTTGGATTATAGAAGAATGAGAGGCAGTTACATTAAAACATTTTAAATTTTTAAAAGGCTTAATGGAGTAGATACTGAGAGGCTGTTTCCCATGGTGACTCTCAAGCCAGGGGCCATAATCTTTGGATAAGGGCCCAGTCGTTTAGGCCCAAGAAATATAAATTTATTTAGTCAGATGGTTGGCAATCTTTGGAATTCTCTATCTACAGGGTTGTGGATGTTTATGGTGTCTGTGCCACTAGGCTTACCTAAAAATGAGGTGCTAACCTGTTAAACCTACAACACAGGGCTACATGAATGCTAAACAGTAGAAGCAGCTAATCCGACAACCAATCGATGAGATCCAAGCTTCACAGTCTTGTCATATCCAGTCTTGAGTGGTGTTGGGCAGTTCTTTCATTAGGTTAATATTGTTGGCAAAGTTGACTGCCCATTCCTCATTGCCCTTGAAAAGGTGATGGTGAGCTGCCAAACTAACCAGAGAAGGAGCCTCCAAAAACTTTAGGATTGAACTCCAGTTGCACCATCCTTAAAAGCTGTCATGTTTTGATGTAGAAATGACAATCCGTGCCAACTTCATTTGAGTCATTGTAAAATCGGGCAGCAGTTCCTCTGTCGATTTTAGAAGTTGTAGGAAGTCACTTTTCGACATTGGCTCCCTGAACTCCAGATGTGTGGTTTAAAAATCGATCTTGATTTATTTCATTGTGCCAAAATTACTGGTGCTTCAAGGACCTAAGTAGGCTTGTGTGTGAGAATTTTCTGATGTATTTAGTGTTTAGTGTTCTACTTCTCCATTTTAATTTTTTTCAGCATGGAGAAGATACTTTTAATCGTGCCAAACTTCTCAACGTAGGTTTTACGGAAGCTTTGAAAGAATATGACTACAACTGCTTTGTGTTCAGTGATGTTGATTTGATTCCTATGGATGATCGAAATATCTACAAATGTTACAGCCAACCAAGGCACCTGGCTGTGTCAATGGATAAATTTGGTTTCAGGTAAGACTGAGAATGTGCAATTTTATTTTTAAATGGATAGATTGCAAAAAAAGTGCTTTCTCATCAATCGACCCAAAAGCTGGGAGGTCCTTCCTCTACAGATTTGAGATTTCTAATTAGCTCAAGCATTCTCCTTTGTTGAATGTTTTTATATTATAGAATCTTTTCTAAACTTTACTCCAACCAGCATATCTCAGTTTAGCATGGAGGTAATTCTCTACTCCCATTGCAAATAGCATGTGGATAGGAATCATACATCATTTGCTTTGCTTAAAGATCTGAGAGATTCATATGATGCAGAGAGGAAGGAGGTGTTGAGCAAGGAATTGGATGTTGTCGTTATGTAACAGTTTTGGTCACAAGGTGACTTTGTCCTTCTGGTTCAGTCTCCTAAACAACAACTGCATCAGTGAAGTTACGAGAGCATCTAATACTTCAGAAGTGCAGCTGCTTGTATCGTCCGACATGGATTAAAGGGTACTGAGATCTGCTTCACTGCTGAACCCAGTTTTCCATGGAATGGTTAAGAAAAACCCATTGAAACTCAAAGGTTGGGGCTAAGTATGAGGAATTCCCTGATGGACTTGTCTGGTACACTGCCCTCAGGCATGTGAAGTGAAACGGCTGTCTGAAAGTACATCCTAAAATCCATGTAGACCATGTGCAGCCTGTGCATTTCCTCCATCTATTTCAAGGATTCTGAGAGGTTTATTGAGCACAATCATGCCTTTCAAAATTTATGCTGGCTCTTTCTTTAGATACAGGTAGTGTCTCAAATCTGGCTAGCAAACAACAGGTGATGGCTGAAAATGTGGTAATTTTTTAAAGCTGCATGTATGAATTTTTATTATTACTATTAGGAATCACAGAATTGTTACAGTGCAGGAGGCCATTTGGCCTGTCGTGTCTGCATCAGCTCTCCAAACGAGCACTATGGCTTAGTGCCATTCTGTGGAGATGCCGGCGTTGGACTGGGGTAAACACAGTAAGACGTTTAACAACACCAGGTTAAAGTCCAACGGGTTTATTTGGTAGTAAAAGCCACACAAGCTTTCGGAGCCTTAAGCTCCTTCAGGTGAGTGGGAATTCTGTTCACAAACAGGGCATATAAAGACACGAACTCAATTTACAGAATAATGGTTGGAATGCGAATACTTACAGCTAATCAAGTCTTAATGGTACAAACAATGTGAGTGGAGAGAGCATTAAGACAGGTTAAAGAGATGTGTATTGTCTCCAGGCAGGACAGCCAGTGAGACTCTGCAAGTCCAGGCAAGCTGTGGGGATTACAGATAGTGTGACATTGTCGATTGTCGAGCGGTGTTCATTCATCCGTTGTCGCAGCGTCTGTATGGTTTCCCCAATGTACCATGCCTCGGGACATCCTTTCCTGCAGCGTATCCGGTAGACAACGTTGGCCGAGTTGCAAGAGTATGTACCATGTACCTGGTGGATGATGTTCTCACGTGAGATGATGGCATCTGTGTTGATGATCCGGCATGTCTTGCAGAGGTTGCTGTGGCAGGGTTGTGTGGTGTCGTGGACACGGTACAGCTGAAGAACTCGGCCAACGTTGTCTACCTGATACGCTGCAGGAAAGGATGTCCCGAGGCATGGTACATTGGGGAAACCATGCAGACGCTGCGACAACGGATGAATGAACACCGCTCGACAATCGACAATGTCACACTATCTGTAATCCCCACAGCTTGCCTGGACTTGCAGAGTCTCACTGGCTGTCCTGTCTGGAGACAATACACATCTCTTTAACCTGTCTTAGTGCTCTCTCCACTCACATTGTTTCTACCTTTAAGATTTGATTAGCTGTAAGTATTCTCATTCCAACCATTATTCTGTAAATTGAGTTTGTGTCTTTATATGCCCTGTTTGTGAACAGAATTCTCACTCACCTGAAGAAGGAGCTTAAGGCTCCGAAAGCTTGTGTGGCTTTTGCTATCAAATAAACCTGTTGGACTTTAACCTGGTGTTGTTAAACTTCTTACTGTGTTAGTGCCATTCTCCAGCCTTTCCACATACCCCTGGATATTGTTCCATTCAGGTAATCATCATGGTGTGGATGGCATATCAACTGGCTATCAGCTTCATCACTATGCCTTTTCCTGCGCTCTGAGTGGTCTCACCCAAAAAATGTCATGGTCTAAAATGTGGCACGTCTGAGGCTGCTGTTTACTCTACCTGTATATGGTATATGGTAATTTCATATGAAATTAAAGGTGTTAAATTTTCTTGCCACAAATAATTAACCAACCTGTAATTATCTAAATCATTTATACAAATTAGGAATACATAGGATACATGGGTGGCACGCTAGCACAGTGGTTAGCACTGCTGCTTCACAGCTCCAAGGACCTGGGTTCCATTCCCGGTTCAGGTCACTGTCTGTGTGGAGTTTGCACATTCTCCTCGTGTCTGCGTGGGTTTCCTCCGGGTGCTCCGTTTTCCTCCCACTGTCCAAAGATGTGCGGGTTAGGTTGATTGGCCATGCTTAAAAAAAAAAATTGCCCCTTAGTGTCCTGAGATGTATAGGTTAGAGGGATTAGCGGGTAAATATGTGGGGATATGGGGGTGGGGCCTGGGTGGGATTGTGGTCGGTGCAGACTCGATGGGCCAAATAGCCTCTTTCTGCACTGTAGGGTTTCTAGGAACATGAGGCCTGGCACAATAAGAGCAGCAAAGAGATCTTGCAACTTTAATGGAACCATCAAATTCTGTTTCTACACTTCAAATTGAATCGCAGTTTCATCATGATGGCTCATTTCGGTACTTAACAACTGCTACATGGAAGTCATTTGTCTTGGGCACTGCTTTTGAGGGTTCTTTGTGACAAAGCTGTGTAGAATGTTGGGGGGAATGGAGGGTTGGAAGCTCAGTAAGATGTCACATTTCTGTAATGCAACACATGTAGATAAATAAGAGTGCACTTGGAAGAGTGGATTCAGATTAAATTAGTTTGAGGTTTTATAGATTCGAGATCTTACTGACATTTTTGAAAGTGCTTCGAGATAAATTGGGAAAGAATTATAAAATTCTTTCTTTCAGATTACCATACAACCAGTACTTTGGAGGAATATCAGCCTTGAGTAGAGAACAACATGAAAAAATCAATGGATTCCCGAATGATTACTGGGGTTGGGGAGGGGAAGATGATGATATCTACAATAGGTGAGTATTTGATTTAATTATGCTATTAAAAAAGCTCATATTTAAGCCTACTGTCTCCTGAACTATGCAGTCATTTTCTCTGCCTTCCTTGTATCAGGCTCAGTTAGAGTTTGCTTCCAACAGGTTTCCCTCCTAAGATTGCTCTTTGTAAGTATTACTTAAGCTAGCATAATTGGATATTTCCTGCATTTTTAAAAAAATGTACCATTTACAGGATATGGGCATTGCTGGCAAGGTTGGCATTTATTGCCTTTTTCTAATTATCCCTGAGATGATTTGGGGGTGGAGGGGGAGTTACGTTCTTGAACCGCTGTGGTCCATGTGGTAAAGGCACTCCATCAGTGCTGGTGGTTTTATCTTAATGTAACTAAGTAGCTTGCTCAACCATTTTTTTGGGGGGGGGGGGGGGGGGGTGGTGGGGAGTTTGAAAATTCACCACACTGATGTGGGTCTAGGACCATCTGAGCTCCCTAAAGCACATCAATGAACCAGTTGGGTTTTTGCGCAGTTCAGTAGCGCCATAGTTACCAATTCTGATGCAAGCTTTTTATTCCAAGTTTTAGTTAACACAACTTAAATTCCCAAACTTCTGTAGTGGGAATTGAACTCCTGTCTAAGAGTATAGGCTCCTGGATTACTTCCACTATGCTACAGTATTACATCTGTATTGTAATCAGGAAATGTTGCACTGAAGGAATGCAGCTACTAGATTTACCACCTGCATGTCCCTGGGGTTAAGTGAACATTTTGGAAGAAGAATAGCAAATTCTCTCCTAGTGTCCTGGCCAGCATTCTTCCATAATCTGAAATCATCACAATAGCTCACCTGACCATTCATCATTTTTGCAAAATGGCAACCATGTGCACCCAGTTATCAGCAGTCAATTGGAGGGTGGCTCATGTTGTTCCATTGTTTAAAAAAGGTTCCAAAAGAAATCCGGGAAATTATCGGCCAGTAAGTTTGACGTCGGTGGTGGGCAAGTTATTGGAAGGTGTGATAAGGGATAGGATCTACAAATATTTAGATAGACTGGGACTTATTAGGGAGAGTCAACATGGCTTTGTGCGTGGTAGGTCATGTTTGACCAATCTATTGGAGTTTTTCGAGGAGGTTACCAGGAAAGTGGATGAAGGGAAGGCGGTGGATGAAAGGAAGGCGGTGGATGTTGTCTACTTGGATTTCAGCAAGACCTTTGACAAGGTCCCTCATGGGAGGTTAGTTAGGAAGGTTCAGTCGCTAGGTATACATGGGGAGGTAGTAAATTGGATAAGACACTGGCTCGATGGAAGAAGCTAGAGAGTGGTTGTGGAGGATTGCTTCTCTGAGTGGAGGCCTGTGACTAGTGGTGTGCCGCAGGGATCGGTGTTGGGTCCATTGTTGTTTGTCATCTATATCAATGATCTGGATGATAATGTGGTAAATTGGATCAGCAAGTTTGCTGATGATACAAAGATTGGAGGTGTAGTGGACAGTGAGGAAGGTTTTCAAAGCTTGCAGAGGGATTTGGACCAACTAGAAAAATGGGCTGAAAAATGGCAAATGGAATTTAACGCAGATAAGTGTGAGATATTGCACTTTGGAAGGACAAACCAAAGAAGAACGTACAAGGTAAATGGTAGGACTCTGAAGAGTGCAGTTGAACAGAGGGATCTGGGAATACAGGTACAGAATTCCCTAAAAGTGACGTCACAGGTGGATAGGGTCGTAAAGAGTGCCTTTGGTACATTGGCCTTTATAAATCGGGAGTATCAAGTATAAAAGTTGGAGTGTTATGGTAAGGTTATATAAGGCATTGGTGAGGCCGAATTTGGAGTATTGTGTACAGTTTTGGTCACCTAGTTACAGGAAGGATGTAAATAAGATTGAAAGAGTGCAGAGAAGGTTCACAAGGATGTTGCCGGGACTTGAGAAGCTGAGTTACAGAGAGAGATTGAATAGGTTGGGACTTTATTCCCTGGAGCGTAGAAGATTGAGGGGAGATTTGATAGAGGTGTATAAGATTTTGATGGGTATAGATAGAGTGAATGCAAGCAGGCTTTTTCCGCTGAGGCTAGGGGAGAAAAAAACCAGAGGGCATGGGTTAAGGGTGAAAGGAGAAAAGTTTAAAGGGAATATTAGGGGGGGCTTCTTCACGCAGAGAGTGGTGGGAGTGTGGAATGAGCTGCCGGATAAAGTGGTAAATGCGGGGTCACTTTTAACATTTAAGAAAAACTTGGACGGGTTCATGGATGAGAGGGGTGTGGAGGGATATGGTCCAAGTGCAGGTCAGTGGGACTAGGCATAAAATGGTTCGGCACAGACGAGAAGGGCCAAAAGGCCTGTTTCTGAGCTGTAATTTTCTATGGTTCTAATTCATTTCAAAACAGTCCCATAATATGAAGTGCTTTATCATCTTTCTGAGAGACGTAACAAGGTACTATGTATTTATAAATTTTGCCCTTTTAAAGTTCAGGCTTGTTCAAAATTGTAGTAATAAAAATATTGACTGATATAAAGAATGCACCTGGAAAATGGTTTGAACTGAGGGTGTGATTCTTACTGTTAATTCTGGCCTTTCCTGATGTATTGCGTTTGAACACCTCGGTAGAGATACTAACACATAATGAATGCAAGTTGGGTCTCAGTGGCATGACCACGAGCCAACTATTCAGTTACCAATAAATGTAAGAAAGTACTGAGACCAGGAATAATATGGGGGGAGCAGATGAGTCAAACAGCAAGCCTTAAACCAATACTGCAGCAGTTACACAACACAAACACAATGTCTCCTGTTACTTGGGGAAAAGTGTGCATCACTGAAGGAGGGAACGGTTGACATTTTTCCATAATGTAAAGCGAGCTGAGATTAACATAAAGGACCAGCAACAAACTGAACTCATGTCATGTAAATAATGTAAATAAGTTTCTGTTGTAACAGAAAATCTGAGTTGATGTAGCTGCATTTTTTTCACAATGTTGGAGGAAACCTTTAAAGATACATGCTATTCCACAAAAATCTATACCAAGATGTCAGATTTTCACCACATATCTGTTAATAACTTTGATGGAAGTGGGAAGTTGCAAAGGGCCATGGACAGACTAAGCATGGCAGATGTTCAATATGGGAAAATGTGAAGCCATCAATTTGGATCCAAGAAAGACAAATATTTTCTTCATGGAGAGTGCATGAAGCTGTGCACAGAGAGATTTAGTTGTCACGCATATTTTTTTAAAAAGTAATCAATCAGGCAAATGGAATAGGTGACCCTTATCTTGGAGTTTATGATACAAAAGTATGGAGGTCTATCCTTCATCCCGTCCTATTTCTCATCTACATTGTGCCTCTTTGTGACATCATCCGCACACAAGGATGAGAAGCAGGCTATGGACATTTAGCTCCTTGAAACTTCTATGTCATTTGATAAAACATGGCTAATCTGATTAGAACCATAGAAAATTACAGCTCAGAAACAGGCCTTTTGGCCCTTCTTGTCGGTGCCGAACCATTTTTTGCCTAGTCCCACTGACCTGCACTTGGACCATATCCCTCCACACCCCTCTCATCCATGAACCTGTCCAAGTTTTTCTTAAATGTTAAAAATGACCCCACATTTACCACTTTATCCGGCAGCTCATTCCATACTCCCACCACTCTGCGTGAAGAAGCCCCCCCCCAATATTCCCTTTAAACTTTTCTCCTTTCACCCTTAACCCATGCCCTCTGGTTTTTTTTCTCCCCTAGCCTCAGTGGAAAAAGCCTGCTTGCATTCACTCTATACCCATCAAAATCTTATACACCTCTATCAAATCTCCCCTCATTCTTCTACTCTCCAGGGAATAAAGTCCCAACCTATTCAATCTCTCTCTGTAACTCAGCTTCTCAAGTCCCGGCAACATCCTTGTGAACCTTCTCTGCACTCTTTCAACCTTATTTACATCCTTCCTGTAACTAGGTGACCAAAACTGTACACAATACTCTAAATTCGGCCTCACCAATGCCTTATATAACCTTACCATAACACTCCAACTTTTATACTCGATACTCCGATTTATAAAGGCCAATGTACCAAAGGCACTCTTTACGACCCTATCCACCTGTGACGTCATGGCCTCAACTCCACCATTCTGTCTGCTTACCATAACCCTTGACTCCCTTGTTGACAAGGGACCTTCCCAGAATCAAGAGAATTTTGGACGATCCCAACCAATCTATTACCTCTGGAGCACTTTTCTTAAGACCTTAGGATGCAGGCCTTCATTGTAGTACTGATGTCATCCAGCTCTATCTCACCATCGCGTCTTTCAACATTATTTACTCTCTCGATTGTTAGACTGCTTATTTGACATCTGGTACCGGTTGAGCAAAAGTTCATAATTAAATATTGAGGGAGACTAAAGCCATATACTTTGGTCTTGGCCACAAACTCTGTTCACATGCCACAGACCTCATCTCTCTGCCTGGCAACTGAGGCTGAACCACAATTTTGGTGTCACATTGACTGAGGTCAGCTGTCAACCAGATCTTCACATCGCTAAGTTTGCCTATTTCCACCAGCCTATTTCTGCCTCAGCTCTTTTGCTGCTGAAACCTTCATTCATGCCTTTTTGTTACATCCATATTTGACTATTCAAATTCACTTCTGACTCCTTGATAAATTTAAGGCCACCCAAAAATCTGCTGTCTGTGTCCTAACTTGCACCAAATTTCGTTTACCCACCACTCTTCTGATCATAGACCTGGCTTCAGACTAGCCAACACCTTGATTTTAAAATTTTCACTCTTGTCCACCTCTGTTCTCCTGCAGCTCTACACAACAAGATGTCTGCACTCCCCTTAATTCCAGCCTCCTGAGCATCCCTGATTTTAGTCACTCGACTGGCACGGTGGCGCAGTGGTTAGCTGCCTTACAGCGCCAGGGACCCAGGTTCAATTCCGACCTCGGGTGACCGTGTGGAGTTTGCACATTCTCTCCGTGCTGCGTGGGCTTCCTCCGGGTGCTCCGGTTTCCTCCCACAGTCCAATGATGTGCAGGTTGGGTTGATTGGCCATGCTAAATTGCCCCTTCATGTCAGGGGGATTGAGGGTAAGTATGTGAGGTTACGGGGATGGGATTGTTGTCGGTGCAGGCTCAATGGGCCAAATGGCCTCCTGCATTGTAGAATCTATGATTATTGTTGGCTGTGCTTTCAGCTGCCCAGGCCCTAAGCTCTGGTGTTCACTCGAAACCTTTCTGCCTTTCTACCTCGCTTTCCACTAAATCACTGCTTAAAATCTACCTCTTTGACCAAACATCTTCTTAAGTGGCTTGATATCGTATGAAGTCCCAGAACATATCTGCAATTAGTGGCACGGTGGCACAGTGGTTAGCACTGCTGCCTCACAGCACCAGGGACTCTGGTTCTATTCAGGCCTCGTGGGTTTCTGCGTGGGTTTCCTCTGGGTGCTCTGGTTTCTTCCCACACTCCAAAGATGTGCAGGTTAGGTGGATTGACCATGCTAAATTGCCTCTTAGTGTCAGGGGGATTAGCAGGGTAAAGACATGGGGTTACAGGGAAAGGGCCTGGGTGGGATTGTTGTTGGTGCAAGCTCAATTGGCTGAATGGCCTGTCTCTGCACTGTAGGGATTCTATGAAGTTCAGCCATGATCTTGTAGTTTAGTTAGGGCATCATGATCAGCACAGGCTTGGAGGGCCGAAGGGCCTGTTCCTGTGCTGTACGCCCAGGGACAATCTTGTGTTGAAGGGTTGCCTGTGTGTGGAGCAATCTACATTTGCATCAATATTTGGGGGGAAAAAAACTTGTTTTCAGGATGTTGGCAATATTTATTGCCCATCCCTCATTTCCCTCCAGTGATGGCTGACCTGCTGGTCGTCTTGGAATTCTGCTATCCTTGTGGCAATGGTTCTGCCACAGTGGTGTTGGGTTGGAGCTTCCAGGTCTCATCTCTATAGCTGGTTCATTTTGAATTGTATGATTAAAGGATTGTAGTTTCTGACCACTCTGACAAACTTAACACATTCTGATGCACCCTCTTCTGATTCTCAGGTAAGCTTCAACAAAAATATGGCATCCTTTAAGGTCAACGCATTTGATTTCCATCATACGCCTTAGACTCTCCTTTCTTCAGAAGCAAGTCCTTTTTTGATCTAACTAATATTGTTTGCATCAATGATTTTTACTGGATATGTACTTCCTACTGTGCAGAATAGTTCTGCCAGAATTCCTAACTGCTAAATTATGTCCTCTATATTTTGAATTTTGCAATAAATGATTCTGAATTTCCTTTGCATATTTCTTAGCTTGGAACATAAAATTAGTTCTCAGCTTCATAGTTACTGACACTGAGCCAAAAGAGAAGTTAGGATAAGGCCGAAGGAAGTGGGGAAAGCATAAGAGTTCAGTTGCAACAACAACAGTTCTTGGAGGGTTGTAGGCCTGGAGGTGGTTATAGAATAGGGTTTTATGGCAGTTTTACATGAGAATGGGAATTGGGATGCAAAATGCTGCGCTTAGTTTCTTTTCCTTTAGCCTTTTTCTGTGCTGTATACCTCTATGACTAATAGAATGTTATAACGTACTGCAAGGGGAATTGAATACAAAAGTGGGGAGGTTATGCTATAATTATACAGATCATTGGTGATCATCTGGAGTACTGTGTACAGTACCTCATTTAAGGAAGGATATAAATGCATTGGAAACAGCTCAGGGAAGTTTTAACCAGACTAATACGTGGAATGGGTGGGTCGCCTGATGAGAATAAGTTGGACACACTAGGTTTGTATCCACTGGAGTTCATAAGGGTAAGAGGCAACTTAACGTATAAGAATCTAAGGGGTCTTGACAGGGTGCATGTGGAGAGGATATTTCCCCTTGTGGGAGAATCTGGAACTAGGGGGTTATGGTTTAAAAGTAAGGGGTTGCCCATTTGGGGATGAGATTTAGGGGGCCTTTCAACGATGTTGGGAGCATGGCCTCTTACCTGGTCTGCCTCACTGTTCACGCATTGCATCGCATCTCACACAATACACTGCAAACCCAAACCCTGTGTTGCAGTGGTACTGAACAACTTCGTTAGGTTCTGGAGCATAAGTCTTCGCTACTGTTGCTGAAATGCTGTCAGGGCCCATAGCCTTTGTAGCATCTAGTGCCTTCAACCGTTTCTTGATGTATTGAATTGAATTAGTTGAAAACTGGCATCTGTGATGTTGGGTCCTCAGGAAGAGGCTAAGGTGAATCATCCTCACAGCACTTCTGGCTGAAGATGGCTGCAAATGCTTCAGCCTTGTCTCTTGCACTGACGTGATGGACTTCCCCCATCGTTGAAGATGGGAATATTTGTGGAGCAGCCTCCTCCAATGGGCTGTTCATTTTTCCACTATCAATCACAGCTGGATGTGGCAGGGCTGCAGAGTTTGGATCTGATCCATTGGTTGTGGGATCACTTAATTCCTGTCTAATGTATGCTGCTTCTGCTGATTGGTGAGCAAGTAGTCCTGTGTTGTAGCCTCACCAGTTTGAAACCTCCTTTTTAGGTGTTGCTCCTGGCATGCCCTTCTGAGTTCTTCCTTCAACCAGTTGATCCCCTGGCTTGGTGATAGTGGTAGAGTGGGGAATATGCCAGGCCGTGAGGTTACAGATTGTGATTGTATACAGTTCTGCTGCTACTACTGTCCCACAGTGCCTCATGGATGCTCAGTGTTGAGTTGCTAGATCTGTTTGAAATCTATCCTATTTAGCATGGTGCCACACAAAGCGATGAGGACACACTTCAATGTAAGGACAGGACTTTGTCTTCACAAGAACTGTGTGATGGTCTCTCCCAAGGACAGATGCATTTGCAGCAGACAGGTTGGTCAGGATGAGGTCAAGTATTTTTCCTCCTTGTTGGTTTTCTCACTGCCTGCTGTAGGTCCAGACTAGCAGTTATGTCCTTTCGGACCCACTCATCCAACACTTTTGTTGACATCCTCTCTCTAATTCTTTCAGTGGCTCAATCTGAGCCTCTCGGAGTGTGCAGTTCAATCTGATTTATTCCAATATCATCCTTTCCCCAGCCCACTGCTCGCAAGGCTGTCTACATGCTCAGCCAACCATGAATCATTGCTGGCCTGTCAGTTCTGAGTAGTGCTTGACCTGCCTGACACGAGATTTTCCAGAGTATCCTGGTTCTAAACTCTGCAATGTCTTTCTTGTCTGACTGCTTCCTGCCTACTAAGAGTTGAAGAAGTGAGTGAGAGAAACACATAGCAAAAAATTGAGCAAAAGAGAAATAAATGAGCATTAGAATGAGTTGATAAAACATTTGGTAAATGTGATGTGGCACAGAAAAAACAAATTATTTGGAGCAGACAGATAGAAATGGCACAGGGAAAGTAAAGGGGAGACTTACAGATTTCAGGTTTACATTAAAGTCTCAGATTCAATGTCATTGGCCTTTGCTGTGGAAGCAAATCCTACATTCCTCTGCATTTATCTTCATCGCTATGTAGACCTCTGATAATGTGATATATGAAACTAAATATACAAACAGGGTACAATAATCCTGTACATGTCCAGTGTGGGCCCACTTGTCCACCAAGACCATGTCGAAGTTCCTCTGGAAGGTCTAAAGCCACACAATGTCTCTGGAAGCATTTCCTAAGCTGCAGGAAGTAGATGGTTCAAGAGAATGTGTCAGAATTATCTTTACTGTGGACAATAGGGAAATATCTTGACAGCATGATTTACCCTCCCTTCTTGAAGATAGCGTTATGGCAGCCAACCTACCTTCTCTTCGAGTGTAGAGGTCAAGAACTCCGAAACCCCAATAGACCTCAGAACTTGTGGGCATGCGCGAACTAGGAGCAGGCTGCACATGCGCAATTCAGCAATGTAAGTTCATTGGTCCGAGGATGAGCTCAGTGTGCCTGAGCATAGAGCAAAAAGGTACGAAAACCAAGATCATGTGACTGGGAGCAGTGTGTCATGGCAGATAAGCGTCCCAGACAGGACAAAGATCCCAGTTGAAAAAAAGAGGGAAGCAGGGAAAGGATTGCAGTTAGCAGACTTACTCGCAGAGTTAGAAGTTCAAGAGAAGCACTGAAGATTCAAGAAGGCAACAGAAGTTTGGTGAATGTGCTGTTGGGGCAAAGGTGCCCCATTTGGGTACTAGTACTCTGCTCACTGAGGCCAAGGAGCTGAAGTTGTGCTTCGAGTTAATGCTTGAGTGCATACTTGGGAATCCAGTGGAAGAGAGACTTGGGAAATGAGATTGAAACCCTGCGATGTTGAGGCTGTCTGAGTTGGAGTGACTTTTGGAGAGAATTTCAGGACGATGGTTTGTGAGATTGGTTGACTGTGTTTACTAACATCTGGGTGGGTTGTTGAGAAATCTGTGAACTCTGACTTGACCACAATTGCCTTTTATTGTGTAGTGTGTGTTGAACCACAGTTTGCCAGTTAATTCACGTGGACCTCATACTAACCCTGAAGATTGGAGTATAAATATTATAACTGTATTGGGGCAGGGCTTTCCTTTCCTCTCCTCTAAAGTCCATAGAATGAGTGCATGGTCTCTTGACGTGAGCAAAAACTCAGCAGCTTTGAAGACCTCTGCTAGAATACTGCAGGGTTGCATCTTTGTTGTTTTTCATCTGTTTGCTTGTTGCAGCTCTCCCATTGATGGTGGTTATCCTATAGATTCTAACATGTATGGGATGAAACCTGTGAGTATTGACTCCTATTGTGGATTCACAGTTGAATTGTTGGAAATGTCTTTCCAGCATTGACAGATGGCATTGTCATTCTGTTAGCGAAGGGGGTTTTGACCATTTGACCTTGGTCTATAGATGGCCCTGATAACTTCAAAAATCCCACTTATGGGACATCCTGCTCCATGTGTCCTAAGATCTGTGGGTTGAGAATCGACCTGTTCAGTCATATGAAGACCCATGGTAGAAACACACTATTCCGAGTAAACGTCATCCTCAAATCAAGGGACAGCCAACGACATATTGTATAGTTGAGAAGGATCATGCAGTGTGACACTCTGCACGAGTATTACACGTTACATGGTGTAGTATTTCTATATGATTTCATACATTACTTGAAATATGTATAGATCTATTGTATTACAGGTAAACACAACAACCGATACGTGCATTGGCAGATTCAACAAATATCAGTTCTGGAGACTTTTGAGGGTCACGTGATTGCCAAGGCACGAGGAGATCTCACCACCTTGGAATGCTGCTTTAGGAGCTATCTGTAAAGATGGCTCAAGTTTGGCACTTCGTCAATATTATATTGACATGACAAGGGGCTGGATTTTGCTGTCATCAGATTAGCAACAGTGTTTGCCATTGATGAAAAAGCTGCCCACCATGATATAGTGATCCCTTTGGCATAGATTCCCTTTTTCTGATGTCAGTTTAAATCATCCAACAACAGTGTCATCATCAACCAGCGTAAGCTACCAGTTACATTGAATGATTCTCACCAACAGCAGATTAGGAAGCTAAACGTAACTGAATTCCTGCACTTGCAATTTTTGAATGTTGCAGATGAAGAAATAAAAGAAATATATGCACAGGATTCAGGCAGAATGACATTAAAATAAAATTACATTACAAGTTTAAGATTACTAGAGTTTCTCACAACACTTAACATTCATTGTAAAATTACCTTTTGGAACCAGTGAGTATGTTTATCACTTTTACCCAGTACCACCACCAAGGTGCAACTTTTTCCAGGAACATTGCCATGAGATTGACAGCATAAGGGTGGAAGTCCTCATCAGTTCACTGATTTTGAATTGTGCTTAAACACTTGAAGAAGAAAACAATTCAATGATGTGGAGAACTTATCCACTTCAGACTATATGGATTACTTTATGAAAGAGCAGGCTGAATAGTCACTTTGTGCTGTACTATTTAGTTGAAGATATATTTCAGTTAAAGGATGCAAGGGCCATGAGGTGTTTTGCTAGAGAAAATTCTGGCCCTTTACAAAGTGTATTACACACCATTCTTATTTACTCATACAGTACTGGGTTTAACAACAACAGCGATATCTTGTATGTATATCGCACCTTTGAATGTGACAAACTTCCAAAGGCACTTCACAGGAGTGTTTTAAAACAATTTGACACCTTGAAGTATCAGAGCATATAATGAAAAGGTTTTTCAAAAGAGATTAGTATGAGGAGCATCTTAAAAAATAGAGAGACAAAAAAAAATCTTAAGGCTTTGATAGCTAAAGGCACAACTGCTAATGGTTGAGTGATTAAAATCGGGGATGACTTGAGTGCAGAATTAGAGGGGTGCAAATATCTGATGGATGGACAGCAAATGCAGGGCATAAGGGCTAATGGACTTGATGTGAGCTAGGACATGGGCAGCAGTGTTTTGAATGATCAGTTTATGGAAGGTGGCATGAAGGAGCTGGTCAGGTGTGCATTGGAATAGTCAAGTCTAGGGATTTATTAGGAAGGAATTTCTGCTGATCTTTACTGGATACTGGACAAGTAGTCTGGCAACTTTGGACAGCGGAAGGCCAAGATAGTAGAGCTAGGCGTCGTCAACATGTTTGCGGAGACTAACTCTTTTCAGCTGATGCCACAAAAGGACAACCTATAGATGGGAAACGGGTAGGGTTCATGAATACATTATTGGCGACACCAGGGATGACAATCCAGGATTGGGAAAAGTAGCTATTGCAGACAACTCTGTGGCTATGATTAGATAAGAATGGAACTACACCAGTGCAGTCCCATCTCGCTGGACAATGATGGAGAGCCATTGAAGAGTTAACTACTGCCTTTCTTTCTGAATAGGATTGTTTTCAAAGGCATGTCAATTTCACGCCCCAGTAATGGCATCGGGAAATGCCGTATGATCAGACATGACAGGGATAAAAATAATGCACCTAACCCTCAGAGGTAAGTGGTCTTCTTTCTAAGCAACAAAACAGCTTGTAAATACCAATTAATAGAAGTACTCGGTTGGTGTGGAGAGAGAAATAGCATTAATTTCAAACAAAGTTGAGTTCATATCACTCTGCTTCTCTCTCCATGGTTTCCTGACTGACCTTTTGCATCTGTCCAGCATTTCCTGGTGTGGATTTCCAGCATCTGTAGCACTTTGCTTGTGATGCACTGTAAGTAATGCTGTAAGAATCAGGAACAAAAAAATGAATATCGAAGTAGAAAGAGGCCAGGCAGAGGAATAATTTAACTTTTAGTTAGTTATGTGCTTTCCCTACTAATCCAGTATCAATTCTTGGCACGTCCTTCTAATACGTCTTTGAATGATTTACATGCAATGGCCACAGGGATTTTAGAGAAATCCACTTCATTTTCTCTTAACAAATAAATCCACACTGGTTTTCCTTAATAAACCTGCGTTTGTCCAAGTCACTATTAATTTTGTCTCAAATTGCTTCTGGAAGCTTCCCCACCACTGAAATTAAACTGGTTCGTAGTTGTTGGGCTTATCTGTTTGATCTATTTTGATCAAGGGTGTGACATTTGCAATTCTACAGTTCCCTTGATCTAGGAAGGATTGGAAAATTATAGCCAGTAACTCTGCAAATTCTACTTTCACTTCCTGCACTATCTTTGGTGGATTGTAAGTTAGCAAATGTATACATTTACAATCCACCAAGACCATTCCAGAAAGCCACCATTCCTATGGCTACCTCTTTTCAAACCCTTAGATTGTTGATCATTAGGTGCTGAGAAATTGCCAGCTCTATTTTAGAGCCTAAAGTTTTTCTGGTACTTCTCTGCTGATATTAATTACTTTAAGTTCCTTAGCTACCCTCTATTTCTGATGTTTTGTGTCCTCTGTGTGAAGACAAACATGTGTTCAAGGTCTCTGCCATTTTCTCATTCACCATGATAATTTCTCCCATCTTGTTCTCCTAAGGGGCCAATGTTTACTTTAGCTACTTTCCTTTTTATAAACTTGGAATAACTCCTGCAGTCTGTTTTTATAATCCTGGCTAGTTTACTCTAATGCATTTTTCATTCCTTTTTATCAAATATTTGGCCTTCTGCAGTTTTCCCAAACTCCCAATCCTCGGTTCTATTATTCCTTGCAACTTTAAGCCCCTTTTTAATCTAATACAATACTTCTCTAGCATGCACAGATGGATTTTTTTGCTAAATTTTTTGTATTTTTGTTGATTATCATGAATTATTTCTTTAAATGTTTCCTATTTACTGCCATACCTTTCAGCCTATTTATCAATCAACTTTATCAATGTAACTTTTGGCTTTTTGGGATTGGAGTATGTTGCTTTCCAACTTAATATGAAATTTAATTGTACCATTTTTCCAGGAATGCCTTGTATTAGGAGATTACTAATTTAACCTGCCTCATTGTAAATACCAGATCTAAAATAGCTTTATCTCAAGTTGGTTCCAATTATTGTTGTTCCTGGAAACTATTGCAGAATAATTTTACAAATTCATCTTCTAGATTATCTGTGCCAATTTGATTTGATTTGGCCTTTGATTATGAAGATTGAAGTCCCCACGATTATTATATTGCTGTTGTCACAAACTCCCAAGTATTTCTTGCATAATAGCTCTGTCTGATGGTATAACCACTGTTAGGGGCCAATAAACTACTCCCACCAATGTTTTCTGACCTTGATTATTCCTAACCTCCACCCGTTTCGGATTCTAGTTCCTTCGGAGCCAATATCCTCTTTCACTAATGTCCTTCTGCCATCCTTTGCTATGAAAGCTACTCCTATTCCATTTTGTCGGAGGTCCTCAAGAGGCGGCATGGTGGTGCAGTGCCAGGGACCTGGGTTCAATTCCGGTCTTGGTTGACTATGTGGAGTTTGCACATTCTCCCCGTGTCTGCATGGGTTTCCTCTGGGTACTCCAGTTTCCTCCCACACACCAAAGATGTGCGGGTGAGGTTGATTGGCCATCCTACATTGATCCTAGTGTCAGGGGGATTAGCAGGGTAAATATGTGGGGTTAGGGAATAGGGCCTGGGTGGGATTGTTGTCGGTGCAGGCTCAATGGGCAAATGGCTCCCTTCTATACTGTAGGGATTCTATGATTCTAAGAGGTTTCATTTGATATGTTGAGGGAAGCTGTCTGAGCGAGGAGTGAATGCAAAGTCCTAGGGTAAGATAGGAGTGTGTGCTCGAAGATTGCTTTTTACTTTTTCCTTTGAGAAATTCTGTTCCTTTTCAAATCTAGGAATTCCCAAAGGAATTTTTATTCTGAACTTTTTGCTTGTTGCAAACACATTACCAATTCAAAGCAAAACTTTTGTAATTTATGGAATTAGAAATTACGGTTCTTTCAACCACTAACCTGGCCATATCATTCTGTACCTCTTGCTTTGTTGTTAGCTAAACCCTTTTTTGTGTTGTCAACAATTTTAAAAATACAAAAGCCCAATTCTAAATTGTCTATATGCAGATCATGTAGTGAGCGTTGGAGTAAAGTCTTATTAAGCTTTCTTCAATCCTAGCAATAATAAATAAAAACAAAATGCTAGAAAAACTCAGCAGGTCTGGCACCATGTCTGGAGAAAGAGTTGACGTTTTGTGTCCATATATAGACTCAATGTTAACTGTGTTTCTCTCTCCACAGATGCTGTCAAACCTGCTGAATTTTTGTAGCATTTTGTGTTTCATTTCAGATTTCGAGCATCTGCAGTATTTTGCTTTTATTCCAGTTCTCGCCATATTGTTTGATGTAATTCAACCAGATTTCTGCCTATTTTGCCATACTTCCCCAATGGATTTTTCTAACAAGCCCCGTGAGATACCTTACCCGGTACCTTCTGAAAACCCAAACATATTGTATCTACTACATTCTTCATGCCTATCCGATTGGTCACATTTTCAAAATAGTTACATTTTTCAAATAGAATGTCCCTTTAATAATCCATGGCATTTCTTAATTATTCAATGAATTTCTTAATACTCAGAAAAATGAGGCTGTAAAAGAAAATTATCTGAACAGGATTACAGATTTTCCACTTGTGTGAATTTTAGAATGTATAAATTTTAATAACTAGTAATGAGACCGTAGTAACGTGCTAGTTGGTTATTCTGAAACCTTTGCTTACAGGTTTAACCGAATTGCTCGAACGAGACAAACAATGGAACATGATGGTTTAAATTCACTCAAGTATAAGGTCTTGGAGGTCAAGAAATATCCCTTGTACACTTACGTTGACGTGGATATTGGTGGGCCTGGAAGACCACCTTCAGGATAACCAAAGTGGTGAAGAACTTCCTGGGGGGGGAACAAAAATGTCAACTAAATCTCAGTTCTTAAATTCATGCTGCCTGCCATATGTGCCTTATTCAGTTAATTTCGTAAACTGCATTTCCCCTTTGTTTTCATCAAAGATGATATTGAAATCAAATTGCGACTGGGATTTCTTCGCCTGAATTCCAGGGATTTGAACGTCATGCATTTTCAAAATTGCATTCTTTTATATCACAAAACTATTTTTACATGCAGGTTTTTAAAATGATCTTCCATCATGTTTCCTCATCCATATTTGACTTTCAGACTCTCAGGAACTCTGCCACTTGTTCTACAAATGTTGCTTTTTTTTAAGTCATTCATCAGCGGAGACATCATTCGTTCTGGTTATGTGTTACTTTGCTGTCATGTGGATAGCCTTGGAAACATTGCTAACTTATTTGCAATCGTGATTTTTTTTTTCTTGCCTTCACTAATGCCTGGAAAATGTGTTGCCTGAAGTGAGATACAAGCCCAGTGGAAGCGAACTGTGCTGCCCAGTTGTCAATGGATTACATTTTACTGTTTGAATCTAGGAGGATTTGTTCTCTTCTAACAGTACAGTCTGTCCAACTTCAAATTTGAGGAATGACATCCCATCTGAATTCAGTATCCATTGTGAAATCCCATTGTTGTGAAGATGACATCAGCTCACTGGGGACTCTGACTCTTTTGTTAATGTCTAGATTAGATTGCTTATTTTTCTTTTGGTATATTCTCAGGATGTGAGCTGTCCTGTCAATGGCTCATCCCTAGTCCTGGTGGGCCTTCTCTTTGAATTATTGCAGTCCTTGTGGTTATGGTGCTCCTACAATAATGTTAGCTAGGATACTCCGGGATAGTGATCCAGCGACAACGAAAGTATGGTGATGTATAGCCATATTAGCGATGTGATTTGAAAGTGAATGTTTCGATAGGATTCAATTTTGTGTTTGCTGTCCCTGAAATGACTTCGTGTCAATATGAAAATGTTGGCTTATTTTCAGTAACACATTTGGAAAGCAAATGGAAGGGCTACATCCTGTTTGTTAGTCTGTTTGGCTGTAAACGATATATGTCAAATACTAATGGAAGGAGTTCAACGGAACTTGGCATACAGGAAGGGTATGGCCCAAGGAAAAACTGATTAGTTTCTGGCAAAGCTACAAATCTGTATCCTGTGAATGTTTTAAAAGTTTCCCATAACGTTGGGAAATTGAAAGAATTGAGTTTTTGTTTAGAATATTGTGGATTGTCTCAGCTGATGTGGTGCAATTTGTAACAGCTGTCAAAATGTGAACAGAGTATTCAGAGCAGGTTGTTAAAAATATTTTTTCAGCTTTGTAGTTACAGAGCATCAACCAGATGGGGAAGTCTCAAGGAAGATGCTAATTGTAATAAGTTTGAGTTAACAAAGTGTGGCGGAAGTATGCATTCTGCTGACTGTCCTCTTTACTCATTATGCCTGATTCCATCTGTCTCATGAATTCAAATACATGTAGACTGTGCGCATATATTTCATTCGCATACGCACAATGTGCAGACACTTGCACATCCCATACGCACTCCTTAAGAACTGAGACCTGGATTTTATGGTCACAAATTGGACAGGCACCTACATTTCTCCTCTCTCTCTCTCTCTCTCCCCATACACACACACCCCAACGTGAATGTAAAATACTGTGTGATGATGTTGGGTTGGTAATATGATGTCACCACGCCAGTCTCTGATATTACAGAAGGCAAGTGGGCGGAAAAATGGGAAGCCCACCTGCCATTTTAGGGGGAAAACCAATGAACATATTGAGCTTGCTAAATCGTCAACGATATGCAATTTTTCATTGTCTGATGCATTTTTTGGGTATTGATGGTAAAAGGTTTTTGGCGTGTTTTACAATAAGTATTAGATGGCGGCACAAGGGTGGAAGAATCAGCTTGTCAGTGGGACCGTGGCTGCAAGGGTGGCAGCACCGATATGATTTTAGACTTCATTTATTGACTTTTTTGAGCTTGCTATGACGAAAACAGCGAGACGTTAAGAGAATGGGACCTTTTAAATTTGTAGCCGTGACTGAGCTCCTGTTCATGACCTAGCCCCTCTGCCCAGACTCTCAGTTGGACACGGAGCCCCCTTCACACTGCTGGTTGGTCACCTTCCTGCCAGGCAGCCTCTCGTTAGCCATTAAACACTTGATTTGCGAAGCTGGGATAGAGCGAATGGGCCTCTCTCCATTCTGCCTCCACACACACTGCATGCATGCACGCACACACACAAATGTAGTCATACATTGCTTTTTCTTTATTTGTAAGCGAGATTGAATTGTTGCCACTTTTAGCCAAAGAATATGATTCAGGTGACATAATTTAGCAAGCTGTCTCAAACAAATATCTCCTTTGGTCCCACACTGAGTGTTGTCCAAGGCTTAAAGAGCAGAAGATTTAAAAAGGATGGACCTTGCATTGCCAGGGTAGTAGCAGAGGGCCTTGAGTGGGATTATCAGTCCAACACTGGATTATGGCCAAAGTACCATCAAGGGAGTTGCTAGCATTTTTGACTGTAGCCAAGCTGCAGCAGCTGTGCCAGAAAACAGGAATTTGTTACACGCCACTGCAGTTACTTCTGGAACCTTCTTCCAGAAAATTATATTGCGACTTTCCTGTTCAGAAGTTTAAATGCAGTTAACTGTTGATAGTGGACCATATCTTCTGTATAATGCCTTGTAGTTGTTTGCTGAACTTGAATGAAAGACGAACTTGGCAGTTGAGACAGTTCGCAATGGTAATGTGATATTTTTATTATTTCTGTACATGGCTGATCTCCCAATGTAGTGTCCCAATGAGGTCAGCTCATACTTGGAAATATCCGGGCTTGTATTGTCTGGCGTTTTTGATCGCCTTGGCCATTTACTTGATTGGTTGTCAGCCTGCACACTGCTCTTCAGGATTCCTTCATTCTATATTTGTGGTAACCATTTTTTTATAGACAGAAGGAACTTGCCAAAACTGTACTTGTTCCTCAGGATGCTTTATGTTGGGTTTTCCTTAGCTACTGGGAACCAAGGATGCAGAGAAATCTGAGTTAAACTAATACATGTAGGCTGGGGTTAATACTGAAACCTTATTTCATGAGTGAATAATGGGACTGTAATGATGCAAGCTTGCAGACTTCGTCAGGAACACAGAAGGCTCCTTAACAAGGAAAAGCTGTACAGAGGCTGACAATCTCCCCAGCTGTCCACCGGCTGGCCCAGTCCCTACATGTCAATGACATGCCTTCTAGATTCCTTCTGCCTAAGGGAAATCTCCACTCCTGGGGAGATTACCCACTCCCATTCTAATTGGTCCCTGAAGACAGATGACCCTCTTCTGCTGTGTTGCCTTTTAAAGGGACAATCACCACAGGGCTTACCTGGGTATTTGTAAAATGGTCTTATCATTTAAACCACTTGTAGATTTTGGGTCTTTTGTCATGCTTAGGTTCTTGACCCTATCTTCCGGTTGTCAACTGCAACAGATGGTGCAATTGCTTGTGATTGCACTTGGTATAAAACAGGCTGCATCGACTATCTTTGAGCTTTAGTCCGCGAAGAATCATAGAGGTGACAGAAGGGGGCCGATCAATTCATTGGAATGAATTTTAACTTGGGATTTGGGGGCGGGGAAATGATGGATCCTATCTCAAGTTTAGAATGCAGGGAGTCTGTAAGGGGAACCCAACCTGCCTCCTACCGGTTTTGAATGGAGGTAGCTTGAGGAGTAGGTGAGTAAGTTGCTTGCACAAAGGTTGGAGATTTTAATATTCTTAATTTTAACAGTCACAGGTGTCTCAGGGAACCGGCAGCTTAAAGTTGGGAAGAAGGGTTGCGTCCGTGAGGTAAATACCTTTACAGCATTGCTTGTGGGACAGGAGGAGCAGGAATGTTTTTTCCAGCCCACCAAGCCACCCTGTGGCAACACCGACCAGCAAGATTTCTGCTCCCCTAAAACCTTTGCACCCTGACCCCCATCAGCAATGTTGTCTGCTCATCCCCCAGACCTAAGTGGCAGAGTCAGATGCTTCCATTTGTTTCTACTTAAAATGTTGTTGCAAGCAATTTGGAGCAGTGAAACTTTGTAAAATGTAGAATTGATACCAGAACTCGTGAGCAGCCAGTCTCAGCTGTGAAGAGTGGAGGATAGTGTGGAGCAGAATCAGATTGGAATCTGCAAGAAAGCTGTTCTCCCACTTCCTAAAATGCAACAAAGAGGGAGGATATTTCATAGGCAACAAATGAGCAGTGAGGAAATAAAGCATGTTACCACTTATGCAGACATGGGCATTCGGAATAATATTTAACTATTTCTAAACTGTTTAATGAAAAACCTGAAGTTTTCAAACATGAACCATTTGCTATGTTTATGCTGAGTTTGAGGTAAATAAGAAGAGAAGAAATCTTTGCAATCTACTGAGCCAATTCCAAGAGTGAAAATGTGCCACGTTTTATTTTGCAATCACTCCTTTTCACAAAAACATTTCTGAGCTTCCACTTAAAGTTACAGGCACCTTTCCCTCCATAACTTCTTGGACAATCCATCCCACATATTCACCGCCCTGTGCATTAGTTAAACCTAAGCTTTCTGAGCTTTAGTCTATGCCCCTGGTTACAGTTTGTAGTTGTGCTCAGTATTTTATACGTGCCTTATTTTTGTAAACCTTAATAAGCTTCCTTCCTGAATTGTCCTTCCTTCAGTATAACATTGCTGGTTTCCTCAGTAGCTGAAGTTTTTAATTTCTGCCATCAATTTATTTGCATTTAATAAGAACAAAAGAAATAGAAGCCAGAGTAGGCTATTTGGTCTTTTAAGGCTGTTCTGCCATTCAGTAAGATCATGGTCAATCTTCTACCTCAACTCCACTTACTCTCACTATTCCTTATTCTCCTTAATCCCTTTAGAACCCCAAATTCTATCAACCTCTGAATGTACTCAGCAACTGGGCATCCACAGCTGTCTGGGCTGGAGAATTCCAAAGATTCACAATCCTTTGAAGAAATTTTTCCTCAAGTCAGTCCTAATCCACTGACCCATTTATTCAGAGACTGTGACACATGCACTAGATTCTCAAGCCTCTTTAAAGCCAGGATGTCTCCAATCTAATTTGGTGTACGCAGCCCCGTATAATGTTTCTAACACTGATTTATGAGACCCTAGTTTTTTTTTTCCACATGAGAAGATACGTGCACCTAGAAGATGATGGTGCAGAAGTCCCAGTAGAGATGGTGTAAGTGGGGCCAGGTATTCAATCTGGGCAGAGCCCCTGTTCTGTTGCTTGTAGATATTAAAATGACAATGAATTTTCGGTACAGCAAGACAATATAACTGGTTCCACCTGCGAAAGATTCATGTTACATGACTCCTGGCTTTGACAAAGGGTGTGTATCCTTTTGTCTGGATCCTGAAATTGTTAACTATTCAAACCATTAAGACTTGAGAGGTTGTGGGGTCCTTTGCCGGAGCAGACAAATAACCCTGGTTGGCCAGGTCTCGTTTATAAAATGCAGATGGCCTTTGTATAGTTTTCTTTGAATTTGGTCTCTGCAGGCCACATGACCTTAATACCTCTTCAGTGATACCGAGTGCAAGTTTCTATGATACTGCCATGCTAGCTCCTTTTGTTTGAGAGTCTCAATTTGATATACCATCAGCCATTTTTAAAAGGTCTTTCTCCAGTTTTTAACATTTTAGAAATTAGCCAGGAGGGTATCTATATATATTTTATACAAATATATAGTGCGAGATCTTAGTCTGCTGACGATTAGGAAATAATGCCATTTCCTCTAAACTTTGACACAGGAATTGGGTGGTTATCGACCTCGATCTCCCATTAACAATGGCAGCCTTGTGATCCTCCTGGGATCTCACTGTTCCCCTGAACCTTTCATATTCCTTCACCTTAATCTCATCTTGGATTTCTTCCTATATTTTTCTGTCCATGATCTACCCTTGGATTTCTGGTTGAGGAACATTCCCCTTATTTATCCTCTGCTACTTTCCCTCTTCCCGCTGCAATATATTTTATTTTCTCAGTATGTTTGAAGTATTTCATTCCTATGTACAACATCTCATGTAACTATGGGGTGAATTTTCTCCCAGCTTCTGCACCTTTTTGCTACAATGTCAGTGGCATCAGCCTGAAAATTCACCCCTATGTTTTTTTAGGGTGGGGAAAGGTAGCTGAGAAGAGCAATCCAGAATATTGGGACTTTAGCAAAGGAAAACAGATGGCTAACCTCTTGTCTTACCTCCAGTGACCTCTTAGACTTTTGCGGATTCGCTGTTCAAATTGAGGAAAGTTCCAACAGTTTCCCTCTTCATATTTTGCACAGCTCTGCAATCAGTCTGAGCTACTTGCCTATTCTTGTTTTCCTGTTGCAGACTGCCTTAATTGTCACAGTCCATATTCTTAGTTGCCTTTAATTCTGTCTTCAGGCTTCTTGGTTGGCCTTTTAGTGTAATTTTACCACAATATTTTGTATGGTGTGTTGTCAAAAAGGGATCACTGTTTTATGAACATTTTTGAGCAAATGAGAAGATTGATTGTAGTGTTAGAGTTGTTTCACTGAATGAAGAAATGCTGCCTTGTTTCACGGTAAGTTTATTATTTAACTATCTTTTTATGAAAAAATACTATCCTTTCAAACTTGCTCGTCTGTTGCTAATTTGGAGAGCATGCATGTGCTGAATTTTTGTGTACCTTTTGTGCTTTGAAAAGACTAATTCAAAGTCAACAGCCATTTTGTGATGTACAAATATTGCTAATTTTACCAGTTAATATCTACTGTACATCAGATTTTAAAGTCTGATTCACTGAGGGAAATAATTTGACTGAAAACTTCTCACTTTCATAGAGTGAGAGATAATCAGATTTCAAATGGTCTTTGTGATCTTCAAATGCCCCAAATGAGTTTGCAGTCAGATGAAGAATGACTGTGCTTTGGGAGTGGAATTCTTGTCACCCTGATGTCAAATAGTGACTTGTCAGATGCAAAGAAGAATTCTCTACATTATCCTGCTGCGAGAGCATGTTCAGTCTAACTATGTTTTACAAAGAACAACTTCAGTGCAATAATTATTTATACTGTGGTCATTTGTATTTTGTATTGAATCATTTTGAAATACAATTTGTTTGCAAGAGGGTGTGTTCGTACATAATTTGACTTTTGAGTCCAATACTGTCCATCTTAAAAACAAACTCCGTATAATTGGTTTTTAAAAATACTAGCTGTTGGAAAAAAAATCAACGTTTATTAGATCTTTGATATCAGTTAACTTGTTTTTATTGGGCTTCCTATGATCAGTAGAATGTTATAATGAATAATTGCCTCAATTTGTATAAAATTCTTAATGAAGAGCTCTGATTTTGGAGAAACAAAGCATGTAGTACTACTGTACAACGAGGCTTTTTTTATTTAAACATTTCCCAGGGTGTCGCTCCTGTTAATTTGCATTATGCTACAGCGGTGATTTATTACCCTGCTGCTTGATTCAGCAACTGTGTCCACGATGTTACAAGCTCCAATTGTGAAGTCATTCAGACAATTTGTTTTAAGTAGCTCAAAGTTCATTCGAGGACAGGGGAACAAACAGGGATGATGATTTCTCGTACGAATGGTTAATTTGATCAGTATCAATGTTTGTATTTTTCACAAGCCTGCACCCACTCTAATCATCTTTTCTTACCCCCTCCTCTATTCTGTTGCCATCTCCCTAGTGCATGCATCAATGCTTTCTTCAACCAGTGCATGTGCAAGCATTCAGAAATTTGTATTTCTAGCACCATGAACCGACGTTGTGTATTAAGGTGTAAGATTAAACAATGCAGATAGATTTGCATGTGGAAAAAAAACTTGTTAACCATGATTACTCTGCTGTATTCTCTGTTCCCTTTTCTATCCTATTCCGCTTTCTCCATTCTGGTGAAGGACAGAATTTGTGCTCTGCAGTGCTTTACTCTGAACAAAAACTGTGCCTTGTTGTCTAGAGAATCATGTATGAACTATAGGGATACAGTTGTTCTAATGATTTATGGATCTGGATAGTGACAGCCAAATGTGTTAAAGTTATCCTTTAATGATTCATCATTGCACACCCAGCACAGATGCATCAATCAGTGCAATTATCCTTTAAATCGAGAAATCTATGTCGGGGCAGCAATTACCTGACATTTCATCCTCCTTCAGGCAGAACTTCAGGAGGTTAATAGTCTCTCTTTGACAGCAGTGTCAGATCTTCCATGGTGTCCCATTGTTATCCTAGTTGGAAGGTGAATAAAAATTAATATAAAGCCCATTTTGTCCAAACACCCACCCGCCATTGCTATGTATTAATTATTTGGCTGTTTTGTTGTGTCTCACCCAACTTTGCTGGCTGTTGAACTCTTTGCTGTTATCTTTCTTGCTTTCACGGATGAATGGCATCATTATTCCTCCCCTCCCCTTTCCTTTAAAACCAATCCTATAGCTGTTCTGTGTTCCATTAGTCTTTTTTTTCAGGCTAGAGCTGTGAATACCATGGAAGTATAAAATTGAAGTCAATTGATGTTTACAATCAGTTTTGCAAACACCTGCACTTTGGAATTGAATATGCAAATTATTTTTATTTGAAAAATGCTTGTGGGTTTCAACTTACCCTTTTCAAGAAGGACCAAAGTACACAATTAGCATAAATTTTATTAAAAAAAAGAATCTACCAGCGTTTGTAAATGCATGTTCAATTGTAAATAAATAAATGTTTTTAACTGAATTAAGTTTATCTGTCTTTGTTTTGTTTTGAAAACGAATGTCACAGTTATTGCTTCAAATAAGCATGCATTTTGAGGCAGTGCTGCACTGTTAGACATGCTGGCTGGGTGGATAGCTCATTAATATCTTAAACTTTGATCAAATCACCCCCTAAATTGAATAACTTCTGGTGAGTGCTTCTCTCCGAATTAAACCCTTTGAGTTGGAATCCAGGTATCATTTCCAGTAATTCTATTCCGAAGTTGTGGTGCCCAAAACTTTTGACGGCTGCAGCATGACTTCTATCCTTTTAGTATTGCAGTCCTCTAGTTATAAAGTTTAGCATTTCATTAGCCTTTTTGATCACTTTCTGTGCCTGAACATGACATTTACAGATATTGAAATCCATTTTCCAATGCTATTAATAGTCATAGAGGTATACACACAGAATAGTTTAACAACTATTCTCATCCCATTTTCCAGCACTTGGCATATAGCTTGTATTCCTCAGCATTACAAGTTCACATCTAAATACTTGTTAAATATTGAAGGTCTCTGCCTCCACCACCCTTTCAGGCAAACTCCCACCGCCCTTTGGGTGAAAAAGCTTTTCCTCATCCCCTCTAAACCTTCTGCCCCTTACCTTAAATCTATACCCCTAGTCATTGATCCCTTCACCAAGGGGAAAGGTTTCTTCCTGTTTACTCTGTCCCTCAATTTTATACATCTCAATCAGGTCCCTCCTCAATCTCCTCTACTCCAAGAAAAACAACCCCAGTCTATCCAATCTCTCTTCATAACAAACACTCTAGTCCAGGCAACATCCTGGTAAATCTACACCCTGTCCAGTCTTACTACATCCCTCCTATAATGTGGATTCCAGAACACACAACATTCTAGCTGTGGCCTAACCAACATTTTATACAGTTCCAGCATGACCTCCTTGCTCTCAAAACTCTCTGCCTCGGCTAATAAAGGCAAGTATACCACATCCCACCTTAACCACTTTATCCACCTGTCCTATGACCTTAAGTGACCAGTGTACATGGACATCAAGGCCCCCCCGCATCCTCGGTGTTGGTAATCTTATGCTTCCAACTACATTTTATGCCATGCTGTGGATCTTCACATCATCAGCAAACTTCTGTGGCTTTCTAATCCTGCATCTAGGTTGTTGATGAAGTATGGTGAATAGTTGAGGGACAGATCCTGAAGGACACCATTAGTCAGATGCTGCCAATTGAAGGACATAGCCGTACACTCCTGCCACTTAGACAATTTCCTAATTGGGTCAGCAATTTGCCTTCAGTTTTGAGGGTTTCAACTTTAGCTAAGTATTTTCTGAGGATCTGGAAGTCCATGTCAATATCATTAGAGGCATTCCCCTATCTATCACATTCATCACACTTCCAAAAAATTCAATCAAGTTTGTCATACATGACTTTCCCTTTACAAATCCATGTGGCTCACCCAGCTGAAAAGTTTCAAGGTATTCAGTCACACTATCCTTTATTAGAAACACGAGTAAATTCCTGACAACAGATTTTAGGCTAGCTAATCTGTAATTCACTGTTCCTCCTCAATGTTCTTAAATTGTGTATGTAACGTGTTCAATTTATCAATCTGAAAACAATGCTTCTTGAATTGAGAGAACTTTGGAAGATTATAGTTAGGACGTCTACAAAGTTTTTGCCCACTTGCTTTAAAATCCTAGACTAAAAACTATGGTCCTGAAGATTTGTCACTTTTTACTGCCATCATTTTGTGTCTACGTGGAATGTGAGGAACTGTTGAAATTGCGACTGGTCATCCAAGTCAGAATGCACCACCCATGTATTGAACTTCTGACCTGAGAGATCTGTTGCTAGTGGTATTATAACCGTTCACACTGCGTCAGCTGAAGTCATTGAATGGATTGTTAACATTAACATCAAACTAACTGCTTCCCCAGCCATACAAAAAAAACTACAGTCTTAAATCCTTTTTTTATTTCTCAATTGGCTTCTGTGTGATTCGGAATAAAGCTAATAGTGTGGGTTCATATTCCTCTCCCATTTTCCCCAAATTTCTTGTAGATTTTAGCCAAATCACAATAGCTAGTGTATCACACACTTTGTTCATTCAATATGTTTATCATATTCCTTGTGTTTGTATGAACAATGCTTATTTGCATTGTTTAGCTCAGTTGGCTGGACAGCTGGTTTGTGATGCGGACTGATGCCAACAGTGCGGGTTCAAATTCTGTACTGGCTGAGATTATTCATGAACTTTTCAACCTTGTCCCTTGCCTGAGGTGTGGTGACCCTCTGGTTAAATCGCCACCAGTCAGCTCTCCTACTCAGAGGTCATCTGTGACTATGGCGACTTTACCTTGCATATACTCAAACTTGTTCTTGAGCTCTAATGTTTTATATGTGGGTTTCTTGATTCTCATACTCCAATTATTTTAATATTCCTTTCACCGGCACTGCTTAAAGCACAATTTCTGACTGTTACCCTACCCTCACCTTTTGTTCGATTTCAAACTACCTTCCGAGCTGAAATGCTTGAACATAAGAACTAGGAGCAGGAGTAGGCCATCTGGCCCCTTGAGTCTGCTCCGCCATTCAATAAGATCATGGCTGATCTTTTTGTGGACTCAACTCCACTTACCCACTCGCTCACCATAACATTTAATTCCTTTACTGTTCAAAAATGTATCCTTGCCTTAAAAACATTCAATGAGGCAGCCTCAACTGCTTCACTGGGCAGAGAATTCCACAGATTCACAACCCTTTGTGTGAAGAAGTTCATCCTCAACTCAGTCCTAAATCTGCTTCCCCTTATTTTGAGGCTATGCTCCCTAGTTCTAGTTTCACCCGCCAGTGGAAACAACTTCCCTGCTTCCATCTTATCTATTCCCTTCATAATCTTATATGTTTCTATAAGATCTCCCCTCCTCCTTCTAAATTCCAATGAGTATAGCCAAAGTCTACTCAGTCTCTCCTCATAAGCCAACCCTCTGAACTCCAGAATCAACCTAGTGAATCTCCTCTGCACCCCTTCCAGTGCCAGTATATCCTTTCTCAAGTAAGGAGACCAAAACTGTACACAGTACTCCAGGTGTGGCCTCACCAGCACCTTATACAGCTGCAACATAATCTCACTGTTTTTAAACTCCATCACTCTAGCAATGAAGGACAAAATTCCATTTGCCGCCTTAATTACCTGCTGCACCTGAAAATCAACTCCTTGTGATTCTTGTACAAGGACACCCAGGTCCCTCTGCACAGCAGCATGCTGCAATTTTTTACTAGTTAAAAAATAGCCTATTTTGCTGTTATTCCTGCCAAAATGGATGACCTCACATTTACCAACATTGTACTTCATCTGCCAGACCCTCACCCACTCACTTAGATTATCTGTATCCCTCTGCAGACTTTCAGCGTCCTCTGCACACTTTGCTCTTCCACCCATCTTAGTGTCATCTGCAAATTTTGACACACTACACTTGGACCCCAACTCCAAATCATCTATGTAAATCGTAAACAATTGCGTCCCAACACTGATCCCTGAGGCACACCACTAGTCACTGATTGCCAACCAGAAAAACATCTATTTACCGTGGGCGGCACGGTAGCACAGTGGTTAGCACTGCTGCCTCACAGCTCCAGGGACCTGGGTTCGATTCCCGGCTCGGGTCACTGTCTGTGTGGAGTTTGCACATTCTCCTCGTGTCTGCGTGGGTTTCCTCCGGGTGCTCCGGTTTCCTCCCACAGTCCAAAGATGTGCGGGTTAGGTTGATTGGCCATGCTAAAATTGCCCTTCGTGTCCTGAGATGCGTAGGTTAGAGGGATTAGTGGGTAAATATGTAGGGATATGGGGGTAGGGCCTGGGTGGGATTGTGGTCGGTGCAGACTCGATGCACCAAATGGCCTCTTTCTGTACTGTAGGGTTTCTATGATTTCTATGATCTATTTACCCTCACTCTTTTCTTTCTGTTAGTTAACCAATCCTCTATCCATGCTAGTACATTACCCGTAACACTGCACGTTTATCTTATGTAGCAGTCTTTGGTGCGGCACCTTGTCAAATGCCTTCTGGAAATCCAGATACACCACATCCACAGGTTCCCCATTGTCCACTGCACATGTAATGTTCTCAAAGAATTCCACCAAATTAGTCAAACATGACCTGCCCTTTGTGAACCCATGCTGCGTCTTACCAATGGGACAATTTATATCCAGATGTCCTTGAAGATAGTTTCAAGCATTTTCCCTACTACAGAAGTTAAGCTAACCGGACTATAGTTATCTGCCTTTTGTCTACCTCCTTTTTTAAACAGTGGCATCACATTTGTTGTTTTCCAATCTGCAGGAACCATCCCAGAGTCCAGCGAATTTTGGTAAATTACCACTAGTGCATTTGTTATTTCTCCCACCATCTCTTTTAGTACCCTGGGATGCATTCCATCAGGACCAGGAGACTTGTCTACCTTTAGCTCCATTAGCTTGCCCAACACTACCTCTTTCGTGATAATGATAGTTTCTAGGTCCTCACCTGCCATAGCCTTCCTGTCATCAATTTTTGACATATTATTTGTGTCTTCCACTGTGAAAACCGACACAAAATACCTGTTCAATGCCTCAGCCATTTTCTCATTTCCAGTTATTACATTCCCCTTCTCATCCTCTAAAGGACCAATGTTTACTTTTGCCACTCTTTTTCGTTTTATATATTTGTAGAAACTTTTGCTATCTGTTTTTATATTCTGAGCTAGTCTATTCTCATAATCCATGTTGCCTTTCTTTATAGCTTATTTCGTGGCTTTCTGCTGACCTTTAAAGATTTCTCAATCCTCTTGGTTCCCACTAAGCTTTGCTACTTTGTATGCATTTTCTATCCTTAGATATCCATGGCTGATTATCCCTTTTTCTACAGTCCTTCCTTATCACTGGTATGTACTTTTGCTGAGCGCTGTGAAGGATCGCTTTGAAAGCCCTCCACTGTTCCTCAATTGTCCCACCATAAAGCTTTTGCTCAGTCTATATTAGCCAACTCCTCCCTCATCCCTTTATAGTCTCCTTTGTTTAAACACAAGACACTGGTATTGGATTTTAGCTTCTTCCAAGAGGATCCCTAACTGAAAGATTATTAATTATTCCCGTCTCATTACACAGGACCAGATCTAGGATAGCTTGCTCCCTTGTCGGTTCCATTACATACTGTTCAAGGAAGCTATCGTGGATACATACTATGAACTCCTCCTCAAGGCTGCCTTGACCGACCTGGTTTGACCAATTGATATGTAGATTAAAATCCCCCATGATAATTGCTGTACCATTTTTACATGCATCAATTATTTCTTTGTTTATTTCTCACCCCACCATTCCATCATTATTTGGTGGCCTATAGACTACGCCTATCAGTGACTTTTTCTCTTTACTATTTCTAATTTCCACCCAAATGGATTCAACCTTTTTTTCCATAGAACATAGAGTCATAGAGGTTTACAGCATGGAAACAGGCCCTTCGGCCCAACTTGTCCACGCTGCCATTTTTTTAAAAAACCCCTAAGCTAATCTCAATTGCCCGCATTTGGCCCATATCCCTCTATACCCATTGTACCCATGTAACTATCTAAATTTTTAAAAGATAAAATTGTACCCGCCTCTACTACTACCTCTGGCAGCTTGTTCCAGACACTCACCACCCTCTGGACACTTTTGTATCTCTCACCTTAAACCTATGCCCTCTAGTTTTAGACTCCCCTACCTTTGGGAAAAGATACTGACTATCTACCTTGTCTATGCCCCTCATTATTTTATAGAGCTCTATAAGGTCACCCCTCAGCCTCCTACACTCCAGAGAGAAAAGTCCCAGTCTATTCAGCCTTCTTATAACTCAATCCATCAAGTCCCGGTAGCATCCTAGTAAATCTTTACTGCACTCTTTCTAGTTTAATAATATCCTTTCTATAATAGGGTGACCAGAATTGCACACACTATTCCAAGTGTGGCCTTACCAATGTCTTGTACAACTTCAACAAGACGTCCCAATTCTGACCGATGAAACCAAGCATGCCGAATGCCTTCTTCACCACTCTGTCCACCTGTGACTCCACTTTCAAGGAGCTATGAACATGTACCCCTAGATCTCTCTGTTCTGTAACTCTCCCCAACGCCCTACCATTAACTGAATAAGTCCTGCCCTGGTTCAATCTACCAAAATGCATCACCTCACATTTGTCTAAATTAAACTCCATCTGCCATTCGTCAGCCCACTGGCCCATTGACCTGTATCATCTCTCACTACCGTCCTGATATCATCCTTAAATATCAAAGCTACACCACCACCCTTACATTCCTGTCGATCCCTCCGAACAGTCCGAACAGTTTGATACCCCTGGATATTCAACTCCCAGTCATGACCATCTTGCAACCATGTCTCTGGAATGGCCACCAAATCATACTCGTTCACAATGATTTGTGATGTCAACTCATTTACCTTGTTTCGAATGCCATGAGCATTCAGATAAAGTGCCCTTAAGCTAGTTTTTGTACCTTCATTTTGAATTCTAACACTTCCATTAATAATATCTCCTGAGTTCTCCTTCCTTTTATCTTTTTTCCTGATTTTTGATGTAGTTGGAACCTTCTCCCCACATTTTGTCCTTGCTCCCCCCTCCTCGGACTCCTTACGTAGGTTCCCATCCCCCCTGGCGTATTAGTTTAAACCCTCCCCAACCGCTCGAGCAAACACCCCCCCTAGGACATCAGTCCCAGTCCTGCCCAGATGTAACCCGTCCAATTGTACAGGTCCCACCTCCCCCAGAAACGGTCCCAATGCCGCAGGAATCTGAAACCCTCTCCCTGACACCATCCCTTCAGCCACGTATTTATCCAATACATCCTCTCATTTCTACTCTGACTAGCACGTGGCACCGGTAGTAACCCTGAGATCACTACCTTTTGAGATCCGATTTCTTAACTTTCTTCCTAGCTCCCTGTATTCTGCTTTTAGGACATCATCCCTTTTTTTTAAACCTATGTCACTTGTACCAACGTGTCTTACAACCACTGGCTGTTTGCCCTCCCCTTCCAGAATGTCCTGCAGCCGCTCCGAGACATCCTTGACCCTAGCACCAGGGAGGCAACATACCATCCTGGAGTCTTGTTTGCAGCCACAGAAACGCCTGTCTATTCCCCTTACAGTTGAATCCCCTATAACTATTGCACTGGCACACTCTTTACCTGTCCCCTCTACAGCAGAACCAACCGTGGTGCAACGAATTTGGCTGCTGCTGCTTTCCCTAGAGAGGTCATTCCCCTCAACAGTATCCAAAGCGGTATATCTGTTTTGCAGGGGAATGGTCACAGGAGATTCCAGCATAACCTGCCTATCTCTCTGGCTCTGTCTGGTGGTCATCCATTCCCTTCCTGTCTGCGGAGTCTGAGCCTGCGGTGTGACCACCTCTCTATACGTGCTATCCACGATACTCTCTGACTTGCAGATGCTCCACAGTGTCTCCAGCCGCCGCTCCAGCTCTGAAACTCGAGCTTCCAGGAGCTGTAGCTGGAGACACTTCCCGCGCACATGCTGACCCAGGGGACTGGAACTGTCCCCAGCCTGCCACATGGAGCAAGAGGAGCAAACCACAGCTTGGAGCTCTCCTGTCATGTCTTACCCCTTTAAATTAAACTTTTGAAAGATGTTTTGTTTCAGATTATGTCCAATTCTCTAGGGCCCTTCTTTCCTGCTCCTTGTTTACTACCAAGTATAAACTCTTCAAACTATAAACCGCAGAAATTACACAGAAATATAATAATAGTGAACAACAACTACAATGCCAAGAGCAAAATGAAAAAACACTTACCAATCAGCATTCTCGCTTGAGATTAGGGCATTTGTGGATTTTGAAACAAAGGTAGAATGCCTAACCACAAATGTATGAACCGGATATAAAGGTATGCCTGAGATATAAAACTATGATGAAACATTTTATAAAGCACTTAATAAAAATTCTCTCACCATGGTTTATTTAAAAAGCAAACGATACCCTGGCTCTGCTCCAAGCACTGCTGCAAACAGCCAGTGTAGAAAATGGTAGGTGGGGTGGTAGAATTGCACAGGAACAACATTATCAGCAGATCCCAGTTTCTAATTAAACCATTTTGTCTCCTCCATCATACATCTAGATTGTCCATGCAAAGCAGTCCCCAAACTGGATCGCAAGCCCTCTTGGGATTGCAGAGATTGACTTAGTGTTGTGGACATTTTGTTTTAATTCCTTGTTTAAGGATCTCGATATTTAAGCACATTGCTAGATTTTCCTGACTTTAACCCAGTTTCAGATTTCTATATTGTTCGTCTCCAATACCATGCTGCAGCGCCATAGGTGGCCAGTCCTAGAATTGCATGTTCATTTGAAAAATTCTAGACCACTGGTAATTTAAAGACGTTACAGTTCATTATTAATTTTCTATCTAAACCCTCCTGTTAGTTTACTAGTTTAAAGTTCTTTTAGCCATTCTGTTTATCCTTTTGCTAGAACCATGGTTTGCACCTAGATCAAGTGGAGTCCATCCCACTGGTACAGTTCCTTCTTGTCCCGATACTTGTGCTAGTGTTCTAGAATGGGATCCTTCTTCCCCAGACCACTCCTTCAGCCGTGTTCACCTCCCAAACCTGCCTACTCCAGTGCTAATTTAAGTGGCTTGGGTCATAATCTATAAATTATAGCCCTTGAGGTCTTGTCCTTTAATTTAGCCGCATTGTCCAAACAGGATGTCTTGCTGCTTTTCCCAATGTTATTTTTCCAAACATGGACTACAATGACTGGATTCATTCTTCAAGCCATTACAATATGTCCTTCACCCTGGCACCAGGTAGGCAACATATCATGTGGCATTTTCAATCTCACTTATAAAGGATGTTACCATTTCCCCCCTAATTATTGAATCCCTTATAACTGTCACATTGTGTTTCCCATGCTCCATGCCCCCCCCCCCTCCCCCCACTGAGACATCCTTCTGCTCTAAGGTGGCAGAGTGAGTAAGTTTTGGCTGACATCTGTCTTTATTCTTATCCTTGAGGATAACAACTAGATTATACCTTTTGGTTAGGATCCTTGTTAATTTGATTTGATTTATTGTCACATGTATTAGCATACAGTGAAAGGTATTGTTTCTTGCATGCTATACAGAAAAGGCAAACTGTTCATAGAGAAGAAAAGGAGAGTGTGCAGAATGTAATGTTACAGTCATAGCTAGGGTGTAGAGAAAGATCAACTTAGTGCAAGGTAGGTCCATTCAGTCTGATGGCAACAGGGAAGAAGCTGTTCTTGAGTCAGTTGGTACGTGACCTCAAACCTTTATATTTTTTTCCCAACGGAAAAAGGCGGCAGAGAACATGTCCAGGGAAAATGGGGTCCTTGATTACGCTGGTTGCTTTTCCAAGGCAGCAGGAAGTGTAGACAAGAGCCAATGGATGGGAGGCTGGTCTGCGTGATGGACTGGGCTTCATTCACAACTCTTTGTAGTTTCTTGCGGTCTTGGGCAGAGCAGGAGCCACACCAAGCTGTGATACAACCAGAAAGAAAGCTTTCTATGGTGCATCTGTAAAAGTTGCAACCTAACTTGCAATGTCTTTGACAAAAGAGTTGGTGGTGCAAGGCCAATGGTAATTGGGACAGCACGGTGGCACAATGGTTCGGCACTGTTGACTCACAGTGCCAGAGACCCGGGTTCAGTTCCGGCCTCATATCACTGTCTGTGTGGAGTTTGCATGCTCTTCGTATGTCTGTGTTGGTTTCCTCTGGGTGCTCTGGTTTCCTCACACAGTCCAAAGATGTGCGGGTTAGGTTGATTGGCCATGTAAAATTGCCCCTTAGTGTCAGGGGGATGAGCAGGGTAAATATGGGGCCTGGTAAATATGGGGCCTGGTGGGAGTGTTGTTGGTGCAGGCTTGATGGGCCGAATGGTCTCCTTCAGCACTGTAGGGATTCTATGATTCTAATAGCAGAAAACAAGCAAAGAGGGCATTCAGAGCACACACGCCTGCTATGGTGTGCTAATTTTACTATAATTATCCAACTCTTCAAGCTTTTCTCTGCCTGGTTGATGTTCTGTAACTACAAAACTGAAAAAATATTTTTTCTATTAAGAGCTTTCATCTCAAAGAACAATACAGCACAGGAACAGGCCCTTCGGCCCTCCAAGCCTGCGCCGCTCATGTGCCCAACTAGACCATTTGTTTGTATCCCTCTATTCCCAGTCTGTTCATGTGGCTATCTAGATAAGTCTTAAACGATCACAGCGTGTCCGCCTCAATCACATTGCTTGGCAGTGCATTCCAGGCCCCCACCACCCTCTGTGTAAAATACGTCCCCCTGACATTTTATACACCTCTATTAGGTCGCCCCTCATCCTCCATCTTTCCAGGGTGAACATCCCCAGTTTACCCAATCTCTCCTCATAGCTGAGACCCTCCATACCAGGCAACATCCTAATAAACCTCCTCTGTACTCTCTCTAAAGCCTCCACGTCCTTCTGGTAGTGTGGCGACCAGAACTGGATGCAGTATTCCAAATGTGGCCTAACCATCGTTCTATACAGCCGCGACATCATATGCTAACTTTTATATTCTATGCCCTGTCCAATAAAGGCAAGCATGCCATATGCCTTATTGACCACCCTCTCCACCTGTGCTGCCACCTTTTAAGGATCTGTGGACTTGACCCGGTCCCTCTGTGTGTCTATACTCCTGATGGTTCTGCCATTTATTGTATAGCTCCCCCTTACATTAGATCTACCAAAATGCATCACTTCGCATTTATCTGGATTAAATTCCATCTGCCATTTCTCCGCCCAATGTTCCAGCCTATCTATATCCTGCTATATTCTCTGACAATGTTCATCACTATCCGCAACTCCAGTAATCTTTGTGTCATCTGCAAACTTACTGATCACACCAGCTACATCTTCCTCCAAATAATTTATATATATCACAAACAGCAGAGGTCCCAGTACAGAGCCCTGCGGAACACCACTAATCACAGACCTCCAACCGGAAAAAGACCCCTCCACTGTTACCCTCTGTCTTCTATGGCTAAGCACAGTAAGAAGTCTCACAACACCAGGTTAAAGTCCAACAGGTTTATTTCTATGGCTAAGCCAGTTCTCCACCCATCTAGCTCGCTCACCTTTTATCCCGTGAGATTTAACCTTTTGCACCAGCCTGCCATGAGGGACCTTGTCAAACGCTGTACTAAAATCCATATAGACGACATCCACGGCCCTTCCCTCGTCAATCGTTTTTGTCACCTCCTCAAAAAAGTCAACCAAATTTGTGAGGCATGACCTCCCTCGTACAAAACCATGATGTCTCTCGCTAATGAGATTATTCAGTTCTAAATGCGCATATATCCTATCTCTAAGAATCTTCTCCAACAATTTCCCTACCACGGATGTCAAGCTCACCGACCTACAATTACCCGGGTTATCCTTGCTACCCTTCTTAAATAACGGGACCACATTTGCTATCCTCCAATCCTCTGAGCCCTCACCTGTGTCCAGTGAAGAGACAAAGATTTCTGTTAGAGGCCCAGCAATTTCATCTCTTGCCTCCCTGAGCAGTCTAGGATAGATGCCATCTGGCCCTGGGGATTTGTCTGTCTTAATGTTTCCTAAAAAACCTAACACTTCCTCCCTTGTAATTGAGACTTTTTCTAGCGGGTCAACACATCTCTCTGAGACAATACCAGTCAACATGTCCCTCTCCTTTGTGAATACTGATGCAAAGTATTCGTTTAGGATCTCACCTACTTCCTTTGGTTCCAAGCATAATTCCCCTCCTTTGTCCCTGAGAGGTTGATTCTTTCCCTAACAACCCTCTTGTTCCTAACGTATGCATAAAATGCCTTAGGATTCTCCTTAATCCTGTCTGCCAAGGACATTTTGTGACCCTTTTTGCCCTTCTAACTCCCTGTTTGAGTTCTTTTCTACTTTCTCTGTATTCCTCCAGTGCTCCATCTGTTTTTAGCTGCCTGGACCTCATGTATGGCTCTTTCTTCTTTTTGATTAGACCCACAGTTTCACTGGTTATCCACGGCTCTCGAATCCTACCTTTCCTATCTTTTCTCTTTACAGGCACATGCCTGTCCTGCAGTCCTATCAACTGCTCCTTAAAAGACTCCCACATGCCAGATGTGGATTTACCCTTGAACAGCCCCTCCCAATCAACAGCCACCAAATCCTGCCTAATCCGGCTGTAGTTAGCCTTCCCCCAATTCAACACCTTACCCACAGGACAACACTCATCTTTTTCCATTACTATCCTAAAGTTTACAGACTTGTGGTCACTGTTCGCCACATGTTCCCCCACTAAAACTTTGATGACCTGACCGGGCTCATTCCCCAGTACTAGGTCCAGTATAGCTCCCTCTCTAGTTGGACTGTCAACATATTGTTCCAAAGAACCCTCCTGTATGCATTTTATAAATTCTTCCCTGTCCAGGCCCCCAGCCCTAAGCGATTTCCAGTCTATACAAGGGAAATTAAAGTCTCCCACTACAACAACCCTATTTTTTCTGCACCTGTCCAGAATCTCCTTACATATCCGTTCCTCAACTTCCCGTGGGCTATTAGGAGGCCTGTAGTATACCCCCAGCATAGTGACTGCGCCCTTCCTGTTTCTGAGCTCCACCCACAGTGACCCGTTACCTGACCCTTCCAAATTGTCCCCCCTCTGTACCGCTGTAATATGCTCCCTAACCAGCATTGCTACTCCCCCACCTCTCCTAGCCCCTCCTCTGTCTCGCCTAAAACACTTATACCCCGGAATATTCAGCTGCCAGTCCTGTCCTTCTTTTAACCAAGTCTCCGTCACTGGAACCACATCCAAGTTCCGCGCAAGCATTAAGGCTCTAAGCTCGTCTGTCTTGCCCGTGACGCTCCTTGCATTGAAGCAGATGCACTCCAGACCTCCAGGCCCACTGAGGTCATCCTCCCCCAGAATGCCCTTCCTCTTAGATAGCCTTGTCTTGGCCCCAACCTCGTCCCCAGCCTCCTCACTGAGGAGGCTTTGGGCCAATCCATATACAACAATGTGCACCAAAAACTCTGTTCACACGTTGACAGCTGAGACAATCCACAACATTCCAACGAAGAAGTAATTCACCCTATCTCCCAAAAAATCCAGGATCTGCAACTTCGCCACAAACCAATCCTCTCTTCTTCAGGCAATTTCATATATCAAGCTTTGTTGAAATTTTGCATTAGTTTTTGAGATATATTTAATGATAAACTGGCAAAATCATTATCTCCACCTTCAGTGGAGGTAAAAAGGAAGTAAAATGGGGACAGTGACTCCAGTCTGAAATTGTTGAATTCAATGTCGAGTCCATAAGCCTGTAACGTGCCCTATTGAAAGAGAAGGTGCTGCTCCTGGAGCTTGTATTTGCAGAGGAATCCCAATCTGGTTTGGAAGAATGAAAAGTATCTACAGATGGATGGCAGGCCAGTCAGATTGGACAAACATGCTCAGCAGTGTTTCTTCACACGAAGATGAGAATTGGATAAGAACCCAATGCAGGCTTAGTGGTGCTGTTAAAGAATGTAATTGCCTGACAAATAATGAAGCTCAAAGTCTCATCACATCTATCCAGATCTTCAGACAGCCAGGACACCTACCTATAATGAGACGATGCTAATCAGCAGCCGAACACTGTCTGAAAATCCCATTGCCAAATTGGTAGGAAATGAAAAGGTAAGGGGGCCACTGAAAAAGTGGTACGTTCCCCTTTAACTCAAACAGATGCTGATGTGGATCAAGGGGGAGTGGAAATGATGGAATGTTTGATTGACATCCACAGTTGGCCAAAGGGATGTGGATGAAGGCCCAGGCTCCAGTTTGAAGTGAGCTCTCAGCCTCTATATTCGGGTAGGAGTTCTAGACCCACCACCTACTTTCCACCAGCTTTTGGTGCAAGAGCAATTTTCCAGTCTAGAAGTTTCAAAAGTATTTTTATCTTATACAAAAAGTACAGATTCCTACCGCAGCACAATGTGGAAGGACAGTGGGATGATGCCAAGACATTTGTGGGGGAAGGGGGAGAGAGCTAGTCTGTGGATATTGAGTAATATTATGCAGTTTCAGATTGTCAAACAGAGTTTGGAAGTTGTCGGAATAAATGAGTGCAAATAGTAACAGTGACATTGTCAGTGTTTCTATCAGGAGAGTCTCTGACTTGGTGACCAACCAAAATGGAGAACGATCATTGGGTAAGGCACTGAGCACATTGAGAGACTTCACTGGGAACATTCAGAGGTGAAATCAAGGCTTGAGAGAGAGCACCACTTCATCTACCCAACCGTTCGAGGACCACCAGCCCCGCATGTGGTAGAGTCTGCAGATCACACATTGAACTTAGCAGCTATCCCAGAACCCACTGAACCAGAAACAATTCATCCTCGATCCTGAGGCACCGCCCACGAAGAAGGTTCTGTAGAAGGGCCATTTAGACCCGAAACGTTAACTGTTTCTTTCTTCACAGGTGTTGCCAGACCTGCTGTGTTTATCCAGCATTTCTGCTTTTATTGCATTTATAAAATGTTTTGCATAATGATCAGACATCTCCAATGCATAATCATCAGAAGTTAGAAATAGGAAAGGAGCGGTCACGTTGTTAGGAGTTTACTATAGGCCCCCAAGTAGTAATGAGATGTGGAGGAAGAAATTGCTGAGCAGATTATGGATACGTGTGGAGGTCACAGGGTAGTTGTCATGGGGGACTTTAATTTTCCAAATATTGATTGGAACCTTTTTAGGTCGAATAGTTCGGATGGGGCAGTTTTTGTGCAGTGTGTGCAGGAGGGTTTCCTGACACAATATGTGGATAGGCCGACAAGAGGTGGGGCCACATTGGATTTGGTACTGGGAAATGAACTGGGCCAAGTGTTAGATTTGGTTGTGGGAGAGCAATTCGGTGTCTTTTGTTATTGCAATGGAGAGAGGGATAAGGCTATACGGCAGGGCAAGGTTTACAATTGGGGGAGAGATAATTATGATGCGATTAGGCAAGAATTAGGGGGCATAAGATGGGAACAGAAACTGTCAGGGAAAGGCACTAATGAAAAGTGGAACTTTTTCAAGGTACAAACACTTGATAGGTATGTCCCTGTCAGGCAGGGAGGAAATGGCCGAGTGAGGGAACCATGGTTCACAAAAGAGGTGGAATGTCTTGCAAAAAGGAAGAGGGAAGCTTATGTAGGGATGAGGAAACAAGGCTCAGATGGCTCGATTGAGGGTTACAAGTTAGCAAGGAATGAGCTGAAAAAGGGGCTTAGGAGAGCTAGGAAGGGGCATGAGAAGTCCTTGGTGGGTTGGATCAAGGAAAACCCTCAGGCTTTTTACTCTTATGTGAGGAATAAAAGAATGACCAGGATGAGGTTAGGGCCGGTCAAGGACAGTAGTGGGAACTTGTGTATGGAGTCAGTAGAGATAGAGGTGATGAATGAATACTTTTCTTCAGTGTTCACCAAGGAGAGGGGCCATGTTTTTGAGGAAGAGAAGGTGTTACAGGCTAATAGGCTGGGGGAAGTAGATGTTCGGAGGGAGGATGTACTAGCAGTTTTGAATAAACTGGAGGTCGATAAGTCCCCTGGGCCTGATGAAATATATCCTAGGATTCTTTGGTAGGCAAGGGAGGTGATTGCAGAGCCTTTGGCTTTGATCTTTGGGTCCTCACTGTCCACGGGGATGGTGCCAGAGGACTGAGAGTGGCGAATGTTGTTCCTCTGTTTAAGAAAGGGAATAGAAATGACCCTGGTAATTATAGGCCGGTTAGTCTTACTTCGGTGGTTGGTAAGTTGATGGAAAAGGTCCTTAGGGATGGGATTTACGACCATTTAGAAAGATGCGGATTAATCTGGGATAGTCAGCACGGATTCGTGAAGAGCAAGTCGTGCCTCACAAATTTGATAGAATTTTTTGAGGAGGTAACTAAGTGTGTTGATGAAGGTAGGGCAGTTGATGTCATATACATGGATTTTAGTAAGGCGTTTGATAAGGTCCCCCATGGTCGGCTTATGATGAAAGTAAGGAGGTGTGGGATAGAGGGAAAGTTGGCCGATTGGATAGGTAACTGGCTATCTGATCGAAGACTGAGGGTGGTGGTGGATGGAAAATTTTTGGACTGGAGGCAGGTTGCTAGCGGAGTGCCACAGGGATTAGTGCTTGGTCCTCTGCTATTTGTGATTTTTATTAATGACCTAGAGGAGGGGGCTGAAGGGTGGATCAGTAAATTTGCTGATGACACCAAGATTGGTGGAGTAGTGGATGAGTTGGAGGGCTGTTGTAGACTGCAAAGAGACATAGATAGGATGCAAAGCTGGGCTGAAAAATGGCAGATGGAGTTTAACCCTGATAAATGTGAGGTGATTCATTTTGGTAAGACTAATTTAAATGTGGATTACAGGGTCAAAGGTAGGGATCTGAAGACTGTGGAGGAACAGAGAGATCTTGGGGTCCATATCCACAGATCTCTGAAGGTTGCCGCTCAAGTGGATAGAGCTGTGAAGAAGGCCTATAGTGTGTTAGCTGTTATTAACAGGGGGTTGGAGTTTAAGAGCCTTGGGGTTATGCTGCAACTGTATAGGACCTTGGTGAGACCACATTTGGAATATTGTGTGCAGTTCTGGTCACCTCACTATAAGAAGGATGTGGAAGTGCTGGAAAGAGTGCAAAGGAGATTTACCAGGATGCTGCCTGGTTTGGAGGTTAGGTCTTATGAGGAAAGGTTGAGGGAGCTAGGGCTGTTCTCTCTGGAGCGGAGGAGGCTGAGGGGAGACTTAATAGAGGTTTATAAAATGATGAAGGGGATAGATAGAGTGAACGTTCAAAGACTATTTCCTCGGGTGGATGGAGCTATTACAAGGGGGCATAACTATAGGGTTCATGGTGGGAGATATAGGAAGGATATCAGAGGTAGGTTCTTTACTCAGAGAGTGGTTGGGGTGTGGAATGGACTGCCTGCAGTGATAGTGGAGTCAGACACTTTAGGAACATTTAAGCGGTTATTGGATAGGCACATGGAGCACACCAGGATGATAGGGAGTGGGATAGCTTGATCTTGGTTTCAGATAAAGCTCGGCACAACATCGTGGGACAAAGGGCCTGTTCTGTGCTGTACTGTTCTATGTTCTATCTCAAAATGCTTGACAGCCACTAAAGTACTTTTGAAGAGTTGTCACTGTCCCAACAGCAGTCAATTTACCTTGACCAAACACCCGCATCTATTTTTTCTGATTAAGGGATAAATATTTGCCACAACACCAGGCATAACACTCCTGCTCAGCTTTGAAATAATGCCATGGGACCTTTTACATCTATCCAGACAGATGGGCCCTCAGTTTAATGAGTCATCTGAAATACTGCAGTACCACCTCCGTTAAATACAGTACAGGAGAGTCAGCCTTGATTTTTGAACCTTGAGAGTCAGAGACAGAGGTGTTATGAACTAAGCCAAAGCTGACACCAAAAAATGCAACCTAATGCAGATGTTAGTTATCTGCAATGGAAACAGAAAATGCTGGGAATGTTGAACGGATCTGGCAGCATGTGTAAAGACAGAAACCAAGTTAACTTTTTATCTGCAAACTTTAATGTACAACAAAAATATGTTGACACTAGACTGTGGCTATGTATAGAAGTATAGGCCTGATCATGGCTGATCACCTACGCCAGTGCCACTTTCCCCTGCACTGTCCCATACCCTTTGATGTCTTTGAATATCCAAAAATCTATCAATCTCTGCCTTAAATATACTCAATGATGGAGCTTTCAAGCCCTCTGGAGTAGAGAATTCCAAAGATTTACAGCTCTCTGACTGAAGACATTCCTCATCACCTCAGTCCCAAATAGATTGTGTCCTCTAGTCCTCTAGAACCCCCAGCAAGGGAAACAGCCTTTCTGCATCTACTTTGTATTTCTTTTCTTTTGTATGAGTTGCTTTGTAGTAGCTTCTTAGTGTGAGCTAAAGGTGTCCTCACTTGGTCAGTGAGCAGCTTGATACTGTAGACCAAACGATGGAACTAGCTGCGACTTTCAGCAGAGAGCTGGTTATGAGGGTGTATCTGCCGCAATCCGACCGCAAGGGGGCGTTCCGAGAGCGCTGGGAGGAAGTGGTGTAGTGATTTGTCTCACCAGTGGAGGGCGCAGCGAGTAGCCGGAACTTCCTGTCTGGGCTGCTGCCGGAGGAGTGTCGGTGTAACGGTTCCCCCGCTCCTCGGCTCGGATATTTCTTTCCGCTGCCGCTATGAACGTTGTTGCGCGATTGGCGCAGAGCGCTCGGCTGCTGTTTGGGTGGAGAACGAGCTCGGGGAGGCACCTGGGCGGCCAGGGCCGGACTCGGCACGGCAGCTATGGGAAGGAGGAGCGGGGAGAGGCCCGGACACCCAACCATCGCCTTTACCTGAGTGAGTGTGACCCTGAGGTTAAAGGTCAGCCGGAAGTGGAGCCACCCGCCTGCTCCCTTTTATTCCAATTCAATCAAATCCAATTCAGAGTCTCGCTACAGATGAATTAAAGAGAAACCATTTGAGTCCAGAACATTGTGAATATCAAAGAACAACAAGTTCAGACTTTCCCGGTCCATGCTGACAGGACCCGGCCCTCCCCACATGGTCCAAGCTGACAGGACCCGGCCCTCCCCACATGGTCCAAGCTGACAGGACCCGGCTCTGCCCACATGGTCCAAGCTGAGAGGACCCGGCCCTCCCCACATGGTCCAAGCTGACAGGACCCGGCTCTGCCCACATGGTCCAAGCTGAGAGGACCCGGCCCTCCCCACATGGTCCAAGCTGACAGGACCCGGCCCTCCCCACATGGTCCAAGCTGACAGGACCCGGCTCTGCCCACATGGTCCAAGCTGACAGGACCCGGCTCTGCCCACATGATCCAAGCTGACAGGACCCGGCCCTCCCCACATGGTCCAAGCTGAGAGGACCCGGCCCTCCCCACATGGTCCAAGCTGACAGGACCCCGCCCTCCCCACATGGTCCAAGCTGAGAGGACCCGGCCCTCCCCACATGGTCCAAGCTGACAGGACCCGGCTCTGCCCACATGATCCAAGCTGACAGGACCCGGCCCTCCCCACATGGTCCAAGCTGAGAGGACCCGGCCCTCCCCACATGGTCCAAGCTGACAGGACCCCGCCCTCCCCACATGGTCCAAGCTGAGAGGACCCGGCCCTCCCCACATGGTCCAAGCTGAGAGGACCCGGCCCTCCCCACATGGTCCAAGCTGACAGGACCCGGCCCTCCCCGACAGGACCCGGCCCTCCCCACATGGTCCAAGCTGACAGGACCCGGCTCTGCCCACATGGTCCAAGCTGAGAGGACCCGGCCCTCCCCACATGGTCCAAGCTGACAGGACCCGGCTCTGCCCACATGGTCCAAGCTGAGAGGACCCGGCCCTCCCCACATGGTCCAAGCTGACAGGACCCGGCCCTCCCCACATGGTCCAAGCTGACAGGACCCGGCTCTGCCCACATGGTCCAAGCTGACAGGACCCGGCTCTGCCCACATGATCCAAGCTGACAGGACCCGGCCCTCCCCACATGGTCCAAGCTGAGAGGACCCGGCCCTCCCCACATGGTCCAAGCTGACAGGACCCCGCCCTCCCCACATGGTCCAAGCTGAGAGGACCCGGCCCTCCCCACATGGTCCAAGCTGACAGGACCCGGCTCTGCCCACATGATCCAAGCTGACAGGACCCGGCCCTCCCCACATGGTCCAAGCTGAGAGGACCCGGCCCTCCCCACATGGTCCAAGCTGACAGGACCCCGCCCTCCCCACATGGTCCAAGCTGAGAGGACCCGGCCCTCCCCACATGGTCCAAGCTGAGAGGACCCGGCCCTCCCCACATGGTCCAAGCTGACAGGACCCGGCCCTCCCCGACAGGACCCGGCCCTCCCCACATGGTCCAAGCTGACAGGACCCGGCTCTGTCCAGATGGTCCAAGCTGACAGGACCCGGCCCTCCCCACATGGTCCAAGCTGACAGGACCCGGCTCTGTCCAGATGGTCCAAGCTGACAGGACCCGGCCCTCCCCGACAGGACCCGGCCCTCCCCACATGATCCAAGCTGAGAGGACCCGGCCCTCCCCACATGATCCAAGCTGACAGGACCCGGCCTTCCCCACATGGTCCAAGCTGACAGGACCCGGCTCTGCCCACATGATCCAAGCTGACAGGACCCGGCCCTCCCCACATGGTCCAAGCTGAGAGGACCCGGCCCTCCCCACATGGTCCAAGCTGACAGGACCCCGCCCTCCCCACATGGTCCAAGCTGAGAGGACCCGGCCCTCCCAACATGGTCCAAGCTGACAGGACCCGGCTCTGCCCACATGATCCAAGCTGACAGGACCCGGCCCTCCCCACATGGTCCAAGCTGAGAGGACCCGGCCCTCCCCACATGGTCCAAGCTGACAGGACCCCGCCCTCCCCACATGGTCCAAGCTGAGAGGACCCGGCCCTCCCCACATGGTCCAAGCTGAGAGGACCCGGCCCTCCCCACATGGTCCAAGCTGACAGGACCCGGCCCTCCCCGACAGGACCCGGCCCTCCCCACATGGTCCAAGCTGACAGGACCCGGCTCTGTCCAGATGGTCCAAGCTGACAGGACCCGGCCCTCCCCACATGGTCCAAGCTGACAGGACCCGGCTCTGTCCAGATGGTCCAAGCTGACAGGACCCGGCCCTCCCCGACAGGACCCGGCCCTCCCCACATGATCCAAGCTGAGAGGACCCGGCCCTCCCCACATGATCCAAGCTGACAGGACCCGGCCTTCCCCACATGGTCCAAGCTGAGAGGACCCGGCCCTCCCCACATGATCCAAGCTGACAGGACCCGGCCTTCCCCACATGATCCAAGCTGACAGGACCCGGCCTTCCCCACATGGTCCAAGCTGAGAGGACCCGGCCCTTCCCACATGATCCAAGCTGACAGGACCCGGCCTTCCCCACATGATCCAAGCTGACAGGACCCGGCCTTCCCCACATGATCCAAGCTGACAGGACCCGGCCTTCCCCACATGATCCAAGCTGACAGGACCCGGCCTTCCCCACATGATCCAAGCTGACAGGACCCGGCCTTCCCCACATGATCCAAGCTGACAGGACCCGGCCTTCCCCACATGATCCAAGCTGACAGGACCCGGCCCTCCCCACATGGTCCAAGCTGAGAGGACCCGGCCCTCCCCACATGGTCCAAGCTGACAGGACCCGGCTCTGCCCACATGGTCCAAGCTGAGAGGACCCGGCCCTCCCCACATGATCCAAGCTGAGAGGACCCGGCCCTCCCCACATGGTCCAAGCTGAGAGGACCCGGCCCTCCCCACATGATCCAAGCTGACAGGACCCGGCCTTCCCCACATGATCCAAGCTGACAGGACCCGGCCTTCCCCACATGGTCCAAGCTGAGAGGACCCGGCCCTCCCCACATGGTCCAAGCTGACAGGACCCGGCTCTGTCCAGATGATCCAAGCTGACAGGACCCGGCCTTCCCCACATGATCCAAGCTGACAGGACCCGGCCTTCCCCACATGATCCAAGCTGACAGGACCCGGCCTTCCCCACATGGTCCAAGCTGAGAGGACCCGGCCCTCCCCACATGATCCAAGCTGACAGGACCCGGCCTTCCCCACATGATCCAAGCTGACAGGACCCGGCCTTCCCCACATGATCCAAGCTGACAGGACCCGGCCTTCCCCACATGATCCAAGCTGACAGGACCCGGCCTTCCCCACATGATCCAAGCTGACAGGACCCGGCCTTCCCCACATGATCCAAGCTGACAGGACCCGGCCTTCCCCACATGATCCAAGCTGACAGGACCCGGCCCTCCCCACATGGTCCAAGCTGAGAGGACCCGGCCCTCCCCACATGGTCCAAGCTGACAGGACCCGGCTCTGCCCACATGGTCCAAGCTGAGAGGACCCGGCCCTCCCCACATGATCCAAGCTGACAGGACCCGGCCTTCCCCACATGATCCAAGCTGACAGGACCCGGCCTTCCCCACATGATCCAAGCTGACAGGACCTGGCCCTCCCCACATGGTCCAAGCTGAGAGGACCCGGCCCTCCCCACATGGTCCAAGCTGACAGGACCCGGCTCTGCCCACATGGTCCAAGCTGAGAGGACCCGGCCCTCCCCACATGGTCCAAGCTGACAGGACCCGGCCCTCCCCACATGATCCAAGCTGACAGGACCCGGCCCTCCCCACATGATCCAAGCTGAGAGGACCCGGCCCTCCCCACATGGTCCAAGCTGACAGGACCCGGCCCTCCCCACATGGTCCAAGCTGACAGGACCCGGCCCTGCCCACATGGTCCAAGCTGACAGGACCCGGCCCTCCCCACATGATCCAAGCTGAGAGGACCCGGCCCTCCCCACATGGTCCAAGCTGACAGGACCCGGCCCTCCCCACATGGTCCAAGCTGACAGGACCTGGCCCTGCCCACATGGTCCAAGCTGACAGGACCCGGCCCTGCCCACATGGTCCAAGCTGACAGGACCCGGCCCTCCCCACATGATCCAAGCTGAGAGGACCGGCCCTCCCCACATGGTCCAAGCTGACAGGACCCCGCCCTCCCCACATGATCCAAGCTGAGAGGACCCGGCCCTCCCCACATGGTCCAAGCCGACAGGACCCGGCCCTCCCCACATGGTCCAAGCTGACAGGACCCGGCCCTGCCCACATGGTCCAAGCTGACAGGACCCGGCCCTGCCCACATGGTCCAAGCTGACAGGACCTGGCTCTCCCCACATGATCCAAGCTGACAGGACCTGGCTCTCCCCACATGATCCAAGCTGACAGGACCCGGCCCTGCCCTCCGGTCCTGGTCTACATGATCCAAGCTGATTGGAGTAGGCATAGCTCCTCCTCCAAGGCTTGATCTCATTTGAATCTTCGCCAAAAGGCCGAGATGTCACTGTTAAAAATTGCTTCAAATGAAGCTGAAATGTCACCGAATGTCTTCAGCCGAGTGCAGCCTGTCGATACGACACCTGATCTCAGCCAAAAGGCCGGGAACCCGGGCGCATCACCTGTGCCCCGGCTTTGAACAGTTCTACAATGTAACCGATCCCAACCCCAACCTGACCCCAACCCCAACCCCCACCCCCACCCCAACCCCCAGCCCGCACCCAACACACACCCCGACACACACCCAACCCCCACTGCCCCTCCACACCCCCGACACACACCCAACCCCCACTGCCCCTCCACACCCCCGACACACACCCAACCCCCACTGCCCCTCCACACCCCCCGACACACACCCAACCCCCACTGCCCCTCCGCACCCCCCGACACACACCCAACCCCCACTGCCCCTCCACACCCCTCGACACACACCCAACCCCCACTGCCCCTCCACACCCCCGACACACACCCAACCCCCACTGCCCCTCCACACCCCCGACACACACCCAACCCCCACTGCCCCTCCACACCCCCCTCCACACACCCAACCCCCACTGCCCCTCCGCACCCCCCGACACACACCCAACCCCCACTGCCCCTCCACACCCCCCGACACACACCCAACCCCCACTGCCCATCCACACCGCCTGCCCCGACACACCCACAATCCCCCCTGCCCTGACACACGACCCACCCCCCGCCCTGACGCACGACCCCCCCCGCTCTGACGCACGACCCCCCCCCGCCCTGACGCACGACCCCCCCACCCTGACGCACGACCCCCCCCCTGCCCTGACGCACGACCCCCCCCGCCCTGACGCACGACCCCCCCCCGCCCTGACGCACGACCCCCCCGCCCTGACACACGACCCCCCCCGCCCTGACACACAACGCCCCCGCCCTGACCTGCGACCCCCCCCGCCCTGACCTGCGACCCCCCCATCCTGACCTGCGATCCCCCCGCCCTGACCTGCGATCCCCCCGCCCTGACCTGCGACCCCCCCGCCCTGACCTGCGACCCCCCCGCCCTGACCTGCGACCCCCCCGCCCTGACCTGCGACCCCCCCGCCCTGACCTGCGACCCCCCCGCCCTGACCTGCGACCCCCCCGCCCTGACCTGCGACCCCCCTGCCCTGACCTGCGACCCCCCCGCCCTGACCTGCGACCCCCCCGCCCTGACCTGCGACCCCCCCGCCCTGACCTGTGACCCCCCCGCCCTGACCTGCGACCCCCCCCGCCCTGACCTGCGACCCCCCCCCGCCCTGACCTGCGACCCCCCCCGCCCTGACCTGCGACCCCCCTGCCCTGACCTGCGACCCCCCTGCCCTGACCTGCGACCCCCCCACCCTGACGCGCGACCCCCCCTTCCCCACAGCGCCCCCTTCCCACAGCGCCCCTTTCCCCACAGCCCCCCCTTCCCCACAACCCCCCCTTCCCCACAGCCCCCCCTTCCCCACAGCCCCCCTTCTCCACAGCCCCCCCTTCCCCACAGCCCCCCCTTCCCCACAGCCCCCCCTTCCCCACAGCCCCCCCTTCCCCACAGCCCCCCCTTCCCCACAGCCCCCCCTTCCCCACAGCCCCCCCTTCCCCACAGCCCCCCCTTCCCCACAGCCCCCCCTTCCCCACAGCCCCCCCTTCCCCACAGCCCCCCCCCCTTCCTCACAGCCCCCCCTTCCCCACAGCCCCCCCCTTCCCCACACCCACCCCCCCCACACCACACCCACTTCCACCCCCCATACCCTACACCCCCCCCCCCCCCCCCCGTCTCCTCCTCCCCTCCCGGCTTCCCACCCCCCCGCACCGCATTGGTTTGCAGGTGCAGCAGGTAATGCAGAAGGCAAATGGAATTTTGTCCTTTATTGCGAGAGGGATGGAGTTTAAAAACAGCGAGGTTATGTTGCAGCTGTATAAGGTGCTAGTGAGGCCACACCTGGAGTACTGTGTACAGTTTTGGTCTCCTGACTTGAGAAAGGATATATTGGCACTGGAGGGGGTGCAGAGGAGATTCACTAGGTTGACTCCGGAGTTGAGAGGGTTGGCTTATGAGGAGAGTCTGAATAGACTGGGACTATACTCATTGGAATTCAGAAGAATGAGGGGAGATCTTATAGAAACATATAAGATTACGAAGGGAATAGATAAGATAGAAGCAGGGAAGTTGTTTCCACTGGTGGGTGAAACTAGAACTCGGGGTCATGGCCTCAAAATAAGGGGAGCAGATTTAGGACTGAGTTGAGGAGGAACTTCTTCACACAAAGGGTTGTGAATCTGTGGAATTCCCTGCCCAGTGAAGCAGTTGAGGCTCCCTCATTGAATGTTTTTAAGACAAGGATAGATAGATTTTTGAACAGTAAAGGAATTAAGGGCTATGGTGAGTGGGCGGGTCAGTGGAGCTGAGTCCACAAAAAGATCAGCCATGATCTTATTAAATGGCAGAGCAGGCTCGAGGGGCCAGATGGCCTACTCCTGCTCCTAGTTCTTATGTTCTAACAACAGAGAATCTAACCATCACCCCTTGACATTCTATGGCATTAATGTCACTCAATTCCCCACGATCAGCACCCTGGGGGTTACCATTGACCAGAAAATAAACTGGATTAACCATATGAATACTGTGGTTACAAGAACAGGTTAAAGGCCGGGAATTCTGCAACAAGTAACACACCACCTGATTCCTCAAAGCCTGTCCACCACCCACAAGGAACAAGTCAGGAATGTGATGGAATACTCTCCACTTGCCTGAGTGGAGCTTCAACAACAAGGAAGAAACTCAACAGAATCCAATCAAAACCGCCTGCTTGATTGGCACCCCATCCACCACCTTAAACATGCACGCCCTCCAGCACCAATGCACAACAGCAGTGTGCATCCTCTACAAGATGCACTGCATCAACTCACCAACACTCCCAACAGCACCTTCCAAATCTGTGACCTCCTACGACCTAGAAGGAGAGGGCAGAAAATGCTTCGAAATACTGCAAGTTCCCCTCCAAACCAAACACCATCTTATATTTGCATTCATTCAGTGTTACTGGGTTAAGATCCTGGAACTCCCTAACTGCACTGTGGGTGTACCTAAAAAGGCAGCTCACCAGCACCTTCTCAAAGGCAACTAGGGATTCACAAATTCTGGGCTTGCCAGTGATGCCCACATCCTGTGAACAAATTAAACATTTTCTCATGTCATTGAACATGATGTCGGCACAATGAAGTGTTAACTAATCTAATTTGACTCTAACAACTTGTAATTTTATATCATGCCTTTGACATAGAATAATGACCCAAGCCACTTTATAGAGGCATAATTTTAAAAACAAATAGGAGACCAAGCCAAAGCAGCAGATATTAGAAGGGATTTCCAAAATCTTGTAAAAATGGCTTTTAAATTGGGTCTTTTGGGAGGAAATGGAGTTGGGAAAGGAGGATTGGGTACTGAAAAATCAGAATTGGACAATTGGAGAGCTTGGTGGGCTTGTGTGGAGTAGGTTGTTGAACTAGAGGAGGTCATTGATTGGGGGAGTTAGAGCTGGGTTGGCATTGATTGTGGAGTCATGAAGGTCTTACACCAGGGTGAGAACTTTTAACCAAGAAGAGTTGCATTTCCTCTCTTAAGTTCCATCAAACTTTTAAAATATATTTAATTGCTGTGTACAGAACCTCCGATCCAAAAAAGGGGCATATTGGACTCAATGGTAACTCTGTTTCTCTCTCCACAGATGCTGCCAGACTGCTGGGCTTTTCTGGCACTTTCTGTTTTTTAAAGCTTTTTTTAACACATCCTATTGTCACTATCAGATTCATTGTTCTTTACAGTGTGTGCAATGGGCTTGGAAGGCGTGGAGGTCTCAGGAACCATAAGGGTGAATGGAAGCTTCCATGCCAATGGAAGCTTGGCATGGATGATATGAATGGATGGGTGGAGGAACATAGCTTGACATAGATGGTATGAGGGGCTTATGGGGGTTGGTGGAAGGCATGAGTTGGCATGGATTGAGCATGGGATGTGTTCGGGCATGGTGCTAGAAGGCCTTACAGTTTTTATTATAACTGGGCCAAAGTCTCAAAGCACTGGGATGGGCTTTTTAAATGGCTCATCGTGGCATCTGGCAGCCCAACTCTTGTTCACACCTCCGTGCCAGAATGAAAATCCCGTCTTTGTGGGCAGGCGTGCCAAGCTGGGAAATTTCCCGACTCCCACCTCCAAACAGAAAATCCAACCCAAAATCTAGTGCATAACAAATGCAGCTCCTATGTTTGATTACATTGATTTAAATTCTTCCACCCTAAAGATTATGACAAGAAAGAACAAATGTTCAGTTTACAAAGTGCTTTTCATAATCTTTACAGCCAGTGAAGTAGCTTTTTGAGATTTATTAACTGCGGTACTATAAGAATTGCAGCAGCCAATTTGGGCACAGCAAGGTCCCAGAAACAGCAGTGAGGTGATAACAGATAATCTGTTTGTTTTAATGGTGTTGATTGAAGGATTAATATTTGCCAGAACGCTGGGGAAAGCTCCCATCCTTTTCTTTGTGAAGTACAGTGGGATCTGTGTTCTCCTTGGGGGGGGGGGGGGGGGGCAAATGGGGCCTTTTTTTAAATGTCTCATCCAAAAGATGGCATCTTGGACTGCACAGCACTCCAATGCCAGTACACTGAGAGAGCTCAAGTCCGTTGGAAAAAGAGTTGAATAACAAAAATTGTCTGTATACCACAGTACTGCTAGGAATGTTTCATGTTCTGCCTTGGAATGTTAACTGTCTAAGCTTCATCATCTTCTTTGTTTGCAGAGAATTCTGAGGGTAAATACATTTCTCCTTTTCATGATATTCCACTTTATGCAGTGATTGACAAGGTAAATGCCATCACATAGTGTTTTTACTATATTGTAGGTGAATAATTTCACCTGTTTAATGGTCTACCAAAGATGTGTTGACCATTTGCTTCGGTGGATTATAGTCTCTCGTTCAAACCGACTTCCAAAATATTTGGTCCAAAAATAAAACTTTTTAATATATAAAGCAAATTTTAGCACCATTTTTTATAAAAGCTCTGCTCTAAATCTAGAGAAATGAAGTGGCCTCTTCCTCTGCTTTACATCTGATACACTTACAATGTTCTTATCTCTCCCTCCGTGTTGGTGCTGTCTAGCTAAATTGTTTATTTGTTTGTTTATGAGAAGAATGGAGAGATACAGCAGCAGTATGGATTCCATGGAACAAATGGCTTGTTTCTGCGTTATATCAGCCTATAATTCTATATCTCATACTCTTCCTCCTTCAGAGGACATTTCAAGTTATGGAAATTACAATGGGAGACCAACAAGACTCAGTCTAGATCTTTGCAGTCTTAAATTCCAACTTCTTTACCTTTTCATGTTGTTTAATGGTCCTCACCTCTTGCCTCATCAATCAGTATGCCAGTAATTTTTGCATGGCCAAAGAAAAGAAAAGGTTTTGCATTCATATAGAGCGCTTCATGTTTTTGAGGACGTTCCAAAGCATGTCAGATTAAGAATTTTTGATATACAGTCCCTGATGTAGGGAAATGTGACAGGTAATTTGATCACATCACATACACAATGTGATGAATGAGCATACAACCTGTGTTTTTTTAATGATGTTTGCTGAGGGATAAATATGGATCAAGAGACGGAGAAAATTCTGGAAGCCTTTCCTTTAAAATGTGCGAATACAGAATTAATCAAGATTTTCGAGACTGAAATTGACAGATAATTATTAGGTAAGATTATCTAATGAGGAAGAATTTGGTGTCTCAGTGGGTCATTAATCTTTGGAATTCTCTTCCACAGAGAATGGGGGTTGGGTCATTGACTATATTCAAGGCAGAGTTAGATTATAGATTTTTGGTATATCGGGAGTCAAAGGTTAAGGGGGGCAGGCAAGAAATTGGAGTTAAGGCCATAATCAGATCAGCCATGATCTTGTTGAATGACAGAGTAGGTTTGAGAGGCCATGAAATCTATTCCTGCTTCTAAATCTTATGATCTTAATTGCAACTGGGCTTTTAATTCCCACTTACAATGTTGTTTCTTTTAGTCTTGTTCCCTCTGGTAATTGTTTTCACTTCCACACTTGGGGGTTAATCTTTGCTTAAGGCAATAATGAGTCCACAGTACATCTCCCTCCTGACTTTTATTTCCATCAACATCAGATCAGGAGAGATGTAAAACAAGACTTACAAAATTCCTTTTCGCAGAATAACAGAGTTGTTACAGTGCATAAGGAGGCCATTCGGCCCATTGTGTCTGCACCGGCTCTCCAATGAGCATTTTGGCTCAGTGCCATTTTCCGGCCTTTCCCCATATCCCTGCACATTGTGTCTATTCAAATAATCATCTCGTGCCCTCTTGATGCCTCAATTAAACCGGCCTCCTCCATACTTCAAGCAGTCCAGATCCAAACCACTTGCTGCATAAAAAGGTTTTTCTCACATCACATTTACTTTTTTGCAAATCAAAACAATAAAAAAGAGCATTTCACTTGGCACTATTTCTATCTTTCACATTCTACTGCCTTTCTCAGTGTGAAGTAGTTGAATTTAAATGTCTATTCACCTTCCCTTTTCGAATCTGAAATTCCTACTGAATTTGCTCTTAGTTTTCGGCATGTGTGTGTTTTTTATCCCAGTGCAAGAAATCCAGCTTGTCCCGGTTTCCTCAGGAAATCCTGATGGCCAGTAGCGGTCCCTCTCTACTATCCCCTGAAGACCACACGTGATATTAGCTCAGTGTGCAATGCTGCAGGAATTTAGTGACAACGCTTTAATTATTGTTTGTGCGATATGCTGTTTTTAGAGATGGTGGCCATCACCTATGGAATTTTCCACTGATGAACTGTCAACAGTTGCCTGTTTCAATCCCTGGAAAGCCTGCAGGTGTCACTTCAGTAGGATTTACCACTTGAAAGGAGCAATGAGGCAGCTGGCACCCCCCAAGTCTAGCTGTACCACCAGATGATGCTGTCGAGCCCCCTAGCCCCCCCACACCCCCCTCGGCTCATGCAGTAAGTGGGGAAGAATAGAAAGCAATGCCTTGAGGTCATAGGTAGAAACAGGTTCATAACGTTTACTTTTGGGTAATAAAATAACAAAGAAGTGGTAACTGAAGAGGAACTTGTTTGTTCAGCACCAAGTGCAATTAATACATTTAATCAAGTTTTTGAGTAAGTTTTGATTTTTATTATTTTCTCAGTGGCTGAAGAATAGAGACAGAGAGCAGAGGGAAAAACACTAAGTGTTAGTACACAGGTACAAAAAGTGATTGAAAAAAATAAAGGAATGCTGTCCTTTATCTCAAGGGAGCTGGAATATAAAATTCTGCGGTTGCCTGAACTCTTGTTTAGTTCCCATCTGGAATATTGTACCAGTTGTGGGTGCTGTGCTTTGGCGCAGTGCAGTTTTACCAGAATGATATTGGGTATTTAGGGCTTAGATTATGAGGACATGTTCCATAAATTTATCTTCTTTTTCCTTGAGGTTGGAAGGTTGGCAAGTGATCTAATTGAGGTGTTTAAAATAAGGATTTGGGTAAGGATAAGGTAAAGGATTTGCTCAGGTAGATATTCAGAAGGTTTTTCCTCTGATGGGGAACACAGAACAAGAGGGCACAACCTTAAAATTTGAGCTGTGTCGTTCAGTCATGAAATCAGGGCACAATCTTAAACACAGCTACAAGAAGGATTGAAATTCTCCTCCCTGAAAGACTGATGGCTGGGGCTCAGTTGGCCTGTTCTAGACTGAAATTGATACATTCTTTTTGGTAAATGTATCAATGGGCATGGGTCAAAGGCAGGTTCATGAGTTTGAGGTACAGATCAGTCGTGATTGAATTGAAAGGTGGAGCTTGCTGAATGCCTATTCCTGTTCCTTTGTTTATGATGTGGAGATGCCGGCGTTGGACTGGGGTGAACACAGTAAGAAGTTTAACACCACCAGGTTAAAGTCCAACAGGTTTATTTGGTAGCAAAAGCCACACTTGCTTGTGTGGCTTTTGCTACCAAATAAACCTGTTGGACTTTAACCTGGTGGTGTTAAACTTCTTCCTTTGTTTATGATCAGCTTTTATTTTAGATACTGAAAACTGGAAATACCACGGAGAAAAAGGTGGCTGATTTATTTTGTTAAACATTGAGAATTCTAGCAGCCAAAAGGCCAAATTGTGCAAGGTGACAAGTTTTAATAGACAAAACACATAATATTAAGCACCAAATTCTGCGTCCTCGCTTGCAGCAGCAGTGGGATGTGAATGGCAGGAAAGTTCCAGCCAAGATACAGTCATAGAGTCATAGAGGTTTACAGCCTAACTTGTCCATGCCGCCCTTCTTTTCTAAACCCCTAAGCTAATCCCAATTGCCCGCATTTGACCCATATCCCTCGATACCCATCTTACCCATGTAACTGTCTAAATGCTTTTTAAAAGGCAAAATTGTACCCGTCTCTACTACTACCTCTGGCAGCTTGTTCCAGACACTCACCACCCTCTGTGTGAAAAAATTGCCCCTCTGGACACTTTTGAATCTCTCACCTCTCACCTTAAACCTATGTCCTCTAGTTTTAGACTCCCCTACTTTTGGGAAAAGATATTGACGAGCTGATCTGTGCCCCTCATTATTTTATAGATATTATTATTTTATAAGATATTTAACATTTTCAAAATTATACACCTGTGAAAATCTCTAAGGGAACAGTGCTCTCATAGTATTGTATCCATAGGTGGTGCTGTCAGAATACTTCAACAATGAGTCAATTTTAAAATTTAAACTTTCAAGTTCTTCCATGGCCTTGCTGTTCCCTATCTCTCTGTCCTTTTCCAGGTACAGACCTTTGAGAATTCACCATTCCTTTGGCTTCTTGAGCATCCCCACTTCCTTCACCCCACTATTGGTGGTTGGGTCTTCAGCTATCTAGGCCCTAAGTTCTGGAATTCCTTCGCTAAACCTCTCTTTCCTCTCTTTTAGAAAGGGATTTGTCCTTGTGTCTCCTTCTTTGGCTCAGTGTCAAGTATCGTCTTGTGAGGTCCCTAGCACATTCTATTACATGAAAGGCACAATGAAAATGCAAGTTGTTTTTCATTAACTTAAATGGCTCCTCCATCTAATATTGCCTGAAGCCTTTTCTTTGAAATCGTTGTGCAAATTTTCTCTGCTTCAATGCACAATGCTTCAGCAATCCTTGGAGATTGGCACACATGTTAATAAAGATGAGGAAAATTAGGTTCACTCAGTTCCCATGAAGCACAGATCAAATTTCAGACTCAAAAAGCCACCAAACTCTAGGGCAGCAAGGATAAGCAATTTTCCTCCCATTGGAACTGTTCTCAAATAACAGATGGCAAAATATCAGTGGCTGGTGTGTATTCCCAGAAATGCAGATTGTACAAAACATAATGCTGTAAAGACAGTCAGGACTTTATTATCTACTGAGTCATCAACGAAGAGTCAAACAGCAGTATCATAGAATCATAAAATCCCTACAGTGCAGAAGGTACCATTCGGCCCATTGAACCTACACCGATCCACCACAGAGCACCCAGGCCCATGCCCGCAATTCAGCACATCATCGTAGCTAATCCACCTAACCTACGCACTGGGGCAGGTTAGCATGGCTAATCCACCTAACCTACGCACTGGGGCAGGTTAGCATGGCTAATCCACCTAACCTGCACATCTTTGGACTGTGGGAGGAAACCAGAGCACCGGGAGGACCATACGTTGGCCACGGCAAAGGTGGAAAATTGCCAATATCTTGCTTGGTCTGTGATTAGTAACAAGAGCCATTCCACGGTCTGACCGCCAAATTGTATTAAATAGAATCTGTGGTATATACTCAGCAAGCCTGGCCGTATCTGCGGAGAGAGAAACAGAGTTAACGTTTCAGGTCACGGGCCTTTCTTCAGATTTATCACACCTCCAGCATTTGATCTCCGGTATTTTGATTTTGTTTTAGTCACATTGTATTGATTGATTGTTTTGAAGGAAGAACTGCGTTGTTTCAAAATAAGATACAGAACCTAGATTCCTAAATGAGCGGAAATGCTCACTCCCATCGCTAAACAAAAAATCATAGATTTAGCAGGAACCCACGCTACTGCCTTCCCACAGAAACTTTAACATAACCACACATAACCCTGAATCCCTACCAATTGAGTATCAATCTTCAGGTTGGGTTGCACAGTGGTTTGCACTGCTGCCTCGTGGTGCTAGGGACTTAGGTTTGATTCCAGCCTTGGGTTACTGTCTTGTGTGGAGTTTGCATGTTCTCCCGTGCCTGTGTGAGTTTCCTCCAGGTCCTCCTGTTTCCTCCCACAGTGCAAAGATGCGCAGGGCTACAGGTACAGGGCAGAGGGGAGGGCCTCGGTGGGATGGTCTTTCGGAGAATCGGTGCAGACTCGATGGGCCAGATGGCCTCTTTGTACGCTGTAGAGAATCTATGGTTGCCCCCCCGCTGCCATTTTAGAAAGAAGAATTAAATTCTTGCTTCCCACCTCCCCCACAGTAAATATATTATGAATGTAATTTAACCCCACATTGGTTTTCATCTCTGAACGGAAATATTGTGATGTACCCACCCCTCCGTATTTAGCTCACTTCAAAAACAAAGAATAAAGAAAATTACAGCACAGGAACAGGCCCTTCGGCCCTCCAAGCCTGCACCGACCGTGCTGCCCGACTTAACTAAAACCCCCATATCCCTCTATTCCCATCCTATTCATGTATTTGTCAAGATGCCCCTTAAAAGCCACTCCTGTATCTGTTTCCACTACCTCCCCCGGCAGCAAGTTCCAGGCCCCCACCACCCTCTGTGTAAAACATCTGCCTCATACATCTCCTTTAAAACTTGCCCCTCGCACCTTAAACCTGTGCCCCCTAGTAATTGACTCTTCCACCCTGGGAAAAAGTTTCTGACTATCCACTCTGTCCATGCCTCTCATAATTTTGTAGACTTCTATCAGGTCACCCCCTCAACCTCCGTCGTTCCAGTGAGAACAAACCAAGTTTCTCCAACTTCTCTCCATAGCTAATGCCCTCCATACCAGGCAACATCCTGGTAAATCTTTTCTGTACCCTCTCCAAAACCTCCACATCTTTCTGATAGTGTGGCGACCAGAATTGAACACTATATTGCAAGTGTGGCCTAACTAAGGTTCTATAAAGCTGCAACATGACTTGGCAATTTTTAAACTCAATACCCCAGCCGATGAAGGCAAGCATGCTATATGCCTTTTTGACTACCTTCTCCACCTGCATTGCCACTTTCAGTGACCTGTGTACCTGTACACCCAGATCCCTTTGCCTATCAATACTCTTAAGGGTTCTGCCATTTACTGTATATTTCCTATCTGTATTAGACCTTCCAAAATGCATTACAAAGAACAAAGAAAATTACAGCACAAGAACAGGCCGTTCGACCCTCCAATCCTGCACCGACCATGCTGCCCGACTTAACTAAAACCCTCTACCCTTCTGGGGACCATATCCCTCTATTCCCATCCTATTCATGTACTTGTCAAGACACCCCTTAAAAGTCATTACCGGATCCGCTTCCACTACCTCCCCCGGCAACGCATTCCAGGCACCCAGTACACTCTGTGTAAAAAATCTGCCTCGTACATCTCCTTTAAACCTTGCCCCTCGCACCTTAAACCTGTGCCCCCTAGTAATTGACTCTTCCACGCTGGGAAAAAGCTTCTGACTATCCGCTCTGTCCATGCCCCTCATAATCTTGTAGACTTCTATCAGGTCTCCCCTCAACCTCCGTCGCTCTAGTGAGAACAAACCAAGTTTCTCCAACCTCTCCTCATAGCTAATGCCCTCCATACCAGGCAATATCCTGGTAAATCTTTTCTGTACCCTCTCCAAAGCCTTCACATCCTTCTGGTAGTGTGGCGACCAGAATTGAACACTATATTCTAAGTGCGGCCTGACTAAGGTTCTATAAAGCTGCAACATGACTTGCCAATTTTTAAACTCAATACCCCGGCCGATGAAGGCAAGCATGCCATATGCCTTCTTGACTACCTTCTCCACCTGCATTGCCACTTTCAGTGACCTGTGTACCTGTACATCTAGATCCCTTTGCCTGTCAATACTCTTAAAGGTTCTGCCATTTATTGTATATTTCCTATCTGTATTAGACTTTCCAAAATGAATTACCTCACATTTGTCCGGATTAAACTCCATCTGCCATCTCTCCGCCCAAGTCTCCAACTGATCTATATCCTGCTGTATCCTCTGATGGTCCTCATCGCTATCCGCAAGTCCACCAACCTTTGTTTCGCCCGCAAACTTACTAATCAAACCAGTTACGTTTTCCTCCAAATCATTTATATATATATTACAAACAGCAAAGGTCCCAGCACTGATCCCTGAGGAACGCCACTTGTCACAGCCCTCCATTCAGAAACTTCCTCCATTAAGTAGCACCAACATATGGAAAGAATTCTGGAAAGAAAACCTGGACTTGGCAATCCTTTTCACTGATGTGGTGAAATATGGTTAACTGATGACTGCAGCCAGAGCCAAGTCCACAGCACCACAGGTGGTTCAACTGTGAAGTGAGCAGGAAGAAGCTGTGAAAAGCAATAATGATAGGAGATTCAAGACTTAAGAGAACGAGACAGGCATTTCCGATGCTGCAAACTTAAATCCAGGATGGTGTTTTGCCTTGCTGGTGCTCGGGTCAAGAATGTCACTGAGCCATTGCAAAGCACTCTGAGGGGGGGGGGGGGACAGCCAAAGGTCGTGCACCATATTGGTACCAACATAGCTAGAAAAAGTAATGCGATCCTGCAGACAGAATTTAGGGAACTAGACTACATGCAGGAAGGTAGTAAGTAATCTCCACATTACTCCCGGTGCAATGTGCGAGTGAGTTTTGTGAAGGTATGGCTGATGGTGAATGCTGAGCCGCCCAGATCCCAAAAGGAAACTTTAAACATGCCAAAATGATATTGCAATTTGTATATGATGGAGGTTTTCTGAAATCAGGAAATGAGGTCTCCAACCAATTGATGATTTTATATTAAAGTGAATGTTTCTTAAAATAAAGAAAAGTTAAAAAAAATACACTTAAACATAATAGCTTCACCCAGTTAACCATATTTTAAAAGAGCTCCAAAAAGATCTTAGCTTAAACGACACCCAGAGATAACCTTCCCTTTTCTGATAGCAACAGTGAACAAAGAAAATTACAGCCTAGGAACAGGTCGCTTTTGGATTTTTAAATCTATAGAATTCCAGTAACTTTATCACACAATGCACTGTTGCTCTTTGCGTGTTCTGTAAGGATGACAGCAAACTGGTTCTCCAGATCTGACCTTTGCCCACTGTATCTTTTAGCTATTACCAGTGACCATACTGTCTTCTGGGAGAGCTGAGCAGCTACCCCCTCACACAGGCTTAAATGTGTTCCTTCCCCTTGATCTCCATCCCTCTATTGTTTCATACAGAGTGAGATTTCCCCCCCTCGGTGGCGTGTTTCACAGGAGGTGGTCCACCACTCACTGGTGGCGGGATTTATGGTCCCACCGTTGTCAACATGGTTTCCATTGAACACACCCCTCACCGCCAGGAAACCCACAGCAGGGGTGCACCATCGATTGGGCCACAATATTCCACCAGCATAAACGGCAGCAACATTTTGGCTAATGTCTCTCATGTTTCCTTTTCCCAGAACTGCTCATATCCTTTCTTTTACTTGATTTTGCCACACTTACAATTTGTATATGTTCTCATTTGAACTAAAACAACCCACTTCAACACTAAAATAAACAAAATACTGCAGATGCTGGAATTTGAAACAGGAACAGAAGATGCTGGGAAAACTCAGCAGATCTGGCAGCATCTGCAGGGAGAGAAAGTAGAGTTAACAGAAAGATAGGGAGAATCTGTTGGCAGAAAGATCAACAACCAGAGAGCAGCAATTTAAGGTGATTTATAAAAGAAGCACCAATAACATGAAGTTCCACTTCAATACTTTCTTTATTGCCTTCTGTAAATTCTGAGTTAAATTACCTTTGGTTCCTCTGGTCATTAACATATCAAACCCACTTCTTTTGGATCTTTTGACTGAATTTTAGACCCTGGCAGTGTCTCTGTCACTTAATCCACTTACACCAATCACACCCCCACCAGCCTGTATTTGAAAAATATGATAGTATTACTCCTTGTTTTCTTGACAGTATACAATCCTAGATTGGTTGCAGCATAGAAGGAGGCCATTCAGTCTGTCCCATTTGTCCCAGCTCTCTGCAAGAACAATTCAACTAGCTCCATTTGCCCACCTTTTCCCCATAGCCCTGTAAATCTTTGGATAATTGTCCAATTCTCTTTTAAAAGTCAAGATTCATTCTACCTCCATCAGAGTCTCAGGCAGTGCATTCCAGATCCTAACCATTCTCTGTGTAAACTTAAGTTTTTCTTCACGTTTCTGGTGCTTCTTTTATAAATCACCTTCAACTGCGGCCCTCTGGTTGTCGATCCTTCTGCCAACAGATACAGTTTCTCCCTATCTTCTCTGTCCAGACACTTAATTATTTTGAATGCCTTTATCACATCTGTTAATTTTCTCTTCTCCGTGGAGAACAGCCCCAGCTTCTCCAATCTGTCCATGAAACTGGAGTTTCTCATTCCTGGAACCATTTTTGTGAATCTTTTCTACACCCTTTCTAATGCCTTCACTTCCTTCCTAAACAGTTGTGTGCAGAACGGGATGCAATACTCCATTTGAGGCTGATCCATTGTTCTGCAAAGGTTTCTCTTAAAGTCCTTCCTTTTGCATTCTACACCCTTACTTATAGATTGCTTTCTGAACCTGTCTTGCCACTTGAATAATTTGTTCACATATACCCCAAGCTCCCTTCAGTCCTGCACCCATTTTAGGATTGTACCTTTTATTTTATATTGTTACTCATCATTTTATCACCTCATACTTCTCTGCATTAAATTTCATCTGCCACCCTTCCACAAGCCTGTCTATGTTCACAGTTCACAACACTTCCAAGTTTTGGGCCTTCCATAAATTTTGAAACGATGCCCTGTACATCTAAGTCTAGTAAGAAGTCTCACAACACCAGGTTAAAGTCCAACAGGTTTATTTGGTAGCAAAAGCCACTAGCTTTCGGAGCGCTGCTCCTTCGTCAGGTAAGTGGGAGTTCTGTTCACAAACAGGGCATATAAAGACACAAACTCCTTGTTTGTGAACAGAACTCCCACTTGTTTGACGAAGGAGCAGGGCTCCGAAAGCTAGTGGCTTTTGCTGCCAAATAAACCTGTTGGACTTTAACCTGGTGTTGTGAGACTTCTTATTGTGTTTACCCCAGTCCAACGCCGGCATCTCCACATCACATCTATGTCTAGGTCAGGAAAAGCAGGGGTCCCAACACTGACCGCTGGGGAACCCCATCTTATGCCTTCCTCTAGTCCAAAAAACAACCGTTCACCACTGTCCTGTGTTTCATTCAGCCAATTTTGTCTCCAGGCTGCCACTATTCCTTTTATATCAAGGGCTCCGGCCATGTTGGCAAGCCTATGAGGTGACATCCTATTCAATGTGTTTTTAAAGTCAATGTGCAGCGTGTTACCCGCATTCCACCAATCCCCTCTTACTTCATCGAAGAACTTGAGCAAGTTAATTAAGCACAATTTACCTTAGAAATAGGAGAACAGAACAGATGAGTGCATGAGGGAGGGCTTTAGATTCAAGAAACATTGGGAATGGTTCTGGGGGAGGTGGGACCTGTAAACACTGAACAGGTTGTAAATCAACGGAAATGGGACCAATGTCCTCACCGGGCAGTCCGCTGGTGTTGTAGCGGGGGTATGAACTAACTTAGCAGAGGGGTGGGAGCCAAGATGTAGTGTAGCAAAGGGTAAACAAAACACACAAAGGATTGGGAGAGACAGATAGCATTAGAGTAACAAATAATAAGTAGTTAATAGGGTAGAATAAGATGTAATAAGGTCTAAATTAGGTTTACTGTACTTGTATCTATTGGCCGAAAGGTGGTTTTAAAAAAATGGTTGGTGAGCTGCAAGTGCAAATAGCCATATGGTAATATGAAATGCGGTGTATTCAAATAGATGACCAAGTAGTGGGAAAGGTATACTTATTTATTTATTGAGGAGGAAATTTAATGAGAAATTGAAGAGATGTGCAAAACCTATAGTGATAATGGGCTCTTTAATTATCCTAATATAGACTGGAATAATGCAAAGGGCAGTGAAGGGGAAAGCTTCTGAAATATGTTCATGTGAATTTTCTTGATCAGTATGTTTTCAGCCCAAAAAGGATAGAGGGATTGCTGGATATAGGTCTGGGAAATAAAATGGATCAAATATTAGTCAGGGAACATTTAGGAAACAGTGATCATGGTACCATAAGGTTTAAGATAGGCACAGAAATGGACAAGGAAGACTCTGGAGTAAAAATACCCAGTCGGAGGTGAGACCATTTCAATGTGGTGAGAACAGATTTGTTGTAGGTAAATTGAAATCAAGGCTTGGTAGGTTATACTGTAAAGAAGCAATGGATTGCATTTAAAGAGGGGATGGTTCAGGTAGAGCTGAGATAATTTCTCATAAGAGACCAAGGTAGAACAAACAAGTCAGGGCCTGTGTGGGGTTATGGGGATAGGGCGGAGAGCAGGGCCTGTGTGGGGTTATGGGGATAGGGCGGAGAGCAGGGCCTGTGTGGGGTTATGGGGATAGGGCGGAGAGCAGGGCCTGTGTGGGGTTATGGGGATAGGGCGGTGAGCAGGGCCTGGGTGGGATGCTCTTTGAGAAAGTTGGTGCAGATTCAATGGGCCAGATAGCCTCTTTCTGCACTGCAGAGGTTCTCTGACTCCTGGGATGATAAAAGGTACAGTTCCTGCACTTCCTCCGAGTGGCAATCAGTGTCAGATTGAAACTCCGATCCCAGTTACTTATCCAAAATCCTATCTTACTCAACATTCCAACTCAAGCCAAGTGAGATCTGGGTAGTGCAGAGTGTCCCTGGGACCCAGCATCCATCGATGCAAAGGAAGTCAGGCCCCATTTTTACAGTACTAACTGCTGTAAAGCAGCTAAGTTTAAAGGCCTAGTGAAGTCGAAAGATCCATGAAGGCCAGGGAGAGGGGAAGTGTACAAGGTAGATCTGTAAGATTGAGGAACAGAGGTTGGTGGGGGGGTGGGGGGGGGGCGGGTGCGGGTGGGCGGAGAGAGAGAGAGAGTTGGGAACTTGGAGGGAGGAGAGGTGGCCCATGTTGGGCCTTGGAGATAGTGTAGGGGATCAGGTGTGAGGGGGAGTGATGGGATACAGACCTCGGGGGTTGATCTTCTGGGGATGGGGGTAGGAGACAAGTCTCAGAGGGGTGGGATGTAGGCCTCGTGGGGTTGGGGGCTGTCAGGGCTTGTGGAGGGGAGGCAGGTGGGAGGTAGGCCTCGGGGGTGGGGGACGATTTGGTGGGAGGTGGGCCTCAGTGATGAGAGCTATTGGGTCTCTTGTTGGGGAGGGGGGGTGATTATGTGGGGTCGGGTGGTAGGGAGGTGGTGCAGGTCAGGCCTGGCCTCTGACCTGGGGACTGTTGTGTCAGGTTTGGGCCTTGCTTGGGAAGGGGGAGCAGGGTATTGGGCCTCTGGTGGAATTGTTGGATCTGACATGAGGTGGGGGTTGATTTGAGCCTCGGATAGTGGGTGTCATGTTGGACACCAGAGGGAGCAAGTGGGATTGAGTTAGCTTTGGGAGAGTGTGTGGTGTGTGTGTTTCTGGGTCAGGCCTAGCCTGGCCAGGCTGGGGGCTGTTGTGTCGGGGTCGGGCCTCTGGTATGGATGTAAGGTTGGATCTTGGAGGGTGTGGTTGAGAGTCGAGCCTAGCTGTGGGGAGGGGAGCGGGGAAGAGTCCCCTAAGTGTGGGGGGGGATAGTTAGGGGTGGAGGGAGACTCTTGGGGTGTCGGGCTGGGTGAGTCTGGTGAGAGGGGATTTGGGAGGAGACAGTTGGGGGGCAAGGGGGGCAATGGGGGTGGTCAGTATGTGCCTGCACAATAGTTACCCAGAAGTTAGAAGAGGCTTTAATCTGGATGGTTCCCAGTGTGCAGCACTTGCCCAGCGGAAATTTGCCTCTCGAAAATAAAACAACAAGGGGGAGGTCAGAAGTTATGGCCCATAATAAGACTATAAACAAAAGAGGTTTCATATGACAAATGTCAGATTGATAATATGTGTGAGAACCAGACTGAATATAGAAAGTTAAGAGGAGGTGAAAAAGGAAATGAGAGGCAAAGAGTGAGAAAAGACTGGCAGCTACTATGAAAAGGAGTCCAAACATCTTTAGACAGCATATAAATAGTAAAATGGTGGGAGAGTTGGCCAATTAGAGAACTAAAAATGGGACCTTCGCATGGACGCGGAGGGCATGGCCAATGTACTAAATTAGTTTTTTGCACCAGTCTTTAGCAGGGAAGAAAATACTGTCAATGTCATACTGAAAGAAGGGTAATTGAGATACTGAATGGGCAAAAGAATGATAAGAGGTGAAGAATGATAAAAAAAAAGGTGATATTTGAAAGATTGGCTGAACTTAATGTCACTGGGACCAGATAGGATTCAGCCAAAGAAGCTGGGGAGGTAAGGATGGAACTGGAAAGGGACAGGCCATAATCCTCCAATCTTCCTTCAATACAAAGCCTGAGAACAGGAGAATTACTAAAGTTACACCCTTATTCAAAGAAGTGTGTGAGGATAAGCCCAGCAACTATAGTTTAACCTCAGTGGCAGGGTAGCTTTCAGAGATGATCATTTGGGACAAAATAAGCAGTCACATGGCAAGTATGGATTAATTAGGGAAAGTCTGCACTCTTTTGTTAAAGGCAAATTGTATTTAAGTACTTGATTCAGTTTTTAATGAGGTAATGGAGATGAGGTTCTGGTGGTTGAAGTGATGTCTCTGGACAACCAGATGGCAGTTGGTAAAGTGCTTTATACTAGACTTGCCGACTAGGTTTAAGTCCTTGGAATAAAAAGGAAAGTGTCCAGCATGGACCCAGTGCTCTCCATTCCCCCCTCCCCCCACAACTGCCCTCTTCACCGCACCCTCTATCCTTCTGCCTCCCCCCCAGCAATCTCCATCCTCCTCCTCCCCCCAATGCACTTCCTTCTCCCCCAGCGCTCTCCTTCCACCCCCCCACCAGTGCCCTCCATCTTTCCACCCCCCAGCGTTCCCTGTCCTCCCCTCCCCATTTTTGATTTGATTTATTATTGTCACATGTGTTAATATACAGTGAAAATTATTGTTTCTTGCACACGATGCAGACAAAGCATACCATTCATAGAATATATAGGGGAGAAGGAAAAGAGAGGGTGCAGAATGTAGTGTTACAGTCATAAGTAGGGTGTAAAGAAAGATCAACTGAATATAAGGTAGGTCCATTCAGAAGTCTGCTGGCAGCAGGGAAGAAGCTGTTCTTGAGTCGGTTGGTACATGTTTTCAGATTTTTGTATCATTTTCCCGATGGAAGAATGTGGAAGAGAGAATGTCACAGTTGGGAAATGTTTGGAAATACTGATTATTCAGATCCAACACCCATTTGTATTTAGTTTTATTAAAGGTAATTACAGGTATCCAGTCATAACCCACAAATAACTCCCAAGGCTATTGGACCACACACACACACACACAGGAATCATTAACATCCGCTTATTCTTTAAATTGCAGCTTTGAATTATCAGATGTAAATCATGAATAAAGATGTTGCACTGCTGTTGCTCAGATGTTGCATTCTTTTACAGGCATTGTTTAATATGGTTGTAGAAGTGCCTCGTTGGACAAATGCCAAAATGGAGGTGAGTCCTTTTGGTATTTAGGCTTCATTCAAATGGGTGATATTTGAGATCAATAGTGCAAAATGGCTGATGATTCAATGCAAACAAGTGTTCTTCTTGCTAACTAAAAAGTACTTGAACCAACTGGGAAATGGAATATAATAGAACACTCAAATCTTACAATACAGAAGGGACCACTTGGCCCATCATATCTATGCTAGCTCTTGGAATGAGGTATCCTATTAGTCCCAGTTTTCTGCTCTTTTACCATAACCTTGCAAATTCTTTTTCAGTTACTTATCTAATTGCCTGATGAAAGTCACTGGTAGATCTGCTACCAATACATATTCAGGCAGTACATTGCAGCTCCAAACTATTTATTGTGTGGAACAATTTCTTCCTGTCTCTTTTGGCGAGATTGCACTTTTTTATTGAAAGGAATAGCCATTCTTTGTCAGTTTATGATCATAACACAGGGTGCGGGATGACACCAAAATCGGCAGCCTGCCTTCATATTTAAATGAATAATCAGGGGTCAGTTAGGCTTGTTATCAAGCCAATTGGTTCTACTAATGCGCTGCCCATGTCTTAAAACTTTTGGTGTGGGCAGGAGCCGGAAGCCCAATTTTTAAATGTAAAGTGCGCAAAGGAAGGGGTTTCGCTTCTTCTGCAGCTGCCTTTTGCTGATCGAGCAAGGACAGCTCTCTTGGATGGAAACCCCTCGCCCTCCCCTAAACCCACCTCCTTCCGTCTCCCTAACCTTCTCAAACCCTCCCAGCCCAAGACCCCAGACTTAGGCCTTGATCTTCTTTCCTTTCTGTAGTCTTGGTACTGGCCAATGATGTTGGGACTTATGGAGCTGCCAGTCAATTTAATTGGCTGACAGCTCCAGAGAGTGGGGTGTGTCTGCCCCAGTGAGGGGTGGATGTTGCACTGGCCCTTGTTAGCCCATCTTGCAGTGCTTTATTGCTGCCAGATTGTGGGGAGGGACATGCTGTCTGCCCCTCACCATGCCTCCCTGGTGTAGGGTATATTCCATACAACATCCTGCTCCTCATTCAGACTTACAATTAGAATAGAAATAAAACCAAATGGCTGGTTCATGCACCAAAAAGTACTTTTTTTTTCTAGAATATTCTTCAGCATACCATTTGTGTTGGTTTTAGATTTCTGTCACTAGGTGTTCTGTGTATCCTATGTTGACATGGTTTCATGTGGATATTTTGAAGTGTGTTTTGAAAGCTAATAGGAAGGAAGAGCTTGTATTTACACAGCACCTTTCACATCTTCAAGTTGCCCCAACTCTCTCTGTGTCCAGTGATGTGGTTCTGAAGTGTAGCCATTGTGGTAATATAGGCAGATGCAGCAACCAATTTGTGTACACAGCGCCCTACAAACAGCAATTCGATGAACGCCAGATGGTCAGTTTATGGTGATGTTTGCTGGCCGGTTCGCTGGGAGAACTATGTGTTGTTCTTCCTTGAATTTAGTCATGAGATCTTTGAAGTCCATCTGAGCAGGCAGACAGGAAAATTAAAAAATATGCATGTAAAATAAAATATCATAAAATTTGCAGAAACATTTTTCATTCCGTACTTGTAACATTATTTTTATTTTTTTCCAGATTGCTACAAACATTCCTTTAAACCCAATCAAGCAGGATATGAAAAATGGAAAAATGCGTTATGTAGCGAATATCTTTCCTCACAAGGGTTATATCTGGAATTATGGAGCATTACCTCAGGTTAAGAATGATGAAACTTTGTGAACTTCTCTTCAGATACTAAGTTTTGTTGCTTATTTGGTAATTAACTGTTTTGGTGTTCCACAGAATTAATATTTAAGCTCTGTGTGATACTGAACTGTGCAGACAGGAAAGGACCAGGTTTGCCCTAAGGGCTATTTTGAGTGAGTTGTATTGTAACTGACCATGCTGCCCTCAACTGAAGGCAACTAATCTGCAGCTTTCCTGCTCCTGATTATTACAGTGGCCACTGATCTGAAATACATGTGGTAGTCTTGCCTTCAGTATGATGTCCAAAGATGTGCGGGTTAGGTTGATTGGCCAGGTTAAAAAAATTGCCCCTTAGAGTCCTGGGATGTGTAGGTTAGAGGGATTAGCGGGTAAAATATGTGGGAGTCGGGCCTGGGTGGGATTGTGGTTGGTGCAGACTTGATGGGCCGAATGGCCTCCTTCTGCACTGTAGGGTTTCTATGATCGTCCTTATTCTTTGATCAAAGCTTATCTTCCATAAATATGGCTCTCATCACCCTTAAGCTTTTAGAATTATGGTTTGGATCTTATTTTATTTTGTCAAATTATCTCAAAGGCTCTGTGAACCTAGTGTAATCCTGAAGAATGTCCCTATTAAAAGAAAACTCAGGAGAGTGGGTGGTTTACTGTGCAAGTGGCACTATGGAAGACCCCATGCACCCCGGACATTCTCTCTTCCACCTTCTTCCTTCGGGAAAAAGCGACAAAAGTCTGAGGTCACGTACCAACCGACTCAAGAACAGCTTCTTCCCTGCCGCTGTCAGACTTTTGAATGGGTTTACCTTGCATTAAGTTGATCTTTCTCTACACCCTAGCTATGACTGTAACACTACATTCTGCACTCTCTCGTTTCCTTCTCTATGAACGGTATGTTTTGTCTGTACAGCGCGCAAGAAACAATACTTTTCGCTGTATGTTAATACATGTGACAATAATAAATCAAATCAAAATCAAGATCAACACGATTGTCCATCAGTGTCAAAGACACCAGGGTATGAAGAGATTTAGTGTTTTGCTCATTCTGGATGTTGGATCTTTCCTGAAGATTGCTCAGAGGGTGAAGTACCTTAAAGGAATGAAGAAGACAAAAGCAAAAATGGTGGCCCAATTCTTTTCCTCGTGTATTAGTTATTTTCTCTTGTGTGCACGCACCTTAAGTTGGAACATTTTCACACTTTAGTCAGTGGAGATACTGGATAGCATTCTCCGATTTTGTTCACCCTGCTCCCACTGCCAGTGAGAATGGAGAATTTGGCGCTCAGCCAAAACTCATTCACTGTAGTGGCATCAGAGGATCCCAGCCGCAGGCGAGGTCAGACGTTTCCAACGACTATTTTAACTTCTTACCCATGCTTTAATTTTGTTTGACAGCTACTACTACCGCTTCTCGTTAGTCTAATTCTTAGAGTACCAGCGAGTGCAAAAAGAAAGGTTCTTCTGAGTATCAGGGAAGGAAATAGAAAGCTGTCACTGGCACTGTGAATCCAAGATCACTCTGTTCCCAGAGCAACCTTGAGGAGAATAGTAAAAATCAAAATAACGTTAGCAACAAGGTTGGGAACAGGGGAAATACAGGAAATGGAGAGGTAGGAGGATTATTAAAGTCACGAAATTATGAGTGAGGGGCTCTTAGAATTGCAATGTGTGCAGAGAATGCAAGTGTGAGGGCAGCTGAATTATATATTTAGCTGGTTGCATGATTGCTTTAAGAGCTGATAACATGATGATGATGTAATTAGGTGTGCTTCACAGGCTACTGTATAGTTTCAGTTTCTGTTCTGTGCAAAGAACATCTCTTTCAATAAACATGTTGTTGTTAGTTTGAATTTACATGTGCAAGCCACGTCTTTTTCTTTTTGCTTGAAACCCACAACCCCTCATATAGCTCGGACATGAAACTGACCTTACTCTTTAATTTACATATTGTTTAAAAATATTACACTGGAATGAAAATTATGCAGTGGGGCAAAAGATAGAGAAGCGTATTCTATTCTTCAGTCTTAGTATCTGTCAAATTTATTTTTCATTTATTCTTGGAGCGTGGCCAGTTGTGGCAAATCCAGATTTATTGCTCATCCCAAATTATCCCAAGAAGATGGTGATGAGCCTTCTCCATGAACTGCTGCAGTCCCTGTGCTGAAGGCATTCCATGCTGGTGTAAGTTAGGGAATTCAAGGATATTGGACCGGTGACAATGAGGGAACTGTGATACACATCCCTGGCACAAGTGAGAGACCTTCAAATGTAACTAAATACTGGGAGAAATACCCTAGGCACTGGAGCACACATCTAACTTATATCTTCCCATACATTCCAGTCTTCTGGTCCTAAAACATGGCAGCATTCCTCTCAACCATTTTGGAAGAGGAAATCTATTCTTACATCCACGGACTTGATTTAAGCTTCACCCCTAAAGCTATTAAAAGAGGAAATGTTGATGGAGCAGAGGAGTCATTGGAGCGAAGGCGATAGGAGACCGAGGGAAGGACACAGGGAATGAGGGTAAGGGTGCAAGACAGAAGGGAATGGGATAGGATATGATATAAGAGTATGTAAGAAATAGAATGAGGAATAGATCACACAATCCCAAGCCTGCTTTACTATTCAGTAAGATCATGGCTGATCTGATCAAGGCCTCAACTCCATTTCCCAGCCTGTTCCCTATAATCCTTGACTATGCTTCAAAGGTTTTTTCCAGTTTTTGAGGGCAATGGTTGTTTTCTTTTGCTTTTACAATGGGATTTTTGTGAAACATTATATATTTGATATGTGTTTTTATGTTTATCGATTGGTTATTTTTCAGTAATTAAGCAATTTAAACCAACCTACTTTGTGTTCACATCACATTTTTCTCATTTCTTGCAGGTAAGAGGCAGCTTTCAATGACTTGGAGACACATCGGACATTTTTCCATGTCCTGTGGATCCATCAGAAATGTTGTCCTCCTGAAACTTCAGACAATTTGATAAATACTTATAAAAGCAGATTTAAAAAGTAAAAGAAAGCAATGTAAAAGTAGATCAAATTGTTGAAGTAAGGTTGTGAAGACAAAATGTTGAAATGTGAAGGATGTTTAATAGACAATTTTACTACATGGGATCCTGGGATTTTCAATGATGTTTTGCATTCCATGAATCCATCAATTTTTCCATGAGAACTACAACCACATTTTTTACAGCCACACTAGGACGTGCACTATGGCCATTTGAAGAGCAATCCAGTTTGACTTAAAATTCTTTTACCTGACAGACTTGGGAAGATCCCTGTCACAAGGATCCTCATACAGACTGTGGTGGTGATAATGATCCAATTGATGTCTGTGACATTGGATCAAGGGTTAGTTTTTCAAACATTCTATTACTTAACCAAATTAATTTCCAGGAATCAATAGATATTAATACAGAGCCGGGTTAAAAATGACTGATTAGTCAGCTAGAAATTAATTAGTGGTAGCTTTCTCACGTCTGAATCAGAAGGTTGTGTGTTCAACGTTCACTACAGAGCACAAGGGGAAGTTGATGGTGTAGTGGTATCATCACTGGACTAGTAATCCAGACACCCAGGGTAATACTCTAGGGACCTGGCTCAAATCACACCACGGCAATGGTGAATTCAGTAGAAATCTGGAATTAATCATCATGACTTGATGGAATTTGCCATCCTTACCTGTTCTGGCCTACATGTGGCTCCAGATCCACAGCCATGTGGTTGAAATGGGAGTGAAAGGGCCATTAAGGATGGGCAATACAAGTGACACCCAAAAAAACATAATCCAGGCCAACATTTCAGTGCAATTTTGAGGGAGTTCTGCATTGTTGGATATGCAGTTTCTCGGATGAGTGTTAAACCCCCTCGGGCTGATGAAGAAGGACAGAGAAGTTCTCCCCAGTGTCCTGGACACTGTTATTCTTCAACTAGCATCACTAAAACAAATAATCTAGTTATTTCTCCCATTACTTTTTCTGTGTAAATTGGCTGCCACAAGTTTTTTGCAAAAATAACCATAACGGGAATTAAAATACAGAAATAAAGTGAGAATTCAGTTGAAATCATCCTTTAAAGTGAAGATTAAAGGGTTAATTTTAGGGAAATTGAAGTCGAACATTGAGATGGGGTGAGCTAGACATGGAAGGGGTTTATACGACAGCTAGGCTTTGAAAGAAACGGACACAATATTGTTGTTGTAAATCTGTTAACTTTACATCATGCACTGCACAAGAAAGCCTGCCACCAACAAATGGATTAGTCAAACTAAGCCATGTTGTTGTATATTTGCATTGTTCAATCATTGGAGAAAATGTCCGAAATGAAATCCACTAGGCTCTTATTGCAGCCGCACGTTTAGGATTTATGAAGGAACAGCGATATTTACCGAACTTATTTTTGTAGAGGATAATCCTGTAAAATATCTCCAGGGCGGCACAGTGGTTAGCACTGCTGCTTCACAGCTCCAGGGTCCTGGGTTCGATTCCCGGCTCGGGTCACTGTCTGTGTGGAGTTTGCACATTCTCCTCGTGTCTGCGTGGGTTTCCTCCGGGTGTTCTGGTTTCCTCCCACAGTCCAAAGATGTGCGGGTTAGGTTGATTGGCCAGGTTAAAAAAATTGCCCCTTAGAGTCCTGGGATGCGTAGGTTAGAGGGATTAGCAGGTAACATATGTGGGGGTAGGGCCTGGGTGGGATTGTGGTCGGTGCAGACTCGATGGGCCGAATGGCCTCCTTCTGCACTGTAGGATTTCTATGATTCTATAGATGGAAAACTTTCCTCAAACTTAAAAAAAATGTTTTGAGTGGGTTTATAAAAGGAGACTCACACCTCCTTTATCTTACTCATTATCTTCTCCTCAGGCCACATACTGCTTCTTGCTGAGAGTTGAGTTTCCTCTGAGTCAATGCTTGGGGTTGCATAAAAGGCGACATCATTAAACCGCTTGTCGTTGATAAAATCCTCTTTTGCAAAATCCTCTGAAAGGTTTGTGTTTAAGATGTTCTATAGAATCTTGGGAAATTTCTGTGCAAATAAAGAAAAAAATACTTCCATTTATATATACCTTTCACAACTTCCAAGACATCAAAAAGTCATTCACAGCCAATCAATTAAGTTTGAAATGTAGTTACTGTTCTAGGAACCACAGCAGTGAAATTTGCACACAGCAAGGTCCCATAAACAGCCATGTGACAGTGACCAAATTATCCATTGTAATGATGCCTGAGGGTTAAATGTTGGCAAGAAATTCCCCCTCTTCTGAATAGTGACATGATATCTTTATGCCCACTGGGGCCTCAGTTTAACACCCCATCCGAAAGGCAGCACGTCATAAGAACTGGAGAAATGTCAGTTTAGACCCCTAGGTTATGTGCTCAAAATCTGAAGTGGTGGTGGGGCTAGAATTCACAATTCTCTGATGCAGAAGTGATATTGGTATCACTGACCTACAGCTGGCACCTAAATAACTGAAGCAACCTTATCAGCCTGCCTCCAACAGTTCAGAAACTGTGTGTGTGTGTAAGATATGGCAGTTGCTGATAAATATGTTGATTGTTGACATGCTTGCATGCCCTTTGTTAACGACTAATTTGGCAAAGTTTGCCACAGATTTCATCAAAATATCTGAGTAAAATGATTACTTCCTGGTTTTCACAGAATTAACTAAGAAAGAGTACAAGGTAAAATTTTGGAAAATAAGTTTAGCCTCCCAAAGCTGAACTGTTGATTTTAGCTAGGATGTTGAGAGACCCGTGCCTCCTAAGCAATAAAATCTCATGGCAATGTAAGCCAGAGAGGCTGGGAAAAATGCTAAATGATAATGGATTGAAGAGTTAACTGCTCAAACAGGAAATTCACACTCAGGATAAAGAGGAATATCATTTGGGCTTAATTTTAGCTTACATAACATAAGAAATAGGAGCAGGAGTAGGCCATCTAGCCCCTCGAGCCTGTCCCGCCATTCAATAAGATCATGGCTGATCTGAAGTGGATCAGTTCCACTTACCCTTAAACTGATTATTACATTGGGGTGCATTGTAATAATTATACGGTGGTACTATGCATTTGTCTCCCAGATTCTGCTGTGCTTGAAATCAAAAGTATGTAGTTCCTCTTTGATTGAGGTGGTTTGAATGTTCTTTCCTGACCAATGTTCACTTAATTTGTGGTGAGCTCAGGAATTGAATAGAAAGTGTTTATCACTGTATTTAGCTGCTGGTTATATCAGATGTACCAGTATGATTTTCCTCAATCTTAGATGAGGGTAGACTACAGTTTAGGCTATAAACTACACAATGGATTTATTAACCAGCAACAGGATAAGTGAACAGAACTAAACAGTAGACTTACAAGCATTAGTAATGTGGGACGGGACACCTGTCTATCGAGCGGATTTTCACAGTAACCTCATGTAGTATTAATGTAAGCCTTCTTGTGACACTAATAAACTTTAAACCTCAATGAGAGAACTATCAATGCATTATCATTATATTTTCATATGAGATTTAACTGCTGTATTTTCACTTTTTCTACCAGGTATGTTCTTGTGGTGAAGTTATTCAGGTAAAAGTGTTGGGAGCATTGGCTCTTATTGATGAAGGGGAAATGGACTGGAAAATCATTGCTATCAACCTCGAGGACCCGGAAGCACAAATGTTTCATGGCAAGTTCAACTAGTCTAGAATGTTTATTGCCTTTAACACTGAGGGAGTTACATGATGGATTGACCAACCAGTGACAGTCGTTCTTGTTGAGGGAGGATAGAGGAGGTAGGCAGGTGGCTTCAAGGTGACACTCCTAGTAATGAAAGCTCTGAAGCAATGATTCCTTTGTCACAGCATTTATAACCTGCAACCCAAAATCCAGTTGGTTTGCAGTACTCCAATGTACTGTTAATGATTAAGCTGCCAGCCTGGCTCACCAATGACTGCTGGGTGTGTTGGTCTGTCACTGAGCATTCAAATTCTCCTTATATAGTTGCAGCTAAAGCTCTAAGGCTATGATGTAACAGGTAGTCCGGCCTGAGCTGGTGGTGAAGTGGAACACCTACCTACACTTCACTCCCTTCCAGTGTCAGGGCCAGAAAATCACAGCCTAAGATGATGGTCGTCCCACTTTAGAAAGACTGTAGTGAAATTTTGTTTTAGGGCACAATTCTCCCATAGGATTTCTAAGTGTTGTCCACGGTGGGAAAACCAGTGATATTCCCGCTGGGAGGATCAGTGCCATTCAGTTTGCAATTCAACCACACTTAGAAATTCTTTTGGAGCCTGGGGAGATTCTCACTGAATTCTCCCACGCTTAGAATTTTTTTGGACTGGGGACCTACAGATGCTGGCAAGACCGGCACCTCGGAGATCGGGCTGCCCTTGCCCTGATTTCAAAGTTAAGTTACAGGTGCCCCACCCCTTATCCCACCATGGACATTGTGAAACTCCGCAGATATGAGGAACACCTCCAACCCTAGACCCCAGAGAGGCAACCTCCCATAATCCGCTCCCCCCACCCAACCACAACACACAGACATGAAGGTGGGGTGTGGGGGTTCCCCCACACCCCATCCTTTCTCGGCAGCATTGGGTAATCACCCCCCCTTCATCCAGTTAGCGGAACCCCACCACTGTTTCAGGACCCCCCTTTTGGCACTGCCAACCTGGCACTCTGGAGGGGTCAACCTGGCTCTGCGATCATGGCTCTGCTGTGGCCATCACGACTGGTTTCCATTTTTGGAAATCTGTAATAAGTGATGCCAGGTTTCCCCTGCCCCTAAAGGTTGGAGAATCCTGAGAGCGGGGAGAATCCATCTTAAAACCGACACAGCATATTCAAATGATGTAATGACAGCTATTTGGTTCCCGCCCTCACTGGGATTAAATTGGCACTCGAATGCGGGGAAAATTCCAAAGCAGGTTCTCCCCGGGGCTGAACCCGCTGTACCTCCTCCCCACAATTCTCCAGTCCCATGCAGCCCCAGCTCGATCTGTGCATGAACGTGCAAGGCTGGGGAATCACCCCCTTAGAATCAAAAATAGAAAGAATTGCAATTAACTTACTGCTAGAACAATATAAATAAGGCCTCAAAACTCAAGGCCCCAATACCCTAGGCCTAGGCAGAGCTCAGAGTGGTAATCATACATTTGTACAGTGCAGAAGGAGGCCATTCAGCCCATCGAGTCTGCACCAACCACAATCCCACCCAGGCCCCACCCCCACAACTCCATGTATTTACTCTAGCTAGTCCCCCTGACACTAGGGGCAATTTAGCATGGCCAATCAACCTAACCTGCATATCTTTGAACTGTGGAAGGAAACCAGAGCACCTGAAGGAAACTCCACACAGACAGTGACCGGAGCCGAGAATCGAACCCGGGGGGGGGGGGGGGGGGGGGTCCCTGGCCCTGGCCCTGTGCCACCGTGCCGTCCTCTTTCTCCCTGTAGCCAGACTCTCTCAGATAAAACAGGAAATGCTGTTGGCAAAGGGCGCATCCATAAAGATAAGTGACAGGACAATGTTTTGGGTAAGTGGCCTTCTCAGAACTGAAAACTGAAAGATATAAAAAAGACAGCTTTCTATTCTGGAGAGGTTTTATCAAAAAGCTAATCAGATGCTGGCAGTACTATTTTGTATTTGTATTTACTGAATTTTAAAAAAAGATTATCTCAGACTTCCAACATCTGTAGTTCTTTTTCTTTTTCATGAAATTTGACTTGTCTGACCCAATCTGGAGCTATTGTGGGACTGTTTTTGAGTAAACCTTCCCTTTGAAGTGGTTGCTCCATGCAAGATTGGGTGTGTGTGTGTACACATACAAACGGCCTAATTCTTGCAAGCAGTAATCAGATGAAACAGGCTGCAATGCACATACAGCTGCCAGATCCCCCAGTGAAAACAGTTTAGCAGAAGATTGGATTTCTCCCCTGAGCCATATTTTAGTGATGGCCTACCACCTTAATTAAGATGACACACGTCTGGACTGTGGGCCGGGATTATCCGGATCTTCCTACAATGGATGTGGCGAGCCATTGGCCGATGGGATCTTTTGGACCCGCGGACCCACCCTGCAGCTAGGGAAACCCGCTGCAAGAGGTCAACTTTGATGGGACCAGATGTTGCCAGTGGGAGAGGCTGGAAAATTCTGAGTTACTTGTGATTTTTAGACCAGATAAATTTCTAACTGACCACAAATATTTCTTCATTCTCACTAAAGTGTAGAAAACTATGCAGTGCAAAAAGTCATTTTTTTTAAAGTAAAGTTTATTTATCAGTCACAAGTATGCTTACATTAACACTGCAATGAAGTTACTGTGAAAATCCCCTGGTCGCCACACTCCAGCATCTGTTTGGGTACACTGAGGGAGAATTTAGCATGGCCAATGCACCTAACCAGCATGTCTTTGGACTGTGGGAGGAAACCGGAGCACCCAGAGGAAACCCACACAGACACAGGACGAACGTGCAAACTCCACACAGACACAGGACGAACGTGCAAACTCCACACAGACAACGACTCAAGCCGGGAATCAAATCCAGGTCCCTGGCGCTATGAGGCAGCAGTGCTAACCATTGTGTCACCGTGCCGCCCCATTTTGACACAGTTTCTTAAAACTCTCACAGTGAATGTAACTGTGTTCGACCACTGTCGCATTAAACTTTAAAGTCACCAAGAATTATCAGAAAAATAACAATTCGAGTTAGACAAATGTAAAATGGTTTTCAGTAAGGCTTTGGCTCCTTGCAACCCCTTCTCCATGTTATAGTGTCCCAATACTTGGTAACTGTGGCCAGCATTCACCAAGTGTTCTGATTGCTGTGTGTACCTCATTTGGTTTCAGTATGAGCTTCACAAAGAAGTCTGTATAAGCATCCTGTGAATGTGGCACAAGTGTTGTGTACGACACATGGTTCGTGTGTGTTCAGCTGTTGCTAAACACAGCTGCTTTTCAAAGGCTGCATTGGCTGAATGATGTGAAACTTCATTGCAGCTATGGTAGTTCTCCCTTTCCTAAACTGATTGAAATGATGTTTAGGCTGAACATGTATGTTTGTTTATATCAGTTAAGAGCACTTAATAAAGAATTCACACTTGAAGTAAAAATAACGAAAGAAACAACTTGCATTTATATAGACCGTTTCAAGTCTCGGGTCATCCCAAGATGCTTTACAGCTGATTAACTCTTGCTGTGAAGGTACTGTGTAAACAAATTCAGTTACCAATTAACGCACAGAACGGTCCCACATATAACAGTGAGATAAATGAGCAAATCATTTTTTATTTAGTTGCTATCGAGGGGTAAGTATTGACCAGGAGACTGTGGAGACTGCCCTGCTCTTCTTAGAATTGTGTCTTTGGGACAGCAGCTCGGTGTAACATCTCATCCAACAGATGGCACCTTTGACTGTACAGGAATCCTTCAGCATTGCACTGAAACATTGGCCTAAATTATGTGCTCTAGTACTTCTGGAGTGGAGCTTGAATCCAGATTTAGAGATGGACATTCCACCGCTGAGTCAAATGGTACAACTTTTAATAAACCAGGAAGACAAAGTTGATTGCAATATGTGCTTTAATTGTACTAAATTGTCATGGATACAGAGTAGTGTTTAAGTGCTGAAAAAAACATATTACAATCATTTGTCATATCCCTTCTGAGCACTGTAAACTAAATGTTTGTTCAACTTCGAGTATCATTATCTTCTAACTCCATGAGGTTTTGGGGCAACATCGGCTGATAAATTTTAGAAAGTTTAAAAGGAAAGGTACATTTCAGCTTCAACCAGTTACGCATTCCATTGAAGTGTAGATTACAGGAGTCAACCTCTCGGGTCTCTGGTCTAGCATTGGTCTTTTCAAAAGGAAAAGACGGAATGCATTAAAGCCATTTTTTCAATGAATGTTGTTCTGCTGCGTTGTGGAAATGTTGCTTTTATTGTGAATTACATTTTTGATTTACAACCCACAGATATTGGTGATGTCAGGAAATACAAGCCAGGCTACCTGGAGGCCACTGTAAATTGGTTTAAATTATACAAGGTTCCTGATGGGAAGCCAGAAAACCAGTTAGGTTTCAATGGAGAATTCAAAGACCGGGTATGCTTTATTTTGAATACGGTGTTCCTTGCAACTTTTGCAGTGTAGATGAATCAGTGAGGAGGTTGGGGTGAATACAATGGATGATGCATGAACAGATTTAATGTTTCATCTCCATGTTTACAAACGCCTAACTGCCTAATTTATTTTGTGTTCCTGCAGAAGATATTCATTCTGCCCAAACTCCCTAAAATGAGAAAAATACTTGTGTTTATGTAGTGCCTTTCACAATATCCAGATGTCCCGAAATCCTTTAGAGCTACAATGAGGACTACAATTCAAAATTACTTCATTAATGTAGGAAATGCAACAGCCAATTTGTGCACAGCAACCTGCCACGAAGAGCAATTTGCTAATGACCAGATAATCTATTTCTTAGTAATGTTGATTGAGAAATAAATATTGGCCAGGACACTGGGAATAATTCCCCTGTTCTACTTCAAAATAGCTGATGGCATCTTTTAGTAACTTGTCGGGGAGGTTTCCGCTGTGTCCTAATGCTGCTGCTGCCCTGCGTTTACTTGCCTGCTAGTGGGCCGAACCCATTGAAAAACCAGATGGGGCCTCAGTTTAATGTCTCATCTGAAAGACAGCACCACCAACAGCACAACACTACCTCAGTACTGCACTGGAGTTTGAGTTTCGATTTATCTGCTCAAGTCTTGGATTGTGACATGAAACAACAACATTCTGGCACAGAAGCGAGAGTGCTACCCATTGAGCCATGAACCACTCGACCAAGCGAAATTTCCAACAGTGTCAAGTTAATTTATAATTTTCCTGGTTTATGAATTGATTATTATATGCAGTGGAATTCTATGACAGCATTTTGTTTTAATTTTTTCCCAAACTATACCGTTTACTTTCTATTTTTGTGTAAAACCGAACTCCAAACTTCCTACTAACTCCCATCTCCACACTGCCTAGGCAGAGTCCACAAACAATGACCCCTGCTGAATTCAAGCTATTAGGACTCTGCAGCATCAGTAAGTGTGAATTGTTGCAGGAATGTCTACATATCCTTTATTGTCTTCCAGGATGTTTGGTTCAGACACCCCATCATATTTAATTGGTGAATTTAAAATAAGTTTTTAAAGTCTATTTAATTGTGCCACAAGTAGGCTTACATTAACACTGAAATGAAGTTCCTGTGAAAATCCCCTAGTTGCCACACTCTGGCACCGGTTCAGGTACACTGAGGGAGAATTTAGCATGGCCAATGCACCCAACCAGCACATTTTGGGCAGCACGGTAGCACAGTGGTTAGCACTGCTGCTTCACAGCTCCAGGGACCTGGGTTCGATTCCTGTCTTGGGTCACTGTCTGTGTGGAGGTTGCACATTCTCTTCGTGTCTGCGTGGGTTTCCTCCGGGTGCTCCGGTTTCCTCCCACAGTCCAAAGATGTGTGGGTTAGGTTGATTGGCCATGCTAAAATTGCCTCTTAGTGTCCTGAGATGTGTAGGTTAGGGGGATTAAAATATGCAGGGATATGGGGGTAGGGCCTGGGTGGGATTGTGGTCGGTGCAGACTCGATGGGCCGAATGGCCTCTTCCTGCACTGTAGGGTTTCTATGATTTCTTTCAGACTGTGGGAGGAAACCGGAGCACCCGGAGGAAACCCACGCAGACACGGAGAAAATGCAGACTCTGCACAGACAGTGACCCAAGCCGGGAATCGAACCCAGGTCCCTGGAGCTGTGAAGCAGCAGAGCTAACCACTGTGTCACCATGCCACTCCATAAGTTTTATTCTATAGGCACATTTTAAAACCACTTCTGTCCATGGAAATATAATCAAATAAATCCAAGAAAGTGGCTGTTTTTTCTAAGTTCCCATTTATTGACCCTGCCGGTGAGGTTTATGCTGTCTGCTACTGGTACCAAAATGGTATTTCTTTCACACACATTTAAAACTCTGCTGTAAATTGCAAAGGAAACACTGGCTCCCAACTGTAGTATATGTGTAGAAAAGTCATATTAAAAATAGCAGTTACTGGAAATAATTTTTCTCATATACTTTCCTAAATAGGAACATTTTCTTGTGCAAAACTAATTATATATCATTCAAAATCAAAGAGTTGGGAAAATTGTTCCCTTTTAAATTTATTGTCCCTCTTTTACCATTTTTAAACAATTTTACTGATAACTTTGACTATTCAGAGTCATGCAGATGGATAAACTTCATGCTTGTATTTTATTTGTAGAATTTTGCTATTGAAGTAATTAAGTCTACTCACCAATACTGGCAATCTTTAATCTGTAAGAAGACTGATGGAGGTGGTATTAGTTGGTGAGTTTAAATAATCTCTAACTATAATGGTGGTTGAATATTTTTAAGAAACCTTAACAGATATTTGTAAGGGTTTATTGTGTATTGCAATGCATTCACCTCAAAGTCAATTCCAAAATGAGTAAACATAACTTGTATTAAATTTTGTTCATTAATTTAATTCCTGACATGCAGAACCATCTTTGTTGCTGTGTATATAGGGAAAACTGACCTGCTACATCTTACAGATACCCAAGAGCGCAGATCTTGTTATCATCATAGAAATCATAGAAACCCTACAGTGCAGAAGGAGGCCATTCGGCCCATCGAGTCTGCACCGACCACAATCCCACCCAGGCCCTACCCCCACATATTTACCCGACTCTAAGGGGCAATTTTTAACCTGGCCAATCAACCTAACCCACACATCTTTGGACTGTGGGAGGAAACCGGAGCACCCGGAGGAAACCCACGCAGACACGAGGAGAATGTGCAAACTCCACACAGACAGTGACCCGAGCCGGGAATCGAACCCGGGACCCTGGAGCTGTGAAGCAGCAGTGCTAACCACTGTGCTACCGTGCCGCCCGGAGTGATTGAAACGATTAGCATAGGCAACATTTTAGTGGAAGCTAGATATGTACATGAGGGAGACAGGAATAGAAGGATATATTGATAGGGTGAGATGAACCCAGCTACTAGTGCACACAAACCAGTGTGTATCAGTGCTAGACCCACCACCCCCCGCCCCCCCCAAATAAATGGGGAAGTTAGCAGCATAAGGGCATCCAGCTGTAAAATCACCCACCCAATCCATAACTAGTGGTTGATTTGATGGGTGAACAAATAGCAATGTGGTGACAATGGAAAAGCTAAAAGAGAAAGAAAGGAAGGAAGGCTGAGGTGAGATGAAGTAAATGGAGAGGGGGGAGGTTCATGTGGAACATAAACATTGGCATGGTCCAAATGACCTGACTGCAAGTTCTGTGCAATTCCCAATTCAAACCAAAACCTGCCGTTCATGACATTTATTTCTTCTGAGTGTACCTGGACATGAGATGACATGGTTATTACATCATCAGTCACTTAGTTTGGCGGAATTAAGAGCTGGGAGGGAATTATTACAATGTTATGGTCCCTGTATGTTAATTTGTTTCACTTCTTTCCATTTTCAGCTTTTGTCTTTAATATTATACAGGATAATTCAAAATAGCCAATCTTTGCTGAGAATATAACCTCAAAATCTTGCATTACAAACCAGTCGGAAGATATGAACTGCTAAGAGCTGGGCAGTACCATGGAAAATGAATCAGCACTTAATCATTTTTTAATTCTTGTAACTATAGTTGTAAATGTTATTGCTTGAACTTTATGGAGCATATTTAATAATAATTTTTTTTAACCTCAGCAAAAATGTGTCAATTGATGACAGCCCCTTCTGTTGTAGTCACGAAGAAGTAGAATCGATAGTACAATCGGTAAGTAGGAGTCTGTTTATAGTAATGCAGTAATGTTAAAGGTTATTTACATGCTTTGTTTAGAAAGACAGTGGCTGCGATTCTCAGGGTTCGTTTACAGCGGGAGCAAATCCCATTATGGCTGTTTACTCTCATGAGAGAGCCGTAACAGGAATTGTGGCGGCGAGATCTCAGTTCAAGATCTTCCCCACCGGCGAAGTAGTTGTCTTCACACACAGGGGGACTTTGTTGCACATAAATCATAGCTGTCAATTCTTGCTGCCTGTATCCTCCTCACTCACATCAAGTTCTGTTCACTCATCACCCTTGTTCTTGCTGACCAGTTAAACAGTGATTTCATTTTCAAGTTTTATCCCTGTTTTCAAACCTCTTCATGGTATCACCCTTTCATATCTCTGTAACCTCCTCAAATCCCATAACTCCCTGAGAATTTTATGTTCCTCCAATTCTGGTGCCATGCGCATCCTCAATTTTAATCACTTCACCATTGGTAGCTGTGGCTTCAGCTGCCTGGAATATCCTCCCAAGACCATCTGCCTCTCCACTTCTCTCGACTCCTTTAAGACACTTTATAAAACTTTGACTAAGCTTTTGCTCACCTGCCCTCATATTTCCTTATGTGGTTCAGTGTCAAATTTTGTGTCCAGCTCTCCTGTGAAGGCCTGTCGGAAATGTTACAATGTTAAAAGTGCAATATAAATGATATTTTCTGTTATTAATGGTAGGGTAAGCAGTGATTGTTGAGGTGTTTGTGATCCTGCTCACCTGCATGAAGGATAGAGAGATAGGAGAAAAAAACTTTCTTTTCAAAATTTAGTTTAGTTCCAAATAACTAGATTGCTGATTACCAGTCCTTGTAATCCCTGGACACTCAATCTTTACTGTAACAGTTTTCAGAACTTGGGTTAAGGTATGCAGAAAAGGAATAGATATCAGCATGATGCAGATTGTGGGTTAGATCTTCAGAATTTTCATGCTCAATATCTGAGTGTATAGTGGTCATTAGCAACCAGAAATGGGTTTGAAAATCACACGCCAGATCTCAGTTCGTTTCGTGGACCTGGTGTTGAAAGGAGCAGGATGTGCTTATTTGCATTGTAATATTTCAGTAATGTTGCAGTGATGTCATTTGGATGTGTGGGCGAAATATCTCTCTCACCACTGATCATGCTACCAATCACAGGTATTTCCTGTGTGTGACTTGACCATTAAATTAAAATGAACTCAACCCAGAATGTAAGTTCAGTGCAGTGCACGTGAGTGTGATTTGCTGCATTACCCACTTTGAGTCAGGCTTACACCTCTCAGGAAAATTTGCACTTTTAATTCTCCAAACCTTCACCCACACTTCTCATGCTTTTTAAAATTTGTCCTCGGGATGCAGGCAATGCTGACAAAGCTGAATTATTGTCCACCCTTGAACAACTGCATTCCTTGTGATGATGCCACTCCCAGTGATGTTAACTTCGAACCAGTCAGCAATTTCTGCCCTTTCTTCCCATATGTTGTGAGTGTAGTGTTGCATCTGATGTCCAAAAGTATGTCCCATTTCACTTCTGCATTGTGTGGGGGAATACCAGAGATCGGGGCGGCACGGTAGCACACGGGGCGGCACGGTAGCACAGTGGTTAGCGGCACGGTAGCACAGTGGTTAGCACTGCTGCTTCACAGCTCCAGGGACCTGGGTTCGATTCCTGGCTTGGGTCACTGTCTGTGTGGAGTTTGCACATTCTCCTCGTGTCTGCGTGGGTTTCCTCTGGGTGCTCCGGTTTCCTCCCACAGTCCAAAGATGTGCGGGTTAGGTTGATTGACCAGGTTAAAAATTGCCCCTTAGAGTCCTAAGATGCGTAGGTTAGAGGGATTAGCGGGTAAATATGTGGGGGTAGGGCCTGGGTGGGATTGTGGTCGGTGCAGACTCGATGGGCCGAATGGCCTCCTTCTGCACTGTAGGGTTTCTATGATTTCTTCTATGATTGCCTATTCAACCAGGTTGTGGGCAAGCAGTATGACTGACATTGATACGAGGATGACACTTCTGCTTTGTGTTAAGAAACTTCAAGAGTTGTATCCTAACCCTTGTGCACATGTGACCTGTATTAGCCAGCACTGTAGTGGCAGTGTGTGTTGAGAATTCTGTTCAGAGGGTCACATTTGGTGATGATTGGATCAAACTAATGCCAATCCTCTGATCTTGGGGTCTCCAGGACACCTTGTGGCATTGTTTGTTCTGAGAAAAGTTATTAGTTGCACAAAGTTTGTGAAAGCAGCAAAGCTCAAGTTGTCTCTTTCCATTTTGATTTATCTCTCCCAAGCCATGATGTCCAAGGCAGTGCATGGTCTGTGACCACTATTTCATTGAAATCCCTCAGTAGGCAAAGATGTTCTGACTTCAGGATTCTGCTGATAGCAGTATAAAGCTCCTTATAGAGCTGGTCTTTTGCCTCTGTAATAGAGCACAGTCTTGCAGCATAGATACTCATGAGGTTAACTGACCCTGTTTGAGTCGAAAGGTAAATGGAGAGAGCACGTTCTGAACCACTTGTGGGAGTTCTATCATCAAGAATAGGGAGTTCCTTACACAAAATCTACACCTTACTCATGTGTTTCCTCAAAACTCTTCTCCTGCCAGATGAATATGTAATGTTTTTCTTTCAGTGATCCACTCTCTGTGAACCTGGCCCTTCGTAGGGAAGCTATGTCGATGTTCAGCTTACCAAGTTCTATTTGATCACAGCTGCCTTGCACGTGTTATGGAGCAGCTGCAAGTCACTGTCAATCCTGACATTCCAGCTTGTCAGACGAAAAGTTGGACACTTTTTGTTTGTTTGTCTGGTGTGATGAATTTCATCCACTTGCTGAGTAGAAGCTCTAAGTTCCAAGCTCCCATTGAAGCAACTGAACTGCGGCGGGCCAGCACCTTAATAGTCAACGGCTGCCATCTTGAGGTGTGCTGTGGCTGACCAGTGGGGTGTGATGATCCTCCTGATATCAGAGAAAGCCCATAGCACCTATTCTCTATGCCAAACAAGTTGGGTTTATTACTTAATCACTGTCTCCCATGTTGTGTTAACACTCTGCAGGGAAGCTGCAGTATCCTCTCCAGTGCACAAACCTGGACAAAATCTATGGAGACCCTGGGCTGCTCAAATTTCAGGGTCCCCTCTCCAACCTCCCCAGTTGAGTCTAAAGGATTGCAAAGCACTATGTTTGGCCCTGGCTGGGTTGCAGGAGCCGCTGGACAGATGACATATTTAGACATCAGCCCACCTTTGAGCTCCACTTCAGATTTTTTTTGTCAGGATTTACTCCCTTTGCCTTCAGCTATTCCAAGATATCCATAAAGCATGGAGCTATCCGTCTCTACCTGGGAGTTTGGTTCATGAGTGCCAGGCAGGTCCACAAGCCAATGGACCTGCACGTAGCATGTCTCGGGTTCCTCTGAAACTTTATCCTGGGGCTGCGACGGACCCAGCTTCCATGTGTCATTTTGAGGGATGCATGAAGAGGCAATGTGATGACTTGGTTTTAGTATTATAAACATTGACAGACTTTTCGATTCTACACTTGGCTCCAATTCAAACAATGTACATTTTACACTATTTGCATTCAAATAAAAATGTCCAAAAGTAAAGAAAAGGAGTGCAGTATTCAGCTGTGAAGTTACAGATCCACAGGATGAGTCAGTACACAAGAGAAATATTCATTGTATTTTGTTTTACAGGCACCAAAATATGTCAAATCAAACAGTATCCCAGATGACGGTATGATATTATTATAGTGTTTATCAATTAATTTACCTTCTGAACAAATTTATAATGATATTAATATAAAGGTTTTTGAAGCAGACAGGCAGTTCTTTTCATCAATGTGCGGGAATTGTTGACTTGAGTTGGCAGCCCGTTTCACACCCCTCCTGATTTTCATTTCCATTAAATTCATCCAATGAGCCTCTGACTCATTACCACCTGTTCTACACGATTGGACAAAATCAAGATCTATTCCAATGGATAAGCAAGGTGCAAATGTTTAAATTACCTTTTAAGTTCAGAAGAATTAAGATTTAACATAATATTCAAGAGTAGTGAACATGTGTGAAGGAGAAGCTAGAATAGAACATGAGGGAGAAAGGAATAGAAGGATATGTTGATAAGGTGCGATGGAGTATGGTGAGTGGAGGCTCACGAGCAGCATGAACTCCAGCGTGGATCTGTTCTGCCAAATGACCTGTTTCAGTGCTGTCAAATTCTTTGTAACACCAGATCCAATTCCCAATCTGTTTTGCCATTTTGAAATTGTCAGCCCAGGTCATCTGTGGGTCATTCCCTGACTTCTGTCCCTCATTCACTTCAGCCTGTTTTTCCTCCTTTATGTCCTCAATTATTTCTGCCTCTCAATCCCTTCATTTGCATTTAGATATATACAGATTTGTAATATCTGTCTGTCTGTATCTCTGTCTACATTCTGATCACTTATGGACACTTTAAGCACCTTTCTCAGCCGTCTTCATCTTCATTTACATTCCCTTTGTCCAAATACAGCCCCTCCCCCAACCCTGATTTTGTTTTGCTCTTAACTCTGACGAAGAATCATCCAGACTCGAAATGTTGGCCCTACTCTCTCTCCACAGATGCTGTCAAACTCGCTGAGATTTTCCAGCATTTTCTGTTTTTGTGTCTATATCTCTGTCTCACTCCTTCACTTCTGGACATAGTTTTCCCCACCTACTCAACTTTCTACTCCATTTCTGATTCTCTCATCCATTTTTACCTCTTTCTATCTGCCTTTCTCCCTGTGCTTTTATATCTTTTCACTTTATGCTTTCTTCCAATATCTTCTTACTCTACTGTGTTTGCATCACTCATGTGGTTGCCTCTGTACCTACTGGCACTCGGGCAAGGAGAAAGATAAAGTAACATCCAGATTCAGACAGGCTATTGGTAGCATCATTGGCAGCACATTATTGAGCACTAATTGTAAAGGGATGTCTTGAACCTTGGGAAGGGGTAGCCTGAGCAGATTTTGTTTGCTAGTCTTCCATTAGGAGTGCATTTTGTTGGACGGGAAGGATGTTAACATTTTCAGGCTTAGCAAAACTATATGAGCCTTTTTAAAGTTCAAAAGATCGGGTGTTGGGGCCACTACCGTTCTTAATATATATTATTGGACTTGAGGATACTGGGCACAATTTCAAAGTTTGCAGGTGACACAGAAATCGGAAATATAGTAAACTGTGGCGATGGCGGGGGTGGTGGTTTGGATGGAAACAGGTTTCAGGAGGGAATGGAAACAAATGTGAAATTTGAAAAAAAAGGCAGAAGATATTTAACACAGAACTGTTGAATGAATGAGTTCATTTTGGAAAGAAGGATAAGGAGAAAATATAAAATAATTTCAAAGGGGGTTCAGGACTCTATGTGGTGGTGTAAGTACACAAATAAGGACAAGTTGAGAAAGATGTAAAGAAGGTTCTGGCATCTTTGGCTTTATGAATAGAATACCAAAGCAATGACATTCTAAACCTTGAAATGAGATTGATCAGCTGGAATTTGTAGCCAATTCTGGGCACCAGACACTGGAAAGGAGGTCAAGGCTTTTCAGAAGGTGCATAAACTAGAGAAATAGGGGTTGTTTTCCTTAAGCAGCGAAGGTTAAGGAGAGATTTGATGCAGATGTTCAGAATCACAACAGAGGTCGGTAACCAGAGGTTATGGTAAAGAATCATAGAAACCCTACAGTGTAGAAGGAGGCCATTCGGCCCAGCGAGTCTGCACCGACCACAATCCCACCCAGGCCCTACCCCCACATATTTACCCGCTAATCCCTCTAACTACACATCTCAGGGACAATTTTTAACCTGGCCAATCAACCTAACCCGCACATCTTTGGACTGTGGGAGGAAACCGGAGCACCCGGAGGAAACCCACGCAGACACGAGGAGAATGTGCAAACTCCACACAGACAGTGACCCGAGCCGGGAATCGAACCCGGGACCCTGGAGCTGTGAAGCAGCAGTGCTAACCACTGTGCTACCGTGGAAAAAGAACAAGAGTAACATAAGGAAACATTCTTTTTTACACAGCAAGTTGTTTTGATGTGGAATGCACTGACTGAAATTGTGGTGGAAACAAATTCAGTAATAACTTTCAAAAGGGAATTGGATAAATACTTGAACAGAAGAAATCACAGAAGCATGGGGAAAGAGCAGGGACTGGAACTAATTGGGTAACTGTTTGAAAGAGCTGGCACAAGCACATTAAATCATACAATACCACCTTCTGTGCTGTATTATTCGATGGTGGTCTGGTCAAAGTCTAACCACAACATACCTCTGAACCATATATGAAGTAAGGACTTAACTCATCAGTATGGCTTATTTCCATATGGGGCAGATATTCATCAACATCAGAGTAAGGTTTTATTTTTAACAGTGAAAATGGGAACACTCCACCTCAACTGAGTGCACTGAGCTACATGGATTTTGTTTTTCTTTTTCCTTCAAGTTTCAAATTTTTGGATGAAGAAGTGAGCTTTCATGTTGCATATTTGTTCTTGTGCAACCATTTGTTTATGCTAAATTGTGTGCTTTTTAACCATCTTTTAACTGCAAATACTGGTTCCACTACTGTAAGTCATGGTTTCGATGCGAGGAAATGCACCAGAGAGTTGCTGCTGGAGGCAGAGTTGGTGCACTTTGCTGCTTTGCTCTCATCCCAGGTCTTGGTGCACTCCTCACCTCCTCCATTTTGGGAACTTCTGCACTTAAGACATCTGTCGACCTAGCAAGGCTTTTTGGAATTTGGAGTTTAGAGTGAGGGTGACAGTTGTACAGGTCAGTGTCTATAGAATTGCAGTGCGCAATTTGTGGAATGAATAGCCTCTTGTCTGCTCCCCACATTGCACAGTAGAGGAAATAAATATCTTTATTTGATTCAAGCATTGTGTGAAAAATGTACTTGTCAATTCATTACTACCCAGTAGGAGCCCACTGTAAAACGGCAGCAGCAGGAATTGAAGAGACAAGCAAGGGAAGATGAGCAATGTTTCAACATGGCTACTTGGTCGACCTCTGCCCTTAAAATAACATTGTTATGTTGAAGTCTTTGAAAGGCATCTGGAATTAATGTTAAACACACTACTCTATTTTGAGTGACAGAAGTGATCTTACGTAGTTTTCTTTCTTTCTCCAGTGAACATGTGGTACTTCCTCAGCAAGTGAATGTTGACCACATTACTATGTGAAACAACCAATTTCCAAAAACTGATAATCCAAATTGTGTGAAACCACAAACCATGAAATTGATCAGCAATTGATCTTCAAGAAAAAGTCCTGATTGGCAATCAACCATTGCTTAATGATCAAAAGGAGCAGTGGTGGAAACTGTTGAGAGAGGTATCGACCAACCTGTGTGTGGATACTATTTGTAAAAGATTAATTTCTTTTTTCATTCTTCCGAAATGTGATAAGTAATTATTTTTCCTATATTGTTGGTTCTCTGTGGTAGTGCACCACGAAAATAAAAAAGTACACTCCTTGATTCATTTTCCATTGTCCCAGTCAAAAGTTGAATTTAGAATAGCTTCTAAAATACTATACAACACTAATGTACATTTTATGTTAATTATCTTTTTTGATTCTTGTTTTGATATTGTTTCTATCCAGGATTATGCAAGGGTTAATTTGACATATATTCATTAGTAGTTGGTACCTTTGTTATCAGGAACTCAGGTGTGCCTTGCTTATGATTTCACACGCATTGTGGAATCAGTAAGCTAAGCATTTCAGGCAGCATGGCAGTGATTTTCATACCTTCCCTCACAGCAGGGCAGAGATCTAACCCCAGGCAAGCACACTCAAAATCTATTTTCCAGATGCTGAATCTATTCCCACTGCTGATGTAAAACAGGCCCGTTCAGCTGCTCGATTAAAGAGAAGCAAGTCTATTTTACATCAGGGAATGAAGAGGGTGTAATTTTGGCTTTGGGCGGTAATGTATAAGAGGCAATATTGGATCAGCTTCATTGTTCCATTGAAGTCAACATAAATGAAAATTGGGGGAGAGGTATAACATTTGGTCGATCTAATATTAATATAAATTATTCCCTCAAGTTAAAACTATCTGCAGAGCCTGGAAGTAGAGTGAAGATATAGGGATAGAGTAATTTTAAATTAACCTCCTCGTCAACTTGCTCTTAGTTGAACTTCTGAAGAATTTTGTTTTGATCAGCACTTGATAATATAAATGAACAATATCAAAAGTTTGTTTTGAGCTGATAATCTGTGCACCTCCTTTGTTAAATACAGATATTTAAAAGCTGATGCCCATTGCTGTAATAAATGCCTGAACCTGATGTTTGTTTTGATGTTTGTTTCTAATGCACAACTTGGTTCTTTTCATCAAGTTTTAAATGAAACTAAGTAAGTTGGCTGTCTGAAGTTTTCCCAACTGATTCAAAGGAATCTTGCTCCTCCCAGCTTACGATTTGAACAACCTAGGCTGATATTTCAGTGCAGTGCTGATAGAGTGCTACATCAGAGATTTTTAGACGAAGTGCCGCGGTGGGAAGGTGGAGTGTTTCCCGCTACAGAGGTTGGCAGGAAAATATGCCACATCTCTGATTCCGAACTCATTAATTATGCACCCGGGTGTGTTACGCCATATTCCGTCGGCGGGCAGGCCTACGTGATGGCACGTAGTTCGCTTTTGTGTCCGCATGCCATATTGAAAAGGCGCCCAAAATCACTGACCCATTATTGAAGAAAGAAGGTGGACTCCTAAAAATGAAGAGCACTCACCAGGAGGACAAGGCAGCCCCAGGCATTGTTCAGGTGAGCCCTGACATTTGAACACCAGATTGTTTGGAATGTTTTTTAACGATGTTTTTTCCCATTGCATTGTGGAGAATCTGGTATGGTATGGCAGGGGTCGTGTGAGGGTGGGTGGTGGTGGGTTCAGGCAGCTGCCAAGGTGGCTTGCGCATCTTGTCAAAAGGAGCTTGCTCCAGCTGGCTGAGCGACTGCCTTGAGCTCGTGACATTGGAATCATGGAGCAGGAACCTGCTGGACTAATGATGGATTCACTTTCTTCCCTCTCCCCACTACCCCACTGTTGGTCTTGCAGTTTCCTGTCAGCCAGATGAGCCAGACCACTCAAGTTTTAAGTTGTGAGTATACACCTGATGTTGTGGTGGTTGGAAGTCAATCATCTCAGTCCTTGGACATCTCTGCAGGAGTCCCTCAGGGTAGTGACCTAGGGCCAACCATCTTCAGCTGCTTCATCAATGACCTTCCTTCCATCATAAGGTCAGAGGTGTGTATGTTTGCTGATGATTGCGCAATGTTCAGCGCCATTCATTCCTCAGATACTGAAGCAATCTATATGCAGCAAAACCTGGTTGCCACCTGATAAGTGCAACTAACATTCATGCCACACAAATACCAGGCAATGGCTATTGCCAACAAGAGAGAATCTAATCATCTCCCCTTGACATGAAATGGCATTACCATCACTGAATCCCCAATTATCAATACCCTGAGGTTGCCATTGACCAGAATCTGAACTGGACCAGCCATATAAATGCTGTGGCTACAGGAGCAGGTCAGATGCTGAGAATTCTGTGGAGAGTAGTTAACCAAACCTCCTAACTCTTCATTATCCCTATTGTTAACACGTAGTTAAACATTGCAGATAACACAGAATGTGCATTTTGTTAACAATCACTTCATTTTAAGGGAAAGCACAAGAAAATATGCAAAGGGGCTGGGGCCTCATATAGAAACTGGAAGTAGGAGTAGACCATTCGGCCCTTCAAGCCTGCTCTGCCATTCATTTTGATCATGGCTGATCATCAAATTCAATATCCTGATCCCCCTTCCCCCTCATACCTCTTAATCCGTTCAGTCCCAAGAGCTATATCTAATTTCTTCTTGAAATCAGACAGTTTTGGCCTCAACTACATTCTGTGGTAGTGAATTCAGAGAATCATAGAATCCCTACAGTGCAGAAGGAGGCCATTCGGCCCATCGAGCCTGCACCGACTACAATCCTACCCAGCCCCTATTCCCGTAGCCCCACATATTGACCCTGCTAATCCCCCTGACACTAACTGACAATTTAGCATAGCCAATCAACCTAACCTGCATATCTTTGGGCTGTGGGAGGAAACTGGAGCACCCGGAGGAAACCCACGTAGACATGAGAAGAATGTGCAAACGGACAGTGACCCAGGGGAATTGAACCCAGGTCCCTGGCGCTTGCGGCAGCAGTACTAATCACTGTGCCACCATGCCACCCTGAATTCCACTCATTCACCACCCTCTGGGTGAAGACATTTCTCCTCACCTCAGTTCTAAAAGGTACCCCTTATCCTCAAATTATGACCCCTAATTCTGGACTCCCCCACCATCGGGAACATTCTTTCCTTCCCTGTCTAACCCTGTTAGAATTTTGTAAGTTTCTATGAGATGCCCTCTCACTCTTCTAAACTCCAGTGAATATAATCTCAACCGACTTACTCTCTTCTCATATGACAGACCTGCCATCCCAGGAATCAGCCTGGTAAACCTATGCTGTGCTCCCTCTATAGCAAGGACATCCTTCTTCAGATAAGGACACCAAAACTGCACACAATACTCCAGCTGTGGCCTCACCAACACCCTGTACAATTGCAGTAAAACATCCCTATCCCTATACTCAAATCATTTCACTATGAAGGTCAACATACCATTTGTCTTCTTTACTGCCTGCTGTATCTGCGTGCTTACTTTCAGCAACTGATGAACGAGGACACCAAGGTCTGGCTGAGTATCCACCTCTCTCAATTTACACCCATTCAAATAATAATCTGCCTTCCTATTTTTGCTACCGAAGTGAATTACCTCATATTTATCCACATTATATTGCATCTGCCATGCAGATACCCACTCACTCAGCCTGTCAAAATCGCACTGAAGCATCTCTGCATCCTCCTCACAACTCACCCTCCTACCCAACTTTGTATCATCTGCAAATTTGGAAATAATACATTCAGTTCCCTCTTCCAAATCATTAATATATAATGTGAACAGTTGGGGTCCTAGCACAGATCCCTGTGGAATCCCACTCGTCACTGACTGCCAATCAGAAAAAGACCCATTTATGCCAACTCTTTGCTTCCTATCTGTTAACTAGCTTTCTATCCATCTCAAGACATTACCTGCAATCCTATGTGCTTTAATTTTGCATAGTAGTCAGTTATGTGAGATCTTGTCAAAAGCCTTCTGAAAATCTAAATAAACTACATCCACTGGTTCTCCTCAGTCAACTTTACATCCTCAAAGAATTCCAATAGATTTGTGAAGCATGATTTTCCTTTTGTGAATCCATGCTGACTTTGGCTGATTATACCACTGCCTTCCAGTGGTATCCTTGATAATAGACTCTCACAACTTCCCCAGTACCGACATTAGGCTCACTGGTCTATAGTTCCCTGTTTTCTCAGTAACAGCGGACTTACATTAGCTACCCTTCAATCTGTAGGAACTATTCCAGAGTCCAAAGAATTTTGGAAAATAACCACCAATGAATCTACTATTTCCAAGGCCACTTCCTTAGTACTCTGGGATGAAGATTATCAGGACCTGGAGATTTATCCACCTTTAATCTGATCAATTTCCTAAGACCATTTCTCTACTGCTGATTTCCTTCAGCTCCTCACTAAAGCATATTTCAGCACGTCTGGTACATTATTCATGTCTTCCTTTGTGAAGACTGAAGCAAAGTACAAATTTAATTCCTCTTTATTCCCCATTATAAATTCTCCCATTTTTGACTGGAAGGGCCACATTCATTTTTGTCAATCTTTTTCTCTTTACATACCTATAGAAACTGTTAGTCATTTTTTATGTTCCATGCTAGCTTACTTTCATACTCTATTCATCCCTTCTTAATCAATCCCTTGGTCCTCCTTTTCTGAATTTTAAACTGCTCCCAATCCTCAGGCCTATTGCTTTTTCTTGCCAATTTGTATGTTTCTTCCTTGAATCTGATCCTATCTATAATTTCCCTTCTAAGCCATGGTTTGGCTACAATTCCCTTACCACTCTTACACTAAACAGGAATAAACAACTTCTGGAGTTCACATATTCATTTTTTAAATGCCTGCCATTGCCTGTTTTTCCTTTCAGTAATGTTTCCCAGTCCATCATGGCCAATTCATGTCACATACCATCATAGTTGCATGGTAGCACAGTGGTTAACACTGCTACTTCATAGCGCCGGGTTCGATTCCCGGCTTGAGCCATCGTCTGTGTGGAGTTTGCACATTCTCCCCGTGTTTGCGTGGGTTTCCTCCGAGTGCTCCAGTTTCCTTCCACAGTCTGAAAGACGTACTGGTTAGGTGCATTGACCCCCGAACAGGCGCCGGACTGTAGCTACGGGAATTTCACAGTAACTTCAATTCAGTGTTAATGTAAGCCTTGTGACGAATAAACAAACTTTACTTTTACTTTACTTTATTGAGATTCAGGATCCTGGTCTCAGAATCAATTACATCATTATCCATCTTGACAAAGAATTCTACCTTATTATGGTCACTCGTCCCCAAAGGTTCTTTCACAGCTAGATTGCCAACTAATCCTTTCTCATTGCAAAATACTCAGTCCCAGGTGGCCTGTTCCCTTATTGGCTCCTCAATGTATTTATCCAGAAAACTATCCCATATGCAGTCCAGAAATTCCTCCTCTATTGTACCGTGACTAATTTGACTCTCCCAATCTATATGCAGATTATTGTCACCCATAATCACAGATGTTCCTTTAACACATGCATCTCTGATTTCCTGTCCAATGGTTTTCCCAACATTACCACTACATTTTGGTGGTCCGTATGCCATCCCCACCAATGTTTTTTTGCCCCTTGTTGTTTCTTAACTCGACCCATACAGATTCCACATCACCTATGCTAATATCTTTCCTCAATATCATGTCGATATCATGTTTAATCAACAATGCAACTCCACCATCTTTTCCCTTCTGTCTGTCCTTCCTAAACACTGAATAGCCCTCAATGCCGAAAGTAAAGTTTATTTATTAGTCACACATAAGGCTTACATTAACACTGCAATGAAGTGACTGTGAAATTCCCCTAGTTGCCACACTCCGGCGCCTGTTTGGATCAATGCACCTAACCAGCACGTCTTTCAGACTGTGGGAGGAAACTGGAGCAGGCGGACATGGGGAGAACGTGAAAACTCCACACACTGACCCACGCCGGGAATCAAACTGGGACCCTGGCGCTGTGAGGCAACAGTGCTAACCACTGTGCCACCATGCTGCCCATGTTTTGTTCCCATCCTTGCTCACCTTGAAGCCACATCTCCGTAATGCCAACTATATCATACCCCTTTACATCTATCTGTGCGACTAATTCTTCCCTTGTGTTTTGAATGCTCAGAGCATTCAGGTACAAAACCTTAAGGTGGTCACTTTTAACATTTCTTATCCCTTTCATACTATTTTTTACTATGTAGGTTAACACTTTCATTAAGATTAGTTCAAATAAAAAGGATGTCTTTTCATTTCGTGCACCCAAGCTTTGAACTTCAAAAAGTATTCCAGGCACTTTGCAGGTAATATTTCTGGGTCATCAAGATAGATATAATCACCTACAGTGATGGTTAGATGAAACCTTATAGGATAAGTATTACTCTGGATTTAGTAAAGTATCATGTTTTTTATTTTATTATTTGTCAAACGTTCTTTAATTCAGTTAAACTCTTGAATTGATTTCTTATGAGCCAGAATTTATCCTCAAAAATCGTATCTGCAGATTTTAGCCCAGGTAGCATTGTGTGATACTGTACATTTTCCTCTGTTGTTTGATTAATAAAAGCAGACCAGGGAGAGGATCAGGACATGACAGAGCAATTAAAACCAGGGATGCTCGAGGGCCAGAATTAGGGAGGCGCAGAGAGTTGTGGGGCTGGAAGAGATTACAGACTTGGGGAAGAGCAAGACTTGAAAAGAAAGATGAGAATTTTAAAGTCAAGATATTACTTGACTGGGAACCAACATAAATCAATGAGCATAGGGTTGATGGGTGAATGAGATTTGGTGCGAGTTAAGATATGAACATGGATGACCTTAAGTTTACCAAGAGTAGAATATGAGTGACAAGCCAGGAGTGCATTAGAATTGTCAAGTCTAGAGGTAACATAGGCATAAATGAGGATTTCAGCAACAGATCAGCTGAGACAGGGCAAAGTCAGGTAATGTTACAGAGGTGGAAGTAGGCGGTCTCAGTAAAGGTGCAGATAAATGGCTGGAAGCTCATCTGAGGGTCAACCATGACATTAAAGTTGCAAACTGACTGGTTTAGTTTAAGACTGTTGCCAGAGAGACAGATAAGTCAGTCACTAGGGATTGGGGTTTGGAGCGGGGAACAAAAACAATGGTTTCAATTGTCCCAGTATTTAACTGGATAAAATTTTTGTGCATCTAAAATTAGATGTCAGAAAAGCAGTCTGATAATTTAGCAACAGTGAAATAGACGTGGGAGATGCGGGTGAGGTCAAGCTGGGTGTCGTTAGTGTACATGTGAAAATTGTGCCTTTAGATGACGTCTCTAAGGGACAGCATGTAGAAGGGGTCCATGGATAGACCCTTTGGGTGAAAGTGGGAAGAGAAACCATTGCAAGTGATACTTGCAATGGTAGATAAGAATGAAACCATGTAAGAATCATCTCACCCAGGTGGATGACGTCAGAGGCTTTGGAGGAGGATGGTGGGATCAATTGTGTCAAATGCTGAAGACAATTCGAGAAGAGATCATTTACCTTTGTCACAGTCACAGAGGACAGGGTTTCAGGAGCAGGAGGTGGGTCTCTTGGACAAGATGAATTCAGAGAGGGCACAAGGGCTGGAAAGTTTTGTAGTGCAGTCTCTGCCTCTGGTTGTTTACACAATTTAATGATCACTTAGGGTGATTTAATATTTTCCCTTTGGTAAAGGCATTCTTTTTCTGTGCTGTATGAATCAATACATGAGTGATTGACAATTGTATTAGATTGTAAGTGCTTTTAAAGTCCATTTCAAAGACTTTCCAATGCTATTACATGGCTCCTGAGGTCTGGGAGATGAAGATATGACAGGAATGAGAAGGAGTGATAGATTCAGGTCGATGGGGTCTGCCCCGACACGCATTTTCTGAGCCAAAAACAAAAATCCAACAGCAGGGTGAATTCTACTTCTCTTCAAGTTGTACCATGGAATCTTTAACATCCACCTGAGCGGGCAAACAGGGCCTTGGTGTTAACATCTCTTCAGATAATGCTAAGTCCAACAGCGTTGTACTCCCTTCAGCCTAGATTATGTGTTCCAGCCTCTAGATTGGGATTTAACTCTTACCCTCCTAACTCACTGCTGAGGCAAAGCTGCTATCTCGAGGGAATGTGTACGGAGTTGTTTTTGAAACTGAGCACAGGGTGCAATAAAACCTAAAACATGAAAGTCCTGATTCCACATTTGTACAAATTCAGGAAAAGAAATGTATTTCTATTAATGTAGTGGCTCTAAAGTCCTCAAGATGTTCTCAGTCAGCTGAGTACTTTTGTAGTTACTGCTGTTTACAAAAGTAACAGTCAACTTGTTCATAGTGAGGTCCGCTGAACAGTACATGAGTATTAGTTGTAATAAATTTTAGACAGAATAGCAGAATTTCCTGACCTTCAAATTTTGTCATGAGTATTTTAAACGTTCACATGAACAGGCAGCTTCAATCTAATATTTTATCTAAAATATATCTGTGGCATCCAAGGGTATCAGCCTGAATTATGTACTCAAATCTCTGAGGTGGAGTTAGAACCCACAATCTTCTGACTCAGAGGTGATAGCCAAGTTATAGAGTCAGAAGATTCATTCAAGCCTCTACTACCCATATTCTATCCTACACCAAGTTCCTCTCATCTATTAACTCTCTTTTCTGGTCTACATTGTGTCCCAGTTTCTCAACATTTCAAATTTAAAATTCTTATTCTCATACCTCCTCAAGCATGACAGAATGTCCATCACTGATCTCTCCATTCCTCTTACTCTAGATCCACAGAATCTTGTCTTCTCTTTGCCCCTTTTGCCCTAGCACTGACTGTACGTAAGCCTTACTCTCAGTAATTCCCTTACAAAATCTCTCCATCTCCTTTAAGAAACTCCCTCAAAGCATTCTTTGCACCCACCCCTTCCTGATATCCAATTCTTTGGTTGATTGCCTATTATTCCCCATTTGCACATTGGGACTTTTTTTTGTTAAGCATAAATTGTTGGATAAATTCTTGTAGTAAGTAACTAAACATAAACAAAAAAAAAAATCAAGAATTATGTTGGGTTTCTTGATTATTCTTTGCAAGTACCTACAATCAAGGTATTAGAAATATTCCCACTTTGTAGGAATTTGATTGTTTTGCAAATAGAGCTTCACTGGATTTCAACGTTATGTCCAAATTGATATTTCTCATGGTGCAAAGTGTTTTATTAAGCTATTTTTTATAAAAGGAACACACAACTTGAATATGTCTGCATTAAATAAATATAAATTTTATTAAAAACACCCACATCTCAGCATTATCAGGAATGATATAATAAACAGCTTTCAAATAACTTTCCGCTTTTAGTACATTACTTACAGTATTTATAACCAGCCTCATTTTATCTTTTTTCAACATACCCAATTTATCAGTAAAGAGCAAAGCAAAAGTAAAATACAGAACAGAAACGCATACAAAATGCACACCAAAACTGATGTTTAGTGTCAAATTCAGCCACATATCCTACACTTGAGTATACATTAACCTCTAGCTTGAGAAGTGAATAATATATACTGCCGTGCGTCAATCAAGCTGAAATTAAATTCAAGTAATGTCAACACCACTCTGAAGCATCTTCAAGTATGGCTAGCATCAACCCAATACCCTATACGTGCACTTTACTTCCAACAGACATGTTGCTACTGAAGCTGGGCCCTGTACAACAAGTGGCACAAGTTCATTCATTCATGAGACATCAATAACCACCCACCCCACCCACCCCACACCCCACATGAAAATAACAAACTTCTCATTTCTTTTCTTTTTCTTCCCTTTTATCAGCTCAGTGCATACATACATCATCCAAATTCTTAAAGAATAAAAATAACTATTACACACTTTCTCGCTTAAAATTAAAAACAAAGCCATTGCTTTACTAACGCTCATTTTAGAAGCATCAAGTACATGTATCCCACTATACACATAAAATCCAAATAGGGATTAAACAAAGTGAAGGTATCCCTGAAAATAAAAACAAGATAAAGGGTGATATTAAAACACAGGTGATGTATTGGCATAAAGGAGAATATAAGAGTTGTAATATCCCTGATCTTCTTGTAGAACAAAAGCTTGAGTTTCAAGTTATCAAGTATCAAAATGAAAAAAAATGCATCTTTATGTCATAAAGACTATTTTAAATTAAACAATGGTGGTGTACAAAACACTACTGACTTCTGAATCATCATTTTCCTGTTGCTCAGTACAAGAGCTGAGGTATATGACAAGTAGGAACATCTCCAACCCCCTTTACACTTCTTAAACTCACATTTTAACTGTAGCAGATTGAGTAGCACCATTCTGAAAAGAAAAGCTTAAAAAAAAGTATTAGGAAAATATTACAGTACTAAAATAGTAAAAGCATTAAGTAAAAAAAAAGAAAATTCTGTTTACAAGTTAATTTACTGTACACTTTTTTAACCTTTTTTTGTTTTTTTTATATTTACAAATTAATGATTTGAACATTACCACAGCAAGCCAGCTGCCTGATTTCTCCATTTGGATACAACTAACCCTGTTTTCATCTTCCCTGGCATGTTGTCAGCTCCCTCTCTCTTTCTCTCTCTTAAAGACACTGCTTACATTGTAACTATATAAAAAAAAGACATTTCTACCCAAACATTAACATCTCATCTCAAATCAAATCTATTGAGTGAATATATAATTCATTTATAAATGTCTTAATTGGTCTAGGATAACCATAGTATTATTGTCAAAAACATGCTGTGAGATAAGTGTTAATATGAAAGCCTAGGATCTAAAACTGCACAATCACTTTAGTGATGTATTATGGACTGTTATATTTTAATATAACAAATATAGCTGCATGCTGTATGCGAGCACCAGAATCAGTGTTCTTTGTGAAGTTCTGTTAAGGTTTCCCCCTTGTGTCCAGTAAATCCCAAACTGTAAGATAATCAATGACACTTAAGTATACATAGCCGATTATCTGACTTATGGCTAGGATATTATAAAGTACTTTGACAGGTTTTTTTTTACAGTAAATCTCTTAATGCCTTGGTACCCTATCACCCTTCAAGTTGTCAAAGCTTAAAATATTCAAAGTGCTTTTTGAACACTAAAATCTTACAAAATATTCTGTAAAATTCATTTCGAGGATCCTTACTACAGAATCAGAATTCGCTGACCCTCCAAAGTACTTTACTACATTTTAAATGTAGGCTTTTTTTTAAAAACAGGTGTAGCTTTAAGTTAAAATGTGTCTATGCTATGAAAGGACACCTCAGCATCAATTAATCAAGTGAAAAATGTTAATCATTATGAAACCATTTAAATGGCATTTGAGACTTACATCAAAGATGTTAAAAAAATCCTCTCAATATAGCACCATGGTCTTCAAACTGTTCATAGCACCATGATCTTCAAACTTTTCAGTGTTTTTCCTGACTAGTCAACTAAAATCGGTTCTAGCTGTTGAGTTGACTGTTATCTGCAAACAATATATAAAGGCAAAACAAACTGCTAAGAGTTTGACAGACATTTTTTTTGTAACAAAAACTACATGTTGGAAATGTGTAGCTTTTAATTGTTGCCCTGGTAACAATAATACTCAGCACCAGAGGATTAGCTTCTCTTCCTGCCCCGCTTTCAAAGAATAGGCTCATTAATGACATTAGAGGTCACTTGTGTCTGGCATAAATATTTAGATTAAATTAATTTACAGAAAGACTCTGCATGCACCTATATTCTAGAATGATGTTCTGAAACAGCATTTTTTTTGCATAGGACACTTTTCAGCTTGGTCCTTACTGTGAACACTCTTTAACAGTTGAGCTGGGATACAGGGTAAGTGTTTTGCAGGCTGTCTCCATTTGCTGGTGTGTTACTTTTTTCCCAGTGCTCCTAAAAAAAACACTTTTGTCTCCTCATTGGGTATAGCACAGCTGCCTTGCCAAATGCTAGACAGAATATGAGGTAACCCATGTGAGTAGGAAGCTATATCCATCGACTGTAAGGCCCTGTAACCCGTGTGAAGGCATATGGGAACGCTGTAGTTACTGAGTTTGTTGTGAAAGTCATAGTCCTTTGTGCAAGAGTCTTCATAAATCGTATCTGAGGTGGTTCTATGGGTTCATGGGATTCTGGGACCTCTCGTTTTGCTTTCTTGCTGTAAGATTTGGTCGGCACATAATCCACACCAAGCCTCTCTGCCTCTTCTTCTCTTTCTCTGGCTTTATCTGCCATCTTGGCCTCCCAGAGTGCTAATCCATGTTTTGGCTCATTCATACTCTTGTGTTGATAAAATACAAGCGATATCCTCGTTGGGTGATTTCTGTTGGGGTTCTTCAATGGAGTTGTTGCATGTAGTTCACGTTTTGCACACTCAATAAGAATGGACCCATGGCATGGTGCCACAGCAACTCCTCCAATATCTTTATCTAGGAAGTTGTGTTCACTGTCTGACCAAACCTCTTGAGTTTCTTCTGCAACAGGCATGTTGTTTTGTGAAGGCATTTGAGAGGTGTTTTCTGGGATTCTGAGATTGACGGCTGCACCTACTTCTGCTTGTGAAACATTAGCCATGTCATAATTAACTGACGTAGGAAGCCTTGAAATGCCATTAGCTCCAAGCAGATTAAGTTCATTTTCTTTATTTTCTATCTGGAAAGAATTAGCAGGATGATGATCGTTTGCTCGGTAGGAACTTGTGTGTGAAGGGTGTTGGCTGCCACGAGCTACTGCTGAATTATCCAAAGGCTGATGACTCAAATTTGACATGGATTTAGAAGCAGGTTCTGGAAGTTGGGTCTCAACTTGAGGGGAAGAATCGTAGGGAGAATAATGTTGGATGTTTGGTATTCTGTTATCAATCGGGCAACCATTGTAACCATTAACCTGCATACCATAATTACAAAATCGGCCCATACACATCTGATTATTGCCATATCTATACGAGTTTGAAAACTGCTGATAGAGAGTTTGAATTGGTGGCAGGGTTAGTTTGTTCATTGGGACTTGATAACGGTACATGTCCATATGATGTGCGAGTGATGGATAGTAAGATCCCATATAATGGTGAAAGTTGTCAACTGGTGTGCTTCCATTGCACTGATAACCTGGGTAAGTGCTTGGTGGGGCAGATGGGTAGAAACTGGGCATCGAATGTTGCTGAATAGCTGGGGGAATGACGCGACCTACAATCAAAACAAGCAAAGAAAGGTTTAGAATGTCAGGTATTTCTATTCAGTAATAATTTAGATCAAAGGGCTAACATTTGGTATTCAATAGCAGTAAGTTACAGGATCCTAATGAATTCATGAGGAAGACTTTCATAATCTTCCAGAATCTTACTTATTTATGAGCATTGTTCAATTCTATTCTCCAGTTCAATTTTTCAGGAAACATCTCACCCATTATACAAAGCTGTAGCTGAAACGATGAAGACATATGCAAGGAACAAAACACTGCACAGTTCAAACCAACATATTCCTTTGTATGTTAGACTTTCGGAGGCCATGGAGCAAGGGAAAGCTATTTAGTCCATAAACTTGATTGGAGGAATCATAATGAGGATAATTTTAGATGTTTGATGTTCTCCTTCGATCAGGCAATCATTGTAGCCATAACTTGCATTCCATAGTTAGAAAATCTGCTATGGATATCTGGGGCTGGAATTAATGCTCCTACCAGTGTATTTGAAGGATGAGGGCCTTGCACCACTCCCACTGCAATTATACTAACAGTGGGAGTGGTGCAAGCAGTCCAATCACCAATAGACCAGTTGAGGCCTTTCATGCCAAAATTGATGCCTACATAAGCACCTCTCCAGGTGGTGGGAGAGGCCTATGCCAAGCAGACAGCTCAAAAGAAATCCCTGCATTGGCTGGTGGTGGATAGGGTGGAGGTAATGTCCCTCCTTAACTGCTTCCTTGAGTCTAATGGAGAATCCCCCCCCCCCCCCCCAGGTGTATCCTCTCCATGTCACTCTCCCCTCCAACACCAACTAGCAATCATTTACAAAAGTTTGATTCACCGCAGCTTGCATCCTCATTGGCCGGGAACAGTACCGACAGTGGTCACTGTCCCGCTGGTGCTTTCGTACATTGAGAGCTGTCAGCCTTGGATTGGCTGATAGCTCTCTGAGGCAGAACTTCCTGCCTCAAGACCTTTAACTGTCAACTGCAGGGCAGCCATTCAGACAGTGGGAGGAGGGGTAGGTGAGAACCATGGCACTCTGTGTAATTCAGTCCCTGATGATTGCCATACCGGTAAGAATTTGAAAACTGCTCATAGGGAGTTTGAATTGGTGGTAAGGCAAATTTGTTCACTGGAACTTCTCTTTCACAAGCCAGGTGCAATCAACCCTATTATAGGCTCTGCCTACTTAATTAGATTTAACAATTTGAGATATATATTCTTAATTCTGAAAGATAAATCAGGCAAACTCTGCAATATCCATCCATCCCAGTACGGCAACTATTTAGCCTTATCAAATACTCTACATAGGCTGGAAATATCCTTCAGCTCCAGCAGTTCAGCAGCTATGATGCATTACAGAATATTTTATTATTTGCCAGCTCTGTCTTTATAATCTTCATTTTTACTCCCAATCAGAAGTTTATTGAGTCCTTTTTTGACAGACTTAGTTAACTTACTACCAACTATTTTTATAGTGTGTTTCTTCTATAATTCTATTACTGTGTGACAACACATTTATAAATTAGTTTGGGGCTTGTCAATTTTGAACCAATGTCTTCCAGTCTATGTTCAGAGTTGAAGAGAAATTTGGAGTAGTTTTAAACTGCTGAGGCAATAAATTGGAAGAGTGGAGCATCAGCCTGTTCCAGAAACAACCTGGCTTTAATGTCCATTCATTTTATAAAGAAATTAAATTCTGCTAGGTTGTATAACGGGTGGACACTCTGCTCAATCAGTTCACTGGCGAAGAATGAAGGTGAAAATCACTCACAGTCATTTATGCTCATGAGGCTCTTAAAGACTCTGTCTGATCTTCTCATGTTTAATGGAGACCAGTTCAGATCAGTAGTGGGGAGGCGAAGACCAAGTGGTATTATCGTTAGACTATTCATTCAGAAACTCAGCTAATATTCTGGGGACCCAAGTTTGATTCCTGTCACGGCAGCTGATGGAATTTGAGTTCAATAAAAAATATCTAGAATTAAGAATCTATTGATGATCATGAAACCATTGTTGATAGTTGGAAAAACACATCTGGTTCACTAATGTCCTTTAGGGAAGGAAATCTGCTGTCCTTACCTGGTCTGGCCTACATGTGACTCCAGAGCCAATGTGGTTGACTCTCAACTGCCCTCAGACAACTAGAGATGGGCAATAAATGCTGGCCGGCCAGTGACACCCATGTCCCATGAATTATTAAAAAGAATTGTAGCCCAGCCATGTGGTGGGAACAGAACAGCTTCGTGGATGCGCCTTTTACACCCCACCTGATTTTACGCTTCATTGATCTCAAAAGGGGTTGTAAAATAGGCATTTGACATGAACTCTGCCCATTTTTATTGGTTAAAACTACTCCTCCCCACCCTCTATTCCCCATCCAGTGTGTCACTTCTCCAAGCCAATCCACTGCTTTCTAAAACGATTAATTTAGCACATATAGTGAAAATCATTCAGACAAAATAGATCATTGTGCAAGTGAAAATCTTGCATCAACGAAATGGTTTAATTTGTAATTGGTGCACTTGTATTGGCAGCAGTGTACAGGATAGTGAAAACAGATCAGAACGTTCCTGACAGTATATTCTTGCTGCTACATTACAGTATTTTAATGAAGTAATAGGAATGGAAAAACATGATCACACTGGTGCAGTGGCTAACATAGACCTTTGGGTTACTTTGAGTCGAAGACTGCAAGTGGAGCTGCATTCTAAACGTATAACTAGCATGAGAATATTTAACACATAGAAAAATGTGCTGTTTTCCATCTCTGTGGCCTTACTAAAATTTGGCTGAGGGATCAATTATGAGCAATTGACTACAAGCTGCTCTGCGATTGAAATTCAGGAACCAAGGCTGGAATTCTTCGGTCGTTCAGGCCCTGTCGCCACTGCCAGTGACTACAGGGAATCTGGCGATCGACCAAATCTCCATTCACTTGTGGGACCGGAGAATCCCAGCTCGCGGGTGAGGTCAGAGAATCCAGCCCAAGAGTGAAAGGACAGTTACTAACATGTTGCACTTTGGCCTTCCCTTTGTTGGATGAAGCATAATTTGTGTGTGTAGTAGCCCCAATAATAATTGGAATTCAAGCTGAATATCTTGCTGATAATTCCACGTTTCAGCAGCTCACACTAAGGTGAAAGAAATTGAGAATTTGTTTTTTTTGTTCCCCTGTATTTAGGTGATCAGAATCAATCATCAGAACAAAAGGAGCCTGCAGCACAACACCAGAGACAATTTCCTGGCTGCCACTGTCAAAATCGTAGTAGTATTCAGTCAAACCTGATTTCCATACCATTGTAAGAGATGGAACAAGATATCCCTTAACTGGGGATTATTTTTTCCACTTAAAACTGCCTCAGGCATAACTGGATCACATTGCAGCTAACATTTAAACATATTGATTGTTAAACACATGAAAATCTTTTTCTATTGTATCCCTGCAGAGAATCATTGCAATATCATCGTATAAATAGCTGTAATATATAAAAGCATGGAATGTCTGTGTATCTGAATGAATAATGCTTTACTGTATATTGTTGAGGTAATCGCCAACACTTGGAACATAGGATGATAGAACTTTAAGGAAAGGAGACATTTCTGTATATTTTGCCTGTACTAGTCCTTCCACTGAAGCTCTCTATTTATTTTGATTCTACTGATCTTTGCCCATCTCTTTTTCTCTTCCTTTGTGCTACTTGCAGCGAATTAGTATCACATAATGTGCGCCATTTCTACACTGCGCTGGAAGCTTTTGAAGTTGAAACTTTTTATCATAGCTTGAAGTACCTAAGGTTGAGGGTGGAACCCTTAACTGAGGAAAGTTACCACTTTTAAAGTGGTTCCTTTAAGGGTGAGTTCCCTGAGGGCCACGTGATCAGGCCAGACCCTATGGAGTGTCAAGGCAGGAAATTGAGTTAATTGGGTCCAAGGGCACATATCCCAAGTCAAGAAGGATCCTCAGTTGGAGCCAGAGAAGGGTGTTGTAGAGCCGCACAATTAATTCTGACAAATCCTTTGTTGTAAATAACTATTTATTGTTGGCAATAAATCCTTTGTTAATTTGGGTCGCATCAAGTCGCTGCCGATTTTTTAACCATGAAACAGTTTATCAGATGGTTCACATGAAGAGTTTATAAGGGAAAGTTGTTGCTCAGTTTCAACTTTTCTTCTTCAGTTGTCCTGAAGTTACCAGGATTATTCTCTTTGGTATTGTTAACAATCCTGGGATTGAAGGAAACCAATAGAAACATATGTAGGAACCTCCCCACCTGACAAACCAAAAGTTGAACGTCAGCTCAATTATCGTGGCTTCTGCAATACGTCCTTTACCCTTTAGGCATGAAAAGTTGCAATGAGGCCTGCACCCTGGATATTATCTGACTGAAGAGCATGATCCTTTCAAATTGTTGGGAGTCCAGGCATCTGCAAGGACATTCTGCATCAAGTTAACCAGAGAACACAATCTGCCAAAATTCCATGGGGGAAGAAAACTGAGTCCATAATGTCTCATGAACTCCTTTTATCCACTGGTTGCTCCTTAATAGTCCAATGATTTTCGACTGCTTCCTGAAACTCATCTAGACTCCCATTATTCTGTTTTCCCCATTATTTTTTTTCCAGGATTTCATGGCCCTCTGGTTTGTAGCTCAGAGTTAACTTCAATTTTAAAAATTGGCAATTTTTGACTCTACAATCGTGCAGAATGGGCGATACTGAATGGCAGCCCATTTTGCATCTCTTCCAATTTTTATGTCTATTGATACAAAATTGACAATTAGCAGAGATGTAAAATGGGTTGCTGATTTGCGGTCGTCCATTTAACACAATTTTGCAAAGTTCAAAATGGCCTCCATCATGTTTTTCCTCTAATTTTTTATTACTATTACTTTTGCCAATGTGCCTCTAAAAATGCTTTCCAAGGTGTGTTTGATTAACCCAATTAACCCCTGGTACACTGGATTCATCCACAATTTTAACAACGTGTAATCCAGTGAGATTTGGAGAATAATTGATAGTTGATTCTATTATTTTACACCGAATGGAAATAAAACTGCTGAATCCCCAAGCCTCCAGTTGCTGTGTACCCTTTGTGAAGATGGGCATCACTTTAGCTTATTTCCAAACTACTGGCTTGGAAATGCTCATACCGGCTCTTCCTCATGACCAGGGATTATTTGTGGGACAATTATGTGCGGGACCTCAAAATCTTCTCTGTAGTCTATACACTCTGGGATAAAGACCATCTATTGTTTGGGATTTATTTGTTTTGAGATTATTTTGCCTTTCATGATCTCCAACACATATTTCTATTTAAGGAGGACATATTACTCAAGTATTCCCATGTGAATAATTGAAGGATGAATTTGTTTACAAACTAATAATCCTCCTCAATTTTGTTTGGAATATGGGCAACACCAAAAAAGCCATATTTATTGCCTATCCCCAAATGGATGAGGTGGGTGTTAGTGAATTTTTGAACCCACATCTGCCCTTGTAAAGATGGGCCTTCCATGATAATGCTTGGTAGTTTCATGCTCTTATACATTCTTTTAGGTACCTTTTGTTACCTATTCCCTCACAGCTCTTTTCCTGGGGTTGTACAAAGAACAAAGAGAACAAAGAACAGTACAGCACAGGAAACAGGCCCTTCGGCCCTCCAAGCCTGTGCCGCTCCTTGGTCCAACTAGACCAATCGTTTGTATCCCTCCATTCCCAGGCTGCTCATGTGACTATCCTGGTAAGTCTTAAACGATGTCAGCGTGCCTGCCTCCACCACCCTACTTGGCAGCGCATTCCAGGCCCCCACCACCCTCTGTGTAAAAAACGTCCCTCTGATATCTGAGTTATACTTCGCCCCTCTCACCTTGAGCCCGTGACCCCTCGTGATCGTCACCTCCGACCTGGGAAAAAGCTTCCCACTGTTCACCGTATCTATACCCTTCATAATCTTGTACACCTCTATTAGATCTCCCCTCATTCTCCGTCTTTCCAAGGAGAACAACCCCAGTTTACCCAATCTCTCCTCATAGCTAAGACCCTCCATACCAGGCAACATCCTGGTAAACCTTCTCTGCACTCTCTAACGCCTCCACGTCCTTCTGGTAGTGCGGCGACCAGAACTGGACGCAGTACTCCAAATGTGGCCTAACCAGCATTCTATACAGCTGCATCATCAGACTCCAGCTTTTATACTCTATACCCCGTCCTATAAAGGCAAGCATACCATATGCCTTCTTCACCACCTTCTCCACCTGTGTTGCCACCTTCAAGGATTTGTGGACTTGCACACCTAGGTCCCTCTGTGTTTCTATACTCCTGATGACTCTGCCATTTATTGTATAACTCCTCCCTACATTATTTCTTCTAAAATGCATCACTTCGCATTTATCTGGATTAAACTCCATCTGCCACCTCTCCGCCCAATTTTCCAGCCTATCTATATCCTGCTGTATTGCCCGACAATGCTCTTCGCTATCCGCAAGTCCAGCCATCTTTGTGTCATCCGCAAACTTGCTGATTACACCAGTTACACCTTCTTCCAAATATAATAATTTTATTGCTGTGCTTATCCTTTGCTATTATGTGTTTTGTGATTTTTCTTTGCTCCTCTGATTGTACTTTCTTATAACAACTAATAGTCACATAGAAAAATGTGGGTTGTTAGGAAGAGCCAGCATGGATTTCTAAAGGGGGAATTGTGCATAACTAACATGCTGTAGTGTTTTGAGGAGTTAACAGAAAGGGTCGATGAGGGTAATGCCTTTGATATGGTGTACATGGAATTTCAGAATGCATTTGATGCAGTGCCACACAACAGACTTGTGAGAAAGATTATAACTCATGGAATAAAAAGAACATTAGCAATGTGGATATAACATTGGCTGAATAATAGGAAGCAGAGAGTAATGGTCAATGGATGTCTTTTGAGCTGGAGGATGATTTGTAGTGATGTTCCCCTGGGTTTGTTATTGGGATCCTTGCTTCACCTGATATATATTAATGATCTAGATCTTGGTGTGCAGAACACAATTTTAAAGTTTGCTGATGACACCAAACTTGGAAGCATTGTAAACTATGAAGAGGACAGTGTAGAACTTCAAAAGAACATAGACACGTTGGTGGAGTGAGCAAATAGGTGGCAGATGAAGTTCAATGCAGAGATGTGTGAGGTGATGCACTTTGGTAGGAAGAACATGAAAAGAAAACATAAAATAAGGGGTAAAATTCTTGAAAGGGGTGCAGGAGCAGAAGGACCTTGGTACATATGTGCATGGATCATTGAAGGTGGCAGGACAGATGGAGAGAGCAGTTAATAAAGCATATAGTATTCTGGATTTTATTAATAGGAACATAGAGTACAAGAGCAAGGATGTTATGCTGAACTTATACAAGGCACTAGTTAGATCTCAGCTGGAATATTGTGTACAGTTCTGGGTGCCACACTATAGGAGGGAAAAGAATGCATCAAAAAGAGTGCAGAAAAGGTTTACAAGAATTGTTCCAGGGATGAGAAACTTCAGTTATGAAGATAGATTGGAGAGATTAGGACTGTTCTCCTTGGAGGAGAACAGCTAAGAGGAGATTTGATAGCGATGTTCAAAATCATGAAGGGCTTGGACAGAGTAAGTGGGGAGAAACTGTTACCGCTCATAAAAGGATCAAGAATGCGAGGGCACAGATTTAAAGTGATTTGCAAAATAAGCAAATGTGATCTGAGAAAAAATCTTTTCTCACAACAAGTGGTTCAGGTCTGGAATGCACTATCTGGAAGTGTGGTGGAGGTAAGTTTAATAGAGGCATTCAAGAGGGCATTAGATGATCACTTGAATAGAAATAATGTACAGGGGTACAGGGAAAAGGCAGAAGAATGACATTAAGCTATGATGTTCGTTTGAAGAGGTGGTTCAGACACGATAGGCCAAATGGCCTCTTTCTGCGCTGTAACAATCCTGTGATTATAGTTCTACACCATTGTCTTTCAATATAGTCACCCACTTCATTTTCCCAAATTCTCTTCTCTCCTTTAAAGACAGCTTTTCTCCAATCTATTAATTTTATTTCAACTAACTTATGCCCTTCTCTGTCATCAACTTAAAATGTATTATGTTATAGTCACTATTGCCTCGATGTTCCCTACTTTTACTTCTGTTATCTGCTCAGGATCATTCCCCACCATTAGATCCAATAGCACATTTTCCCTTGTTAGGCTTTTTATATATTGGATTAGAAAGGTGTCTTGTACATATCATAGGAACTCAATTCCCCTATTTTTTTTACCCACCCTCCACGATCCTCCTCAACATCAGTGGCTCACAAGGCAGTGTCCTCAGCCCCTTACTACACTCCTTATACACCCATGACTGTATGGTCAAATTCTCCTCCAACTCGATTTTCAAGTTTGCTGATGACACCACCGTAGTGGGTCGGACCTCAAACAATGACGAGATGGATTACAGGAATGAGATAGAGAATCTGGTGAACTGGTGCGACGACAATAATCTCTCCCTCAATGTCAACAAAACGAAGGAGATTGTCATCGACTTCAGGAAGCGCAGTGGAGGACATGTCCCTGTCTACTTCAATAGGGGATGAAGTAGAAATGGTCGAGAGCTTCAGGTTTTTATGTGTTCAGACTACCAACAATCTGTCCTAGTATCTCCATGCTGACAATATAGTTAAGAAAGCCCACCAACGCCTGCACTGTTTCAGAAGACTAAGGAAATTTGGCATGTCTGCTATGACAACAACTTTTACAGATGTACCATAGAAAGCATTCTTTCTGGTTGTATCACAGCTTGGTGTGGCTCCTGCTCTGTCCAACACTAAGAAACTACAAAGGGTCATGAACGAAACCCAGTCCATCACGCAAACTAGCCTCCTAACCACTGACACTGTCTACACTTCCCGGTGCCTCGGAAAAACAGCCAGCATTATTAGGGTCCCCACACGCACCCCGGACACATTCTCTTCCACCTTCTTCCATCGGGAAAAAGATACAAAAGTTTGAGGTCATGTACCCCGGACACATTCTCTTCCACCTTCTTCCATCGGGAAAAAGATACAAAAGTTTGAGGTCATGTACCCCGGACACATTCTCTTCCACCTTCTTCCATCGGGAAAAAGATACAAAAGTTTGAGGTCATGTACCAACCGACTCAAGAACAGCTTCTTCCCTGCTGCTGTCAGACTTTTGAATGGACCTACCTCGCGTTAAGTTGATCTTTCTCTACACCTTAACTATAACTGTAACACTACATTCTGCACCCTCTCCTTTCTTTCTCTATGTACTGTACGCTTTGTCTGTATAGCACGCAAAAAACAATACTTTTCACTGTATACTAATACATGTGACAATAAATCAAATCAAAACCTCTAATATTTGAGTAGTCACCTGATATTGACAGATAAAATCATCCACGACTATTCTTCCATGTTTTTTACTCAATCTCCTAAGTTGTCTGCATCTTTCTTTTCTGATGTGGAAATGCCGGCGTTGGACTGGGGTAAGCACAGTAAGAAGTCTCAAAACACCAGGTTAAAATCCAACAGGTTTATTTGGTACCACAAGCTTTTGAAGTATCACTCCTTCTTCAGGTGACTCACCTGAAGAAGGAGCGATACTCCGAAATAAACCTGTTGGACTTTAACCTGGTGTTGTGAGATTTCTTACTGTCTTTCTTTTCTCACATCCCTTTCACTATTATGTGGCCTGCAGGCTACAAGTATTAGTGTAATAGATCCTTTATTACCTTTTATTAACTTTATCTCTATCCATTTGGATTCTGCTTTAGTATCATTGATGGCTGAGCCGTACAGGCTAGGGCAATGGCTGAAAATTAGTAGTTGGTTTTACCTAAATTACTTGGCATCGGCTGGTTAGCTGTTGCATTCTCCGTGCTGGCCTGATTTGATCGTGCTGCTGTTGAATGACCCTTTTCCACTTTTGTGGTGCTGTTCTCTTGATTCAAGAGCCTCTCTGCTGCTGCAGCCGCTGCAGCTGCCTTCTTGGCTTCTTTCTTCTGCCGCCCGCTTTTCACAGGGTGGGCCAACATTCGCACCACACGGGGGAAGGAGCTTAGCACCTGGATAGCACCTTGCTTGATCTTTGCATCCTGAGCTTCCGCATTTCCAAACTCATCGGTGGAAGAGATTTTGTACAAAGGCAGTACGTGGAGCTGTTCATCATCTGGTATTTGGCCAATAACCCGATTGTCTTCTTTGGTAAGTGTACAAACCTGCACAGATTGGCAGAAAAGAGCATTCATCAAATTGGTATTCAGTGATACATTTTGTTGTTGTACAACTTAAAGATGCGAAACTCCAATGCAAATTGAAATCTATGTGACAGATAGTGGGAAAAATCCACCTTTGGACCAGCTAACACGTTCACGATTGAACCATAGAAACCTTTCAATACAGAAGGAGGCAATTTGGCCCATCGATTGTGCACCAACCCTCCGAAAGAGCTCTCCACCTTGCCCCATCCCTGTAACAATGATCATGGCCAATTCACCTAACCTAACTGTGGAAGGAAACTGGAGAACCCGGAGAAAACCCATGCAGACATGGGGAGAACCATTTTATTAATCCTATCAAACAATTTCTTTTCACATTGTGAAGTATACAAAGGAGAAGTCATTGAACCAAGGACTGTACTGATTTTATGTTTTTGTAGCCCATCCCACAATGCAGCTATAACTTAGCTTGTACAATATAACCAATGCAAATTCTGTCCCTTTGCTAAATTTCTTAAGCTTTTGGCACTGTGGAGACAGATTCGAAGCAGTGGGAGAATTCTGACCAATGACATCAGTGCAGTAAGAGGCAGGAGCCAGTATACTGAATGAAGGAAGGCACAGCATTTAATACCATTGCTTGGCAACAGAAACCTTCCTTGGAACAACAACTACAATTGACACCCAGAAATTATTTACGTAATTTGTCCCTCCAAAGGTGGTTCTGTGATATGAATGCAGCATTTAAACCTTGCTAACTAGCCATAAATTTCTGTGATGTATGAACAGCCTTGCAAGCAGTGATACTCCATCCTGTTAAGCGAATTGTAAAATTTACCCCACACCCTTTTGCTTACTTTTGTTATCTAACTTGTTTATTTTACTTTAAGTCAAACATTTTACATCTCTTTGTGTACCAGTGCCACTCTTAAATTTAAGTAATGTCTTCATGAAGAGTTTGGAAGTACACACCATTTCTTTCATGAATATCGTGAGATGCACAATGATGAAAAAGGGTAAAAATATTAAATGTTCATCTCTTCCGTTATGGGTGGAATCTTAGGGCCTCATTGTGGCGTGGGCAATGTTGTAAAATGCGGTGAGCCTTTTAAAATTCTATTTACTTCGGTGACACTGTAAAATCTCGCTGGTGTAAAATTCCACCCCAAGGGTGGCACAGTGGTTAGCACTGCTGCTTCACAGCTCCAGGGACCTGGGTTCGATTCCCGGCTTGTGTCACTGTCTGTGTGGAGTTTGCACATTCTCCTCGTGTCTGCGTGGGTTTCCTCCGGGTGCTCCGGTTTCCTCCCACAATCCAAAGACGTGCGGGTTAGGTTGATTGGCCATGCTAAAATTGCTCCTTAGTGTCCTGAGATGTGTAGGTTAGAGGGATTAGTGGGTAAAATATGTAGGGATATGGGCGTAGGGCCTGGGTGGGATTGTGGTCGGTGCAGACTCGATGGGCCGAATGGCCTCTTTCTGTACTGTAGGGTTTCTATGATTCTTTTCTATGATGTTGACAATACCACTACACCACTGCTTCCCTCCACAGACTGATGCTTATGATTGTTGACGTGCTGGTAATTAAGTGGTGACTGAATTATATGTAACTTTTGAGTTAAATATGGGTGATTGTGGCATTGTGTTTCACATGGAGACAAATGAGTTCGTGTGAGTTATTGTGTTAATATAGGTGATTGGGTTAAATATAAATGTTTGGGTTGATGTAATGTCAGGTCCCAGTAAATTAGAAATTTTTAGTCAGTAATTTTAAAAATTGGACAAACACTGACTATTAAAATGGCCAATGCAAATCATGTGGTCTTTAGCATTTTGAGCTTCAGATGGTCCTAAGTCTCAAGCAAATACTTAATTAAATATGGACATTTATAGTCATCCTCACAATACCTTTAAAGTGGGAGATTATGTCAGAATGAAGGATTCACACCTATTATAACCTTGTGTTCATTCAAAACTCCTGGAAATTCAACTACAAGAAACCTCACAGCTTACTGAGAATCCTTTGCTGTAAAGGAGTCCCACTAGTGTTCTGGAATTAAACAAAGTAAATGACATCGGCATGTGGACAAATTTGGCATGAGCAGAGTGGGCAGGAAGGCTGAAAGGTCGGACAGCGGATGAGCAGGGGCAGTTGTTTAAGAGATACTCAATTCCTCACAACTAAAATATATCCCAGTGAGGAAGAAAGATGGTAAGGGGGGTAAAAAACATCCATGGCTAAAAAAGGAGGTCAAGAACAATATAAAGACAAAAACTAAGATATATCATATTGCAAAGGCCAGTGGCAGGCTGGAAGATTGGGAAACTTTCAAACACAAACAAAGGGATACTAAAAAAATAATAAAAAGAGCCAAGGTAAATTGCAAAAGAAAACTAGTGCAAAATATCAAGAAGGATAGCAAGTATATAAAAGGAAAGAGAGTCACTAAGGTGAATGTTGGTCCCTTGGAAGATGAAATTGGAGAACTAATAGTGGAAAACACTGAAATGGCAGAGATGCTAAATCAATACTTTGCCTCAGTTTTCATGGTGGAGGACACTAGTACCATTCCTATAGGACCGGGCAAATCAGAGGGAATAGAAAGGGTCAAACTTAGAACAATCAACATTGATAGGGATTGAGGGCAGACAAGTCCTCCGACTCTGATGGCCTACATCCTAAGGTATTAAAGGAAGTGGTGGCGGAGATAGCGAATCCATTGGTTATAATATTCCAAAATTCCCTGGACACGGGAAAGGTTCCAGTGGATTGGAAAAATGCTAATGTAACACTTTTATTCTAAACGGGGGGGAGGCAAAATGTGGGAAATTACAGAGCAGTTAGTTTAACATCTGTTGTTGGGAAAGTGTGAGAATCAATTATCAAGGAAGCAATATCAGGACATTTGGAAAGTCAAAACGCTATCCAGCAGAGTCAGCATGGTTTTATGAAGGGCAAATCACATTTGACTAATTTGCTAGAGTCCTTCAAAGATGTAACAAGCAAAGTGGATAATGGGGATCCTGTAGATGTAGTATATCTGGACTTCTGGAAGGCGTTTGATTAGGTGCCACACAAAAGGTTAATTCACAAGGTTAGATCACATGGGATTAGGGGCAATTTATCAGCTTGGATAGGTGACTGGCTGGACAGAAGACAGAGTCGGGATAAATCGTTTTTTCTGGATGGCAAAAAGTAACTAGTGGGGTGCCACAGGGTTCCGTCCTTGGGCCCCAGCTATTTAAATTCTCTATTAACGACTTGGATACAGGGATAGAAGGATCAAATTTGCAGATGACATAAAAATAGGTGGGACAGTAAGGTGCAATGAGGAAATAAGAACCTTATAAATGGATATAGATTAGGAGAGTGGGCCAAAAGGTGGCAGATGGAGTTTAATGTGGATAAGTGAGGTCATGCATTTTGGTCGGAAAAATGGGAAGGCGACTTATTATCTAAATGGGAAGAGACTTCAGGGTGTTCCGGTGCAGGGGGATCTGGGTGTCCTCGTTCATGAGTCACAGAAAACTAACATGCAGGTACAGCAGATAATAAAGAAAATGAATGGAATGTTGGCATTTATAACTAAAGGAATAGAATATAAAGGTAATAAAGTACTGTTGCAACTATACAAGGCATTGGTAAGACTGACTTGGAGTACTGTGCACAGTCTTGGTCCCCATTATTTGAGGAAAGATATAGTGGCATTGGAGGCAGCTCAGAAGAGGTTCACTAGATTGATTCCAGAGATGAGGGGTTTCTCATATGAAGAGAGATTGAACGGTTTAGGCCTATACTCTCTGGAACTTAGAAGAATGAGGGGAGATCGAATTGAGGTATATAAGATGATAAAAGGTTTGGAGAAAGTAGACGTGGAGCCCAGATGCTTCCTCTTGTGGGGCATTCTAGGACATGCAGTCATAGTCTTAGGACAAGGGATAGCAAATTTAAAACAGAGTTGAGGAGAAACTACTTCTCCCAAAGGGTTGTGAATCTGTGGAATTCGCTACCCCAAAGTGCAGTGGATGCTGGGACAGTGAGTAAATTTAAGGAGAAGTTAGACAGATTTCAGATTTTTAATTGGTAATGGGTTGAAGAGTTATGGGGATGGGGAGCATACCAGCCATGATCGAATGATGGAGCAGACTCGATGGGCCGAATGGCCTAATTCTGCTCCTATATCTTATGAACTTATGAAGAAGAAATGCAGGCTGTGATACAACTTGATGTTACATGTGATATTGACTAAGTTACTATAGATAATTGAGTTAAATTCAGGTTAAGTGCTGTTGACTGATTTTTGGATATAAATCCACACGATTTAAGTACAGATGAATAGTGTGGAAGGTCAGTGATTAGAATGAAATGCTTGAGAAGAGAATTAGTACATACCACTGTGCTGCCATTCTGCATGTTGTGTAAATCCCTATGAGCATGAGCACAAAAATCTACACAAGCAGTCACCCCTGAGAATGGATGACCTTCCACCTGGCCAAGCCGACAGTCTATTGCCCTCTGCTCAAATTCAACCTGCAAAAAAAAGGTAAAACATTATTCATTTGCAATAAAACAACTTTCTTCCTGTCCAACTTTCCCATTGTCGTTCCCTTCTATTTAATTCTCTGTCAGTTTTCCTGTGTGTGCAATCATATATTGAGTTTCCTGCATCCAAGGTCCGCGATACACAAGGCGATATTGAAAGGCAAGTTTAATTTTCATCAGAGCAGGAATGAAACAGATTTTCTAATTATTCAGTCAAGTTCTTTTCCGTTGAGCTGCTCACAGTTTTGCCGCAAAGCGTGAATAGTGAGCCAATCGGAACACAACTGTGATTATATTACAGTAAGTAGTCTCACAACACCAGGTTAAAGTCCAACAAGTTTATTTGGTCGCACGAGCTTTCGGAGCGTTGCCCCTTCATCAGGTGAGTGAAGAGTTCGGTTCACAGACAGGACATTTATAGACACAAACTCAATTACAAGATTGTGTCTATATATGCCCTGTTTGTGAAACGAACTCTTCACTCACCTGATGAAGGGGCAATGCTCTGAAAGCTCGTGCTACCAAATAAACCTGTTGGACTTTAACCTGATGTTGTGAGACTACTTACTGTGCCTATCCCAGTCCAACGCCAGCAACTCCACATCATGATTATATTGAGGAACCATTTGTTAACCTACGAACAAGATGTTTAACATGCTAGAAGGCGACCCGACCCACAAAACAGGCCATGAATCCACAGTAATTAATCATCATTGGGATTTTCCACTAATTACATCCATTAGTAGGTCTTTGAGAATGGTCCAAAAATGAACTGGAATTTTTGAGTGTGAAGATACTAACTAGCATGTTTTGAAAGGTTTGGAATTTAAAATTTAGTAAGGAACTCACTACTCTAACCCAATCTAACTAGAAATTAATTTGTACGTTATTTAAAAGTCATTGTCACTAAGATTACTCTGATGTTAGATTGACGCTGACTAAATGCTTCTGTTTCCCATTCTTGGCAGTATTAATGAAACTTTACCAAGTTACTATTCAAAAAAATCATGTGATATATTTAAAAAGAAAACTTTGCCCGATTACACTGGCTCATGGCAGGTTTCACATTCAATGGCATGTAAAATGAGTTCGGGTAAAAACCCAAGGAAAGAAAAACATTTTCCAAACACTCACAATTTTGGGCACAATGTGCACTACAATCATCAATTACAGCCAAAGCAACAACTACCCTGATGTATGGGTGTGCTTCTTGCTGGTCATTTGATAGGGATTATTGCCAACTCCCAGAAATCGATCACCAACAGTAGATAAAATGAATAGTTTCTGTTAACTGTGAGAAGGAAATCAAATCTTGAATGTCAGCAACGGCAATAGAAAGTGTTACATGTTATACAAACAAAATTCAATTAAGCCGTAGTTCTGAGACTGTGTAGACCTAATATGACTGATATTTTGAGTGCTTGGGGTGGTTTGTCACATACGAGTGAGGACTGGGTTGGCCCAGATATCCAGATCTCAGAAAACCTGTGCTTCCATCCTACAGACTAACTCATATCTGTAAAACTTTCATATTTTGTAGCGTAGTTAAATGATGAATCAGGTAAAAATGGTTCCTTACTTAAATGTTAGAATGTAGCAATAAACCAACCCTTATGCTTTTCCATTGTTTCATCCTCCTATGGAATGTTCTAGATAAAATGCACTGAACAACAAAATGTGTGTTTCAGGGTTAAATGAACATTTAAATTGCAGCTCATCACTCTGAATGACCGCTCACTGTGCACAGATCTAGGGGATGGCGTGTGAAGATAGATCAATGATCCATGTGTGTATAGTGTAAATACATTCTTAGTAATGCAGGAGATGGAGTGTGGTATGCGATCACTGATTTGTGTGTGTTGTGACACCTCATACTGTAACAGGAGCTGTGGAAGTCAGACTGGATTCTTCTGTGAACATTGCTCTGTAATATTCTGCAGGAACAGGTATTGGTTTAGGTACCGGAGAATAGATCAGTGAGTGTGAGCAGATCATTTATGATGGCAGTAGTAGCTCAGGCATGAGGTGTTCACCCTTCATTGTCCCTGAATCAAAATCCAGGAACTTCCTTTCTAATGGTACTGTGGGTGTACTTACTGTTCAATAAGACAATTCACTGGCACCTTCTTATGGGCAATTAGGGATGGGCAATAAAATGCTAACCTAGCTAGCAATGCCCACATTGTGTGGAAGACTTTAATTACTGCAGGAAAACAAAGTTTCAAGCAGATTAATCAAAGGGAAAATGTCAGATTGGTGGGTTTTTTTGAACAAGTGGGAGGTGATTTGCGGTAGTTTGTCCTAACGATCAGTTTTGGGTCCATTAGTTTTTCCTTTCCATTGCTAAGCTAATTTTAGTACCAATCCACCACTTTCCCCTGAATTCCATGGTCTTCCACGGTCTGGAATAATGCCTGTATGGCATTTTATTGAATGCCTTCTGAAAGTCCATATATATATGTTACAGTATGTTGTTAAACCCTCTTTTTTATCTCAGCAAATAATTCAATCAAGTTAGTCAGGCATGATTGACCTTTAACAAATCAATGCTGCCTCTCCGTGATTAACCATACCTTTCTGAATGGAACTTTATTTTGACTCTGATATTGGTTTCCAATAACTTCCCCACCACTGATGTTTGACTGACCGTCCTGTAGTTTTCTGGTTTCTTTCACTTTCTTGAACAATTGTATAACCTTTCAGTCCTCTAGCAATGCTACTGGATCCAATGAGGATTGACAAATTGTGACCAATTACTCTGTCAATTTTAGCTTTTGCTTCTCTCAGCAACCTAGGATACATTCCATCTTGACCAGGTGACTTACCAACTTTTTTGTACCTCTTTTTCTATTATTATCCTTTTCATAACTTCCCTTTCATATGTTAATGTAACCTTCACATCCACTTCCTTTGTAAAGACAGATGCAAAGTACTGATAGAATATACTTGTCATGCCATCTTTGTCTGTATGAAGATTTTCCTTTGGCTCCTTAACATGCCCAGCCACTTCCTCAGCAAATCTTATATTTTCTATGTTTGTGACCACTTTTTGTCTCTCATATCAAAATTTCCAATTCCCTGTTGTACAGAATTAAACTCAGTTCTGATAAAAGTTCATCAACCTGAAACATTAACTGTTTCTCCCTCCTCGATCCTGCATGACATGCTGAGTATTTTCAGCATTTTCTGCTTTTATTCTGAATTTCCAGTATTTTGTTTGCAATGAGAGGAGATGGTTTAGGGTTACATCCGTTGAAGTCAAAATCTCAATCTTCACTTACAAAGTCTGCTGTGTAATGTAGAAGTCAAGGCACGTCCAGGATTTCTAATTAAAACATTAGAAGGGAAGAGGGTGTAAGAAAGGGCAGTGAGAGAAATATTGTGCTTTAGTGATTATGTTTTGCTCGGAAAAAGATCGCTGTTAACAAACTGAAGAGTAAAAAGCAGAAAGGGCTTTTGTTCCATTGCAACTGTTACTTGTGCTTACAGCTGAAATGGATACGAAGAGAGTATTGGAATGGTGGGTGAGATTCACTGGTCTCCTCTCAGCATTTTTCTCAGCGGTGGGAGGCAGTCCCACTGGCAATGGGACCCTCTGGTTCTCCCCCGCTGTCAATAGGAACTCCCATTGAAACCACTCCACACTGCTGGGAAACGCACGGCATGGAGTATGCCACTAGCGGGACCAGAGAATCCCACTGGTGAATTCTGGCCAATATCATAGAATCATAGAAACCCTACAGTGCAGAAGGAGGCCATTCGGCCCATCGAGTCTGCACCGACCACAATCCCACCCAGGCTCTACCCCCACATATTTTACCTGCTAATCCCTCTAACCTACGCATCCCAGGACTCTAAGGGGCAATTTTTTTTAACCTGGCCAATCAACCTAACCCGCACATCTTTGGACTGTGGGAGGAAACCGGAGCACCCGGAGGAAACCCACGCAGACACGAGGAGAATGTGCAAACTCCACACAGACAGTGACCCGAGCCGGGAATCGAACCCAGGACCCTGGAGCTGTGAAGCAGCAGTGCTAACCACTGTGCTACCGTGCCGCCCAATATCTGCTTGCTAGGATTTTATTAAGGCCCTATACAGAGAACCTAATGTGTATTTGTCTGGAAAAAGAAGGATTTGCATTTACATAGCACATTTCACAACCACAGTACATTCCCTTGTTAAATAATGCTTTGACAGCCACCTGAGAAGGCAGATAGGGGCTATATTTAATTTCTCATCTGCACCACCACTTAAGCAGCACTCTTTCAGTATTGGCCTGGAATGCATGTGCAAGCCTCTGGAGCTTTCCATTGAGTGTCAACTTGCCTTAGCTGAGTGTGAGGTTGAGGACCACTATGGCAAGAAGCATAACGCTATGCTTATTCCCTATGCACACTTTCAAATCTATAAATTTAGCAGCTAGCAGTCAGTCATCTTACTTTTCCAATGAAGGGAATTCTCCTTCAGTGCTCCTGGCACAGACCAGGAAGGCATCCTGCAGAACTGTACAGCCATAGTGGAATCACAAGTTCTTACAGCATGACCTGGTCTACTGGGAGAACAAGAGGTAGCTGATGCTATTGAAGATTGAAGTGGGAATAAAGTAGTGATTAAGAGGCAGAAAGACCAATGATAGAGGCCCAAGCCTTCAACAGTCAGGAAAGTTGTCAAGGAGTTGTAAAGTGATTTGCCCTCGTATCTGGGCATTTCTGCTGGAGGTTGTTGCTGTATATCATCATCTTCTTCCTCTGTGTGTTGCTGCTGATCTTCTCTAAAGTCTAGGGGTACGCCTTTGTTGATTGTGAGGATGTGCAGTGCCCAGAGTATAAATCAAAAGTACTGCTTCAAGACATTCAAATATTTCTTCTTAACACCTGAGTGATTCATTATGACCGATTGTAACCCTATGGAAATCAGACTGATTGTGCAGTTAAGATGGTTGCCATGATTTCCCATGTTCTCTACCCTGATTGTGCTGCCTTCCAGACCTGCTGTCTTGAGGATTTGAGTGCGGCACTCAGCAGAAGACAGAAGGGGCCTATCCTTCCAATATGCAGAATGGATTTGGTTGTGGCTTTGGTGACTAAATTCAATTTAACCTGAGGCCTACATGGGGGGAGCTATTGTGGCTTCCATGCCAGGTCAAATTGATGAAAAGTAGATCTCGAGCCAGAAGAGGCTAGAAAAGGTTGAACTTTAATAATATTTTTCAAAGTAATAATTTCAAAAATAAAAATGTAGACCAAGAGGAGCTAAAGTTCTACTTCGAGTACCACAGGGAAAACTTAGACCTCCTCTGCCAAAGGTTTCCGTTCGCCACCCCTGACAATGATACTCTTCGAATCTCCTATCCCCTAAACTCTCTACACCGATGTTCTTTTGGAGCTCCAGTGGTGGCCTCCTGCTAATCAAATTGCCACTCCTCCTGGCGTTATTCAAAGCTTCATGTCAAGTTTGGGCAGGAGAATGACTGGGCCGATGAGATGGGGCCTGGTTGTTAAAATGTTCCAAACCGTGCATTGTGGATGGCCGGACAATTTTTTGCCTACCAAGGCTCCTGACTGTAGCACTTCTGCCATTGATTAAATTTGGGCCTGTGGTAGCTGTTCTGATATGGTGTTTGAGGGCAATATACTGGTGTCAAGAACCAATTTTCCAACCTGGTTTCTCCTGGAAAGATGATGCCATTCTGGGTGTTAATTGAGGAGTCTGCACCAAGTGTATGACTTTGAGATCGGTGAGTCAGACCACTTATACATTCCTGGAACACAATATGGGTTATGTCTCGGGCTGGTGCTTAAGTGGCCATGAGCACTCAATCTATTGCTCTTCAGTTTCCAGAGAAGCCATAAAATTACTTTGTTCTCCTGTGACTACAGGTAATTTTCAGTAATATTGCCATGGTGTCAATGGTGGGTCTCTCAGATCCCCCTGCTTCTATGACTAACTAGTCTTTACAGTTACAGTTTTAACAACACCAGGTTAAAGTCCAACAGGTTTATTTGGTAGCAAATATCATTAGCTTTCGGAGCGCTGCTCTTTCGTCAGATGGAGTGGAAATCTGCTCTCAAACAGGGCACAGAGACACAAAATCAAGTTACAGAATCAGTATTCTGTAACTTGATTTTGTGTCTCTGTGCCCTGTTTGAGAGCAGATTTCCACTCCATCTGACGAAGGAGCAGCACTCCGAAAGCTAATGGTATTTGCTACCAAATAAACCTGTTGGACTTTAACCTGGTGTTGTTAAAACTGTTACTGTGTTTACCCCAGTCCAACGTCGGCATCTCCACATCATAACTAGTCTTTACTCATACCACAGCCTTATTTTCAGGTGGCTGGATGGTGAAAAGTTCAACGTAAATGTCATTTTCACTGCCTTGTCCAAACCAGCCCTGCAGTTTGACCACACCTCCAGTAAATGACAATAGGAAAAGGCCACGTTTAGTGACTACTGCTCTGCTAAAGTTAGAGCCTTCATCAGCATAATTTCTCCTCAGAGTCCCAGGTAGCATAGGTTCCGTGCTTTCTCCACTGATGTTTGCTTGAATCCCATGATGCTCGAACTTCCTCATCCAGGAACACTACCATATCGAGGAATAAATCTTGCACTGAAAATGCATCGTAGGCCTACTCAGCAGCTGCAAAGGCTTCCGTCCCTGCTCTGCAACCATCTCATCAACATACTTAACATAACTTTCAGGGGAAACATTTGTTCCCTTGCCAACCCTTCATTCGTGGTGAATGCAGAAACTACTCTTTCCCCCCCATCCCCTCCCCCCCCACCTACCTCCTTTTCCACAGCAGTACTGCCAGGCTAATGCATTGAGTAACCCAAGTATCACATGTAACTTGGGCCCAAAGGCTGGCTTCAGACTCAGGACAGCTTTTGAAGGTACTGTTGGTTGATTTGGAATTCCAGTTGGATTTGTTAAAGGACATCCGACTTGGTAAAATCAGCACGCAATGCATGCAAGACTTACCTTTCCTAAGGCTGAGTTAATGCATCTGTGATGTTCTGCAAGTTAAAGGCTTAGGATGTAGTAGGAAAACCTGTCTTCCCCCAGCTCCTCCAACTTGGATAGCAGGCCCATCGTGCAGATGAGTCACTAGAGATGATCGAGTTGTATTACTCTTCACAATATAATCATCAGAAAATTCTATGGTTGAGGCAAATGTAACATGTACAATTTGCTGAAATTTCTCCTCAAAACACTCGCGTTCATCTGAATGCAAACTTTGCCTGCGAGCTGATGGAACTCTTTGTACTTACAGGAAGCATGCTGTGGAGTGCCAGCTTCCACCAGGGACCTCAGGCTGCACCCACTGAGATGTGAGACATGAAGCATGCAGCTTTCTCACAGGCTCTTCCACATTTATCCGGGCTAGCTGATTATAAGCAGTATAAAGTGATGCATCAAACAGTACTCACCTGGAACATGAAAACACAAAAACAAAATATCCCATTCAGACTTATGGATCTTACAGTCTATAAGGAATTCTTTTTCAATTGCTCTAGCGAGTTTTTATAGGACCAGGAGCAGGCTGGCTATTCAGCCCCTCGAACCCATAGGTTGGATCACCTATTGCAACTCCATGTACCCACTTTGGTTCCATATCACTTAAGAGCCTTATGCAAACCAAATGTATCTATCGATCTCAGTCTTCAACAGCTCACTGGGAGAGAGGGTTAAAATTTCCATTACAAGAGGTACTCGCTGATATCACCTTTGAATGGCCTAGCTTTTATTTTCAGGTTATGTCCCTTAACATTTTCTGCTCTTCACTCCTTCGACCTTGTCAAGTTTATCTGAGGAATTGTGACTTTGAATGATGGTGCGAAAAGGACAATACTGATTCAGCCTGCTGTTATTCAGTGATTGTAACATCAGGAGAGAGTGGTTCAATTGTTATTGTTCACTTTAAACCATCATCCAAAGGCAAAATTAACCCGCATTATGTCCTAGTCCATCTGAAAATATTTTTTAAAATAGGCCTGATATTTCATAATATTTGTCACTGTTTCCACCAGTCTTGAAACTGACAGGATTTTGGGGTAAATTTTGTGAGACTCTGCTTCCGCCTCCTGCCATTGGCATTCCTGTCAATCGCATCTCAGATTGTTTACCTTATTTGTGTGGAAGAAACATGTATGTGAAATTAAACAAGGCAACCACTCACTTGGTTGTTGAAAGCTTCTGGGGCAAACCTCTTGTAAACAGGGGCCAGCAGGTTTGCCAGACCTTGCAGATTCGACTCTAGTTTTTCCTCCTGATTAGAAAGATATAAATTAATCGTCAGAAAAGGGAGTATTGAAAGATTGAAAAGCAGCATTTCAGGGAGATTTCACGATCCGGTACTTCCTACAGGGATTGGTGCTCAGAGGGAGCACCTCTCGGGAGGTCACATGCAGCAGCCCATGATTTGGGTGGAACATTATGGACTAGACACTTCTCATTTGCCAATATGACCCTGAGGACAGTGCAACATTTGTAGAACGACCCCTTTAAATTCCTCTTTTCAGTTTGCAGTGGATAAATACACAGGCTGACCTTCAATAGCTCTAACTATTTATGAAGAAAATGTCATTATTTTAGTATTTTTGGGATTTATTATGTTATTCTTTGGAGCAGATACATGGGGCTATATGTGTGTGACTAATTTGATTAAATGGAAGACAGCTGGACTGCAACATTTAGCATATCAAAAGATCTCATTGCGAAAGGCAGGCATTTCAGGTGAATAGGGCAGAGTTGGATGTTCTACAGGTAAATAAAACATGGGTGGAGATTTGCATTAGGAGATAAAGAAGCCAAAAGAGAAAATGCTGGAAAATCTCAGCAGGTCTGGCAGCATCTGCAAGGAGAGAAAAGAGCTGACGTTTTGAGTCCAGATGACCCTTTGTCAAAGCCAGTGTTTAACTCTCTGCCACTTCTCTTCCCAGAATTCCAGCATCCACAGTAATTTGCTTTTATTAGGAAATAAAGAAGGTTTGTTGTGTTCAGTTGTTAAATTTCATAGGGGTTTACAACACGGAAAAGATCATAAATAAATAAGGCAAAGTTATTAAATTGAATTTTACCAGAATGTTTTGGCCATAAGGAGAACATAAAAGATATTTATATCCTGGGAAAGGTAAATTTCAAAGAAGGATAAGGACCATGAGAAAATATGAAAGAGAAAACATATTTAAAGAGAGGTTGGGAGCTGTGTCGGGGGTGGTCATGTAAGATCTCCTGGAGTGTGCTCTGTGCTGGGAGAGAGCTGCGAAAAGAAGCAAAGTGAAGCAGTTTTCAGCTAATCCAGAAAAGTGTCTTTTTTTTCCAGAAAGCAGGGCTTTGTTTGAAGCTTTTGGAACTTTCCACAGCAGTGGGAGTGAGAGAAAAACCCTAGGACATCTCTTCCTGACAGCAACAGTGGGTGCCTTGTGGGAATATCACTGGATTTTTTAATAGATTAAATAAATTTGGACTGTTGCCTAAAGGGACATTTTTTGTGAGTATGTTCTGTAAGACTAATTTTAACTTTGTAAATGTAATTTTGTATGTTTAAGTTTTTTAATTTTCTTTTGTCAATAAATGTTTTAATTAAAATCTCGAGAACTGTTACTGGAATTTGTGGTTCCTGACTTCAGTACACATATTTTCTCACAATACAAATAGAAAATAGTTGTGATAGCTTGCCAAGTTTCCCTTTGGGATTTAGTTTGCTTGACACTTACCACCTGCTGGATCATAACACTATTTTTATACCAGTTGATAGGGTGGTTAGTCCTATACAATGCTTATGGGAGGCTGGTGGTTTAAGGGCTGCTGCAACTCACTGACAAGGAGGATCATCCACAGCAACAGTATGTCAATCAGAATTCAGAGCCAGAACTCTGGTATTCACCCATTGGGACAGTCTGGAGTGGGATTTAAACACTGCACCTTCTCAATAGTTTAGTAATGGGGCATTAAAGGCCAACCTTACTAGATATGAACCAGTTAGATTTGAATGTTACACCTCAGTACTTTAGTTGTGAGGCTTTATCCATGCAGGGATGCAAGTCAAGAAATTGTGGGCACACAGTCCTTACATTTCAATCCATTAAATCTAATGGAAGGAAAATCAGGATTGCATGCACGCCACCTCCTAAAATGCATTTTTGGGGGGTGAGCTAGAACACCCAAATGGTGGAATGTTATCCAAAATTCTAACCTGTGTGCCATTGGCAGAAGAAGCCTTACAAAATGACAACTAGTGGGTGGAGAGGGTTGATGAGTTACCACTGACCTCTTTGGGATCATCCCCGAGTAGCCGGAATTTCCTGGGGGCTTTGCTTCTTGCGAACTTACATCCATTATAGTACATACTCCAGGAACAGCCAAAGGAAAATGAAGCTCCACATGTTTCTTGGTTCAGCCCTTGGCAAGCACACGTTCGTCTGCAGAACAAAAATAAGATTTAAGTTTAAGCTAAGATGCCATTTGACTTTGTGTCTGACATTAGGATTTCAAATGGCCACACTTCATCCCAGTTTGGACATATGCCTCCAGCTTAACTACTGGGTCAAAAATCCTCGAACTCGCAACTTAACAGTGTCTAAGCACCTTCATGTTACTGACTGCAGCACTTCAACAGCAAGGCCTTCCACCCATCATCTTCTCAAGGCAGCTCAGGATGGGCAAAAACTGGCATCATGCCAGCGATGCCCACGTCCTAAGCAAAAATAATGAATTCAATCACACCCTGTAAGTGTTTATATGTGACCATTGTTTCTAAGTAGCAGAAGATGGAGCTTGATTGAGGATGTCACAAGGGGTAATGATCCAAGTATGTTCATCTCTCAGGAAGCCAAATTCTATCAGATGATCATGTGCGTGCCTACCATCATTTTCAGGCCTTAAGAGTTGAGAATATCCTGCAGGGTTTTGATAGATGCTCTCTGGAACTGAGGGTCCCTGATAGCCATATTGCTTTAGATTCAATCTTGAGCCACAAAAGAAGGCTCTCCAAACATCACAGCAGTCGTTAAAAGAGGCGCCCAAATCCTGGCCCAACACCTCCTGCATCGGTCAGGTTAGATTCCAAACAGTTTTGAGTTTGGGAAGTGGTGGCCGTTTGTCTCCGATGGGTGACTCCTCACTGCTTGGGTGGAGCTGATTTATTCACTTTTATGTTTGAGTGGAAGGATCGATAAACTTTGATAGCTAATTATTTCAGTATCATTGCAGCATGAGAGGAGCTTGGAAAGAGAGGGGTGATTGGTGTGTGAGGGTTGGAGTTGGGGAGGGGAAGTGTTGGTGGGGGTGGAGTGGAAGGTGTTGGTGGGAGTGGGGAAGGTGTTGGTGGGGGAAAGGGAATGCGTTGGTGGGTTAGGTGGGGGTGAGGGGCAAGGGGGCGTGGGAGGGGGGTGGGGTGAGGGGGGAGGAGTGGGGTGAGAGGGGGGAGGGGTGGGGCGAGGCGGATGGGGGAGGAGTATATTATGTGCGAGCTTTAGGGTTGCCGGTATGCGGGGGTTTTAAACACTGAGTGAAATGTTAAATATTTGATTGTGAAGGCTTGATGATGAGTCTCTTCATTACACAGACGCAGCAGGAGCTCCTGGGTCTGTAGTCCAATAAATCCAACCAATAACAAACAGCAAGGAGACTCTTACCCACTGCGCTACTGATGTCTCTTAACAGTCAAATTTGGGGCAGGTATTTGTGAGGTAGTACTGGATAATTTTAGCTGGCGGGCCCAGTTTTCTCAGAGCAGGCCTCAGGCCTCTTCCTGTACCAAAGGCCCCAGGGAAATGAAAGAACAAATAAATCGCAGAGAGCCGGTCACTTTCTAACTTTATACCGGCAGGAAAAATTAAAGCTTGCGGTGTTCACTCCTTCGGGAAGAGTTTTCCCTGTGGCAGCTGTACAGGTGCAAGCTTCCCATCCCGATGCTTACAGTGACAACGGCGCTGGAATGTGCAGCTGGCAGGTGGAGAGTCAATGTCCTGAGGTGCTGACAGCTGGAGCAGAGACTGCCAAGCCTCACTTCCTGAAGATTCTCACCGAGAAGTATGTGTGTTTATCTGTCGGCACCATCAGTGCAGAATCTTGACATGTATTTACAAGAAAATGCTTTGCAGCTTGGACCGCCCAGCCATATTCTTCACGCTTGTATTCAGGATAGGAAATCTTCTGATGTGGTAACTGCCTCTAGCACTGAAGGATGGGTGGAAATGATGGGTTAATTAAGCTCAAAAAAGGCAGGCACAACCTTGTGCTTTCAGGAGATTGCTGGGCAGTAACATGCAGGCTGATGTTTTATAACTTGTGTCCCTGTTTGCAGAGTTTTGCACAATAGGAGGTCAAATTAGTAAATGGGGAATAAAGCTCAGTCTAACATTCTTTAAAATTAGTAATATCATGGTGTTGGCAGGTTAGACGTAGCTGAGTTCTCGGTATGTGACCTTGTGGATCTCTGTTTCAATGCCACTAGGTCAGAACATTTTCTCTCAGGGTGCAAGGAAATGCAAGCATTAGGGGTTAGGGCTGGATGTCAGGAGCTGGAAACAGTAGTTGGATGCAATGCAGAAATCCCAGAACCCTTCTCTATCTCCTTGCCCCATTTTACCCTTCCTTCCTCCCCCTCCTTCCTCACAACCAATCTTCTCTTGCCCATTGTTCCTCAAGCATCCTTCACCTCCATGCCCTTAGTTCACAATTCTCTCCCATCCTTCCAACTCTCCCCATCTTAGCTCCTGTCCTTTCCTATCCCTTTGCTCCTCCTTGTCCATCTGGCCCATCCTTTCCTATCTTTCATCCTTCATTCATTCCTTCATCATACAGCACTTCTCCATTCCATGCCCCACTGATCCCTGCTGTCATCTTTCCCATTTTATTTCACATCCTCCTCGTCTTGAAAAATGTGCCAAGTGGGAAGCTGCGTCTTCGGTCCATTAAGGCTATTGGTCCTGGAGGAATGGTGCACAAAGGCCACCAAACCCAATGTACTAATCAGGGAGCAGCATGGTTCCAGTTGTCAAGGCTGGTTTCCCCATAGCAGGTGGTTCCCAAAGTGGATTGTGGGCCATCAGGGTCCTCCAGGTCTGCAGACTGTTCCAAATTGCAAGCTGGTATTTGACGAGAAACACAGTCCAAGTATCCTGGGAATCACCGACACGTCTCTGAAGCACATGCTGCCATTCCCAACATCATATAACTGTGAGATCAGATTTTCAAGACTTGTGGGGTTGATAACAAGGAAGAGGAACCTGCTTGACATCACCTCATTGGTGTCTTAACAAAGGCAGTGCCATTCTTCCCATTAATTCTGATGAGGATTTTTTAGCAGTGGCAAGAGAAAGTATGTTGGGTAGGAATGCTAGGTGGTTTGCGGGGTCTTTTGCTCAATCTAAGTGGTTTGTGGAAAAACAGGTTTTGAGAAATACTGCTTTAGAGGTCTGAGACTGAACTGTAGACAATCGGGTCACTGTCTGTGTGGAGTTTGCACATTCTCCTCGTGTCTGCGTGGGTTTCCTCCGGGTGCTCCGGTTTCCTCCCACAGTCCAAAGATGTGCGGGTTAGGTTGATTGGCCAGGTTAAAAATTGCCCCTTAGAGTCCTGAGATGCGTAGGTTAGAGGGATTAGCGGGTAAAAATATGTGTGGGGGTAGGGCCTGGGTGGGATTGTGGTCGGTGCAGACTCGATGGGCCGAATGGCCTCCTTCTGCACTGTAGGGTTTCTATGATTTCTAATTGGGGACCAATTTTGTGAGTTTTCTGGTCTGAATGAAGGGGGGTTTGGAGTTGGATTGGGTCCAGAGATTGCTTTTTGAATTATCTTGCTATCCTGTAAATCATGCAAATAGTAGGACAATGATCCAAAAAAGTGTATTGGATGACAACACTGACTGCTGCAGTCATACTTTATGCCGAAGGTTTGGCAGTTTTGGGGACTGAGAACTAGAAGGACTCTGCCAGTTTTAACTACATCATGAGAAAATGATGTAACATGGTCCATTGAATTTCCATATTGAATAGCAGTTTTATCTTGAAAGATTTACTGGTGTAGGATGTGAAGGGGCAATTGCTGACTGTGAATTACAGGAACGTCTGCAGTTGACCAGAAGAAAAAGGGGAGAAGGAAGGATTAATCTGCACAGCATGCGTAACCAAATGCAATCCTAAAGATCGCATTTGCATGGGGGAGGGCAGTGGAATTTGGGATCTGGCACTCTCGGTGGGCACATTTTAGGAAGTGGATACATTCACGGCTCGTGATCTTCCTGCATGTGCTTCCTGTGGACCCTGCTGCTTACTGATAGCATACGCAATGCTGGAGAAAATTCGCCCACTACATTATCAAACTTTATTTCCATCTTGGGCCATTGAAAAGCCTGTTCACTGATGCTGCACTGGCAGCTCGGAGCCTAGTCTGTAGGGACTGTGGATTTTAGAATCAGAACTTATTTGCTCCCTACAGTGGGTTGGTTCTGAGAACCCAGCAAAGCTAAATGAACACTTCATGCTTCAGCAATACAATTCTCAAATAGTCAAATGCATTTTTCTTTCTTTACTCGTTCATGGGATGTGGGCATCGCATCCAACATTCGCAAGATAAACTGGAGGCAGAGCCAAAGTTGCATCACCTTTCCCACAGATCAGGGGTCAGCAGGAGAGGTTTGGTGCTATGAGCCCACGCTAGACTGAAACACTTGTCATTAGACCATAAGTCATAGGAGCAGAATTAGGCCACTCAGCCCATCAAGTCTGCTCCGCCATTCAATCATGTTTTTCTCATCCCCATTCTCCTGCCTTCCCCGTAATCCCTGACTCCCTTATTAATCAAGAACCTATCCATCTCTGTCTTAAAGACACTTAATGACCTGGCCTCCACAGCCTTCTGCGGCAAAGAGTTCCACAGATTCACCACTCACTGGCTGAAGAAATTCCTCCTCATCTCTGTTCTAAAAGATCGTCCCTTTAGCCTGAGGTTGTGCCCTCTGGTTCTAATTTTTCCTACTAGTGGAAACGTCCTCTCCATGTCCACTCTATCCAGGCCTCACAGTATCCTGTAAGTTTCAATAAGATCCCCTCTCATCCTTCTTAATTCCAACGAGTACAGACCTAGAGTCCTCAACTGTTCTTCATACGACAAGTTCTTCATTCCAGGGATCATTCTTGTGAACCTCCTCTGGACCCTTCCAAGGCTAGCACATCCTTCCTTAGATATGGGGCCCAAAACTGCTCACAATACTCCAAATGGGGTCTGACCAGAGCCTTATACAGCCTCAGAAGTACATCCCTGCTCTTGTATTCTAGCCCTCTCGACATGAATGCTAACATTGCATTTGCCTTCCTAACTGCTGACTGAACCGTAAAAGAATCTTGAACAAGGACTCCCAAAGTCCCTTTGTGTTTCTGATTTCCTAAGCATTTCCCATTTAGAAAATAGTCTACGCCTCCATTCCACCTTTCAAAGTGCATAACCTCGCACTTTTCCACATTGTATTCCATCTGCCACTTCTTTGGCCACTCTCCTAACCTGTCCAAGTCCTTCTGCAGCCCCCCTGCTTCCTCAATACTCACTGTCCCTCTACATATCTTTGTATCATCTGCAAACTTAGCAACAGTGCCTTTGGTTCCTTCCTCCAAATCGTTAATGTATATTGTGAAAAGTTGTTGTCCCAGCACTGACCCCTGAGGCACACCACTAGTCACCAGCTGCCATCCTGAAAAAGACCCCTTTCTCCTCACTTTCTGCCAGTCAGCCAATCCTCTATCCATGCCAGGATTTTACCCTTAACACCATGGGCACTTAACTTATTTAACAGTCTTCTCGAAATCTAAATAAATCATGTCCACTGGCTCTCCTTTATCTAACTTCATTCACAGGACCCTAACAATAACACAGTCTTTCATCTGTTCACCATGGCTGGATTTTATTCCAGGTCACTGTCTCTCAGGCTCCCTCCTGCTCTCTGAATTGACCTATTTACAGGCAGCAGTGCACAGTGAGGTATTGAAACTACAAAATAATTGCAGAATCCTGCATTTCATACTCTTCATTTAGTGCACATCTGCGGCTTGTTAGGGCACCGTGCTTCCTCAGGGTTTCGGTGAGCTCCACATACAGTCTGTCGGCAAATTGCAATGGGATTCCGTCCCACACGAGGATCAGAACGATAACCACTGCTGTGTCACAGGAATGGCCAGCTCGCTCTCGTACCAGGCAGAGCAATTTCTCTTCGACACCGCTTCGCCGAATTACCTGGAGTCATCAACAAAAAAAAGTTTAATGATTGAATATTCAACCCTCCACTCACAGAGCCTTCATTTCAACTCCACTGCTGTCCCTTTAGGAACATGAGAACAAGAGTAGGCCATTCAACCTCTCAAGTCTGTTCACCCATTCAATTAGATCGTGGCTAATTTATACCCTGGGGTGATTTATCTGGCCCCATGCACTCATGCGCCGAGCATACTGGAGCCATGCGGGGTCGGAGAATTGCGGGGAGGGGCCGAGTGCATTTAGCACCGGTGAGGACATCCTTTGGGATCCTCTACGCCCTAATGTAATCCGCTGGGAGGGAACCAGATTAGCATATTTAAATATGCCGAGTCAGTTTCAATCCAGATTCTTCTTGCTCCCAGGATTCTCCAACCCTCGGACACAACTGGAACCCAGTGCAAATCACTACTGGTCTCCACAAATGGAGACCAGGTGTGACGGTCACGCCAGGGAGCTCAGAGGCCATTGAAGCCCCCGGCTGATCGGGGACAATCTAGCACGGCCCCTTCGCACCCTGGCAGTCCCTGGAACCCTGGCGGTGCAAGGTTGGCACTGATGGTGCCTGAAGGGAGCAGGGCCTGAAGAAAGTAGGGCCTGAAGGGGACAGATTGGGAGCCAGCAATCTATGTTGGGGGCATGGGGATCAGGCTGGCAACCTTATGTTGTAGGGGGGCAGAACTTGCCATCAATGAGGGGGGATTCCAATGTCCACGGGGGGAGGGAAGGGGTTTCATTTTGAAATCAGGATTTCCTTTGAAAATGGCTCCCCAATTGCTGTGAATCTGGGCATGCCGGCGTGGTTAGGTCTTGCCTCTATCTGAACCGGTGCAAAACTTGCTCCGCTCCCAAGAAGTTACAAAGTGCAGGAAGATCATGATCAGATTCGCACCAGATATGCCAACGCGAATCACACTAATTTTCTTGCACTTAGTTTTTGGAAAATTCTGCCCTTTATCTCCAACTGCCCATCTTTATTTCAATACCTAATCTTAAGCTTCAATAGTTGTTCTTTTCCCGCAGATGTGGAGCAATATTTTCCATCAAATACATGATAGCTAAAGGCAAAGGAAGGTGGTGGGGTGGTGGTGTTTGTAGATTAGAAGATTTCCTTTATGCATTGGAATACACTACTTGAAAGGCTGATGCAAGCAAATTCAATGAGGGCTGGAATTCTGCGGCCTCACATGCCCCGTGCCAGCGAGAACAGAGAATTCGGAGCTCAGCAAAATCTCTGTTCATAGCAGCAGAACCGGAGAATCCCAGCCACGGACAAGGCGGAACTTTCCAAAGGAAATTGAACACACTTGCAAAGGAAAATTCTGCAGGGCTAGGTGAAGGACAAGGGAGTGGGATGAATTGGATAACTTTTTCAAAGAACTGGCATAGACAAAATGGGCCAAATGGCTTCCTCCTGTGCGATTCCATGGACCTCTCTTTTCACTGCGTCAACTATCTCCGAACTTCAAAATCAGTAATTACTACTTTTAAATAGGTGCTAGTTTGATAACTTAAACATATTTTCTGTATTGCATTTCAAATATAATGGCTGTTTTTATGTAAGTAATGTGTATCCTGAGAAAAATTTAAATGTTATGAAGGAGTGAACAGTGGATGGCTTGACGGGCCAAATGGCCTCCTGCATTGTAAATATTCTTTAATTCTATGATGTCTACGTATCTCAATATCAAGTGTCTCAGCCATACTTACAAGTCTGGAGTATAATGGAGCACTCAATATTCATCTGTATGGGTGTAACCAGAGAGTCTCCCCTTAAGATAGAGCACTTCACTTTATCCACCCAGTAACAGTGCTCAGACAACTACTTCTGATGACTGCACATGAGCAGTTAAATGTGGGAATCAAGAAGTCATTGTTCTGTTTCTCCAGAAGCTGCACTGTGACAACAAATGGCTGAGAGACTTGACGTTGAAATACGTGGAAATCATGGAATCCTTACAGTGCAGAAAGAGGCCATTTGGCCCATCGAGCCAGCACCAACAACAATTCCATCCAGGCTCTATCCCCATAACCCCACCTATTTACCCTGCCAATCCCTCTGACACTAAGGGGAAATTTAGCCTAGCCAGTTAAACTAGTTCACACATCTTTGGATTTAGGGAGGCAACCGGAACACCTGGACGAAACCCATGCCGACATGGGGAGAGTATGTAAACTCCACACAAACAGGCACCCAAGGCTGGAATCGTACCCAGGTCCCTGGCACTGTTAGGCAGCAGTGCTAGCCACTGTACCACCCCAGCCTGGAGTTCCTTTATTTATGTGACATATACAGACTAAACTCTCCAGAAAAATGTTGGGGCTTGTCCATTCCTGTGCAAGCAGTTTATTCTTTATTCAGAATCTGCTAATTCTTTATTACTGACAAACAACTTCTCTACCACTGAAAATTAGCTTTAAACATGGTGCCTTATTTCTTCATATTTATCATTGCTAAAGATTTTTAAAATAAATACTTAGTTTACTTTTTTGTTCTGTCTCTTTTATTTCTCTTTCCTAATTTCATTTTCCTGCTTTCTTTAGACTGCTCTCCAAACCTGATTTGGTACCCCATTCAATATTCCAACTGACATTTCCTAGTTCAGACACTGCGCTGCTCATTTCTGATTCTTCAGATACACAGTTGGCTGTTCACGTGGATTTCAGGTAGTCCTTCGACGACCCTGCATGTTTTTGGATATTTGGCTAACAGGAATTTCCAGTGTAAATGCATGTGTAAGGAATAACTAGCACCATCATTTGCTTCTCATCACAAAATCCAATCTCGTAAGTTGACAATTGAATACAAATCAGTAGAAACATTGTGCATTATCACATATCACAAATGTTGGTGAAATAGTGTTGCAACAACTCACCCATTTTGCAATAGGACATCCTTGACTGCTTTTGCCCTCTTTCCCGGTGTAAATTATTTTCTCTATTCTGATAGCACTGCCTTTCTCGCTTAACCTAGGGGGGCGGGGGGGGAGGAAAGAATTATCCCAAAGATTAATCATGATCACAGAATTAGAAACATCTTTTATTCAGAGTCTAATGTTCAATTTCCAACCTCCTTTTAAAGATTTATTCAATATCAGCAGAGGTTTGGAGTATACAGGTATCCAGCCAGACAGCATCCAGTCCTTAGTGGAATTTGAGTCACTATGACAGAGCTCTGCAGTGTACACTGATTGTGGACTGATGCTCCATGTATTTCAATGTTTGAGTGTTGTTTTGAATACTGTAAATACAGGACACATACATGGGCAGAATCATCAGCTTGGGAGATTTTGTGACACAAGCATCTATCTCTTCATGGGATCAAATTTGCAGTAAAGTTTGAGACCCAAGATGGTTCAACATCCAATTTTTGTGGTATTGTAAAGTCAGTCAGTGGAATAAGAAAAGCATGGGAAGAGAAATTTTCTGCTGGTTTATAGAGTGTGAATCTCAGAGAGGTGGCTCAGACCTGATGCACTTCAGACCGCCCCTTCACCTCACCCATTCTTTATCCCACTCCCACTGAAGCACTGAGCTTATGTGCTGGAAACGTAATTACAGTTTTGCTACTATACAAGGAAAGTAAGAAGATATAGATGGCAGAGTGCTCTGATGGAGATATTCTGAATTAGCGGACACTAATAGGAGGCAAAGAACAAGCTGCTGATTGAGGATAACTTTGAGACATCCTTCATCTTCAATTACAGAAATCACGAGCAAATCAGGCAAAGTCACTATGTTTACTGAGTCACGTGGACTTTATTACAAGCTCTTCAAATAACTCCAGGGTGGGAAGGCAGGGGGGGATCTAATTTCAAAAAGATTCCTATTAATAGCTATGGACTCAACCATTATGTTAGTTTAACATATTTGGCAGCAGCAAAAACCTTCAAGTCAGAAAGTTGTAACTTCCAAGTTTTACTCCAAACATGAGCGGCCAGGTTTACACCTCAGTGCAGACTTCCGAATGGCTCATTAAACCAAGGCTCCACCTACCCTCTGGGCTGAACCTAAAAAAAATCTCTCGGCAAAGTTCTCCTTGATGTCCTGGCTGATATTTTATCTTCAACAAACAGATTATCTCATTGTAATCACGCAGTCGCCTGTGGGATCTTGCTTTTTTTAAATGCATTTCCTACATTACAAACAGTGACTATACTTGAAAGATACTTGTTTACTGTTTTTAAGTGCTTGGAGGTGTTCTGAGGTCATGAAAGGTGCAAGATAAATGCAGGTTTGTTCCTTCCTACTTTTTATTCGAAGGAACATGCGATTTCACAGGGCAGTTACACATCTAAGTACCAAACTGTTACTTTAGATTAACATTGCTGGGCTTGACTGGAACCTCGAGTTGCCTCTGAACCTGCTTTGTTCTTACACATACCAGTCCACACTGGCTGTGTCAACTGGTTGTAATGTATGCTAACATTGTGCTAAGCTTAACATTAGAAAGGAGAAACAAGGTACAGAAATGATTGGGAGAGTTAGTACTGGAGTAAGAAATAGTTTGAGGTATTAGGTGGGGTCAGCCTCAGAGGAAATTTAGTACAATTGAATTCAGATTTACCCTGCATGAACATAAATGCTCAGAAGGTGGTAACTAATGTTGGTGAGCTCCGGGTGTGGATTGGCACATAGGAATATGATGCCTTGGTGATAATGGAGACATGCCTTGAAAAGGGCCAGACCGGGCACTAAATATTCCTGGGTACCAGATATTCAAGAAAGGTAGGGAGAAAAAAGAAGTAATAATATTAAGAATAATATTACAGTGCTGGAAGGGTTAAGGACAAAATTGGTTAGAGTTAGGAAACAATAGAGGTAGCATTACATTACCAGGTATAGTCGATAGGCCATGAGCTACTGAGGGGCGGGGGCGTGGGGAGAGAGTAAATTTGCAGGGCAATTAAAGAGAAATGCAAGAACTATATAGTAGCGATAATGAGGGATATCAATTATCTTAATATAGACTGGGATAGTAATGTTATTAAAGGGAATGAAGGGGGAATGATTCTGAAAGTGTGTTCAACAGAATTTTCTTGGGCAGTACATTTCTAGCCCAAAGAGAAAGGAGGCATTGCTGGATCAGATTCTGGGGAATAAGGTGAATCAATTTATTAAGTGTCAATAATGGGAATATTTAGCAAATAGTGAGCATTATATCATAAAGTTTCAGTTAGCTATGGAAAGGACAAGGAGCAATCTAGAGTAAAAGTACTTAATTGGAGGAGGGACAATTTCATTAGGTTGAGAATGGGATCGTCCCAGATTTGGGAGCAAATTGGAATCAAATATCAGTAGGGAAAAGTGATGGAACTATGGGCTGCCATCAAAGAGGAAAAGGTTCCGGTACATTCCCATGAAAGGGAAATATAGGACTAGCATTGCCAGAGCTCCCTAGTTGAGGAAAGAGTTAGACCAGGGGTTCCCAAACTCTGGGCTGTGGTCACAAGATGAAACTTTGGGGGCCGTGAGCTCCGAGGTAGCAATGGCTGTCTTGGAGCTCCAACTGAATGTTAACGACCTTGAGACCCCCCTTAAACCCTTTTTTTAAGTGCTGGGTGAGGCCAATATTTGGGGCCTGATTGCTGTTCTAAAAAAGACAGTGAAAATGTAAGTGCTTTTCATTTAAAAACCCTGCAGTTTAAACAGCCTCCTGCACTCAGCTCTCCAACCACCACCTGCCCGACCTGAAGCACCCACTGCTGTATTCCTCCACTCTAGCGGTGTCACAGCCATTTTCAAGCCACAAAATGGGGTCACAGTGGGGAAAAAGGTTGAGAAACACCGAGACAAACAGGAAGATGAAACAGTAAAAAGAGGGCTTATGACACGTCAGGTTGACAATGCAAGTGAGAACCAGGCTGAACAGAGAAAGATCAGATAGGAAGCGACAAAGGAAACAGAAGGAGCAGAAAGAGAGTATGTGAAAAGGCTGGAAGTTAATGTGAAAGGGAAATCACTCAAATAGTAAAAGGGTCAAAAGAGGAAGAGTGAGACCAATGGGGAAGCAGAGGCCGTGACTGCACCTTGATTCTGCCTTTACCGAGATAGAAGATGTTCATAGAAATTCATAGAAATTCATAGAAACCCTACAGTGCAGAAGGAGGCCATTCGACCCATCGAGTCTGCACCGACCACAATCCCACCCAGGCCCTACCCCCACATATTTTACCCGCTAATCCCTCTAACCTACACATCCCAGGACTCTAAGGGGCAATTTTTTTTTTAACCTGGCCAATCAACCTAACCCGCACATCTTTGGACTGTGGGAGGAAACCGGAGCACCCGGAGGAAACCCACGCAGACACGAGGAGAATGTGCAAACTCCACACAGACAGTGACCCGAGCCAGGAATCGAACCCGGGACCCTGGAGCTGTGAAGCAGCGGTGCTAACCACTGTGCTACCGTGCCGCCCCTATGTTGCCAAAGTCATAGTGAAAGAGGAGGATGTTTGGATAGCTGATGGACTAAAAAATGATAAGGAGGAGATATTAGAAAAGATGCCTTACTTAAAGTTGTTAAGTTTACCAGGACCAGGTCAAATTCATAGAAAGCATAGAAACCCTACAGCACAGAAAGAGGCCATTCGGCCCATCGAGTCTACACCGACCACAATCCCACCCAGGCCCTACCCCCATATCCCTACATATTTTACTCACTAATCCCTCTAACCTACGCATCTCAGGACACTAAGGGGCAATTTTTAGCATGGCCAATCAACCTAACCCGCACATCTTTGGACTGTGGGAGGAAGCCAGAGCACCCGGAGGAAATCCACGCAGACACGAGGAGAATGTGCAAACTCCACACAGACAGTGACCCAAACCGGGAATCGAACCCAGGTCCCTGGAGCTGTGAAGCAGCAGTGCTAACCACTGTGCTACCGAGCCGCCACAATTTCAAAATTCATGAGAATAGTTCCAGGGATGAGGAACTTCAGTTCTGAAGATAGTAAGGATTGTTTTCATTGGAGAAAAGAAGGCTGAGAGATTTTATAGAGGAATTTAAAATGAAGAAGATTTGTACAGAGTAGATAGGAGAGGTTGTTCTCATTCATGAAAGGGTCGAGAACGAGAGGGCACAGATTCATAGTTATTGGTTATAGAAGCAAAAATGGCATGAGGAAAAGCTGTCATCGAGTAGTTAAGGTCTGGAATGCATTGCTTGGGAGTGTGGTGGAGGCAGGTTCAACTGAAGTATTCAAAAGGGAAGTAGACTGTTATCTAAAAAGGAAGAAAGTGCCATTCTCCCACCTTTGACTGTAATCCTACACTAAGTTAATTGTTCATTTGGAGAGTCGGTGCGTACATGATGAGCCAAATAACTTCCTTCTGTGGTAAGGTTCTGTGATTCTGAGTTTCAGGTACATTTGAGGTTACCAAGGTAAGTAAGCGTGAAAATTGCAGAGGTGCTGGCCATAATCTTCAAATTCTCCTTAGATACAGGGTGGTGTCACAGGACTGGAGAATTAAAAATAATACACCAGCAACTGCAGGCCAATCATTCTAACTTTGGTGGTAGTAAAGCTTTTAGAAACAATAATCCAGGGCAAAATGAATAGTCTCTTGGACAAATCTGGGTCAATTAAAGAAAGATAACTCAAATTTCCTCAGGACAAATTACGTTGAACTAATCTGATTTGAGTTTTTTTGATGAAGTACTAAAGAGGGTCCTGTGATTGATGTAGTGTATATGGAGGTTATTCATGAAGGCCCACCTTCTCAACCTTGCCCCTCGCCTGAGGTGTGGTGATCTTTAGCTTAAATCGCCACCAGTCAGTTCTCTCTCTCAAAGGGGAGAGCAGCCTATAGTCATCTGTGACTATGGCAACTTTACATTTTACAGTTACATGAACTTCCAAAGGTGATTGATGAAGTGCCACCACACGATTGTCAGCAAAACTGACAAAGTGGCTGCATGGATATGAAGTGACAGGAAACCAAGAGTAGTGGTAAATAGCTTTTGGATAAGAGGAAAATAGTGAGGTTCCCCAGGGATCCATAACAGGAGCACCATGTATTTAGAGAATGGATTTAGACTTGGATGTCGAGGGCACAATTTCAAAATCTGAAGATGACACAAAGCTGGGAAGTATTGTGAACTGTGAGGAGGATAAGGATCGACTTCGAGAGGGCATAAACAAGCTGGTGGAATGGACAGACACGGTGGAAGATGCAATCGAGCATGGAGAAGCGAGATGTGAAACGTTTTGGTGGGCAGAAAGTGGAAAGGCAATATAAACTAAGGATACAATTCTAAAATATATGCAGGAACAGGATGTGCACAAATTATTGACAGGGTAGGTTGTGAAAGTGGTTAAAAAGGCATATAGGATCTTTAGCTTTATAGAGGCATAAATAGGGCCAGATTTTCTCATCCCGACATGGAGCCAGAGTGTATCGACCAGGTTTTAAATTGTTAGCCGTATTTGGGATTCCTGTCCCTATTTCAGGCGTGGAATTGTTCAATTTCATCAGCTGGGAGAGAGAGTGGATCAGGAGCCTGCAAGCTGCTGTCCTGATGTTGCTGACACCATTGTGAAAATGGACATTTCGGAATTTGCTTCAACTACTCCATATGGTTGCAAGTTTTGAGTTCTCTCCATTCTCTGGGTAAATACATTCCTGTTGAATTTCTTACTGGATTTATTGATGACAATCTTATGTTTACACCACCTGGTTTTTTGACTCTCCCACAAGTTGAAACACCTTCTCTACATTTAACCAATGAATTTACATTGAAATTGACAGACTTGGAATTTCTGAAGTGCAGCCTATTTAGGTGGGTAGAGAGTTTGATGCCAATACAAAACAAGACTCTGCTTTTTCTCATTAATCGGTGTTAAATAGACATCTCAGCACAGGAGAAGGCCATTCAACCCTTCTGGTCTGTGATTAATTTAATCCCTGTCTGAGGGTTTATTTGACATAATTCCATTTTCAGTTCTCCAGTCAAACTAATCCCATTTCCTTTCCTATTTTCTCTTTTCCAGAACTCTTATCTAGAACATTTGTTAAGTGCTGTAATTGAGGAAGCACTTGTGCCCAAGCAAAGTCCAATAACTCTATGTGACAAAGTTTCTCCCCTTTCTGTATTTGCCTGAAGATCAAGGCCATCATGTGAAAAGAGTTTCATTAAAAAGAGTAACACAGACATCCAAATTGCCTGCTACCAAGTTGGGCTATTTGCTTACATGAGAAAGTTTTGTCTCTCGCCAGAAATTGGTGATGACAATAATCCTTTTGACACATCCAGCTTTCCACTTCTTCATTTAAAGACAAAACGTGAAAGAACTACCAATCAATCAGCCAAGCTCAAACTGATCTGCACCCTTAGGTTTCATTATTATTCTGTTAGCTCATCCAACTCACCGTAACAGTTCCCATGCCCTATCCATTCAGGCCTGCACATGTAAAGTGAGTCATTCTCTTTCAAAGACACCCTTTGCACTATTCAATTGAGCTCTTCTCCCAGACTGTAAATACTTCAAACCAAGTAAAAACAAAATGCAATAGCACAGATTTTACTCCCCAAAAAATGAAAGATTGGCGAAAAGGTTTGTGACATTGCAGGGATGATATCTGAGCATGCACATTGACTTCCAATTCCATGCTGTGCATTCAACCAGTGACTGGTCACCCCTGCCACACATCACACTCCCATCTCCACAACACATCACTCTTACCAGAAAAACACTGGCAGTAACAAGCATTTTGATTGAATGTTGAAGGAAATCTTTCATCCAATTTAGCAAGTTTCCTGCAGATGTGTACACTGTAGTTACATTAAAGTGACACATAGGCCCAGATATTTATTGGGGTGGGCCTGCGAGCAGCGGGAGGAATTTTGACTTCTCCAGCAGGCGCCCTTCCGATCAATGAAGTTATCTGCCCCAACTGATAGGTTTGGCTCTTTATGGTGCAGAGAATGTTCTGGAAGAGGCCAGAGCCCAGGAGGAACGAGGGAACCTGCAGCTGAGTTCGAGGGAGTATCTTTGGGCAGCATGGAGGGTGAGGGGCGGGGGTATTGGGGAATTGTTTGTCGATCCAGGAGGGAGATCTGATTACAGTGAGGTGGCCTAATGGAATGGGAGAGCCCAAATTTGACGGGGTGGAGGTGGTTGCCCCTTTGAAGTTGGGATGTGCTCTAACCCCAAATCAGGGATGCCTGACTAGTGAGGGATGGGATCCAACCTCAGTGTGCGGGTCCAGTATGCAGGTGGTGGGTCCAAGCAGGGTCACTCTGGTGGACTATGATGAAGCAGCTCCTACTCCTCTTGCCCTAGAAACAGTGCTGTAAAGACATTTCCATGAAGCCCTTGCCCACTCCCTTGAGCTGTCAACCTTCTCTCTGAGACATTGACAAATCCTGAAAGTACACTGCCCAGTGCTGACTAATTCCTCATGGAACCCATCATACTTAAAATACTTGATGGCAGTTTCAGGGAGCTGTCCAGGACACCTAAAAGAAAGGACCTCACAGGCTTAGCCTGTGCTCAATCTGTGACAGCTATCTTATTGCTAAACTGCTTTTGCTTTGTGTTGATTTTATATCCAAAAATGGGTGCTACACCTAACAAATTTTACACAAAGTTTTTAAATGGTAATGTTGAGGATTTTGATATCGCAGATCACTACTATGGAATCTTTAGGACTCGACAGGAATATTAATTTGTTGTTCCCATTAGTTTGCAGTTGTTTGTAGTAGTAGCTTTTGGTGTTCTAAATGTAGGTTTATTCACTAATGAAGCAATAACACTAAAACCAGCTGTTTGAAACCTCCAGACCCACGAAATTCAAGCAGCCAATCTGTCAAAGTTTCTGTGAGATTGTCACAATGTCTGGAAGAGGAAGAGTAAGTGAGCCAGAACCCAACTGAGGGAGGTGGCCTTCAAAGCTGCATGTGTAGCCCGTGAGCCTGAATTAAAACACTTGTCGATTAATAAAATCATATTTCATTAGTTCGTTTATGGGATGTGGGTATCACTGGATAGACCAACATTATTGCTCAAGGTGGTGGTGAGCCACCTTCCTGACCCTCTCCAGTCCATCTGATGTAAGTGCACCCACAGTGCTGTTAGGGAGGAAGTTCCAGGATTTTGACCCAGCAATAGTGAAGGAAAGGCAATATCCCAAGTCAGGATGATTTATGGTTTGGAGGGGAACCTGCAGGTGGCCATGTTCCCAGAAATACATGGAAACATACATAGAAAATGGAAGCTTAGAATCCCTACAGTATAGAAGGAGGCTATTTGGCCCATCGAGTCTGTACCGACCACAATCCTACGCAGGCCCTATTCCCGTAATCCTCATTTATCCTGCTAATCCCCTGACACTAGGGTCAAATTAGCATGGCCCAAACAACATAACCCACACATCTTTGGAGTAGGCCATTTAGCCCTTCAAGCCTGCCTCCCCATTTATTTTGATCAGGGCTGATCGTCAAATTCAATAAAGAACAAAGAACAAAGAACAATACAGCACAGGAACAGGCCCTTCGGCCCTCCAAGCCCGCGCCGCTCCCCGGTCCAGGATTGAATCCTGAATCCAGGATCCCCGCCCAATTTTCCAGCCTATCTACATACCAATATCCTATCCACCGAGCTGTCCCTCACAGCTACGATGCTTTGTTCATTACAACCTATTAACTCACCCCCACCCCCCTATTCCAGACCATGTGATCCCCAGGGAGAGGCGAAAACCCAGAGTGAAAAACCCCAGGGCCAATATGGGGAAAAAAAAAAATCTGGGAAATTCCTCTCCGACCCCCTGAGGCGATCGAAACGAGTCCAGGAGATCACAATGGCCCTGATCGGAAAATGCTTCCCAACCCTAGTCATTTCCACTTCCATGAACACCATATGAATTCCCTGCCCCCGAGACAGGTTCCCAACTATCCGCAGTCTCGCTCTGTACTGGCACCAGCAAGATGATCATAGAATGAAGCCTTGAAACGAGAAACAAGGAACAATTAGCCCGCGCCGCTCCCTGGTCCAAACTAGACCACCCTTTTGTATCCCTCCATTCCCACTCCGGTCATATAGCTGTCTAGATAAGTCTTAAACGTTCCCAGTGTGTCCGCCTCCACCACCTTGCCCGGCAACACATTCCAGGCCCCCACGACCCTCTGTGTGAAATATGTCCTTCTGATATCTGTGTTAAACCTCCCCCCTTTCAAAGAACAAAGAACAGTACAGCACAGGAAACAGGCCTTCGGCCCTCCAAGCCTGTGCCGCTCCTTGGTCCAACTAGACCAATCGTTTGTATCCCTCCATTCCCAGGCTGCTCATGTGACTATCCAGGTAAGTCTTAAACGATGTCAGCGTGCCTGCCTCCACCACCCTACTTGGCAGCGCATTCCAGGCCCCCACCACCCTCTGTGTAAAAAACGTCCCTCTGATGTCTGAGTTATACTTCGCCCCTCTCAGCTTGAGCCCGTGACCCCTCGTGATCGTCACCTCCGACCTGGGAAAAAGCTTCCCACTGTTCACCCTATCTATACCCTTCATAATCTTGTATACCTCTATTAGATCTCCCCTCATTCTCCGTCTTTCCAAGGAGAACAACCCCAGTCTACCCAATCTCTCCTCATAGCTAAGACCCTCCATACCAGGCAACATCCTGGTAAACCTTCTCTGCACTCTCTCCAATGCCTCCACTTCCTTCTGGTAGTGCGGCGACCAGAACTGGACGCAATACTCCAAATGCGGCCTAACCAGCGTTCTATACAGCTGCATCATCAGACTCCAGCTTTTATACTCTATACCCCGTCCTATAAAGGCAAGCATACCATATGCCTTCTTCACCACCTTCTCCACCTGTGTTGCCACCTTCAAGGATTTGTGGACTTGCACACCTAGGTCCCTCTGTGTTTCTATACTCCTGATGACTCTGCCATTTATTGCATAACTCCTCCCTACATTATTTCTTCCAAAATGCATCACTTCGCATTTATCCGGATTAAATTCCATCTGCCACCTCTCCGCCCAATTTTCCAGCCTATCTATATCCTGCTGTATTGCCCGACAATGCTCTTCGCTATCCGCAATTCCAGCCATCTTTGTGTCATCCGCAAACTTGCTGATTACACCAGTTACACCTTCTTCCAAATCATTTATATATATCACAAATAGCAGAGGTCCCAGTACAGAGCCCTGCGGAACACCACTGGTCACAGACCTCCAGCCGGAAAAAGACCCTTCGACCACTACCCTCTGTCTCCTATGGCCAAGCCAGTTCTCCACCCATCGAGCCACTTCTCCTTGTATCCCATGAGCCTTAACCTTCTTAACCAACCTGCCATGTGGGACTTTGTCAAATGCCTTACTGAAATCCATATAGACGACATCCACGGCCCTTCCTTCATCAACCGTTTTTGTCACTTCCTCAAAAAACTCCACCAAATTTGTAAGGCACGACCTCCCTCTTACAAAACCATGCTGTCTGTCACTAATGAGATTGTTCCGTTCTAAATGCACATACATCCTGTCTCTAAGAATCCTCTTTCATGAACTTCCCTACCACGGACGTCAAGCTCACCGACCTATAATTTCCTGGGTTATCCCTGCTACCCTTCTTAAACAACGGGACCACATTCGCTATCCTCCAATCCTCAGGGACCTCACCCGTGTCCAAAGAAGCGACAAAGATTTCCGTCAGAGGCCCAGCAATTTCCTCTCTCGTCTCCCTGAGCAGTCGAGGATAGATGCCATCAGGCCCTGGGGCTTTGTCAGTTTTAATGTTCCCTAAAAAACCTAACACTTCCTCTCTCGTAATGGAGATTTTCTCTAACGGGTCAACACCTCCCTCCGAGACACTCCCGGTTAACACGCCCCTCTCCTTCGTGAATACCGATGCAAAGTATTCATTTAGGATCTCCCCTATTCCCTTGGGTTCTAAGCATAATTCCCCTCCTCTGTCCCTGAGAGGTCCGATTTTCTCCCTGACAACTCTTTTGTTCCTAACGTATGAATAGAATGCCTTAGGATTCTCCTTAATCCTGCCTGCCAAGAACATCTCGTGCCCTCTTTTTGCCCTTCTAACTCCCCGTTTGAGATCTTTCCTACTCTCTCTGTATTCCTCCAGAGCTCCATCTGTTTTCAGTTGCCTGGACTTAACGTACGCCTCCCTTTTCATTTTAATCAGATCCTCAATTTCCCTGGTTATCCACGGCTCTCGAATCTTACCTTTCCTATCTTTACTTTTTACAGGCACATGCCTATCCTGCAGCCTTATCAATAGTTCCTTAAAAGACTCCCACATGCCAGACGCGGACTTGCCCTCGAACATCCTCTCCCAATCAACATCCACCAATTCCTGCCTAATCCGGCTATAGTCAGCCTTCCCCCAATTTAGCACCCTGCCCGTAGGACAGCACTCATCCTTGTCCATTACTATCCTAAAGTTAACAGAGTTGTGGTCACTATTTGCCACATGTTCCCCTACCGAAACTTTGACGACCTGACCGGGCTCATTTCCCAGAACTAGGTCCAGTATAGCCCCCTCTCTAGTCGGGCTATCTACATACTGTTCCAAAGAACCTTCCAGTACGCATTTTACAAATTCCTCCCCGTCCGGTCCCCCAGCTCTAAGCACTTTCCAGTCTGTGCCAGGGAAATTAAAGTCCCCCACTACAACAACCCTATGTTTTCTGCACCTATCCAGAATCTCCTGACATATCCTTTCCTCCACTTCCCGTGGGCTGTTGGGTGGTCTGTAGTACACCCCCAGCATAGTGACTGCACCCTTCCTGTTTCTGAGTTCCACCCACAGCGACTCAGTACATGACCCCTCTAAGTTGTCTACCCTCTGCACCGCGGTAATATGCTCCTTAACTAATATCGCTACTCCCCCACCTTTTTTAGCCCCTCCTCTGTCTCGCCTAAAACACTGATACCCCGGAATATTCAGCTGCCAGTCCTGTCCTTCTTTTAACCAAGTTTCCGTCACCGCAACCATATCCAAATTCCGCACAAGCATTAAGGCCCTAAGTTCGTCTGTTTTACCCGTTACACTCCTCGCATTGAAGCAGATGCACTCCAGACCTCCAGGCCCAGTCAGGTCCTCCTCCTCCAGAGTGCTCCTCTTCTTAGCTAGCCTTGCCCTGGCCCCCAGCTCGACCCCAGCCTCAGTATTTACTGACCTCCTGTTTTGTTCCCCACCCCCCTGCCACACTAGTTTAAATCCTGCCGAAACACTCGAGCAAAACTCCCAGCCAGGATATTTGCTCCCTTCCAGTTAAGGTGTAACCCATCCTTTCTGTACAGTTGCCATCCTGACTTGAAGATTTCCCAGTTATCTATGAATTTAAAACCCTCCCTCTTGCACCAGTCCTTTAGCCACGCGTTCAACTGTAGAATCTCCCTGTTCCGAGCCTCACTTGCACTAGGCACCGGGAGCAGTCCAGAGATTGCTACACTGGAGGTCTTACTTTTTAGCCTAGCACCCAACTCCCTGAATTTCTCTCGTATGACCCCCCTGCTCTTCCTACCTACATCATTTCCCCCAATGTGTACAATCACATCCGTTTGACTACCTTCCTTTTTAAATATGCTTCCTACCCTCTCGGAGACATCCAGTACCCCGGCACCAGGGAGGCAGACTACCATCCTGGATTCTCGTTCAGTCCCACAGAAGCGCCTGTCCGTGTCTCTAACTATTGCGTCCCCCACAACTATCGCTCTCCTAAACCCCTTCTTTCCCTTCCGGACCCCTGAGCCTGTCCCCGTGGAGGCGATCTGGTCCTCGTGGCTTACCCCTGGAGGGTCATCCCCCTCCACAGAATCCAAAACAATATACCTATTGTGGAGGGGGACAACCACAGGGGATCCCTCCACAGACTGCTCACTCCCTTCCCTTCTCCCATCTGTTGCCCATCCCTTTCTCTTATGGGAGACTGCCACTGGGGTGCTTTCTGGCACATCACCCTTCTGACTATTACCCCTCCTAACCGTGACCCACGTGTCTTCCTTCCGAGACCCTGGTGTCACTACCTGACTATAACTTTTATCTATGACTCTCTCATTTTCCCTAACTAAACTGAGTTCATCGAGCCTCAGCTCCAGCTCCCTTACACGATCCTTCAGGAGATGCAGTTCCACACATCTGGCACAGATATGGACTTCCGGGAGGCAAGTTGTCTCCAGGAACTCCCACATCCCACACCGAATGCAGTATACTGGCCTCCCACTCATACCAGCCATGTCCTTTTTAGTTTTGGGGATAAAACAAAAAGGGGGTGTAACCGAAGAAAAACAAACAAACAACCTTCCTCGCCAAAGCCCTGTGAGCCAAAGCCCTTTTAGCTCTCACTCTGTCCCCTGCTCACTCCACTGCCCGCTAACGACGCTGCCCGCTCAAAGGTGCGGCCTACTTTTAAACCCTCCAAAATCTTCCCAGGCTGCTGCTGGGCCTATTTCCTGTTCAGAAAAAAAAACCTCCGATTTTTTTCACTAATTGAACTGAAAAATAATTAAATAAATTAATTACTCTACTGCAGCCCGAGCAGCACTCCCACAGTGAGACACCAACTGTCACTCTCCACTGCAGCCCGAGCAGCACTCCCACAGTGAGACACCAACTGTCACTCTCCACTGCAGCCCGAGCAGCACTCCCTCACTGAGACACCAACTGTCACTCTCCACTGCAGCCCGAGCAGCACTCCCACAGTGAGACACCAACTGTCACTCTCCACTGCAGCCCGAGCAGCACTCCCACAGTGAGACACCAACTGTCACTCTCCACTGCAGCCCGAGCAGCACTCCCACAGTGAGACACCAACTGTCACTCTCCACTGCAGCCCGAGCAGCACTCCCTCACTGAGACACCAACTGTCACTCTCCACTGCAGCCCGAGCAGCACTCCCACAGTGAGACACCAACTGTCACACTCTACTGCAGCCCGAGCAGCACTCCCTCACTGAGACACCAACTGTCACTCTCCACTGCAGCCCGAGCAGCACTCCCTCACTGAGACACCAACTGTCACTCTCCACTGCAGCCCGAGCAGCACTCCCACAGTGAGACACCAACTGTCACACTCTACTGCAGCCCGAGCAGCACTCCCACAGTGAGACACCAACTGTCACACTCTACTGCAGCCCGAGCAGCACTCCCACAGTGAGACACCAACTGTCACACTCTACTGCAGCCCGAGCAGCACTCCCACAGTGAGACACCAACTGTCACTCTCCACTGCAGCCCGAGCAGCACTCCCACAATACCCTGATTCCGCCTTCCCACAATCCCCCCCCCCCCCTTCTCATGATCCTTTTTAGCCCCAAGAACTATGTTTAATTCCTTCTTGAAATCACACAACGTTTTGGCCTCAACTACTTTCCGTGGTACTGAATTCCACGCATTCACTACTCTCTGGATGAAGACATTTCTGCTCACCTCAGTCCTAAAAGGTCTATCCTCAAACTATGACCCCTAGTTCTGCACTACCCCACCATCGGAACATTCTTTCTGAATCTTCCCTGTCTAATCCTGTTAGCATTAAAACATAGAATAGAACATAGAACCCCTACAGTGCAGAAGGAGGTCATTTGGCCCATTGAGTCTGCACCAACCACAATCCCACCCAGGCCCTATTCCCGTAACCCCACATATTTACCCTGCTAATCCCCTGACACTACGGTCAATTTATCATGGCCAATCAACCTAACCCGCACATCTTTGGAGTGTGGGAGGAAACCAGAGCACCGGAGGAAACCCACGCAGACATGGGGAGAATGTGCAAACTCCACACACACAGTGACCCGAGGCCGGAATGGAACCCGGGTCCCTGGCGCTGTGAGGCAGTAGTGCTATCCACTGTACCACCATGCTGCCCAAAAACTATCCTGCACACACTCTTGCATTCAAGATGAGCTCCTGCACTTCAGCTGCAACGACGAAAATTCAAATCCATTCTGGCAGCGGCGGGATTGTATAAGTTTCTATGAGATCCCCTCTCACTCTTCTAAACTCCAATGAATCCAATCCTAACCGACTTAGTCTCTCCTCATATCCTGCCATCCCAGGAATCAGCCTGGTAAACCTTTACTGCACTCCCTCTATAGCAAGAATATCCTTCCTCAGATAAGGACACCAAAACTGCACACAATACTCCAAGTATGGCCTCACCAATGCCCTATACAATTACAGTAAAACATGCCTATTCCTACTCAAATCCTCTCACTTCCTGGCCAACATATCATTTGTTTCTTTGCTGCCTGCTGTACCTGCGTGTTTACTTTCAGTGACTGATGCACGAAGACACCAAGATCTCGCTGAGTACCTACCTCTCTCAATTTACACCCATTCAAATAATAATCTGCCTTCCTATTTTTTCTACCGAAGTGGATAACCTCACAATCCGCCATGCATATGCCCACTCATTCAGCCTGTCCAAATCACGCGGAAGCATCTCTGCATCCTCCTCACAGCTCACCCTCCCACCCAACTTTGTATGATTTGCAAATTTGGGGATAATACATTCAGTTCCCTCTTCCAAATCATTAATATAGAATGTGAACAGTTGGGGTCCTAGCACAGATCCCTGTGGAACCCCACTAGTTAATGCCTGACAATTGGAAAAACACCCATTTATTGCAACTCTTTGCTTCCTATCTGCGAAAAAGCTTTCTATCCATCTCAAGACACTACTTGCAATCCCATGTGTTTTAACTTTACATAGTAATCTGCTATGTGAGACCTTCTGGAAGTCAAAATAAACCACATCAACTGGTTTTCCTTGGTCAACTCTACTGGTTACATCCCCAAAGAATTCCAGTAAATTTGTCAAACATGATTTCCCATTTGTAAATCCATGCTGACTTTGTCTGATTATACTGCTGCTTTCCAAACACTGAGCTATGAAATCCTTGATAATGGACTCCAGCAACTTCCCTATGTTAGGCTCATTGGTGTATAGTTCTGTTTTCTCTCTAACTCCCTTTTTGAGTAGAGGGCTTACATTAACTACCCTCCAATCTGTAGGAACCATTCCAGAGTCCAAAGAATTTTCAAAAATAACCACTGATAGATCTACTATTTCTAGGGCCACTTCCTTAAGTATTCTGGGATGAAGATTATCAGGCCCTGCAGATCTATCTGCCTTCAATCCCATTAATTTCCCCCAAACCATTTCCCTACTAATACTGATTTCCTTCAGCTCCTCACTAAAACTTGTGTTTCTCAGAACTTCTGGTATGTTATTCATGTCTTCCTTTGTGAAGACATCTGCTGCTTTTGCCCTTCTAAGTGTTGGAGGTCACGGGTTTGAAAGATGTGCTTGAAGGAACTTTAGAGAGTTGCTGCAGTGCATCTTATAGATGGCACACACCGCTGCCAGTGTGTGGTGGTGATGGAGGGAGTGCTTGTTAAAATGGTGGATGGGATGCCTGTCAAGTAGACAGCTTTGTCCTGGATTGTGTTGAATTTCTTGAAGCAAGCTTGGCAAGCAGAGAGTATGCCATCTCACTCCTGACTTGCGCCTTGTTAGATTGTGCATCAGATTTGGGAAGTCAGGAGGTGAGTTACTCACCAAAGACTTCCCAGCCTCTGATCTGCTCTCTTGGCTACAGTATTTACATGACTGGTCCATTTCAGTTTCTGGTCCATGGTAACCCCCAGGATGTTGATAGTGGGAGTATTTAGTCATGGTTATGCCATTGAGTATCGAAGGGAGATGGTTACATTCTCTCTTGTTGGAGATGGGGGGTGTCATTGTTGGTCAGGGAAAATGTTTCAGCGGTACTCAGGCAGGATAGATTAGGGAGCTTGTCTACAGAGGCCCTATGGGTGGAGCTGGGCAACAGGAAAGGTATGACCACATTAATGGGGTTGTATTATAGACCACCCAATAGTCAGCGAGAATTGGAGGAGCAAATCAGCAGATAGCTGACAACTGCAAGAAACACAAAGTTGTGATAGTAGGGGATTTTAATTTTCCACATATAGATTGGGACTCGCATACTGTTAAAGGTTTAGACGGGGTAGAGTTTGTAAAATGTGTTCAGGAGAATTTTCTATATCAGTATATAGAGGTGCCAACTAGAGAGGATGCGATATTGGATCTCCTATTGGGAAATGAGTTAGGGCAGGTGATAGATGTGAGTGTGAGGGAACACTTTGGATCCAGTGATCATAATGCCATTAGTTTCAACCTGATCATGGATAAGGATAGATCTGGTCCTCGGGTTGAAGTTCTGAACTGGAAAAAGGCCAAATTTGATGAAATGAGAAGGGATCTGGGAAGTGTGGATTGGCACAGGCTGTTCTCTGGTAAGGATGTAAATGGAAAGTGGGAGGCCTTCAAAGGAGAAATTTTGAGAGTGCAGAGTTTGTATGTTCCTGTCAGGATTAAAGGCAAAGTAAATAGGAATAAGGAACCTTGGTTCTCAAGGGAGATTGTAACACTGATTAAGAGGAAGAGAGAGTTGTATGAAATATACAGGAAGCAAGGAACAGATCAGATGCTCGAGGAGTATAAAAAGTGCAAGAAGCTACTTAAGAGGGAAATCAGGAGAGCGAAAAGAAGACATGAGGTTGATTTGGCAAACAAGGTGAAGGAAAATCCAAAGAGCTTCTATACGTATGTTAGGAGCAAAAGGATAGTGAGGGATAAAATTGGTCCTCTTGAAGACCAGAATGGTAGACTGTGTATGGAACCAAAAGAGATGGGGGAGATACTAAATGGTTTTTTTGCATCCGTATTTACTGAGGAAATGGGCATGGAGTCTACGGAAATAGGGCAAACAGGTAGGGAGGTCATGGAACCTTTACGGATTAAAGGGGAGGAAGTGCTTGCTGTCTTGAGGCAAATCAGAGTGGATAAATCCCCAGGACCGGACAGGGTATTCCCACGGACCTTGAGGGAAGCTAGTGTTGAACTTGTTGAACCCTGGCAGACATATTTAAAATGTCAGTATTCACGGGGGAGGTGCCGGATGATTGGAGGGTGGCTCATGTTGTTCCGTTGTTTAAAAAAGGTTCCAAAAGAAATCCGGAAAATTATAGGCCAGTAAGTTTGATGTCGGTGGTGGGCAAGTCATTAGAAGGTGTGATAAGGGATAGGATCTACAAATATTTGGATAGACAGGGACTTATTAGGGAGAGTCAACATGGCTTTGTGCGTGGCAGGTCATGTTTGACCAATCTATTAGAGTTTTTCGAGGAGGTTACCAGGAAAGTGGATGAAGGGAAGGCGGTGGATGTTGTCTACCTGGATTTCAGCAAGGCCTTTAACAAGGTCCCTCATGGGAGATTAGTTAGGAAGGTTCAGTCGCTGGGTATACATGGGGAGGTAGTAAATTGGATTAGACACTGGCTCTATGGAAGAAGCCAGAGAGTGGTTGTGGAGGATTGCTTCTCTGAGTGGAGGCCTGTGACTAGTGGTGTGCCGCAGGGATCGGTGTTGGGTCCATTGTTGTTTGTCATCTATATCAATGATCTGGATGATAATGTGGTAAATTGGATCAGCAAATTTGCTGATGATACAAAGTTTGGAGGTATAGTGGACAGTGAGGAAGGTTTTCAAAGCTTGCAGAGGGATTTGGACCAACTAGAAAAATGGGCTGAAAAATGGCAAATGGAATTTAACGCAGACAAGTGTGAGATATTGCACTTTGGAAGGACAAACCAAAGTAGAACATACAGGGTAAATGGTAGGACTCTGAAGAGTGCAGTTGAACAGAGGGATCTGGGAATACAGGTACAGAATTCCCTAAAAGTGACGTCACAGGTGGATAGGGTCGTAAAGAGTGCCTTTGGTACATTGGCCTTTATAAATCGGAGTATCGAGTATAAAAGTTGGAGTGTTATGGTAAGGTTATATAAGGCATTGGTGAGGCCGAATGTAGAGTATTGTGTACAGTTTTGGTCACCTAGTTACAGGAAGGATGTAAATAAGGTTGAAAGAGTGCAGAGAAGGTTCACAAGGATGTTGCCGGGACTTGAGAAGCTGAGTAACAGAGAGAGATTGAATAGGTTGGGACTTTATTCCCTGGAGCGTAGAAGATTGAGGGGAGATTTGATAGAGGTGTATAAGATTTATAGATAGAGTGAATGCAAGCAGGCTTTTTCCGCTGAGGCAGGGGAGAAAAAAACCAGAGGGCATGGGTTAAGGATGAAAGGAGAAAAGTTTAAAGGGAATATTAGGGGGGGCTTCTTCACGCAGAGATTGGTGGGAGTGTGGAATGAGCTGCTGGATAAAGTGGTAAATGCTTTTAACATTTAACACTTTTAACATTTAATAAAAACTTGGACGGGTTCATGGATGAGAGGGGTGTGGAGGGATATGGTCCAAGTGCAGGTCAGTGGGACTAGGCAAAAAATGGTTCGGCACAGACAAGAAGGGCCAAAAGGCCCGTTTCTGAGCTGTAATTTTCTATGGTTCTATGTTCATTGCCTGGCACACATGTTACTTGTCACTAGTCAGTCTAGGCCTAAATGTTGTCCTGGTCTTGCTGCATTTGGGCATGGACTGCTTCAGGGTCTGAGGAATTGCAAATGGTGCTGAAAATTGCACAATCATCAGCAAACACCCCAACTTCTGATCTTATAGTGGAGCTAAGCAGCTGAAGATGGTTGAGACTAGGACACCAACCTGAGGAACTCCTGCTGCAATATCTTGAGACTAGGATGATTGACCTCCAACAACCACAGCCATAGTAGACATCAAAAATTTTAATATGTTCATTTAATTTAATACTGTACCTGTTTTCCATTAGCTCTCGAATTTCTGCTACATTCCGGCCTGCTCCAAGGTGTGTGTAGTAAGGGCCTTCATCCTTTTCACTGATTTGTTCTGTTAATTTAAGTGAAAAAATTATGATTGTGCTATTTTTATTATTCTGATGAGACAGTAACTATTGGTTATTTATCAGTAAAATGTAAATAAATCAATCACATTAATCAATAATAAATAATTATAATTACTTCCATTGACTGAATCTAACTGAGAACTTAGAGAGCAAAAACAGACACAGCAATGTCATAGTCTGTGGTCTAGGTTCATCCAAGGCATTGAGGCAGAATGTTGTGGGTTCTGCAGGTACTTGAATGCACAATCTAGGCTGACACTTCAGTACTGAGGAGATGACATATTAAATTGAGGTCTGAGGAAAGGTTATCGACCTGAAACATTTGCCAAAATTTTACACAGCAGCAGTGGCTGAAAGGTTGGGGGCAAGCTCACCTCAACATGATTGCATCACTCCACAACTATTTAATGTATGTCGGGCTAATAATTGGCTTAGGGCGGGATTTTTCCCGTGTCAAGGAGGATATCCCCTCTCCGTGCACTGTCAACTGGCCGACAGTTCTCTAATCCCAGCACCACTGAGATTGGTGACCACTGCTGGGACAACAGGCTGTCCCCACGGAAGAGCAACCATGGACTCAGACTAGGATACCACCAGGGCTAGGCTTTGGGAAGTGGTTTGAGCAGCCGGGATCATCAAGGGGAAAATATTTGGGGAGGGAGAAAAAACCTTGGGTGCAGGGTAGGGAGGATTAATGGGCACTGGCCATAGGGTGCCCAAATAGAAGGCATTCCCCAGCCACAACCCAACTAACTGGCAGCCTCGAGATTTGCCCTTGTCACCAACAACGTTGATGAAATCCCAGCAGCAGCGGGAGGAAGCTCTTCAGAGGAACTCCTGCAACAGAAGTTCCTTGAATTCTCAGGGGAATTTCACAGTAACTTCATTGCAGTGCTAATGTAAGCCTTACTTGTGACTAATAAATAAACTTTACTCTTCAGTGGCTATTTATTGGCCAGCTAAGGGCTTCAACTGACTTAAGGGCAAGTGGACCACGTGGTGCCTCCCTCAGCACTGGTAAAATGGCACTGACAGAATGGAGACAATGACCATGGTGCAACCACAACGCGCCCGGTTTTATACCCCTGCCGCCCAGCCTGCCGGGAGGCGGGTGGGGTGGGGCAAGGTGTAACTACCACGTGGTAACTCTCTTTTTCACTCCATACATGCTGCTGAATATTTCCAGCATTTTCTGATTTTATTTCTGTTGCCCAGTGGCTGCAGTATTTTCGCCTTTGTATCGTTATGTTAAACCGAGGCCCTACCTTTCTTTTATATTCAGGGATGTACAAAAACTTGGCATTATTGAAGGAAGTGCAGGGAAGTTCTCTTGAAGTCCCTACAAACAGATTATTTGGTCACTAATCACACTGCTGCAGGATCTTGCTATGGGCAAATGATCTTCCCTGCAGTAACAAGAATATGAAAAGTAATTTGTTGGCTATAAAACACTTTGGGATGTCCTGAGGTGGTGATGGCGCAGGAATGTAAGCTATACAATCAGAAATTTTAAAATATAGGATATATAACTGGAATATGACTTTTATATGATTTAAATGGCAATTTATTTTAACCACATCATACACTTGTTGAATTCTCAGCCCTGTCCTGGTTTAAAGGGATGTTATATTTACATTGACACACAAGTCAAATTTACTCTGTGGTTTTTCCAATATGGCAAATAAAAAGGATTTAAAGATCATGAAAACTATGAAAACTTTTTCTCATGTTGTAATGTCTGGATAAAAGCCAGAGTCCCAAAACCCAGTTCCATTGAAGCGGTTGCCAAAAGTCATTCCCGGCAATAAGTCAGATGAACAATACTCTCCTGATTACATTCAAAACTTTGACATGACTTTGGCAAAAGAGAATACCAGCAATTTACTTCCGTGTCTCAATCATTTGCTGATTTGAAATTTCACCCAGTTTTAATTTAAGTTCAACCGCAACATTAGTCACTGCATCACAGAGTGTGAAAGAAATTGATCAAGGTTGTAAGCTGCGTGTGTTTAGACACTTTTTTTATATTTCCCATTGGAATATCCTCGGCAATAACCATGCCATGTTATGCCACCATGTTCTGGTCCCTTTCCTTGTGCATTACCCCTCATTCCATCATCCCAGCCCTTTAAATGAAATAGTTAGATCAAAGTTCAGGTGGATGTCAAAGGGGAAAAATTTGGAGATTAAATCATACAACATAAAGGGAGGCCATTCGGCCCATAATGTCCAAGTTTTATCTTTGAAAGTACTATCCAATTCACCTCACTTCACCTGCAAGTTTTTAATTTTCAAGTATTTCTCCCATTCCTTTTGTTATTGAATTGGCTTTCGCCGCCCTTTCAGTGCATTCCAGGTCGTAATAACTCACTGCATAAAATAAAAGCTCTCCTCATTTCTTTCACTGTCTTTTTTGCCAATTCTCTTAAATCTTCCTCCTCTGGTTACCAATCCTCCTGTCAGTGGAAACAGTTTCACTCTGTCTACCCTGTCAAAACCTTCCATAATTTTGAACACCATTTATTAAACCTACCCTTAAAATTCTCTATTCTGAGAAGAATTATTGCATTTTTTCTAATCTCTCTAGTTAAGGCTGATTTTCTGGTGGGACACAAAGAAGGAATTAGGTTGAAAGGCGATTTTCATCCAAGCCTACTTTACTTTAATCAGTTCAAGGCAATTTAATATTTACACAGGAATAAAGTAACGTTGGTTCCTTCACAAGTGTATCATTTGTTTTTATTCTGTGAAAGGTCAGAAAGGGAAATCTGCCGTGAATTCTTACATAATCCAGGCTGACACTCCAATACAGTACTGAGGGGATGATCTTTCAAATGAGGCACTAAACCAACGCTCTCTCAAGTGAAAATAAAAGATCCCATTGCAGTACTTGGAAAAGAGCAGGGCAGTAGTGTCCTGGTATGCTGGCCAATATTTATCTTTCATTGAACATCATAAAAGCAGAGGACGTTGCTGTTTATCCGCTGCATTTCCTACACTACAGCAGTGACTACAGTTCAAATGTACATCATTGGCTGCACAGCACTTTGGTTGTGAAACGTGCCATATGAATGCAAAATCCTTTCTTTTTTGTTCACTTAGTCTTTGGCACTCCAAGTAGAATGATAACAGTTCTGATGAGATTTGATAATCCATCTGATGTTGTTGGAAAGTCTATTTGGTCATCCTGTGCTCCCAGTGTGAGGCCTCATTCAGATTTGGTCCGAGCTCAGCAACAGAATGCATTGACTACAAAGGAGATAGGTCTGGGGATGCAAAAGGTAGCTCTGGGGGAGCTCTTGCACTTGTCCAATAGGTTTAAGATTCTTGCTACCTGATGGATGAGAGTGAGGACTGCAGGGAGAATGAGCAAAGTGACCTATGCCCTGTTGTGTTGGAGGCCATTCAAGTTGTGGGTGTGAAAAGGGATGTAATAATGTATAGTTAAGGGGATCGATACTGTTCTCTGCAGCCAAGAGAGTGCTGAATGTTACATTGTCTCTCTGGTGCCAGAGTTAAAGACATTCTCTTCGGGCTGGTCAGAAAGCCCTTTTAGTGAGAGGGGAAAGATCCAGTTATCCGCATAGGAATCAACAACAGGCAGGACTAAGAAAGAGGTTCTATTGAAGGAGTGAAGCAGAATCAAATGGTCATAATATCTGAATTATTTGCCGTGGGTAATTTGGGGGAGGGTCACTAAGATCTGAGAATTGAATGTGTGGCTCAAAGGGAGCGGTGAGGGAGAATTGGGTTTCAATCACTAGGGCACTGGCATCAGTATAATGAAGGAAAATGTCAGATTAGCCACTTTGCAAGGAGTGGAAAAGCAAAATATTATTTAAATGGAGAGAGGCTGCAGAGTTTTGTGAACAATAAGCATCTGGGTTTACTCGTACAGACTTACTAAAAGTTACCCTGAAGGTACAGCAAGTAATTAGGGAGGCAAATGGAATGTTGGTCTTTATTTTAAGGGGTATAAAAGGGAAGTTTTTGGTGAGACCATACCTAGAGTATTGTATTGGTCACCTTACTGAAGAAGGTATATGCCTAAATTGGAGGCAATTCAGAGAAGGTTCACTAGGTTTGATTCCTGAAATGAGGAAAGGTTCATAGAAATCATAGAAACCCTACAGTGCAGAAGGAGGCCATTCGGCCCATCGAGTCTGCACCGACCACAATCCCACCCAGGCCCTACCCCCATATATTTACCCGCTAATCCCTCTAACCTACGCATCTCAGGATACTAAGGGGCAATTTTTAACCTGGCCAATCAACCTAACCCGCACATCTTTGGACTGTGGGAGGAAACCGGAGCACCCAGAGGAAACCCACGCAGACACGAGGAGAATGTGCAAACTCCACACAGACAGTGACCCAAGCCGGGAATCGAACCCAGGTCCATGGAGCTGTGAAGCAGCAGTGCTGACCATTGTGCTACCGTGCCGCCCACGGTTGAGCAGGTTGGTCCTGTACTCATTGGAATTTAGAAGAATGAGAAAGAATGGGTGGCACGATGGCACAGTGGTTGGCGCTGCTGCCTCACAGCGCCAGGGACCCGGCTTGGGTCACTGTTCTATGTGGAATTTGCATATTCTCACCGTATCTGTGTGGGTTTCCTCCGGGAGTTCTGGTTTCCTCCCACAGTCTGAAAGACGTGCTGGTTAGGTGCATTGAACAAAGAACAAAGAACAAAGAACAGTACAGCACAGGAAACAGGCCCTTCGGCCCTCCAAGCCTGTGCCGCTCCTTGGTCCAACTAGACCAATCGTTTGTATCCCTCCATTCCCAGGCTGCTCATGTGACTATCCAGGTAAGTCTTAAACGATGTCAGCGTGCCTGCCTGCACCACCCTACTTGGCAGCGCATTCCAGGCCCCCACCACCCTCTGTGTAAAAACGTCCCTCTGATGTCTGAGTTATACTTCGCCCCTCTCAGCTTGAGCCCGTGACCCCTCGTGATCGTCACCTCCGACCTGGGAAAAAGCTTCCCACTGTTCACCCTATCTATACCCTTCATAATCTTGTATACCTCTATTAGATCTCCCCTCATTCTCCGTCTTTCCAAGGAGAACAACCCCAGTCTACCCAATCTCTCCTCATAGCTAAGACCCTCCATACCAGGCAACATCCTGGTAAACCTTCTCTGCACTCTCTCCAATGCCTCCACGTCCTTCTGGTAGTGCGGCGACCAGAACTGGACACAGTACTCCAAATGTGGCCTAACCAGCGTTCTATACAGCTGCATCATCAGACTCCAGCTTTTATACTCTATACCCCGTCCTATAAAGGCAAGCATACCATATGCCTTCTTCACCACCTTCTCCACCTGTGTTGCCACCTTCAAGGATTTGTGGACTTGCACACCGAGGTCCCTCTGTGTTTCTATACTCCTGATGACTCTGCCATTTATTGTATAACTCCTCCCTACATTATTTCTTCCAAAATGCATCACTTCGCATTTATCCGGATTAAACTCCATCTGCCACCTCTCCGTCCAATTTTCCAGCCTATCTATATCCTGCTGTATTGCCTGACAATGCTCTTCACTATCCGCAATTCCAGCCATCTTCGTGTCATCCGCAAACTTGCTGATAACACCAGTTACACCTTCTTCCAAATCATTTATATATATCACAAATAGCAGAGGTCCCAGTACAGAGCCCTGCGGAACACCACTGGTCACAGACCTCCAGCCGGAAAAAGACCCTTCGACCACTACCCTCTGTCTCCTATGGCCAAGCCAGTTCTCCACCCATCTAGCCACTTCTCCTTGTATCCCATGAGCCTTAACCTTCTTAACCAACCTGCCATGTGGGACTTTGTCAAATGCCTTACTGAAATCCATATAGACGACATCCACGGCCCTTCCTTCATCGACTGTTTTTGTCACTTCCTCAAAAAACTCCACCAAATTTGTAAGGCACGACCTCCCTCTTACAAAACCATGCTGTCTGTCACTAATGAGATTGTTTCGTTCTAAATGCACATACATCCTGTCTCTAAGAATCCTCTCCAACAACTTCCCTACCACGGACGTCAAGCTCACCGGCCTATAATTTCCTGGGTTATCCCTGGTACCCTTCTTAAACAACGGGACCACATTCGCTATCCTCCAATCCTCAGGGACCTCACCCGTGTCCAAAGAAGCGACAAAGATTTCCGTCAGAGGCCCAGCAATTTCACCTCTCGTCTCCCTGAGCAGTCTAGGATAGATGCCATCAGGCCCTGGGGCTTTGTCAGTTTTAATGTTCCCTAAAAAACCTAACACTTCCTCTCTTGTAATGGAGATTTTCTCTAACGGGTCAACACCTCCCTCCGAGACACTCCTGGTTAACACGCCCCTCTCCTTTGTGAATACCGATGCAAAGTATTCATTTAGGATCTCCCCTATTCCCTTGGGTTCTAAGCATAATTCTCCTCCTTTGTCCCCGAGAGGTCCGATTTTCTCCCTGACAACTCTTTTGTTCCTAACGTATGAATAGAATGCCTTAGGATTCTCCTTAATCCTGCCTGCCAAGAACATCTCGTGACCTCTTTTTGCCCTTCTAACTCCCCGTTTGAGATCTTTCCTACTCTCTCTGTATTCCTCCAGAGCTCCATCTGTTTTCAGTTGCCTGGACTTAACGTATGCCTCCCTTTTCATTTTAATCAGATCCTCAATTTCCCTGGTTATCCACGGCTCTCGAATCCTACCTTTCCTATCCTTCCTTTTTACAGGCACATGCCTATCCTGCAGCCTTATCAATAGTTCCTTAAAAGACTCCCACATGCCAGACGCGGACTTACCCTCGAACATCCTCTCCCAATCAACATCCACCAATTCCTGCCTAATCCGGCTATAGTCAGCCTTCCCCCAATTTAGCACCCTGCCCGTAGGACAGCACTCATCCTTGTCCATTACTATCCTAAAGTTAACTCGAATAGGCGCCGTAGTGTGTTGACTAGGGGAATTTCACAGTAAATTCATTGCAGTGTTAATGTAAGCCTTACTTGTGACTAATAAATAAACTTTACTTTTATATTAGATCCTGAAGGGGTTTGACAGGGTAAATGATGAAAGGAATCTAGACCTAGGGGCACAGTTTCAAAATAAAGGATCACGCATTCAAGATGTGGATGAGTTAGAATTTCCTCTCTCAGAGGGTCACTAATCTGGGACATTGAATATATTCAAGGCTGAGACAGACTCTTGGATTATAGGGAGCCAAGAGGTGTGGGGAGTGGGTAGGAAGGTGGAGTTTGCAGAGGGCTTGAGCGGCCACATGTTCAGCAAGTCCAACAAACCCATCCTCTTCATGTGTTCCAAGAACCACTGGATATGTGTCCCAGTGTCTTCAAATTTTCTTTCCTCAAGCTTTCCTCACCACCCACGGCAACTTCCCTCAGCAGCCTGTTTTCTCTTTGACTCCGTGCTTCCATCTGTTGTCCCCTGCTTCCTGTGCCTCACCATCGCAGGCTAACCCTCCCTCAGTTTTTGCTCCAAGGCCTGGCATCTGATGATTAATCTCTGGTGATTATCGAGCACAATGTAGTGAAACATCACAGTAGCATCTTAAAGCCACTGGGGGGAGCTCCAGGAGACCCTGAGCTCCCTGAGGTGTTCCAGTTGTATAATATCACCATGCAATGATTGCTCAGCATTGTGGGAGGGAGTGTGCTCACAAAACCATCTCCCACCAGTGGATCAGGTCAATTGGGAGGAAATTAGTTAATTATTCTTGGCATCCTTTAACAGGTATTCCTTGTAACTTTTGGTCAGCAATTAAGGTTTGGATTGTAACAGCTGGCAGTGTTTCTCCTGTTCATAGAATCATAGAAACCCTACAGTGCAGAAGGAGGCCATTCGGCCCATCGAGTCTGCACCGACCACAATCCCACCCAGGCCCTACCCCCACATATTTACCCACTAATCCCTCTAACCTACGCATCTCAGGGGCAATTTTTAACCTGGCCAATCAACCTAACCCGCACATCTTTGGACTGTGGGAGGAAACCGGAGCACCCAGAGGAGAATGTGCAAACTCCACACAGACAGTGACCCGAGCCGGGAATCGAACCCGGGACCCTGGAGCTGTGAAGCAGCAGTGCTAACCACTGTGCTACCGTGCCGCCCTGGTTCTCTGCATTGGTTCTTTTTATTCTCCCACTCCATTGTGTAAGTCTCAATTCTGTAACCTTTCTTAACACTGATGGTTTGGTCCTGTGTGGAATGGGCAGCATGACACTTTTCAATTGCTATTACTCACGATGGGTCTTACACCAGCATCACTTGCAATCTTTACTCAGTATTACAGTCCATCACTCCTTGCCCTCCACTCAGTATCACAATCCATCACCCCATTTCTTCATTCAGTATTACAATCCATCATCCTCAGTCTTCACTCGGTATTACAATCCATCACTCCCTGTCCTCACCTCCACTCAATATTACAATCCATCACTCCCCAGTCTTCACACAGTATTACAACCCATCACACACTCTCCTCTTCCGCAATAAGGTTTGTTGGAAGCAGATTAAATAATTCTCAAAAAGGAATTGTGTGAATATATTTAAAAAGGAAATATATGCAGAGTTATGGGAAAAGTGTGAGGGAGTGTGACCGATTGGATTGCTTTTCCAAAAAACACCCACAATGGGCTGAATGGCCTTCTATACTGTATTATTTTGTAACCTCTAGCTTCCTTTCTCTGATGCCATTCTTGATCAGAAAGTAATTTCCTCCAGGCTGTACTAATACAAGTTTGCTCTCCTCTTTTTGGCACGACCTATATCTTTATCCTGTTGCTACCAACAGCAGTCTCATTCCACTGCTGTTCTTGGCAGCATTCATTTGAGAAAGTTGGTGAAGTTAATGGCTGACACCAAAAATGGGAGAAGAAAGGAACTGGTTCCTAGAAATATATATGTCTTATGTATTCAAACATGGTCTGGTTAATTCTGTCAGCCTGTTAGAATATAATAAATAGGAGCTGGGTGGGCTTGCTTCATCAGTGAAAACGGTCGTGGATGATCTGCTACCTCATCTCCACCTCCTTCAATCAGGCCCAGATCCCTTAATCTCTAAAAATATATCAACCTCTGTTTTGACTAGACTCCTTGACTGAGCACTCACATTTCTCTGCTGACAGGATTCCAAAGATCCACAAGCATTTCAGTGAAGAAATTTCTCCTCATTTCAGTTCTAAATGGCTGGACCCTTACTCCAGTTCTAGATACTCCAGCCAGGAGATCCTCCTTGCATTTACCCTGTCAAGCTCCTTGAGAACTTTACATGTTTCAATGAGACCATGTTTTATTCTTCTGCATTCTAGGGAGTATTGGCTTGGTCAATTCAATCCCCTCATTCTAGGAATCAATCCAGTTGCTGCTACACTCCTGTAAGGCGGATATATCTTTCCACAGGAAAGGAGATGAAATTTATACACACAGTACTCCAGGTATGGCGTCACCAAGGCCCCATGTATAGGTCATGTACAGTTGTTCTGCTAACATCAGGAATTCTGTAAACAGGAAGGGGAAATTTTAATCTTAGCCACCACAAGAGGAGGAAGATTGGAGCAGGACATTGCTGAACATTTCGAGTGGGGTCTATCTTCTCAAAGTGTTCTTGAACTCTTCTATGGGGGTTGTGGCTCCGTGATAAGTGTGACTGGTGCGATATGCAGTTGTGTGTGGTCTGCCACGTTTCTGAGGTATTCTGCCACTTGAAAGCTCTATGAAGAAGTAAAATGACAGCACTTACCAAAACAGCTGCAAGCAGGGACATCGTATTGGGTCTTTTTTGGGGTGTCCAGTAGGTTTTTTACAGGGGTGTCCAAATATTTCAGGGGCGACTCTAAAAAATTACTGAGTGTGGATCCTGGCCGTCTTTTGGTTGGTGTGGCTTCAGTAGATGAACTGGTTTGTAGTGCTGGGGTAGAGTCTCCGCCTATATCTGACTCAAAGTCTGCAGTAGCAGACAAAACAGTGACAGACCCGGAGGTTTCCACCTTCACGTGCTTGGGTGATTTGATGACCCCTGACTGTTGCTCAAAGGGTGAAGAGAGCTGATACTCTTTGAAACGCTGCTCCAGTGCTTCAATGATGCTCCTTCCCTGCTTTTGTTGGTCACAGCTGAATTTCTGACTCTGCTGCTTAATAAGATTCATTATCTCTGGGTCATCTTTCAGCTGGGCATTACTTACAGTTGTGGAAGGGGCTGTCAAAGATTCTTTCTCAACCTTGATTACTCTCTGAAATCCTTTGGGATCCTGCATTTCTTGTTGGTACATTTTTCTTTGAAATTCGTCCCGTTGTAATAAATGAGTTTTAAGTGCTGCGTTAGTTTGAAACTTGTCTTCTTTCTGGATGCCGGATGGACACTGAGGGCTTTGCGAGTCACGGATCATTTGCCCTGCTGTGGGGTGTGAGTGAGGGACTGAATTGCCTTGCTCCATCCTATGGGCAGAAACTTGCTGGCTCGGTTCAGGTTGTTGCTGTGAATGTTGCTGCTGTGTCAGTGGCTGCTGAAGCTGTTGGATAACAGACATATGATGCACTTGTTGCTTGAATTGCTGAGCTTGACCCGAACTTGGCTGAACATATTGAACTTTCTGCAGGTCAATGGCCTTGTTTATCAGGTGAAGGTCTTGGTTTGAGCTGCTCTCTGCCCTGTGGAATGGTCCTGCCCCTCCTGGGACGAGTTGCCTATTGCTACAATGAGTCGGGATGATCTTGTTTAATTGAGCCTCGATAAGTTTTCTGTGAAGGGCACTGTTACTGTGGATGTTGTAATATGGGCTCTTCGGTTTCTGCGTTGGTTGGGATTGTTGCTCATTTGGCATTCCCATTGGGTTTTCTGTCTTGATGAGCTCCACTGGTTTTAAGCTGTATCCACATTGTTGCTCGGTGATACTTTGATATCGATGATTGTTGCTCTTAATAGTTGATGCCACATTCTGACTGGGATCTGGAGGAAGCTGCTGTAGCTGTTGGATGTTTGGCATCTGTGCTTGGTGACTGTGCGGCCAGTGGGAAGGGGGCCTCCCCTCCTGTACTGGTGCCCGCTGTTCCTGTGCCAGTGAGTTTTGCGGTAAGTGCCAAGATTGGAAGCGGGCCTTCATAATGACCATGTCCTGCTGCTGAGGGACTGAATGGGGCCGACTCAGAGCCAACCTTAGTGGCAGCGACTGTTTTCCCGGCACAGTCTCCACCTTGTCCTGTTGGCCTTGCAGGAGTTGTTGTGGGGCAGACTGTGGCCGATGTACCTCCAATCCTGCCAGCTCAGCTGGATCCAGTCCCATTCCTGGCATCTGCCTTTGAAGTTGGATGGTCGATTCTGCCAGCTGTTCATTGATTGCTTGCCTGCTGCTGCACAGATGCTCCTGCCTCCTCAGCAGGTGAGGGTGAGCCAACCCTTGATCTGGGGACACCTGGAGCTGGTGCTGCCCACTAAAAGGTGAACTTTGACCCTCTTGTGACAGCGGGTCCCGGCTCTCTGGACGCGTTTCCAGTTGCTGGAGCATCTGCTGCCCACTGACTTCAGAGTTGGGCCAGGAAGGGGGATTCTGTTGACTGTTCTGATCTAGCTGCCGCTGGTGAAGCTGCCTCTGCTGGTGGAGCAGCTGGTATTCATACTGGAGCTGCAGCCAAACATCGGGAGGCAGTTGCTGAGCTGCCTCTCTAACCTGTGCACCGGCGCAGTGCTGCTGTGTTAGCTGCTGAGAAGAAATGGCACCATTCTCAGTCGCACTGCCTTGTTCCAGCTCTCTGCTGGGTGGCTTTGGCCGGGCAGGTTGCAGCTGCCCTGATGCACCAGCGTCCACCTGCTCTGGCAAGGGTCTGCTGTTAGGCAACTCTGGTTGGCACGGGTCACCAGTCACACGGTGGTTATCGGCCACATTGCAGGCGCGTCGGTCGGGATGTAAACGATGTCCCTCCGCAGCCTGCAAGAAACTGGCCGAGCCGCCTGTAGCACCAATAAATGTTGTACTCCCCCTGGAAAGTGTGTCAGGGGTTCCTGACATCCTTGTGAAACACACAGTGCTGGGGCTGCTGGTCTGCAGGTGTAAACACTTGGTAGATACCACAGGATAACTCTGGCCGGGCACCTGCCCGACAGAGATCTGTGGCTCTTGGCTCTTGGTCGCTGGCAGCTGTTGTATCTGCTGCTTCAGCTGCCCTTCTGTTTTCAACATATACGAGGTATGTGAGGTGTGAGCTGTTCTCCATGACAGTTCAGTGATGGTCTGAGTTGTTCTGGTGTGTTCGTGAGATGTAACAGTGTGTGCTGCAGTAAATGGGTACTCTGGATAGCACAGAGACAGTGCTTTGTCTCGGACAGCACCTTGCTGGTTGTCTATGGAAGATGTGGAACTTGTAGCACCATTTGGAACTGGCACCTGTTTATTTTCAAGGAGCGAGTAAATATCCCCATTTTTGTAACTGGCAATATTTTTTTCCAGTTTGTTATGTTCATTCGATTGTGGCTGGAGATATCCAGGGTCTTCACTGTCAGAACTTGGAGACTTGACTGTGTTCCGAGGCAAGGTCTGCCTGTCAAAGTCCCATAATTCAGTCTGATCCCGGATACACCCTTTCAGCTTCGCCTCCTGGTTCTCTGCGTCTGGATCTTCACCATATGGCTCTTCGTCCAGCTTGATTTTCTTCGGTTGTTGAAGCCCACATGACGAAGATTCACTGAGGACGTGCTTTACGCCGCCATTCTGAATACACTGGGGAAATTCGAGGTTTCCTTGCTGAGGCTCGAGGTTGTCACAGTTTTCCTCATTTTCCTGAGCTTGGCTCTGATCGTGGTTGTTTTTCACACTGTCCCATTTGCAATCTCCATTGACCTGGTGTTGCTGTACCTCTGGCAATTGATTGAACTCTCTTCCATTTTCTCCTTTCACTGCTAAGTTCTCAACGTGCTGCTCTGGAGAGTGACAATGGATCGGTAATACTGGACTCAGTCTCTTGTCCTCGACATGACTGGCTCTTTCCTGTTCCATCTGGTCTGCTTGAGGGCCATCCACAAGGTTACCCACTGAACGTATCTGTCGGGGGTGGAAAAGAAAAGATTATTTTACATTGCCAAACAGCTGATAACATTCCTGAAGTAACAACATGTAAGCATTTGTGTAACATACCATCTCCCTCAAGTCAACTTGCAACTCAAAGCATGACATAAATTTGAGGTTCAACTGATCTATACCAAATTAGAGACTTCAGTGTTAAATTTGAAACAAATTGATCAGTTCAATATTTCCTTCATATTCACTTTACCTCTTACAGATTTGTAGTGAGACATCAATGAGCCCAGATATATTGTTTAAATGCTCAAAGCCTGACAAACCCTGAACAAACAAATCTCACACTTTCAATCAACTGCTCAACTCCGTAAAATGTACAATTTGAAAATCTGTACTGATTTCATTTGCAAATGCACAAAGCAGCATACCAGGGTGGGGGTGGAGAACTGGGTGGGGGAGAACATCTATTCTTTTGCAATCCACAACTTTGCAACAGCCTATGATGTATTGAGGGGTAGGAGGAGCTTATGTTCAGCATAAACACTAGTTGGGCTGAATTGCCAGTTTCTGTGTTGTATGCTCTGCTCAGTGAGGACAGCAGACTCGTATGTAATTTTAGTGGGAAATAGTTCAACACTTTTACAATATGATAAACAGGAGTGGCTGCTATCTTTTTGAAAGTTAGTGTTTGTATTCTAATCAGATACCTGAGTGGTAAAGTGACACAGGACTAGAAATTGCACAGCATTTATTCTTGGGGCACTAAAGGGCCCACTAAGTTTGCGACATGTCAGGGATTATGTACACATTTCTGCCTTAAAGTGAACTGCCCACCATATTGGTAAAATACAAAAAGTAGTTCTGCCTGTTAGTCCCCTTGATTATGCAAATAAGGAGCCCAACATTTAGTTGAGGCTCTCGTTGCATCAATGGATTTCATTGATAAAACTGGTGCCACTTTGATAGAGATGAGGTCCAAGGTCTGTGGCACCCATTGGGAATCCACTGACATGGGATTGGTTTCCAGATGGTTAGGTAATACAATTTGATGCAAGTTTGACGTTGCTATGTTTGGCTCAGTTGATGGCTCTCTTACTTCCCAGTCAGAAGGTCATCACTTCAAGTCCCAGTCTATACTGACACTTCAGTGCGCTCCAAAGAGAGTGCTGCATTGTTGGAGGTGATGCCTTTCAGATGAGATGTTAAATAAATGCCCCGTGATCTCACAGGACCATTTCAGAAAAAAGCAGGCCAACAGCTATCCCTCAATTAACATCACCGAGAAAACATATTTGTTGGTTATTATCAATCACATTGAGGTGTTTGTGGAATTTTGTTACAGTGAATACACTTCAAAATTACTTAATAGCTCAAAAAATAAATTGGGACATCCGATGGTTGTGAAAAGTGCTATACAAATGTTTTTTTCTTTCTCTTGCTCTTCTTCCTTTTCTTTCTATCTCTCTTTTTTTGTCTCTGAACTTCCTAGCATTAACTGAGGTACTTTCTTGCATCCACCGAGGGAACAGAGATACTGTTCCAATGTGATTGAATTGTGGAACATGATGATATTAGCCTTGGCCTTTGTGTTAGAAATGTGCGGTTACAGTTTCATTGTAGAACCTTTCAACCAAGATCATTTAAAGCATCACCTGTGAATCTTAATTAGAATCATAGAATCCTTGCAGTGCAGAAGGGTCACTAGGCCCATTGAGTCTGCACCGACTCTCCGACAGAGCATCTTACCCAGGCCACATAAACCTACATATTTACCCCGCTAATTTCCCTAACCGTGACATCTTGGGATACTAAGGGGCAATTTAGCATGGTCGATCCATCTAATCCACCTAACCCTCTCATCTAATCAGAGATTACTGCATCTCTCCAGATCCTGGAGAGGTGCAGTAATAGCAGAGTTGTTGTGATGGGAGACTTTAATTTCCCAAACATAGATTGGAATATCCCGAGGGTAAGGGGATTGGATGGGGAAGAGTTCGTCAGGTGTGTTCAGGAGGGTTTCCTGACACAGCATGTGGACAAGCCTACAAGAGGAGAGGCTGTACTTGATCTGATACTGACCAATGAACCTGGACAGGTGTCAGACCTCTCAGTGGGAGAGCATCTTGGGGATAGCGATCATAACTCTATCTCCTTTAGGCTTGCGTTGGAAAAAGAGGGGATCAGGCAAGCTAGGAAAGTGTTTATATGGAGTAAGGGGAAATATGAAGACATTAGACAGCAAATTAGAGGAGTAAATTGGAAGGAGGTATTCTCGGGGAAATGTACTGAAGAGAGGTGGCAGTTTTTCAAGGAATGTCTGTCTAGAGTTCTACAGGACAGCGTTCCGAGCAGACAGGGAGGTGTTGGTCGGTTAAAGGAACCGTGGTGCACGAAAGTTGTGCGAGACCGAGTCGAGAAGAAAAGGAAAGCATACAAAAGGCTCAGAGAGCTTGGCGAAGATAGGGATCTAGATGAGTATACGACTTGCAGGAAGGGACTAAAGAAGGAAATTAGGAGAGCCAGAAGAGGTCATGAGAAGGCCCTGGAAGGTAGGATTAAGGAGAACCCTAAGGCGTTCTATAAATATGTGAAGAGTAAAAGGATGAGACGTGACGGAATAGGGCCTATAAAAGGTGAAGGCGGGAAAATCTGTACGGAACCTGTAGAAATGGCAGAGGTGCTCAATGAGTATTTTGCCTCGGTTTTCACAGAGGAGAAGGACCTGGGTGGATGTACTGCGGGCGTGCGGTGGACTGAAAGGATTGAGTATGTGGACTTTAAGAAAGAGGTTGTGCTGGAATCTTTGAATGGCATCAAGATAGATAAGTCGCCGGGTCCGGATGGGATGTACCCCAGGTTACTGTGGGAGGCGAGGGAAGAGATTGCAGAGCCTCTGGCGATGATCTTTGTGTCATCAATGGAGACGGGAGAGATGCCGGAGGATTGGAGGATTGCGGATGTAGTTCCTATTTTCAAGAAGGGGAATAGGGATAGCCCAGGTAATTACCGACCGGTGAGTCTAACCTCAGTGGTTGGTAAGCTGATGGATAAGATCCTGAGGGACAGGATATATGAGCATTTAGAGAGGTTTAGTATGCTCAAGAATACTCAGCATGGCTTTGTCAAAGGCAGATCGTGCCTTACGAGCCTGGTGGAGTTCTTCGAAAATGTGACTAAACACATTGACGAAGGGAAGGCGGTAGATGTGGTTTATATGGATTTTAGCTAGGTGTTCAATAAGGTCCCCCATGCTAGGCTTCTAGAAAAAGTGAGAGGGCATGGGATCCAAGGGGCTGCTGCCCGGTGGATCCAGAACTGGCTTGCCCAAAGGAGGCAGAGAGTGTGTATAGATGGGTCTTTTTCTAAATGGAGGTCGGTCACCAGTGGTGTGCCCCAGGGATCTGTTCTGGGACCCTTGCTGTTTGTCAAAAGAACAAAAAGAACAAAAGAACAGTACAGCACAGGAAACAGGCCCTTCGGCCCTCCAAGCCTGTGCCGCTCCTTGGTCCAACTAGACCAATCGTTTGTATCCCTCCATTCCCAGGCTGCTCATGTGACTATCCAGGTAAGTCTTAAACGATGTCAGCGTGCCTGCCTCCACCACCCTACTTGGCAGCGCATTCCAGGCCCCCACCACCCTCTGTGTAAAAAACGTCCCTCTGATGTCTGAGTTATACTTCGCCCCTCTCAGCTTGAGCCCGTGACCCCTCGTGATCATCACCTCCGACCTGGGAAAAAGCTTCCCACTGTTCACCCTATCTATACCCTTCATAATCTTGTATACCTCTATTAGATCTCCCCTCATTCTCCGTCTTTCCAAGGAGAACAACCCCAGTCTACCCAATCTCTCCTCATAGCTAAGACCCTCCATACCAGGCAACATCCTGGTAAACCTTCTCTGCACTCTCTCCAATGCCTCCATGTCCTTCTGGTAGTGCGGCGACCAGAACTGGACGCAGTACTCCAAATGTGGCCTAACCAGCGTTCTATACAGCTGCATCATCAGACTTCAGCTTTTATACTCTATACCCCGTCCTATAAAGGCAAGCATACCATATGCCTTCTTCACCACCTTCTCCACCTGTGTTGCCACCTTCAAGGATTTGTGGACTTGCACACCTAGGTCCCTCTGTGTTTCTATACTCCTGATGACTCTGCCATTTATTGTATAACTCCTCCCTACATTATTTCTTCCAAAATGCATCACTTCGCATTTATCCGGATTAAATTCCATCTGCCACCTCTCCGCCCAATTTTCCAGCCTATCTATATCCTGCTGTATTGCCCGACAATGCTCTTCGCTATCCGCAATTCCAGCCATCTTCGTGTCATCCGCAAACTTGCTGATTACACCAGTTACACCTTCTTCCAAATCATTTATATATATCACAAATAGCAGAGGTCCCAGTACAGAGCCCTGCGGAACACCACTGGTCACAGACCTCCAGCCGGAAAAAGACCCTTCGACCACTACCCTCTGTCTCCTATGGCCAAGCCAGTTCTCCACCCATCGAGCCACTTCTCCTTGTATCCCATGAGCCTTAACCTTCTTAACCAACCTGCCATGTGGGACTTTGTCAAATGCCTTACTGAAATCCATATAGACGACATCCACGGCCCTTCCTTCATCAACCGTTTTTGTCACTTCCTCAAAAAACTCCATTTTCATAAATGACCTGGATGAGGAAGCGGAGGGATGGGTTGGTAAGTTTGCCGACGACGCGAAGGTTGGTGGGGTTGTGGATAGTCTGGAGGGATGTCAGAAGTTACAGAGGGACATAGATAGGATGCAAGACTGGGCGGACAAGTGGCAGATGGACTTCAACCCAGATAAATGCCTAGTGGTCCATTTTGGTAGGTCAAATGGGATGAAGGAGTACAATATTAAGGGAAAGACTCTTAGTACTGTAGAGGATCAGAAGGACCTTGGGGTCCGGGTCCATAGCACTCTGAAATCGGCCCCGCAGGTGGAGGAGGTGGTTAAGAAGGCGTATGGTGTGCTGGCCTTTATCAATCGAGGGATTGAGTTTAGGAGTCTGGGGATAATGATACAGCTATATAAGACCCTCGTCAGACCCCACTTGGAGTACTGTGCTCAGTCCTGGTCGCCTCACTATAGGAAGGATGTGGAAAAGATTGAAAGGGTGCAGAGGAGATTTTCAAGGATGTTGCCTGGATTGAGTGGCATGCCTTATGAGGATAGGCTGAGGGAGCTCGGTCTTTTCTCCTTGGAGAGACGAAGGATGGGAGGAGACCTAATAGAGGTGTATAAGATGTTGAGAGGCATAGATCGGGTGGACTCTCAGAGGCTTTTTCCCACGGTGGAAATGTCTGCTACGAGAGGACACAGGTTTAAGGTGCTGGGGGGTAGGTACAGGGGAGATGTTAGGGGTAAGTTTTTCACACAGAGGGTGGTGGGCGAGTGGAATCGGCTGCCGTTAGTGGTGGTGGAGGCAAACTCAATAGGGTCTTTTAAGAGACTCCCGGATGAGTACATGGAGCGTAATAGGATGGAGGGTTATAGATAGGTCTAGAAGGTAGGGATGTGTTCGGCACAACTCGTGGGCCGAAGGGCCTGTTTGTGCTGTAGTTTTTCTATGTTTCTATGTATCCTGGGACACTAAGGGGCAATTTAGCATGGCCCTAACCTGTACATCTTTGGACTGTGGGAGGAAACCAAAGCACCCGGAAGAATCCCACGCAGACATGGGGATTTGCACAGTCACCCAAGGCTGGAATTGAACCCGGGTCTCTAGCGCTGTTGAGGCAGCTGTGCTAACTACTCTGCCACTCCTAATTTTCAGGGTCACTTCAGAATGGCATCAGAGAAAAAATTTCAAGACTTAAAGGTTTGGAAATTCTGTGCTGGCTCTCCTGATCTGCCATTGTAACTTTAACTGGAGACTGGCTAAAATTTCAGAGAAGTTATATCAACACTGTTCCACTGATCTCCTGCCAAAAGTAGGGAGGGAAGCCGAGTGGCCACTCATCAAATCTTGAGGTCTTTATGTCACAAAATTTATCCTCTGGAATATCCAGGCCAATGTTTGGATTGGTGACACCTGCAGTTACAGAGTTCATAAATGAAAGAAGGAGCTTGTAATAACATAGCACCCTCTCACATTTGCCATATATCAACAAAACCTTTCGAAGCTCAGTCACTGTTGCGAGCTAGATGCTGCAGCAACCTATTTCATCCAATGCAAAATTCCACAAACAGGAAATCGGGTGAAAGGCCAGCTAATCTGTTTTTACTGATGTTGGTTGAGGGATAAATGTTGGTCACGATATTGAGAATCGCTTCTCTTTTTTAAATAATGTCACCTGAACAGGCTGTTTAGAGCCTAGTCTAGGATAATACAGTACTCCCGCAATCATGCACTGCAGTGCCAGCCTATATTTGGTGCTCAAATCCTGAATTGGGGATTGAACCTATGATCTTACCACTTGGAAGTGAGACTACCCCCGCTAGGCCAAGGATGTTACTATAGGTACCAAATTTCTAATTGCAGTGAGAATTAACAATTCCAAACATCAGCTGTATGATAGTCCCTGCATGTTTGAAATGAAAAATACACCTTGCAATAGCACAGAAACTGCAGGGTAATTGGCTCAAGACATGTTGAACTCAGATAATTAGTCTATTGGCAAATTGATATAAGAATGAGGGAATTGCTCTCTCTTACTTCCTGTGAGAGGAGCAGAATGTGGTGGACCCTCCAGATGTTGGAAATAACAGATTGGTGCCTGTAATCAAAGTCATGGGAAACTAGAGCTTAGGTCAGGCTTGCTGAGTGTGGAATTCCAAATCTCCCACTGCAGTGAGTGTTAACCCTTGCACTGTTCGCTTTGCTTTGCTTCAGTTTAAAATACCAAGGGTAAGAGTGCTTAATGCCACTTTTTTTTTTCACCCCTTGACTGCAAGCAATTTGCGAGGCAACTTGTCTCACGTTCTAACTGAAACCGCAACATAATTCAAAATTTGCCTTTGCTGGGCTGCTTCCAGAGAGAGGGCACTCGCCAGATGCTGCACTGCATGGACTGCAAGTGATTCCTACCCAAGATAGCAGGAGGGGTCCTATGCATTCCTCGGATCCTGATTTCCATCTAAAAAGGGCCTAACTCCTAAATTAAGCAGACACTTTGGACACCTGGCAGTAAGCCCTTATTCAAATAGTCGGCCATGCCACCAGGGTTATAACGGTGCAGGAAGGCTTCCCATCTCATTTTGAAGCCATTACTGCCTCATTATGTTTCTATGAAATTATAAAAGTTCTTGGGGCTAAAAGGGTCAAGGGATTATGGGGGGAGTGGGGGGAGATCAGGATATTGAATTCGATGATCAGAATGAATGGCAGAGCAGGCTCAAAGGGCCGAATGGCCTACTCCTGCTTCTAGTTTCTATTTTTCTACATTAACGTCCAGCGAGGCCACTCAAAATTGCCTCCCTCAATTTCCTAATTTGTGCTTGCACAACCATCAACTTCAGTTCAAACCCAAATCCTGTCTGTGGGCTTCTTAAGAGAAAGGTAGCACCATTTGGTGAGTTGTGCTGGTGGCTGCAGACCTCGCATGGAATTATTAGCAGCAATATAAAACCCATTATCCCGTTCGGCTCACTTCCTGGTGGTTTCACATCAATTACTTAATGTAAATATGTCTCTAATTTGTTGTGGAGGGCCAACGTTGTGTACATGTGCTCCCAGTGGGGAGTTCTGTGTAATGGGGAATATTGTGCAGGCTGCAACTTCACTGGGTGGAAAAGCATGATGTGGAGATGACGGCATTGGACTGGGGTAAGCACAGTAAGAAGTCTCACAACACTAGGTTAAAGTCCAACAGGTTTATTTGATAGCACGAGCTTTCGGAGCACTGCCCCTTCATCAGGTGAGTGGGAGTTGTGTTCACAAACGGGGCCTATAAAGACACAAACTCAATTTACAAAATAATGGTTGAAATGCGAGTCTTTACAGGTAAACAAGTCTTAAAGGTACAGACAATGTGAGTGGAGAGAGGGTTAAGCACAGGTTAAAGAGATGTGTACTGTCTCCAGCCAGGACAGTTAGTGAGATTTTGCAAGCCCAGGCAAGTCATGGGGGTTACAGATAGTGTGACATGAACCCAAGATCCCAAGGACGGTTGAGGCCGTCCTCATGTGTGCAGAACTTGGCTATCAGTTTCTGCTCAGTGATTCTGCGTTGTCATGTGTCATGAAGGCCGCCTTGGAGAATGTTTACCCGAAGATCAGAGGCTGAATGCCTGTGACTGCTGAAGTGTTCAGTGTGAAGTCTGAAATGGATCATAGACACGGATGCCATCATCTCACATGAGAACACCATCCACCAGGTACATGGTACATACTCTTGTGACTCGGCCAATGTTATCTACCTGATACGCTGCAGGAAAGGGTGTCCTGAGGCATGGTACATTGGGGACTCCACGCAGACGCTACGACAATGGATGAATGAACACCGCTCGACAATCGCTAGGCAGGAGTGTTCTCTTCCTGTTGGGGAACACTTCAGCAGTCACGGGAATTCAGCCTCTGATCTTCGGGTAAGCGTTCTCCAAGGCAGCCTTCACGACACATGACAACGCAGAATCACTGAGCAGAAACTGATAGCCAAGTTCCGCACACATGAGGACGGCCTCAACTGGGATCTTGGGTTCATGTCACACTATCTGTAACCCCCACGACTTGCCTGGCCTTGCAAAATCTCACTAACTGTCCTGGCTGGAGACAATACACATCTCTTTAACCTGTGCTTAACCCTCTCTCTACTCACATTGTCTGTACCTTTAAGACTTGATTACCTGTAAAGACTCGCATTCCAACCATTATCTTGTAAATTGAGTTTGTGTCTATATGTGCTCTGTTTGTGAACACAATTCCCACTCACCTGATGAAGGGGCAGTGCTCTGAAAGCTTGTGCTATGAAATAAACCTGTTGGACTTTAACCTGGTGTTGTGAGACTACTTACTGGAAAAGTATAAGCAGCTCTCTCAGGGGTGGCATGGTAGCACAGTGGTTAGCACTGCTGCTTCACAGCTCCAGGGACCTGGGTTCGATTCCCGGCTTGGGTCACTGTCTGTGTGGAGTTTGCACATTCTCCTCGTGTCTGCGTGGGTTTCCTCTGGGTGCTCCGGTTTCCTCCCACAGTCCAAAGATGTGCGGGTTAGGTTGATTGGCCATGCTAAAATTGCCCTTAGTGTCCTGAGATGTGTAGGCTGGAGGGATTAGTGGGTAAATATGTAGGGATATGGGGGTAGGGCCGGGGTGGGGTTGTGGTCGGTGCAGACTCGATGGGCCAAATGGCCTCTTTCTGTACTGTAGGGATTCTATGATTCTATGATTCACTGGTGTCCATATGTTGATGAGAACTTTTGGGAGTAGTGTATGTTGGTAGCATATAGACTGCTGGTGAGCTTCCAGAGAACATTACACCTCAAAAATAGTTCTTTCACTTCAGGACAAAAACAAAAAAATCACAATTGGCTCAAATTACAATATGGGAGTGGTGGGAGGGGATCTACAATATTGGTGTAGGGGAGTCAGAAATATTGACAGGGGTGGATTGGAAATATTGATGGTGTGTATCTGAATTACTGGGATGGGTGGATCTGAACTGAATGAGTCAGATAGTATTCTCTTGTTTTTTTTAAAGTGTGATTAAAATCTGTTGAAGCCAAGCAGGTTCCACCACTTCCCACTGCCTGACTCTGACACCCATTTGCATGTATCTCATCTGCTGCTCTAAGAGGCCTGTTGTGAGTCAAGTAGCTGTAAATCTGTCACACCCTGCAGTGTGGTGCAATGATGTGGAGATGCTGGCGTTGGACTGGGGTAAACACAGTAAGGAGTCTAACAACACCAGGTTAAAGACCGACAGGTTTGTTTGGTAGCAAACGCCACTAGCTTTCGGAGCGCTGCTCCTTCGTCAGGTGAGTGGAAGATCCATTCACCTGACGAAGGAGCAGCGCTCCGAAAGCTTGTGTGGCTTTTGCTACCAAATAAACCTGTAGGACTTTAACCTGGTGTTGTTAGACGCCTTACTGTGTGGTGCAATGCCAGCCAGCTTTGTGAAAGGTAACATTTTAGATATGCCGCAATCTTGGTGATTTTCACATCATACCACGGCTGCCCTATCAATTCCACCCCTTCTTAGCTCTTAGAATAATAGAATAGAAACAGAAGGAGGCCATTTGGCTCATAAAGTCTGTACCGACCACAAGCTCACCCAGGCCCTATTCCTGCAACCCCGCACAGTTACCCTGCTAATACCCTTAAACTAGGGTCAATTTAGCATGGACAATCCACCTCACCCCCATATCTTTGGACTGTGGGAGGAAACTGGAGCACCCGGAGGAAACCCACGCAGACACGGGGAGAACGTGTAAACTCCAAACAGATAGTGACCCGAGGCCGGAATTGAACCTGGATCCCTGGCGCTGTGAGGCAGCAGTGCTAACCACTGTGTCACCGTGCTGCCCAGCTCGACCTTTTATCAGTGGCAGGTTTTAAAGTGCCACTGGTTTTGTCCCTTGCCACTTGCCTCTTGGATAAGGAAAGTTTCTCCCAATACTAGAACCAGCAAATATTGGCAACCGAAGAATAGAAATTGTGATCACGAAACCTGCCAGTTCAACTGAAAGATGCAATCAGGGAAGGGAACCTGTGGATCTTGTCTGTGGGGTTAACAGTAAAGAGCCCTTGCAAGTTACTCACTTGCAAAAGCAGCTTTGATTGTCATTAAACCTTGCCAGTTTTACCCACTTCCCAGGAACAATTGAAAAAACACAGGAGGTTCAAAATCCTTTCAGGATTCTGCTGGACTCCCATCGTAACTCCAGTAGGAGACCAGCAAAACCCTAATGGTTTCATCGGAACTCCTCCATGTCTAGGAGTTTCCTTAAAGTTTAAAGTTAAAGTTTATTTATTAGTGTCACAAGTAGGCTTATATTAACATTGCAATGAAGTTACTGTGAAAATTCCCTAGTCGCCACACTCCGGCGCCTGTTCAGGAGCACTCTGAGAATTTAGCATGGCCAATCTACCTAACCAGCACTTCTTTCAGACTATGGGAGGAAACCGGAGCACCTGGAGGAAACCCACGCAGACACGGAGAGAACGTGCAGACTCCGCACAAACAGTGACCCAAGCTGGAATTGAACCCAGGTTCAAGGCGTTGTGAGGCAACAGTGCCAACCACTGTGCCACCGTGGCTGCCCTGCCGTCCTGGTCTCTTTGTAAGGAATGGAGCAAAAGGGGAATAAAGTCCAGGGCAGAGACTCCCAGAGTCAGGAATTTCCATGCTTTTAGGTCCAGTGGGACTTGGTGCACTGGGTGAATAAGTGTGTATTGGCCTCTACAAAGTTGCATACAGGCCTCAGAAAAGCAAATAGCAGGATTATCCTTTTTCCCAGGAGTCTGAGAGAGTGATCATAGAATAAAATCATAGAATCCTACAGTGCAGAAGGAGGCCATTCGGCCCATCGAGTCTGCACTGACCACAATCCCACCCAGACCCTATTCTCACAACCCCACATATTTACCTTGCTAATCCCTCTAACCTACACATCCTGGGACACTAAGACGCAATTTAGCATGGCCAATCAACCTAACCCGCACATCTTCGGACGTGGGAGGAAATCAGAGCACCTGGAGGAAACCCATGCAGACACTCGGAGAATGTGCAAGCTCCACATAGGCAGTGATCCAAGTCGATAATTGAATCTGGGTCCTTGGTGCAGTGAGGCAGCAGTGCTAACCACTGTGACACCATGCCACCCCGATGTCTGAGATCATGAGAGTTGGGTGACCAGCTTCCACATTCTTCCCCCAATCACCACCACAAATAGGCAGATGCTGGCGTTTACATCCAATATGGATAAGTAGAAACTAAGACAAAAGCAACACTTGTGCCAGCAATTCCACAAGAACATGGTGCCCCCACCACTGAGCTAGCAAATTTCAGTCCTGGTATTGTCTTCAGAGTCTGTGACCTGTGCAATTTTGGGACTAGTTGCTTTACCTCACTCAGCATTGTGGTGGAATTTAGCCCACGACATGCTGATCATTTTAAATACTGCTAAATATTCTGAACAGCATTCCTAATGAGCTGCAATTTAGTCATTAGCATCTTTTTCAACCGTGCCAAGTTCTACATTACTACAGCCGAGCCAATAAAGAATGGCTTATTGAAGTCCAGTCTTGCTCATTCACCACATTTCAATAGGCATAATGAGGACTTTTGGCTCTGTTCAGTCAAAGACACATCATTTAGTTTCAGCTCCACGCTGTCCTTGGATTGGTCAGGCTGAAAACCTGCCATCCTGCCAACCTGAGACTTGCAATTATGCAGGAACTAAACCGAAATTTATACAAGGGAACAAAGCTAAGCTTCCTTCAGGCACTCACTGGCACCCAGCCCTACTGAAGAATAGGGAGAGGTTAGCTGCAGTCTAGCTTCATCTAGAATCACAATAAGCTAGGAACAGGAGTTGGCCGCTCAAACCCATTCTTGCCATTCAATTAGAACATGACTGATCTTTGCCTCAACACCATTTCCCACCTTTGGCCTATTTTTAAATGTTATTTATTCATTCAGAGGGTGTTGATGTTGCTGGCTATGTCAGCATTTATTGCCCATCCCTAGTTCCTTTTGAGAAGGTGGTGGTGAGCCTAACAATAACCTACCCATCTTGGAAGTGCCAATTGTCCCATAGTCTTTTTGAGGGGAATTGCAACAATGAAACATGATATCCTGTCCTCAAAGCTGCAACCATGTTATTCTCCACATGAGACTTCCAGTTTAATCCAATTTGTTGCTCCCTCTTCAGACCTTTTCTTAAGTCGCCTTTTGCAAGCAGTTCTCTTAATGACTTTTAGTTATGAGCTCTTCTTCAACAACACCCTGCAACAGAGAATTCCATACTTTGACGACATCTGTGTGGTGCAATAAGGAACCAATACGTGTGTGTGGAGTCTGGGGAGCATAACTTGTGCACAAGGAAAACTGATTTGCATTTGATTGGGAAACTCAATGCAAGTTTGTGAAATTGGCAGTCAGAACCAAATCAGAAGAGCAGCAGAGCTAGGTTAGAGTATCAGACACAATAAATAAATGGCTACAACAATGCCCATGGAATCTAATGTAGACCAATGTAGCACCAAGGGTAGCATTTTTAAAAAATGCTTCAGAGCCTTTTAAAATGATTAGAAATCATAGAAACCCTACAGTGCAGAAGGAGGCCATTCGGCCCATCGAGTCTGCACCGACCACAATCCCACCCAGGCCCTACCCCCACATATTTTACCCATTAATCCCTCGAACGTATGCATCCCAGGACTCTAAGGGGCAATTTTTTAACCTGGCCAATCAACCTAACCCGCACATCTTTGGACTGTGGGAGGAAACCGGAGCACCCGGAGGAAACCCACGCAGACACGAGGAGAATGTGCAAACTCCGCACAGACAGTGACCCGAGCCGGGAATTCCCTCAAGTGGCCAATCTCATAATAGCAAATAAACATTTAGTCAGTAACCACATAAAATACAAGTAATCCTTTAATAACGTCTTAGAACTGTCACTCAAACTATCTACTGTTGGGAGAAGAGGTTTTTTAGCTTTTGAAACTCAGCAAAGCATTCAAAATGGCTTCAACTGTCAAAACAAAACCCTGGAAATGAAAACAATAGAGCTTTTAAAAACTGTAGATATAGGCATTTTTTTTCTAAACTACACTAATCAATGTCAACCAGGAGCCAATGTATTTTTTTAAAAGCTACAGAGCATTTTTTAAAATTAAAAGCAATCTCAACATTTAAATTATATCAGATCATGATGCTTTGAGTTTCCAAACTCTCTTTTCTCCAGTTTTGAATGTATTTGAGTACTTTTTTCACAATGGAGAAAATATTTTTTCTATAGCTCAAAGTCTGTCAATTAAAGAATTCCCTACTTGTTCCCCGTGGTTCATATCTCTTCTCAAATGCCTTGAACCATGTATACATATGAAAGTTGCAGGATCAGTGGTGGTTGAACTGCTCATCCCATAATGGAGCTGGCAAAAACAGGAGTGGTGTGTGGGTAGGTGTGTGTCTGTGTGTGTTGCCCATGACATTATTCTCTGAAGGCAGAACTTGCAGTGAAACAGAATGGAAATAGGATTCCCGCAATCGGGTCCTGCTTGCTATTTTGATTGCCCAATTCGGGCAAAAGTCCAGGCCTTCGACTCGCTGTGTAACATGTCTAACTGATGCAAATCCAACACAAAGAACAAAGAAAGAACAAAGAACAAAGAACAATACAGCACAGGAACAGGCCCTTCGGCCCTCCAAGCCTGCACCGATCATGTGTTCCTAACTAGACCATCTGATTGTATCCCTCTATTCCCAGTCTGTTCATGTGGCTATCTAGATAAGTCTTAAATGATCCTAGCGTGTCTGCCTCAACCACCTTGCTGGGTAGTGCATTCCAGCCCCCACCACCCTCTGTGTAAAATACATCCCCCGCATATCTGTATTGAACCTTGCCCCCCTTACCTTGAACTTGTGGCCCCTTGTGTTTGTCATTTCCGACCTGGGAAAAAGCTTCCAACTGTTCACCCTATCTATGCCCTTCATAATTTTATGAACTTCTATTAGGTCGCCCCTCAACCTCCGTCTTTCCAGGGAGAACAACCCTAGTTTACTCAATCTCACCTCATAGCTAATACCCTCCATACCAGGCAACATCCTGGTAAACCTTTTCTGCACTCTCTCCAAAGCCTCAACATCCTTCTGGTAGTGTGGCGACCAGAACTGGACGCAGTATTCCAGATGTGGCCTAACCAATGTTCTATATAACTGCGACATCATATGCCAACTTTTATACGCTATGCCCCGTCCAATAAAGGCAAGCATGCCATATGCCTTCTTCACCACCTTTTCCACCTGAGTTGCCACCTTTAAGGATCTGTGGATTTGCACACCCAGATCCCTCTGTGTGTCTATACTCCTGATGGTTCTGCCATTTATTGTATAGCTCCCCCCTGCATTAGATCTACCAAAATGCATCACTTCGCATTTATCTGGATTAAATTACATCTGCCATTTCTCCGCCCAATTTTCCAGCCTATCTATATCCTGCTGTATTCTCTGACAATGTTCATCAGTATCCGCAACTCCAGCAATTTTTGTGTCATCCGCAAACTTACTAATCAGACCAGCTACATCTTCTTCCAAATCATTTATATATATATCACAAACAGCAGAGGTCCCAGTACAGAGCCCTGCGGAACACCACTAGTCACAGACCTCCAATCAGAAAAAGAGCCCTCCACTGCTACTTTCTGTCTTCTATGGCCAAGCCAGTTCTGTTCCCATCTAGCTAGTTCACCTTTGATCCCGTGAGATTTAACCTTTTGCACCAGCCTGCCATGAGGGACCTTGTCAAATGCTTTACTAAAATCCATGTAGACGACATCCACGCCCTTCCTTCGTCAATTATTTTTGTCACCTCCTCAAAAAACTCAACCAAATTTGTGAGGCATGACCTCCCTCGTACAAAACCATGTTGTCTATCGCTAATGAGACCATTCGGTTCTAAATGTGTATAGATCCTATCTCTAAGAATCTTCTCCAACAATTTCCCTACCACGGACGTCAAGCTCACTGGCCTATAATTACCCGGGTTATCCTTGCTACCCTTCTTAAATAACAGGACCACATTTGCTATCCTTCAATCCTCTGGGACCTCACCTGTGTCCAATGAAGAAACAAAGATTTCTGTTAGAGGCCCAGCGATTTCATCTCTTGTCTCTCTCAGTAATCTAGGACAGACGCCATCTGGCCCTGGGGATTTGTCTATCTTAATGCTTCCTAAAACACCTAAGACTTCCTCCCTTGTAATTGCGCTTTGTTCTAACGGGTCTACACATCCCTCTGAGACACTACCAATCAACGTGTCCCTCTCCTTTGTGAATACTGATACAAAGTATTCATTTAGGATCTCACCTACTTCCTCGGGTTCTAAGCATAATTCCCCTCCTTTGTTCTTGAGAGGTCCGACTCTTTCTCTGACAACCCTCTTGTTCCTAACGTATGTGTAAAATGCTTGGGATTCTCCTTAATCCTGTCTGCCAAGGACATTTCGTGACCCCTTTTTGCCCTTCTAACTCCCTGTTTGAGTTCTTTTCTACTTTCTCTGTATTCCTCCAGTGTTTCCATCTGTTTTTAGCTGCCTGGACCTTATGTATGCCTCTTTTTTCTTTTTGATTAGAACATAAGAACATAAGAAATAGGAGCAGGAGTAGGCCATCTGGCCCCTTGAACCTGCCCCGCCATTCAATAAGATCATGGCTGATCTGAAGTTGATCAGTTCCACTTACCCGCCTGATCCCTATAACCCCTAATTCCCTTACCGATCAGGAATCCATCTATCCGTGATTTAAACATATTCAACGAGGTAGCCTCCACCACTTCAGTGGGCAGAGAATTCCAGAGATTCACCACCCTCTGAGAGAAGAAGTTCCTCCTCAACTCTGTCCTAAACTGACCCCCCTTTATTTTGAGGCTGTGCCCTCTAGTTCTAGCTTCCTTTCTAAGTGGAAAGAATCTCTCCACCTCTACCCTATCCAGCCCCTTCATTATCTTATAGGTCTCTATGAGATCACCCTTAGTCTTCTAAATTCCAAGGAGTACAAACCCAATCTGCTCAGTCTCTCCTCATAATCAACACCCCTCATCTCTGGTATCAACCTGGTTTTGTAAGAGGGAGGTCGTGCCTTACAAATTTAGTGGAGTTTTTTGAGGAAGTGACAAAAACGGTTGACGAAGGAAGGGCCGTGGATGTCGTCTATATGGATTTCAGTAAGGCATTTGACAAAGTCCCACATGGCAGGTTGGTTAAGAAGGTTAAGGCTCATGGGATACAAGGAGAAGTGGCTAGATGGGTGGAGAAGTGGCTTGGCCATAGGAGACAGAGGGTAGTGGTCGAAGGGTCTTTTTCCGGCTGGAGGTCTGTGACCAGTGGTGTTCCGCAGGGTTCTGTACTGGGACCGCTGCTATTTGTGATATATATAAATGATTTGGAAGAAGGTGTAACTGGTGTAATCAGCAAGTTTGCGGATGACACAAAGATGGCTGGAATTGCGGATAGCAAAGAGCATTGTCGGGCAATACAGCAGGATATAGATAGGCTGGAAAATTGGGCGGAGAGGTGGCAGATGGAGTTTAATCCAGATAAATGCGAAGTGATGCATTTTGGAAGAAATAATGTAGGGAGGAGTTATACAATAAATGGCAGAGTCATCAGGAGTATAGAAACACAGAGGGACCTAGGTGTGCAAGTCCACAAATCCTTGAAGGTGGCAACACAGGTGGAGAAGGTGGTGAAGAAGGCATATGGTATGCTTGCCTTTATAGGACGGGGTATAGAGTATAAAAGCTGGAGCCTGATGGTGCAGCTGTATAGAACTCTGGTTAGGCCACATTTGGAGTACTGCGTCCAGTTCTGGTCGCCGCACTACCAGAAGGACGTGGAGGCATTGGAGAGAGTGCAAAGAAGGTTTACCAGGATGTTGCCTGGTATGGAGGGTCTTAGCTATGAGGAGAGATTGGGTAGACTGGGGTTGTTCTCCTTGGAAAGACGGAGAATGAGGGGAGATCTAATAGAGGTATACAAGATTATGAAGGGTATAGATAGGGTGAACAGTGGGAAGCTTTTTCCCAGGTCGGAGGTGACGATCACGAGGGGTCACGGGCTCAAGCTGAGAGGGGCGAAGTATAACTCAGACATCAGAGGGACGTTTTTTTACACAGAGGGTGGTGGGGGCCTGGAATGCGCTGCCAAGTAGGGTGGTGGATGCAGGCACGCTGACATTGTTTAAGACTTACCTGGATAGTCACATGAGCAGCCTGGGAATGGAGGGATACAAACGATTGGTCTAGTTGGACCAAGGAGCGGCACAGGCTTGGAGGGCCGAAGGGCCTGTTTCCTGTGCTGTACTGTTCTTTGTTCTTTGAACATTCTCTGCACTCCCTCCAAGGCCAATATATCCTTCCACAAATAAGGGGACCAATACTGCACACAGTATTCCAGCTGCGGCCTCACCAATGCCCTGTACAGATGCAGCAAGACATCTCTGCTTTTATATTCTATCCCCCTTGCGATATAGGCCAGCATCCCATTTGCCTTCTTGATCACCTGTTGCACCTGCAGACTGGGTTTTTGCGTCTCATGCACAAGGACCCCCAGGTCCCTTTGCACAGTAGCATGTTGTAATTTTTTTCCATTTAGATAATAATCCAATCTGCTATTATTTCCTCCAAAGTGAATAACCTCGCATTTGTCAACGTTATACTCCATGTGCCAGATCCTCGCCCACTCACTCAGCCTGTCCAAATCTCTCTGCAGACCTTCTACGCCCTCCACACGATTCACTTTTCCACTTATCTTCGTGTCGTCTGCAAACTTTGTTACCCTACACTCAGTCCCCTCCTCCAGATCATCTATATAAATGGTAAATAGTTGAGGCCCCAGTACCGATCCCTGCGGCACGCCACTAGTTACCATCTGCCAACCAGAAAAGCACCCATTTATTCCGACTCTCTGCTTCCTGTCGGATAGCCAATCCCCAATCCACGCTAACACCCTACCCCCAACTCCGTGTGACCCAATCTTCTTCAGCAACCTTTTGTGAGGCACCTTATCAAATGCCTTTTGGAAATCCAAAAACACCGCATCCACTGGTCCCCCTCCGTCAACCGCACTAGTCACATCTTCATAAAAATCCAACAAGTTCGTCAAGCACGACTTTCCCCTCATGAATCCATGCTGCGTCTGCTTAATCGAACCATTCTTATCCAGATGGCCTGCTATTTCTTCTTTAATGATGGATTCCAGCATTTTCCCAACTACAGACGTTAAGCTAACCGGCCTGTAGTTACCCGTCTTTTGTCTATTTCCTTTTTTAAACAGCGGCGTAACATTAGCCGTTTTCCAATCCGCCGGCACTACCCCAGAATCCAACGAATTTTGATAAATAACCACTAACGCATCTGCTATTACCTCTGACATTTCTTTCAGTACCCTGGGATGCATTCCATCCGGACCCGGGGACTTGTCCACCTTCAGTCCCGTTAGTCTACCAAGCACTGCCCCCCTGGTAACATTAATTGTATTGAGTACCTCTCCTCCGACCAACCTTCTATCGTTAATATTCAGTAAACTATTTGTGTCCTCCACCGTGAAGACCGACACAAAAAACTTATTTAAAGTTTCAGCCATTTCCTCATTTCCCACTATTAAATCCCCCCTCTCATCTTCCAAGGGTCCAACATTCACTCTTGCCACTCTATTCCTTTTTATATATTTGTAAAAGCTTTTACTATCATTTTTTATATTTAGAGCTAGCCTAGCTTCATAACCTATCTTTCCTTTCTTTATCGCTTTCTTAGTCGTTCTTTGTTGTTTCTTAAAGTTTTCCCAATCTTCCGATTTTCCACTATTTTTGGCCACTCTGTACGCATCGGTCTTTAATTTAATACTCTCCTTAATTTCCTTCGTTATCCTCGGCTGGTTATCCCTTTTCTTACAGTCCTTCTTTATCACCGGAATATATTGTTGCGAGTACTGAAAAGAATCTCCTTAAAAATCCTCCACTGTTCCTCAGCTGTCCTACCTACCAGTCTGCTCTCCCAGTCCACCTTAGCCAATTCAGCCCTCATCCTATCATACTTCCCTCTGTTCAAACAGAGGACACTGGTATGGGATCCTACTTTCTCCTCTTCCATTTGTATCAGAAATTCGACCATGTTGTGATCACTTGACCCAAGAGGGTCCTTCACAAGAACATCCTTAATTCTACCTACCTTGTTACACATTACCAGATCTAAGATAACTCATTCCCTCGTCGGTTCTGTAACATACTGTTGAAGGTAACTATCCCGACAGCATTCTAAGAACTCTTCCTCCATCCCACCCCTTCCAACTTGAGTCAGCCAATCAATATGCAGGTTGAAGTCCCCCATGATTATTGCCGTTCCGATTTTGCACGCATCCATTATTTGCTTGTTTATAGTCCTCCCCACCTCAACATTATTATTTGGGGGCCTATAGACCACACCTACTAGTGTCTTTCTCCCCCTACTATTCCTTATCTCTACCCATAACAATTCCACGTTTTGTTTCTTAGAGCCTATGTCATCCCTCACTACTACCCTGATATTATCTTTTATTAACAGAGCTACCCCACCACCTTTTCCTTCCTGTCTATTCTTCCTCAATGCCTGATACCCCTGGATATTCATCTCCCAGTCCTGGTCTCCCTGCAGCCACGTTTCTGTAATGGCCACTAGATCATACCCATTTGTGCTGATTTGCACCATCAACTCATTAACTTTGTTCCGAATGCTTCGTGCATTCAGGCAAAGTGTCTTTATTCCAGCTTTTATCTGGACCCGATTTGATGAAACGCTATCAACCTCTCCCTCGCCCTCTACTCCTTTAACTACTTGAATGCCCTCATTCACTTGCACTCGCTCCCTCTCCTCTACCATTGATTTCGTAATTCCTCTTACCTCTGCACCCTCCCTCCCATAAATTAGTTTAAAGCCCTATCTACAGCCCTAGTGATACGATTCGCTAGGACTCTGGTCCCAGCACGGTTCAAACGGAGACCATCCCATCTATACAGGTCCCATCTGCCCAAATACTGGTGCCAATGCCTCATGAATTCAAACCCATTCCTCCCACACCAATCCTTGAGCCACGCATTCGTCTCCTTAATCCTATTAACCCTGCGCCAATTCGCGCGTGGCTCAGGTAGTAATCCAGAGATTACCACCTTGTTGGTTCTGCTTTTTAATTTGTTCCCCAGCTCTTCGTACTCCCTCTGCAGATCCTTAGTTCCTGTTTTGTCTATGTCATTGGCACCTACATGGTCCACGACAACTGGATTTTCACCCTCCCACTCCAAATTCCTCTGCAGCCCAGATGATACATCCTGGACCCGAGCACCAGGCAGGCAACACAACCTATGGTATTGCTTCTCCTGGTCACAGAGAACAGTGTCTATGCCCTTAACTACACTATCCCCAATTACTACTACATTTCTCTTTGATTTCTCCGTTGCAGCAGCACCCTGTACCCTGGTACTGCTGACAGTTTGCTCGTCCTTCTCGCAGTCATTTTTCCCATCCACACTGGTGGCAAGAACCTCAAATCTGTTGCACAGATTTAAGGGCTGAGGTTCTTGGGACTTTACCTCCCGCAAACTACTTCCTTTCTTCCCCCCACTGCCCGCCTTCTTCCCCCCACTGCCCGCCTTCTCCCCCCCACTGCCCGCCTCACCCGCAGCCACTCCCTGTTGTCCCTGACCCCCAGCTAAGTTAGTCAGTCTAAGGGGCGTGACTTTCTCTTTATACACATTATCCAGATAGCTCTCCCCTTCCCTGATAAACCTGATTAGACCCACAACTTCCCTGGTTATCCACGGCTCTCGAATCCTACCTTTCCTGTCCTTCCTTTTTACAGGCACATGCCTGTCCTGCACTCCTATCAACTGCTCCTTAAAAGACTCCCACATGCCAGATGTGGATTTACTCTCGAACAGCCTCTCCCAATCAACAGCCACCAAATCCTGCCTAATCCGGCTGTAGTTAGCCTTCCCCTAATTCAGCACCTTACCCATAGGACAACACTCATCCTTTTCCATGACTATCTGAAAGTTGGTAAGAAGTTTGACAACACCAGGTTAAAGTCCAACAGGTTTATTTGTGGCTTTTGCTACCAAATAAACCTGTTGGACTTTAACCTGGTGTTGTCAAACTTCTTACTGTGTTTACCCCAGTCCAACGTCGGCATCTCCACATCACATCTGAAAGTTTACAGAATTGTGGTCACTGTCCGCCACATGTTCCCCCACTGAAACTTTGATGACCTGACCGGGCTCATTCCCGATTACTAGGTCCAGTATAGCCCCCTCTCTAGTTGGACTATCAACATATTGTTCCAAAGAACTTTCCTGGACACATTTTACAAATTCCTCCCCGTCCTAAGGGATTTCCAGTCTATATGAGGGAAATTAAAGTCTCCCACTACAACAACCCTACTTTTTCTGCACCTGTCTAGAATCTCCTTACATATCCGTTCCTCAGCTTCCCGTGGGCTGTTGGGAGGCCTGTAGTATACCCCCAGCATTGTGACTGCGCCCTTCCTGTTTCTGAGCTCTACCCACAGTGTCTTGTTACATGATCCTTCCAAATTGTCCACCCTCTGTACTGCTGTAATATGCTCCCTAACCAGTATTGCTACTCCCCCACCTCTTCTAGCCCCTCCTCTGTCTCGCCTAAAACACTTATACCCCGGAATATTCAGCTGCCAGTCCTGTCCTTCTTTTAACCAAGTCTCTGTCATTGCAACCACATCCAAGTTCCGCAATGTTGTACTATATCAGTCAAGACTGTTGAATATAAGTCAGAGGAAGTCAGGATCATACTTCACTCTGGTCAAACTGCACCTTGACCAGTGCTGGTCACAAAAACACGTTGACTTTGATGTTCACCAAGGTAGGGGGTTTTGGAGCAATGGTCAGGAATCCTAGCAGGACAGGTTTCTCTGAAAACCATGAAGTTGTAACTTGTGTCAGGTCAAACAGCTATGTTGTCAAATGGCCATGATAAAGCTTCAGCTAATCTGTCTATTTCTAAAGTGATCCTTCATTGTGTTGGCCACACCTTAATTTTGTACTGTTAACAAAAATACACAAGTCCAAATCAACAATGCTCAGTAAACTGAGCATTGACCCTTGAGTTGTATTACTTCTAATACACCTCTCCCAGTCACAGTAACGTATATTAATCCTAAATATTTATAGTATTGTGGTGAACCATCGTTGGTTCCCACTAGGTAGTACTGAGCCAGGGTCTGGCCAGTATTACGAGTATGTATATATGTTGCTGTTGGGGTTAGGGATGGGTTGTTCTACTTGTTGCTGTTGGGGTTAGGGTTGGGCTGTTACACCTGTATTATAGTTATTATGGTACATCCCAGTCGGGCTCCGCCTCCTGGGAGAGGTATAAAGGTCACTGCTCTGTCTGGGACCCCTCAGTCTGGGATCGTGTACTATACATGGTAGCTTCGTTGTAACAGTAAATAAAAGCCTTTATTTCCTTGAGCATCTCAAGCCTCGTGTGTGATAACGCGCATCAATTTTATTTACTATTAATTAAACTCTCGTCGTTAAAAAAAAGAAAACGATACAGAGAGTATGGAGCAAATGTTAAAACCCGAACGTCTTACACTGGATCCACGTGCGGTGGGCGCCTCTAACACCTTCGACCACTGGTTGAAATGTTTTGAGGACTACCTTGCAGCCTCCACAGCGGTCACCACAGACGACGACAGACTCCGGGTCCTCCACGTGAGGGTAAGCAACACCGTATATCTCGCGATCCGTGCGGCCACCGACTACACAAGGGCCCTCGAGCTTCTTAAGAAGCGTTACATTAAACCGCCAAACGAGATGCATGCTCGATACCTCTTAGCCACTCGACGACGGCAGCCCGGCGAAACGACGGAAGAGTACGCGAACGAGCTCCTACAGCTTGCCAGGGGCTGTAACTGCAAAGCAGTGTCGGCTGAGCAGAACATGAACGACCTCGCTCGAGATGCGTTTGTGGCGGGAATCGGATCATCTTATATCCGACTCAGACTGTTGGAGCAAGGTAATCTTGATCTCACTAAGTCGATAGAACTAGCGGATACGTTGGAGACGGCCTCCAAAAGCCTAGTATTGTATCCCGAAGACCACGTGGAGACAACGTGGCAGGAGCAGTCGCTGATCCCTCCTCGTCCCTCGGGTTCGAAAAGCTGCGTGATGGCGTGCCCACACTCGGGCCTGACGACGGCAGCAGCTCCGGGCGGCCCGCGGTGTTACTTCTGTGGGGGAGTGAAGCACACTCGGCAGCGATGTCCCGCTAAAGCTGTGTTGTGCTCCGCCTGCGGTAAGAAGGGGCACTATTCGAAGGGATGCCGATCCAAACTTACTTCCAGGAACAGCAGTGCGGCCTGCGACTCCCTGGAGCCCGGCTCTTCGTCGTCGGCATCGTCGAGGGTTTCGTCCACGTGCGAGGCCAGGACGCCGCCATTACAGTTCGACGGAGTCGCAAGAGATGCGCGACCACCAGGGGTCGCTGATTTTGGTGCCATCACCCACGTGCGACCTATGGGAGCAGCCATGTTGGTCGGCACCGACCGCGAACGACCAGCAGGGGTCATCTTCATCTATCTCAGCTGCCTGCAGTGGCGCTCACGAACCAACGGTGGCGTCGATCATCCTGGACCAGGCCAAGCCTCACAGACTCGACAAGTCTATGATGGACATTCTGATAAACAAACACTTGATTTATTGTCTGTTTGACAGCGGGAGCACAGAGAGTTTTATTCACCCAGACGCTGTGAAGCGGTGTGGCCTCCAGATCCAACCTGTCAAACAGACGATTTCGATGGCATCAAGGTCCTGGTCTGTCACCGGGCTGGGGAGTTGCGTGGTAAATTTAACGGTGCAGGGCACGGTTTACGAGCGCTTCAAGCTCCTGGTGTTACCGCACCTTTGCGCGCCAATACTCCTCGGACTAAATTTCATGGTTCACTTGAAGAGTGTAACCCTACAGTACGGTGGGCCACTCCCTCCGCTTTCAGTGGGAGAACAGCAGCTTCCAAATTGCCCAACGCGCCCCGCCTGTAGCCTCTCGACGCTGAAGATTACCACACCCTCCCTGTTCCAGAATCTTGTGCCAGGCTGCAAGCCCATCGCGACTAAGAGTAGGCGTTACAGCGCTGAGGATCGGATCTTCATTCGATCTGAAATTCAGCGGCTCCTCAAGGAAGGGATCATACAATCTAGCGCTAGTCCATGGAGAGCGCAGGTGGTGGTGGTCAAGAGTGGGAACAAACCCCGGATGGTCATTGACTATAGTCAGACCATTAATAGATTCACGCAGCTGGATGCGTATCCCCTCCCGCGCATATCTGACATGGTCAACCAGATTGCGCAGTACCGGGTGTTCTCCACCATAGACCTCAAGTCTGCCTACCACCAACTCCCCATTCGCCCAAAGGACCGACAATACACGGCTTTTGAGGCGGATGGACGCTTGTATCACTTTCTCAGGGTTCCTTTTGGTGTCACCAATGGGGTCTTGGTCTTCCAGCGTACTATGGACCGAATGGTGGACAATAACGGACTGCGGGCTACCTTCCCGTACCTGGATAACGTCACCATCTGCGGCCATGACCAGCAGGACCACGACACAAATCTCCTTAAGTTCCTACGCACTGCATCTCGCCTGAATCTGACCTACAACAGGGAGAAGTGTGTATTTCGTATGCGCCATTTAGCCATCCTCGGATACGTGGTGGAAAACGGGGTCATTGGCCCTGATCCAGACCGTATGCGTCCCCTCCTTGAACTTCCCCTGCCCACTAGCGCAAAAGCACTGAGAAGATGCTTAGGCTTCTTCTCTTACTACGCACAGTGGGTTCCCAATTACGCGGACAAAGCCCGTCCGCTCATCAAGTCCACCTCTTTTCCCCTAACACCAGAGGCTCGATTGGCCTTTGATAAACTAAAAGCCGACATCGCGAAAGCCACGATGCATGCTGTTGATGAGTCCATCCCCTTTCAGGTGGAGAGCGATGCATCTGATTTCGCCCTGGCCGCCACACTTAACCAGGCGGGCAGGCCCGTCGCCTTTTTTTCCCACACCCTCCAAGGCCCCGAAATTCGACATTCAGCGGTGGAAAAGGAGGCCCAGGCCATTGTGGAGGCCGTCAGGCATTGGCGCCATTACTTGGCGGGAAAACGGTTCACCCTGATCACGGACCAGCGGTCCGTGGCGTTCATGTTCAATAACACGCTGCGGGGCAAGATCAAGAACGACAAGATCTTGAGGTGGAGAATCGAACTCTCCACCTATAATTACGACATCATGTATCGTCCAGGGAAACTCAACGAGCCCTCGGATGCCCTGTCGCGTGGAACATGCGCCAGTATACAGGAGGACCGTTTGCAGGCTCTCCATAATGACCTATGCCATCCTGGGGTCACTCGGCTCTACCACTTCGTAAAACCCCACAGTCTGCCCTACTCGGTGGAGGATGTCAGGTCCATAACGAGAAGTTGTAGGGTATGCGTGGAATGCAAACCGCACTTTTACCGACCTGACCGGGCACAACTAGTCAAGGCCACTCGTCCCTTCGAAAGACTGAGTGTCGACTGAGTGTCCCTTCCCTCGACAGATCGGAATGTGTACTTCCTCAACATCATTGATGAGTACGCGAGATTCCCCTTTGTTATTCCCTGCTCTGATACATCCGCTGCCACGGTTATCAAGGCATTTCGTGATCTTTTTACCCTGTTCGGGTACCCCGGCTACATTCACAGCGATCAGGGCTCGTCGTTCATGAGCGATGACTTGAGGCAATACCTGCTCTCATACGGGATTGCCTCTAGTAGAACCACGAGCTACAACCCTAGGGGTAACGGACAGGTGGAACGTGAGAATGCTACAGTCTGGAAGGCTGTCTTACTGGCGTTGAAGTCAAAAAGCCTTCCAGTCTCCCGTTGGCAAGAGGTGCTCCCTGATGCGCTCCATTCCATACGCTCACTCCTGTGTACGGCAACCAACGCTACTCCTCATGAGAGGCTGTTTTCATTCCCTCGGAAGTCTTCCTCTGGGACCTCATTACCGTCTTGGTTGACGTACTCAGGACCTGTCCTCCTGAGGCGACATGTAAGGGCCCGCAAGTCCGACCCGTTGGTCGAACAGGTCCATCTCCTCCACGCCAACCCTCAGTATGCCTATGTGGCATACCCTGACGGGCGAGAGGACACGGTCCCGATTCGAGACCTGGCGCCAGCAGGGGACGTAGAAACCCCTGTCGCTCCCATACCTCCTGTTAGAGACCCCCCAACTATTGTTTCCCCTTCTGACACGGCGCGGGCAGCATCGGGACCATTACTTAACCCTTTTACTGCCGTGTACAGCTTGCCTGAGTCCAGGAGATGGTCACCACTTCAGGGCGTGTCAGAACTCAACGGATTATCATCACCTCGGGGTCAGCCGGCCGGTGAGACTGTGGAGGAACCGTTGGACATCGCCTTGGGGAGAACGCCACCGCGAGTGCCTACTCCGGTGTCATCACCGGTGTTGAGGAGGTCACAACGACGGTGCGGTCCCCCTGACCGTCTGAACTTATAGACTGATGACAAATTATCCTGGTTTTTTTTGTACCCCGCCGGCCTTTGTCTTCAAAGGAGGGGTGAATGTTGTGAACCATCGTTGGTTCCCACTAGGTAGTACTGAGCCAGGGTCTGGCCAGTACTACGAGTATGTATATATGTTGCTGTTGGGGTTAGGGATGGGTTGTTCTACTTGTTGCTGTTGGGGTTAGGGTTGGGCTGTTACACCTGTATTATAGTTATTATGGTACATCCCATTCGGGCTCCGCCTCCTGGGAGAGGTATAAAGGTCACTGCTCTGTCTGGGACCCCTCAGTCTGGGATCGTGTACTATACATGGTAGCTTCGTTGTAATAGTAAATAAAAGCCTTTATTTCCTTGAGCATCTCAAGCCTCGTGTGTGATAACGCGCATCAAGTATTAACTAACTTTCTTTGCAAACTACTACATCTCTTATACCATATACCTGAATTTTTGCTGTAAACCTCCTGTGATTAACCTTCTGGAATAATATCTTGTGAAATTTGATATAGCATTGCAATTGCAATCCCTTTATACATCCAATTAATTGTTTCAATAAATAGAATCTCTAATATATTTGTCAAACATCACTTATAAATGTGTGCTGGAAGTCCTTGATTCTCTCAAACATCTTTAAATACTTGCTAATTTGATCTCAAGTCTGAGAAATGTGAAAAGTTGCAAAGTCGTCTCTTTTTTTCTTTTCTCCTCATGATTCAATCTTTCTTTAAAATGTGTAAGGTATTGAAGAAAATATTTTAAAATACAAGCTCCTCTTTTTAAAAACCTGGCGCTTTTACCGAGCAGTTTCACAAATATCGATCAACCGAAAGCTTCCAATAAGTCTTTAAATAATTGATGGTTAATGTCCGGGAAACTCTGGCAGTTAATGAAAAAGGTAACAGCAAAGTCTGAGAAGTTACTAATTCTTTGAAGTGAACAGAAATCGAAAACCTGAATCATCTTTGAACTGCACCCAATAAACTAATTCCTGTAGATTGAATTACAACATAAATATAGACAGAAAATATTGGAAACTCCCAGCAGTTTGCCTGCTAAAGGTAGACTCCTGTTCTAAGTAGCACCAGTTCTGCTGAAGAGTCCAAAGCCAAGCGCTTTAGATTTCCATCATTGTACAGTTTTCAGTTGAGTAAAAATGAAGTAATTTTAACTGTGACTTCCTGTTACATGAATGATTTGTCCTGATTTTGTTCCAATTCCACATCTGTACTCTGAGCTGGTGCCATAATTTGCAACAGCTGAAGTTTCAACCTTCAACTGAATAATGGTAAATATTTATTAACCCTACAGTCATAAAAATATAAATATTTCCATTATATTATATCCAAATATCTTATGGAGGGAGTGCTACACTGTCAGAGGTCTCAGATTTTAGATGAGCTGTTACCCTGAAGACCAGTCTGTCCCCTCAGGCAGAGGTAAAATATTTTGAAGAAAAACAGGGAAGTTCTCTCAAATGTCCTGCCCACTAATTTTCCCCTCAACCATAAAACACTCCTGGATCAGGTAGACGTTGCGTTTGATATTCAGTAGAGTAAATAATCTCCACTGTCCAATTCCCAGGACAGATCAAGCATGTAACAGCATAAAGCTTTCTCCAACACTATCTCAACAAACATTCCCAAAGCAGATAAAGCATGCACTCCTGCACTGACCCATCAAACACTCTCAGAACAGATGGAGCAAACTTTAGCGACAGAGCCCCACTCCCGATACAGAGTAAACAACCCACTATAATGTCCAATCAAACACTCCCAGGTCAGGCACAGCATGGTTTAAATATACAGTAAAGCTCCTTTTACACTGTCCTTGAATTGTCCAACTAGACATATAGACATAGTGCAGGTTAGACACAGAGACCAAAGTTTTACAGCCCCTCCCCCGCCACGCATTCTCCTGTGGCAGGGCTGGCGAGCCATTGAAATCTCTGTTCATATTGGAAGAATGGAAAGATCCCATCAGCATGAAAGGCTGGAAAATTCTGGCCAGAGTAAGCCGCTCCACATTGTCCAATGCAGCACAGATAGACATAGTATTGCATAGATACACTGTCCAATCAAACATTCCCAGCCCTGATATAACATTCATTACATATTGTGTGGCAGGATGTTCTGGTCCCACCCATCGTTGGGATCATTCGGTCTCACCAAAAGTCAATGGATTTTGCCTGTGCCACCGAATCTCCTGTGGCGGGTCCTGCCACAAAATCCCAGTCAAAATCTCCCTGACAATGTGTCATCAAACATTCTAATGTCAGATTGAGCATATGTTAAATAGCTTCCCCAAACTATCCCATCAAACAATTCCATGGTAGGTGCCAGATGGGGTTAAATACAGAGTAAAGTTGCTTCTAAACTGTACCATCAAAACTACTTGGGCAGGCACAGTGCAGATTAGATAGGGCAACAGTTCCTCCACACTATCCCATCAAACACTCCAAAGCCAGCCAAACCACCTGTTAGATACAGATAAAGCTCCTTCTATACTGTCATGGTAAGGACGAGTACAATGCAGATTAGATACAGATTCCCTCTACATTCTTAATGCAGGTACAGCATTGATTAGGTACGGAGCAAAGCTCCCTCTATAATGTTAAATCAAACACGGACAGCTACAATGAAGGTTCGATACTAAGTAATGTTCCCTCTGCACCGTCCTAACAAATACTCTTAGAGCAAAGATCCTTCTACGCTGTCTCATCAGATACTGTAAGAAGTCTCACAACACCAGGTTAAAGTCCAACAGGTTTATTTGGTAGCACGAGCCACTAGCTTTCGGAGCGCTGCCCCTTCATCAGCCCCTTCATCATCTTACCTGATGAAGAGGCAGCGCTCCGAAAGCTAGTGGCTTGTGCTACCAAATAAACGCTTACCTGATAAATCCAGATAAATGCGAAGTGATGCATTTTGGTAGATCTAATGCAGGGGGGAGCTATACGATAAATGGCAGAACCATCAGGAGTATAGACACACAGAGGGATCTGGGTGTGCAAGTCCACAGATCCTTAAAGGTGGCAACACAGGTGGAAAAGGTGGTGAAGAAGGCATGCTTGCCTTTATTGGACGGGGCATGGAGTATAAAAGTTGGCATATGATGTTGCAGTTATGTAGAACGTTGGTTAGGCCACATTTGGAATACTGTGTCCAGTTCTGGTCGCCACACTACCAGAAGGACGTGGAGGCTTTGGAGAGAGTGCAGAAAAGGTTTACCAGGATGTTGCCTGGTATGGAGGGTATTAGCTATGAGGTGAGATTGAGTAAACTAGGGTTGTTCTCCCTGGAAAGACGGAGGTTGAGGGGGCAACCTAATAGAGGTTTATAAAATTATGAAGGGCATAGAGAGGGTGAACAGTTGGAAGCTTTTTCCCAGGTCGGAAATGACAAACACAAGGGGTCACAAGTTCAAGGTTCACTAACTTTACAAAACAGTAACATACTTCATGCGGTTGGTCAGTAGACTTTCACATGGTTGTAATGATAAATAAAAGCAACCCCATTCTGTAAGTCTGCAGAAATAATGAATTATTTTAAAGCGAGACTTACATTTGTACAGCCTCTTTCACAAAGTCAGAGCATTCCAAAATGCTTTACATAAGTACTTTTGAAGTGTAGCCACTGTCGTAGGCTGGAATTCTCCCAAAAAAATTCAAAGTGTCAAATTCGCGTGAAAACTGGAGTAAATCACGCTGGTTTTTTCCGTGGGAGTTTCAAAATGAACCTCCCGCACTCTGTGCACTGCAGAGTGCACAAGCGTGATTCACTCTAGAATTCAGGGTGCAGGGCCTATTCCCAATCGGGAGGCATGCAGCAGTGCTGAGCAGGCCACTGCGCATGCGCCGATCTGTCAGCACTGAGATCGGCGCATGTTCCTGGTCTGACAATAGTCTGTTCTTTCATCACTGCTGGATCAGTATCCTGAATATCCTGGAACCCCATCCTACAAGGACTCTAGTTGTTCAAAGCGATGGCTCACCATCACCTTCACCAGGCAACCACGCATAAGCAATAAGTGCTGATATTTGGAGCAATATCCACAACTCAAGCATAGAGTCATAGAGGTTTCCAGCATGGAAAAGGCCCTTCAACCCAACTTATCCATGCTGCCCTTTTTTTAAACCCCTAAGCTAGTCCCAATTGCCTACGTTTGGCCCACATCCCTCTATACCCATCATAACTGTCTAAATGCTTTTTAAAAGACAAAATTGTACCTACCTCTACTACTACCTCTGGCAGCTTGTTCCAGACACTCACCACCCTCTGTGTGAAAAAATTGCCCCTCTGGACACTTTTGTATCTCTCCCCTCTCACCTTAAACCTATGCCCTCTAGTTTTCGACCAAACTACCTTTGGGAAAAGATATTGACTATCTAGTTGATCTATGCACTTCATTATTTTATAGACCTCTATAAGATCATATGCTCCAAATCACTGAATTTCAGCAATGCATAGTCTCAGTATAAGATAATGACCAGAATTCTCCAATCTGACATGCCCCGCTGCCACTGCCAGCGAGAATGGAGAATTTGGCATCCCAGAAAGGAATGAGGCCGATTACCACATTTAAAGTAGCATTTAAATATGCTTAGCCCATCTGACACTGGATTCACCCAGCTCCCGGGACCTTCTGAACTTCAGGCAGGCGCATGAACGGCGAGAATTACTACAGGTCTTCACTGCTGATGGAGACCTGGTACGATGGCCACAACGGGGTGCTTGGAGTCTATTGAAGCCCCCAGATGGTCGGGGGCAGGCCGGGTACTCCCCATCAGTCAGGGCCTACCGGGCAGTGCCCACCAGACACTCTGGCAGTGTCAGTTGGCACTGCCAGTGTGTCAGGGTGGTGCCAATGGGTGGGGCCTGAGTAAGAGTAGGGCCTGAAAAGGGGTGGGGCCTGAGTGGGCACTATGTCGGGGGGAGTTGTGCAGGGTTAGAGCTATTGAAGGTGGTCATAAAGGGGGGGGGCAATAGGGGGTCAGGTAGGGGGCCCCACCAGAAGGGCCCTGATGCCGGTTGCCTGTGTCGGGGAGTGGGGGGGGGGGGGGGGAACATGCTGTTGATGAGGGGGTCCCAATGTCCATGGGATGGGGTCTCCCAGTGCACTGTGAAATAGCATCTGAGCGCATGGCAGCCGGACTCATTGTTGTGTTTAGCACCCCTCCCTCCCGAACTTGCACACAACTCACCAAGTAACTGAGTGTGTGAGAATTGCGGTCCGGAGCCTGCCAAATGGACTGTCGTCGATCCTTCTGGTATTCTCACCGTTATGACATTTGGGGTGAGATTATCCAGCCTCCCAGCCATGTGTTTCCCGGCAATGGAAGGCGGCGGGGTGTTCGCTGGTGGCAGGATTATCCGGTCCCGCCGCTGTCAATGGAATTTCCCACTGATGTCACTCCGCGCTGCCACAATACTCGTGGGCAGAGGTTTCCTTTGATTTGATTTGATTTATTATTGTCACATGTATTAATATACAGTGAAAAGTATTGTTTCTTGCCCGCCCGCTACGCAGACAATGCATACCATTCATAGAGAAGAAAACGAGAGAGTGCAGAATGTAGTGTTACAGTCACAGCTAGGGTGTAGAGAAAGATCAACGTAATGCAAGGTAGGTCCATTCAAAAGTCTGACAGCAGCAGGGAAGAAGCTGTTCTTAAGTCGGTTGGTATGTGACCTCAGACTTTTGTATCTTTTTCCCGACGAAAGAAGGTGGAAGAGAGAATGTCTGGGGTGCATGAGGTCCTTAATTATGCTGGCTGCTTTGCCGAAGCAGTAGTGTAGACAGAGTCAATGGATGGGAGGCTGGTTTGCGTGATGGATTGGGCTACATTCACAACCTTTTGTAGTTCTTTGCGGTCTTGGGCAGAGCAGGAGCCACACCAAGCTGTGGTACAACCAGAAAGACTGCTTTCTATGGTGCATCGGTAAAAGTTGGTGAGAGCTGCTGGTGGGACCATAGAATCCTGTGGCATGAAGCTCTGGCCTTCATTTTGTGGGGGGAAAATTCCGTCCATGATCTCCCCCTGAGAAAGCCCACGCTGACTATATTTGTGCCCTGATTTAAACAGGTGTTTACATCTTCAGCTGCCTGTAAGTGTTAATACAAACAATGCAGAATTGGTCGAGTTCATTCGTGCTCAATTAATATAGATGCGAAAAAAGAAGTTTGGCTTTTGAGGTAGGGACAGAATAGGAATGGAAAATCAAAAGCTCAAAGGTTGAGCATTTATTGCCCATTGAAACACATTGGCTGTGATTCTCCGAACTTGTTCACCTCCGGTCTTGCGGCAGTAAATGGAGTTTTGGCTGAGCACCAAATTCTCCATTTTTGCCGGCAGTGATGGTGCGACATGCGAGATCGGAGAATTCTGGCCATTGATAGGATGGCTGGTAAGCTGGTGTTGCCTGAGTCCTGTGATTGAAATTTACATTCCACTTGGAGGACAATGCACAGTAAGCTTGATGTTATCTCATCGCAGGATAATTAATTTACATTGCATTAGCTCAAACATCTGTGCAGCAATAAATGAGCCTGCACTGTCTCTTCCCTCATTAGCATGAACAGCTACGAGACTCACTGTCGTACAACTGATGAACACAAGGTACTAGTATTAAAATAGAGAACACACTCAAATGGCTCATTGCAGCCCTACATTGGATTGAATGCTGCAGTGTTAATTATGCATTTCAAAGCAGTTCTGTGGAAAGTATCACGACTGATTCCTTCACCGTGTTATCACAATTGATTCTTTCACTGTGTTTTCATAACTAATTTCTTCAATGTACTATCATCTTTAAAGTAAAGTTAAAGTTTATTTATTAGTCACATGCAAGGCTTACATTAACACCACAATGAAGCCACTGTAAAACTCCCCTAGTCGCCACAATCCAGCGCCTGTTTGGGTCAATGCACCTAACCAGCACATCCTTCAGAATGTGGGAGGAAACTGGAGCACCCGAGGAAACCCATGCAGACACGGGGAGAACATGCAAACTCCACACAGCCAGCGACTCAAGCTGGGAACTGAACCCGGGTCCCTGGCGCTGTGAGGCAGCAGCGCTTGCCACCGTGTTGCCCATTATCATGATTAATTCTTTCACTGAACTATCATGATTGACTCTTTCACTATTATTACAAGTCTTTCACTGTTATCAAGACTGATTCTTCTACTGTATTTAGTATAATTGGTTCTCTCACTGTATTTTTCATGATTAATTAGTTCAGTATACTTAGGAAAAACAGATTCCATCTCTGCATGTGCCACAACGGATTCATTCACTGTATATACTAAACATCTTCCATGACATGTTCCTCTCATTCTGTTTTCACTAGCTCCTCTCTCTCTCCCTCTTTTTTTAAAAACTTTGTTTTGGTGTTTTTATCAAAAGAATATTGTAATCTTTACCTGCTCTGGAATAACAGAGGCCAACAGCAAGTTATGGCACATTTTGTGAATAGCTAGTCTAGTTTTCAGTTATGAAATAATCTGGGTGTATTAAGCAATGCAGATCCCCCATTGTTTGAATGTGTGTTGTTCGTTAGGTTTTTAAGTAAAGCAGTCTTGCATGCAATTGTGGATGCTGTGAAGGGCAGATTGTTGACAGAATAACATTGAATGCTAGTCAAAGATTACTTGCATAAAGTCACCCTGATCCTTTTTTGAAGTTGTAGTCTATTAACTAGTTGTTCCTAGAATGAAAGAGATAGTTATATCGACAGAAGTAGGCCACCAATTGAAAAATGTTAGAGTAATTTCAAAAACAAAAAGACATAAAGGGGAGTTTAATTACAATATTGCAAACTTTGGCATTTTTATGTTCAAAACCTTATTTCTGGTATCAAGACTTTAGCTATTTGAGAAACCAAGATGGCAGCTGAAATGAATTTGAAATGTTATTTGGAGGGATTTCTTTGGTTTGTTTTTGCAGACTGTGGAATAGTGGGAAAGGATATTGGGAAAGGTAATCTTTGTTCCTGCTTTCTGTTTGCACATGGGCAGATTCCTAATGCTCACAGCAGTAATTGCTTCCCATTTCATGAGTGAAACAGTTGAAGGTGTGATGCCTGGGATGTGACCAATATGGCACATGCTAAACACACGCATAGGCCTTAGAACCTTCCATCCTGCTGCTCCTGTTCCACATTGAGATTGCATATCGGGAAATCGCACACTTGCAGCCCATGATTTTCACCTATTAAAATTAATGACTGGAAAATCACATGGTTGGGGGTAGAATTTTCCAAAATACATTCTTCACTTCTAATTTAGCAGAAGTCAGCAGAAAATATATTAATGGAGAGATCAAAGAGATGTATGAACACATGATATGCTTCCATGTTAGTTTAGCACTAAGCTAACCTAATCAGGGACAGAAGGGGTCACTGGGTATTGGTGAGGTGCTGGGCTGGTTACTGGGTATTAGTGAGGTTATTTGATTTGATTTATTATTGCCACATGTATTAGTATACAGTGAAAGGTATTGTTTCTTGCGCTATACAGACAAGCATACCATCCATAGAGAAGGAAATGAGAGAGTGCAGAATGTAGTATTACAGTCATAGCTAGGGTGTAGAGAAAGATCAACTTAATGCAAGGTAGGTCCATTCAAAAGTCTGATGGCAGCACAGAAGAAGCTGTTCTTGAGTCGGTTGGTACGTGACCTCAGACTTTTGTATCTTTTTCCCGACGGCAGAAGCTGGAAGAGAGAATGTCCGGGGTGCGTGGGGTCCATAATTATGCTAGCTGCTTTGGTGAGGTAGTGGGAAGTGTAGACAGAGTCAACAGATGGGAGGCTGGTTTGTGTGATGGATTGGCCTACATTCACAACCTTTTGGAGTTTCTTGTGGTCTTAGGCAGAGCAGGAGCCACACCAAGCTGTGATACAACCAGAAAGAATGCTTTCTGTGGTGCATCTGTAAAAGGTGGAGAGAGTCATCACTGACATGCCAAATTTCCTTAGTCTTCTGAGAAAGTAGAGGTGTTGGTGGGCTTTCTTAACTATAGTGTTGGCATGGGGGACCAGGACAGTTTGTTGGTGATCTGGACACCTAAAAACCTGAAGCTCTTGACCCTTTCTACTTCGTCCCCATTGATGTAGACAGGAGCATGTTCTCCACTATGCTTCCTGAAGTCGATGACAATCTCCTTCATTTTGTTGACATTGAGGGAGAGTTTATTGTCGCTGCACCAGTTCACCAGATTCTCTATCTCATTCACGTATTCTAACTCGTCATTGTTTGAGATCGGACCCACTACGGTGGTATTGTCAGCAAACTTGAAAATCGAATTGGAGGGAAATTTGGCCACATAGTCATAGGTATATAAGGAGTATAGTATGGGGCTGAGAACACAGTGTTGAGGATGATTGTGGAGGAGGTGTTGTTGCCTATCCTGACTGATTGTAGCCTGTGAATTAGGAAGTTCAGGATCCAGTCGCAGAGGGAGGAGCCAAGGCCCAAGCCACGGAGTTTGGAGATTAGTTTCGTGAGAATAAAGGCTGAGCTCTAGTCAATAAATAGGAGTCTGACATAGGTGTCTTTGTTATCTAGATGTTCCAAGGTAAGTGCAGGGCCAGGGAAATGGCACCTGCTGTGGACCGTTGCAGCGATAGGCAAACTGTAGTGGATCCAGGTAATCCAGGAGGCTGGAATTGATTCGTGCCATGACTAGCCTTTCAAAGCACTTCATAATGATGGATGTCAGAGCCACCAGACGATAGTCATTAAGCCACGCTGCTTGGTTTTTCTTAGGTACCGGGGGATGATGTTCATTATCTTAAAGTAGATAGGGACCTCAGGTTGTTGTAAAAAGAGGTTGAAGATATCTGCGAATACCCCCGCCAGCTGATCCGCGCAGGATCTGAGTGCTCGCCCAGGTACCCAGGGCTGGGCCAGTCACTTTCCGTGGTGGAACAGGAGACATGTTGGTGGTAACTTGATAGTATGCTCTTGTGCTTGGACTGATTAAAATCCCCAACAACGATGAACAAGGCCTCAGGATGTTTCGTCTCAAGGCTATTTGTAGTGGTGTATATTTTGTCCAGCGCGATCTTCATGTCCGCATGGGGTGGGATGTAAACTGCCGTCAGGATAACTTCCCTCTCCAGCCTTGCCTGAGGCTGCTGTACGGTCCATTCAATGGATTGAGAAGCCCTCTGGTTATATGGCGCAGTCCGGCGAAGCAGGAGTGAGCCACGTCTCCGTGAAACAGAGTAAACCGCAGTCTCTCAGTTCTCTTTGGAAAGTGAGTCTGGCTCTAAGTTCATCTAGCTTGTTTTCCAGAGATTGGACATATGCAAGCAGTAAGCTGGGGAGGGGAAGCCTAGGAACCGCATTGTTTCAGTCTCACCTGCAGGCTTGCACACATCCTGGAGTGACTGCTTCTTTTCGAGCCTGGGAGATGGTGAGAGTAGTTTGCGGTGTTAAGGGTATAGTTGTGTCCAATGAGGTTCTTCGCTTTGGTCAATGTGTGGATGGAGGTGATGTGGACTTTGGTGATAGCAAGTGACTGAGATTATTACTGGGTGTTGGTGAAGAACTGAGATTGTTACTGGGTGATGGTGAAGTACTCAGATTGTTACTGGGTGATGGTGAAGTATTGAGATTGTTACTGGGTGATGGTGAAGTACTGAGATTGTTACTGGGTGATGGTGAAGTACTGAGATTGTTACTGGGTGATGGTGAAGTACTGAGATTGTTACTGGGTGATGGTGAAGTACTGAGATTGTTACTGGGTGATGGTGAAGTACTGAGATTGTTACTGGGTGATGGTGAAGTACTGAGATTGTTACTGGGTGATGGTGAAGTACTGAGATTGTTACTGGGTGATGGTGAAGTACTGAGATTGTTACTGAGTGATGGTGAAGTACTGAGATTGTTACTGGGTGATGGTGAAGTACTGAGATTGTTACTGGGTGATGGTGAAGTACTGAGATTGTTACTGGGTGTTGGTGAGGGACACAGATTGTTACTGGGTGATGGTGAGGGACACAGATTGTTACTGGGTGTTGGTGAGGGACACAGATTGTTACTGGGTGTTGGTGAGGGACTGAGCTTGTTACTGGGTGATGATGAAGTACTGAGATTGTTACTGGGTTTTGGTATGGGACTGTGATTGTTACTGGGTATTGGTGAGGGACAGAGATTGTTACTGGGTGTTGGTGAGGGACTGAGCTTGTTTCTGGCTGATGGTGAGGGACTGGGATTGTCACTGGCTGATGGTGAGGGACTGGGATTGTTACTGGCTGATGGTGAAGGACTGGGATTGTTACTGGCTGATGGTGAGGGACTGGGATTGTTACTGGCTGATGATGAGGGACTGGGATTATTTCTGGGTGTTGATGAGATATGTGCATATTGAGGGCAAGCAGATATGATTGTTAGGGAAAGCAAATCGAATCCAGACTCTTAAACATGAGGTAGCCAAACATTTAAAGTATGGCAAAATAATGCAGACCAGTTTAAAGAACAGACTGTAGGAGTAGTATGAAAATATCATAATCATAGTCACTGTGGGCTATGAAATGGAAGATTCTGCCTAACAATCTTCTTGACCTTTTTTGACCTTTTGTGACGATGTTATAAGAAAAAACAAACAGTAAAAAAGTTTTAGTGATTTGAAGTGGTAGAAACCGTTGAGCAGATTATGCAAGAATGTTATCTCATTCAACCAGATGGCATGGGAATTTAGGGCAGTGTGGAGGGAACAGGGTATGAAATTTGTTTAACAGATGAGAAATAGGAAGCAGCATTGAAAGGCTGGCAGGGGGATGGGATATGTGAAATACAGTAAGTGCTCCGTCTTTAACCTCTGCTCTATCACACACAAATGATGCAGATTCCGAAAACAGATCGTTGACATCACGACTCACAGCTCAGATTTAGGCAGACAATAAGAGGGCCTGGTTTCTATGTGCCATGTCTAGCGATGTATCAGGAGAAGGCTCCAAACTTTGACTATGAAAGCAGAAAGCAGCGGCAGAGCTGCGGGCAACGAAGAATCTGGAATGTTTATGTAAATGCAGCAGACAGGTGGCAGATGCTTGTCTAGCAAGGACAATTGTAGAGTGCTTCACATCGAACAAAGTAACACGTGACCCAAATACAAAATGAATTAGCACTGGCTGTCTCAAGAAATGGAACCTAGCAATGGCAGTGCACTTGTCATCATCAAAGTCTAGACACCATGTGAGACAAATAAAACTTTGCAAGAAGATGCAGTTGGGACGGTGTCGGGTATGGTGTTGCTAAGGCTATATGATGCAGGTCACTAGTCTCGCTTGCAAAGTTCTGTGGCTTTATAAATTGTACAAAAGCAAGGAATTTATGTTAAATATTTAGAAATCACTCCAGTGCTGTCCAATTTTGGGCTACATTCTGTAGGAAGGGTGGCAAGGCCTTGGAGAGGGATCAGAAAAGAGTTAATATAATGGTGCCTGGAATGAGGGAATTCATTTATGGGGAGAGACTAGGGATTGTTTCCTTCGAGCATGTTAAAGGAAGGTTTTCTGGAGGTGTTCAGAATTATGAAAGGTTTTGAGAAAAGTGAATAGGAGAAAATGTATCTACTGCCAGGAAGATCAGTAATGAAACCACATCAACTTGAAATAATTTACAAAAAATACAAGGAGGAGGTGAGGAGCCTTTTTTTTTTTACACAACGAATTTTGAGATTTGGAATACACTGCCTGAAAGAGTGGTAGAGGCAATAATAACTTTCAAAAGGGAACTTTGAGAGTGTATGTGCCTCGAATCCATTACCTGCCTCAGAGGCAAGAATGTCAAATGTGAAAGTGTTGGTCAGAGACAGGGTTATGAGGGGAGTTTGGGAAGTTGCATTCCCATTGCAGAGTAGCTCCCATGGGGAATTTATATTAGGAATGGGAGAATATGTCCTAATTTTGATAATGGGCCTGTGGGCAAGAAAAGCTCCAAGCGCAAATTTGCTAAAATGATCATCATAATACACCAGTTCGTTGTGAGAAAACACAATTGCCAGAAACCTCCAACCTCACCGGCGTCTGGAGTTCTCCACTGCCACTGAGCGCCAAATTTTCCATCCTCTGGCAGCGGGGCAGGTGTGGATGAAATTGGAGGATCCCGCCCAATGTCTCAATGTGTACAGATATTATAGTGGAATTAAAATAGAGCAGTGCAGAATGGTGAACACTTTTCCAATGTTGTACTCTTGCAAGATAGGTACATTTTGAAGCTGTAATGGATGCTATAGTTACAAAGACTGAATGCCACCAGGAAATCTTTTTTTGTTGCTGTAACTGGAGTTCCATGGAAATAAATGTAATAATATACCACAGCCTGATATTGCTGCTGCTTTTCATGTCAAGAAGTTTAACAGCACCAGGTTAAAGTCCAACAGGTTTATTTGGTAGCAAAAGCCACACAAGCTTTCGGAGCTCTAAGCCCCTTCTGGGGCTTAGAAGGGGCTGAGAGCTCCGAAAGCTTGTGTGGCTTTTGCTACCAAATAAACCTGTTGGACTTTAACCTGGTGTTGTTAAACTTCTTACTGTGTTTACCCCAGTCCAACGCCGGCATCTCCACATCATGGCTTTTCATGTCTACCAGCCTTTTAGAAACTGCCACAGACTCCAAACAGGCCAGCTCATATTCAGGCATCTAAAAATAAAGCATTGTTGGCAGCTGTCTTGTTATTGACTTGGGATGGGTGGCAAGGCAGTGCTGGACAAAAGCTTTTACTTTTTGTTTTGAAAGTTAGGCTATGTAAAGGTCCAACCCATTAGAGATCAAGCTTTAGGTATATGTTGTTGAGTCAGCAGTAGTTATCTTCCATCATCCTCTTCGCGTGTATTGTTTGGTTGAATACTTTTAAGTTGCCTCCTGACTCGATAATTCCAATGCTTTCCTGGCTGCCCTCCCATCCTCCATCTCTGTAAACTTCAGTTCATTCACAACTTTGCTGCTAAGTCACACCAAGTTCTGGTCACCTATCGCCACTCTGTTTATTGAACTACATTACTGCCAATCCATCAACACATCACCATAGAATTTTTTGAATTCCTAAGGTGCAGAAAAAGGCCATCCAGCCCATCAAGTCTGCACCGACTCTCCGAAAGACCCTCCCACTCAGGCCCTCCTCTCCGCCCTATCCCCATAACCCCGTACATTTATCATGGCTAATAAGAACATAAGAACTAGGAGCAGGAGTAGGCCATCTGGCCCCTCAAGCCTGCTCCACCATTCAAAAAGATCATGGCAGATCTTTTTGTGGACTCAGCTCCACTTACCCACCCACTCACCATAGTCCTTAATAATTTTACTGTTCAAAAATGTATCTACTCTTGTCTTTAAAATATTCAATGAGGTAGCCTCAACTGCTTCACTGGGCAGGGAATTCCACAGATTCACAACTGTTTGTGTGAAGAAGTTCCTCCTCAACTCAGTCCTAAATCTGCTCCCCCTTATTTTGAGGCCATGCCCCCTAGTTCTAGTTTCACCTGCCAGTAGAAACAACTTCCCTGCTTCTATCTTATCTATTCCCTTCATAATCTTATATGCTTCTATCAGATCTCCCCTCATTCTTCTGAATTCCAATGAGTATAGCCCCAGTCAACTCAGTCTCTCCTCATAAGCCAACCCTCTCAACTCCGGAATCAACCTAGTGAATCTCCTCTGCACCCCCTCCAGTGCCAGTATATCCTTTCTCAAGTAAGGAGACCAAAACTGTACACAGTACTCCAGGTGTGGCCTCACCAGCATCTTATACAGCTGCAACATAACCTCGCTGTTTTTAAACTCCATCCCTCTAGCAATGAAGGACAACATTCCATTTGCTTTCTTAATCACCTGCTGCACTTGCAAACCAACGTTTTGAGATTCTTGCACAAGGACACCCAGGTCCTTCTGCACAATAGCATGCTGCAATGTTTTACCATTTAAGTAATAGTCCATTTTGCTGTTATTCCTACCAAAATGGATGACCTCACATTTACCAACATTGTACTCCATCTGCCAGATCCTTGCCCACTCACTTAGACTATCTATATCCCTTTGCAGACTTTCAACATCCTCTGCACACTTTGCTCTGCCACTCATCTTAGTGTCATCTGCAAATTTTGACACACTACACTTGGTCCCCAATTCCAAATCATACATGTAAATCGTAAACAATTGCGGTCCCAACACTGATCCCTGAGGCACACCACCAGTCACTGATCACCAACCAGAAAAACACCCATTTATCCCCACTCTTTGCTTTCTGTTAGTTAACCAATCCTCTTTCCATGCTAATACATTACCCGTAACACCGTGCACCTTTATCTTATGCAGCTGTCTTTGGTGCGGTACCTTGTCAAATGCTTTCTGGAAATCCAGATGCACCACATCCACAGGTTCCCCATTGTCCACTGCACATGTAATGTTCTCAAAGAATTCCACCAAATTGGTCAAACATGACCTGCCCTTCATGAATCCATGCTGCGGCTTACCAATGGGACAATTTATATCCAGATGTCTCGCTATTTCTTCCTTGATGATAGATTCAAGAATTTTCCCTACTACAGAAGTTAAGCTAACCGGCCTATAGTTATCTGCCTTTTGTCTACCTCCTTTTTTAAACAGTGGCATCACATTTGCTGTTTTCCAATCTGCGGGAACCACCCCAGAGTTCAGCGAATTTTGGTAAATTACCACTAATGCATTTGTTATTTCTCCCGCCATCTCTTTTAGTGCCCTGGGATGCATTCCATCAGGACCAGGAGACTTGTCTACCTTTTTATCATAGAATCATAGAAACCCTACAGTGCAGAAGGAGGCCATTCAGCCCATCGAGTCTGCACCGACCACAATCCCACCCAGGCCCTACCCCCCACATATTTACCCGCTAATCCCTCTAACCTACACATCTCAGGGGCAATTTTAACCTGGCCAATCAACCTAACCCGCACATCTTTGGACTGTGGGAGGAAACCGGAGCACCCGGAGGAAACCCACGCAAACACGAGGAGAATGTGCAAACTCCACACAGACAGTGACCCGAGCCGGGAATCGAACCCGGGACCCTGGAGCTGTGAAGCAGCAGTGCTAACCACTGTGCTACCGTGCCGCCCCATTAACTTGCCCAACACTACCTCTTTCGTGATAATGATAGTTTCTAGGTTCTCACCTGCCATAGCCTTCCTGTCATCAATTTTTGGCATGTTATTTGTGTCTTCCACTGTGAAGACCGACACAAAATACCTGTTCAATGCCTCAGCCATTTTCTCATTTCCAGTTATTACATCCCCCTTCTCATCCTCTGTAGGACCAATATTTACTTTAGCCACTCTTTTTCATTTTATATATTTGTAGAAACTTTTGCTGTCTGTTTTTATATTCTGAGCTAGTTTATTCTCATAATCCATCTTACTTCTCTTTATAGCTTTTTTCGTGGCTTTCTGTTGACCTTTAAAGATTTCCTGATCCACTAGTTTCCCACTAATCTTTGCCACTTTGTATGCATTTTCTTTAATTTGATACCCTCCTTTATTTCCTTCGATATCCATGGCTGATTATCTTTTTCTACAGTCCTTCCTTATCACTGGTATATTCTTTTGCTGAGCACTGTGAAAGATCGCTTTGAAAGTCCTCCACTGTTCTTCAAATTGTCCCACCATAAAGTTTTTTCTCCCAGTCTACCTTAGCCAACTCCTCCCTCATCCCATTATAGTCTCCTTTGTTTAAGTACAAGACATTGGTATTGGATTTTAACTTCTCACGCTCCATCTGTATTTTAAATTCAACCATACTGTGATCGCTTCTTCCGAGAGGATCCCTAACTGTAAGATTATTAATTATTCCTGTCTCATTACACAGGACCAGATCTAGGATAGCTTGCTCCCTCGTAGGTTCCATTACACACGGTTTGAGGAAGCTATCGCGGATACATTCTCTGAACTCCTCCTCAAGGCTGCCTTGACCGACCTGGTTTGACCAACTGATATGTAGATTAAAATCCCCCATGATAATTGCTGTACCATTTTTACATGCATCAGTTATTTCTTCGTTTATTTCTCGCCCCACCATGATATTATTTGGTGACCTATAGACTACGCCTATCAGTGACTTTTTCTCCTTACTATTTCTAATTTCCACCCAAATGGATTCAGCCATTTTTCCATATCATCTCTCACTACTAGCTTGATGTCATTGTTAAATATCAGAGCTACACCATCTCCCTTACCTTAATCTACTTAACCTACACACCTTTGGATGGTGGAAGGAAACTGGAGCACCTGGAGGAAACCCACACAGACATGGGAGAACGTGCAAACTCCTCAGGATGGAGTTGAATCTGGGGCCCTGGCACTGTGAGGCAACAGTGCTAACTGTGTCACTCTTCATGTTTAAAATCAAACACTGTGAAGGCTGGAAATCTGCTATACCAACAGAAAATGCTGGAAATACTCAGCAGGTCAGGCAGCATCTGTGGAGAGAAAAATAGTAAAATTTCAGTTTGATGATCTTTTATCAGAACCTCAAACGTTGGCCAGAATTCTCCAATGTTGTTTGCCCTGCCACCACTGCCAGCGAGAACAGAAAATTTGGTGCTCAGTCAAAACTTCAGTCACTGCAACGGGCCTGGACAATCCCAGCCATGGACGAGGTTAAAGAATCCCAGCCGTTCACTCTGTTTCTCTCTCCAATGATATTGCCTGATTTGCTGAGTGCTTTGAACATTTTCTGTTTTTACATCAAATTTAAAATTATTTTCCATGTCTTCAAATCCCTTATGGCCGTCTTCTTCCCTGTCTCTGTAACCTCCATAAGACCTACAATCCTCTCAGAACTCTCCAATGCCGGCCTCTTGTACCTCTCCAATGTTACCCATCTTTGATGACTATGCCTTCAGCCAATTGGGCTGCTCACTCTGGATTTCTCTCCTTAAACCGCTCCCACGATCTCCTCTTTTAAAGCTCTTTCAAACTTATCTTTTTGATCTTTTTTTGCTCACTTATCCTAATGTCTCCTCCCTTGTCTTGGGGTCAGTTTCTTTTATCTGATTATGCTGCTCCTGTGATGGCTTTGAGACATTTTACTGTACTAAAAAGTGCTACGTAAATGCAGGTTGTTGTTGCTAACCTAAGGAACCAATACTGCAGGAGATTGGGGCCGAAGAACAATATAAAAGCAGCATAAAGGCTGTCCATCCTGTCTGTTCGTGTCCTTTTCTTTTCCATGAATTTAGCTTCCCCTCTTGCAAGACTACAAGGGGGGCATTTTCTGATTTGATGTTACCTGTGGGAAGCATTGCCCACTGGGAGCATGAGTCAAAATTGTGGTCTGAATTTTTGCAACTATGGAGATCAATGATACCTACTATTGTTGTGGGACCGGGAATGGGCCTGGATTTGGGCATGTGTGTTTCACGGGGGCGATGAAATCCACTGCTTGTTTTCTAAGGGATTAAGCATTTGAATGAAACATTTGCTCTTCTTGGAATTATGTAGTTGGAGGAATATAAATATAGTTTTTTTTAAGAATGGGAGCTTTTAAAGTTTAAAAGTTTGCAACAGACATTTAGGGTGGAATTTTACGAGTTGTTTTCTAAGTGTCCAGCTAGTCAGAAAATGGGGGAGTTCCAGATCTGCTTTTCAGGCAGAGGGTGGGAGTCATTGGTAGGCACTAATTGGCATAGGGGTTATAAAGAGCCATGGAAGGTTGGGTGATGACCATTAATTGGTATGGAGAGTATCTGGAGTTATGGTGTGGGTGGGTGAGCATCGGATTGCATGGAAGAAATGAGGGGTTTTGGGATGGGTAGAGCGCCATTGATTGGCATGTAAGGTATGGCAGGTCATGGGAGGCCAATTCTCTCTCCACAGATGCTGTCAGTCCTGCTGAAATTCTCCAGCATTTTCTGTTTTTGTTTCATAGAGTCACAGCGGTTTACAGCATGGAAACAGGCCCTTCGGCCCAACTTAACCATGCTGCCCTTTTTTTAAAAAAACCCCTAAACTAATCCCAATTGCCCGCATTTGGCTCATATCCCTCTATATCCATCGTACCCATGTAACTATCTAAATGCTTTATAAAAAATAAAATTGTACCCGCTTCTACTACTACCTTTGGCAGCTTGTTCTAGACACTCACCACCCTCTGAGAAAAAATTGCCCCTCTGGACACTTTTGTATCTCTCCCCTTAAACCTATGCCCTCTAGTTTTAGACTCCCCTACCTTTGGGAAAAGATATTGACTATCTACCTTGTCTATGCCCCTCATTATTTTATAGAGCTCTATAAGGTCACCCCTCAGCATCCTACACTCCAGAGGAAAAAGTCCCAGTCTATCCAGCCTCTCCTTATGACTCAATCCATCAAGTCCTGGTAGCATCCTAGTAAATCTTTTCTGCACTCTTTCTAGTTTAATAATATCCTTTCTATAATAGGGTGACCAGTATTGCACACAGTATTCCAAGTGTGGCCTTACCAATGTCTTGTACAACTTTAACAAGACGTCCCAACTCCTGTATTCAATGTTCTGACCGATGAAACCAAGCATGCCGAATGCCTTCTTCACCACTCTGTCCACCTGTGACTCCACTTTCAAGGAGTTATGAACATGCAACCCTTGATCTCTTTGTTCTGTAACTCTCCCCAGTGCCCTACCATTAACTGAGTAAGTCCTGTCCTGGTTCAATCTACCAAAATGCATCACCTCGCATTTATCTAAATTAAACTCCATCTGCCATTCGTCAGCCCACTGGCCCAATTGATCAAGATCCATTGCAATTGGAGTTAACTTTCTTCACTGTCCAGATTTTCAGATTGCAGCATCCGCAGTATTTTGCCTTTAGCACTTTCAAAGAGGTTGGCTCACTAAAATGTAATTCACATCCACCGGGGAAAAGGGTTGCCAGATTATAACCGATCAAAATTTACTATTAAAATCTTTTTGCCCAGGTTATACATGCCATTCAGCCCATCATGCCAGTGTTTAGGCTCACTCAAGCCTCCTCCCATCTTTCCTGACCTAAATCAGCTATTCCCTTGTGTTACGACGCAGAGGTTAATCCCCTTTACCTTGCTTCATAATCTGGTAAAAGTGTTTGAGAAGGTGTGTTAACTGTTCGACATTAACATTTAGAGGTTCATTAACATAAAGACCTGACACTCACTTTAAATGAATAATTTACAAGTTATTTTATTTAGCCGACCGGAACTTTAACTAAACAAGTAACATATTTATTAAAATAAGATTCGACTGCAATGCTGTTCAAATAAATACAAGGACCATTCAGTATCAAAACAGTAATAATAAAATTTTAGTCGCTCTCAAAGAAAATATACAACCAGGTCTGATGGCTTTTGGAGTTTTTTTGTTGATTTTTCTGTTTGTAACATCTTTCTAATTTGATACCCTTTTGTTAGATAGATGGAGATTTCTCTTCAGAGATAGTTCTTTAGCTCGCAGCATGGAGAGCTGTTCCTTCTGTTCTGGCTGGCTCTCAGTTGAACTCAACTGAACCCCTGGCAGAAGGTTGAGTTCCTGTTTATGGTCCTGATGACCTATCCATTCCCTGTACCCGGATTGGTCTGAGGTTGACAACAACAGCAAATTCAAATTTGATAGGTTCCTGTTAGCTGAATGTTTTCTTTAAATTGATAGGCCGTCAGAAATGCAAAAACCTGCAGAGCCTATTATCAACGCAACCCTGATGTCTCCGCTACAAATGTTATGCTACATATGCTACATGTATGTTACATATGTTGCCATCTATGTACTCTATACTTGCATTTTAAACATTCCAGCATTGAACACAAAACCAACTTTTAAAGGGACCACGCACTGTTGCTCTCCTTCTGGTATTTTACATTCTTTACAAACATTCTTTACAAACTCAACCTCACAACACTTGTCCCTGGAATGCATGTCTAGATGCCCCTTAAATGACTCTATACCCTTCAGTTCAACCGCTCCCTGTGGGAGTTAGTTGCAACTCCTCTCCATTCTTTGAGTAAAGAAGTTTCATCTGAATTCCCTATTACATATTACATATTGACTATTACATATTGATGGATCACATAAAGAAATATTCTCTCCATATTGTACAAACCATAGTACCATAATCCCCTCAGTCAATTCCAACCCCAAAGAAATTGCAAAAATTGTTCTCGTGTTACTGGCCCTTCATAAATCCACATTGACTTAGATTAATGCCTTTCATCTGATGGATCATTATCTTGCACCAGGACTAATTGTTTACAGTGCAACAGTCCAGTATTATTATGAGACTGCCTCATTGTGAGCAAAGGCTAACCTGTTTAGGGCACTCAAGGAACAAATGTAACTATGAAGAACTCCGGATGGTAGGGTAAGGGATTACTTTACACTTGGTGTGGTAACATGACGGATTTAGGCAGGTGATCTCCAAATGATCAGTGAATTGTTTTGGATGTTTGCAACTTTGCTACAATTTTTTTATAAAGTTACTCAGAATGTGAGTGTTGCTGGCATCTATTGGTCATTGTTGAGTAGGTGGTGCAGGGCCGCCATCTTGAGCTGTTGGTAGTGGTGGTTTGATACAGCCGAATGACTTTCTAGGCCACTTCAGCAGGCAGAAAGGAGTCCATGTCAGTTTGGGATCATATTAAACTAGGTAAGGGTCACAGGTTTCCTCCCTTGTCAGACGTTGATGAACCAGTTGGATTTTTGTAACAAATTGAGAGTTTTGTGGCCACTTTTACCGATACCAGCTTTTTACTTCCAGAAATTTGTTGGAGTTGAGCCCAAGGTCACTCTGAATTGTCTACACTGGCCTCTGAATTACTGGGTCAGTAACAGAACCACAACACTACCACACCCTAATCTCAAGCAGGAGAAATCTTGATCTACACGATCACGTAAACAGGGACCCAGAGAGTCCTCCTCCTACTGTGGTTAATGTAAGAACAAAGAGAACACTTGGGGAGAAGGGGTGAAGAAAGTATTAAAAATGTTTGCAAAGAAAGAGCTGTAAAGTAAATTGGAGGAGTGAGGTGGAGCTGGTGGTGTGGGGGACAGGGCAGCTACTGAAAGAGTAGATGTGACAATTAGCTTTGCCGACCCTTCCAGTGCAGTCTCTCAATAAGAGTGCGGGATTGCTGAATTTACCCCCTCGAGTCCTACTCTTTTGGACTGAGTTAAGCTGGGATCAGCCCAATTGGCAGCACCAAGTTGAACTGCAGATTTTGAGTTGACAAACCGGTTCTGAAAGTAAGTTATTCCTGGTATGTTGCATCCTGATTGACAACAATGCACACAATGTAGGTTTAAACTTTGAAACGCACAACGCATTGTTGTTGATGGTATTTTCAGGAGGTCCGATGTTTAAACTTGCTTCCACAAGTCCTTGCCTGCAAAACCAGCGAAACCAGACGCCTTTGAAAGACAACACCACCCCATTCATTGTATGTTGACGGCTCCATAAATGGATGTTTTGCAATTCCTTTGGAAACTCCTTTTCTTTGGCCTAATAGTCCTGAATGATAATCTGAACCCACAACCATGCGATTGGATTCCGAGAACGACTAGGACCAGAGCCGATACAGGGACATGAAATTACAGACAAATAATTTACTCAAACTTGCATCGTATGTTTACAAACAAATCAATTGCTTGTGTCAGTGCTAAACTTTAAGGGCAGAGGGAATGGGAAGAGTTGTGGGATCCAAAGAGGACGCACACAGGAAATAGAAAATGCCAATAAATATGTCACTGAGTTAGGGACTGAATTTTATAATTCATCACTTTCCTCCTTGTATGCTCTGCTGTCAGAACTTGAGCCTTGGCATGATTGCCTCTGAATCAGACCATTGTGGGTTCAAGCCTCATTCTAGCATTTCAGTCTATAATCCAGACAGTTGCAGCACTGAAGGAATGCTCAAATTGGTATCAAAACTCTTGTGGCATCATCGGAGGTGGCTCACATTCTCCTCTCAGCCCACAGCTAAGTAAAACACACCGATTGGTCGTTCTTTGCATTTGTGGTATGCAAATTGGCCTCTATAGAACCATAGAAAATTACAGCTCAGAAACAGGCCTTTTGGCCCTTCTTGTCTGTGCCGAACCATTTTTTGCCTAGTCCCACTGACCTGCACTTGGACCATATCCCTCCACACCCCTCTCATCCATGAACCCGTCCAAATTTTTCTTAAATGTTAAAAGGTTACCACTTTATCCGGCAGCTCATTCCACACTCCCACCACTCTCTGCGTGAAGAAGCCCCCCCCTAATATTCCCTTTAAACTTTTCTCCTTTCACCCTTAACCCATGCCCTCTGGTCTTTTTCTCCCCTAGCCTCAGCGGAAAAAGCCTGCTTGCATTCACTCTATCTATACCCATCAAAATCTTATACACCTCTATCAAATCTCCCCTCAATCTTCTACGCTCCAGGGAATAAAGTCCCAACCTATTCAATCTCTCTCTGTAACTCAGCTTCTCAAGTCCCAGCAACATCCTTGTGAACCTTCTCTGCACTCTTTCAACCTTATTTACATCCTTCCTGTAACTAGGTGACCAAAACTGTACACAATACTCCAAATTTGGCCTCGCCAATGCCTTATATAACCTTACCATAACACTCCAACTTTTATACTCGATACTCCGATTTATAAAGGCCAATGTACCAAAGGCACTCTTTACGACCCTATCCACCTGTGACGTCACTTTTAGGGAATTCTGTACCTGTATTCCCAGATCCCTCTGTTCAACTGCACTCTTCAGAGTCCTACCATTTACCCTGTACGTTCTACTTTGGTTTGTCCTTCCAAAGTGCAATATCTCACACTTGTCTGCGTTAAATTCCATTTGCCATTTTTCAGCCCATTTTTCTAGTTGGTCCAAATCCCTCTGCAAGCTTTGAAAACCTTCCTCACTGTCCACTACACCTCCAATCTTTGTATCATCAGCAAACTTGCTGATCCAATTGACCACATTATCATCCAGATCATTGATATAGATGACAAACAACAATGGACCCAACACCGATCCCTGCGGCACACCACTAGTCACAGGCCTCCACTCAGAGAAGCAATCCTCCACAACCACTCTCTGGCTTCTTCCATTGAGCCAGTGTCTAATCCAATTTACTACCTCCCCATGTATACCTGGCGACTGAACCTTCCTAACTAACCTCCCATGAGGGACCTTGTCAAAGGCCTTGCTGAAATCCAAGTAGACAACATCCACCGCCTTCCCTTCATCCACTTTCCTGGTAACCTCCTCGAAAAACTCTAATAGATTGGTCAAACATGACCTACCACGCACAAAGCCATGTTGACTCTCCCTAATAAGTCCCTGTCTATCCAAATATTTGTAGATCCTATCCCTTATCACACCTTCCAATAACTTGCCCACCACTGACGTCAAACTTACTGGCCTATAATTTCCCGGATTTCTTTTGGAACCTTTTTTAAACAACGGAACAACATGAGCCACCCTCCAATCATCCAGCACCTCCCCCGTGAATACTGACATTTTAAATATGTCTGCCAGGGCCCCTGCAAGTTCAACACTAGCTTCCCTCAAGGTCCGTATATTTTCAAAGTTTTAAAGTTATTTATCATTATCACAAGTAGGCTTATATTAACACTGCAATTAAGTTACTGCAAAAATCCCCTAGTCGCCACACTCCAGTGCCTGTTTGGGTACATAGAGGGAGAATTTAGCATGGCCAATGCACCTAACCAGCACATCTTTCGGACTGTAGGAGGAAACTGGAGCACCCGGAGGAAACCCACATAGACACGGGGAGAACATGCAGACTCTGCACAGACAGTAACCCAAGCTGGGAATCGAACCCGGGTCCCTGGTGCTGTGAGGCAGAAGTGCTAAACATTGTTCCACCATGACTTACGGATGACTGTAAAAATAATGTGAAAGTGCCATATAAAAATGTGCTCATTTTTGTTGTGCTTTCACTCCCATGGCTCTATAATTACACCACAGATCTTCCATACCATTGCTCCTCCCCATAAGGCAGTAATTCCTGACAGTAATGGTGGCTGTACATAAATTTGCCCGCTGAGGATAGAATAAGGTGGGGCCATTCTGATCTCAACACTGTGAGCAGTGACTCTAGTTTTCATCCAAACTGGCCATTCTTTGTTGGATCCATTTTCTAAATTTGTAATTCTGACACAGAGCCACACCCATTGGAAGCACATGACAGGGGTCCAGACACTGAAGTTTGTGGGGATCATGAATCGAAGATCTTGCGAGGTCCCCTGGCCTTTGCATTCCAATTTCAAATCTACACCAGGATTTGATTTGATTTATTATTGTCACATGTATTAACATACACAGTGAAAAGTATTGTCTCTTATGCACTACACTGACAAAGCATACCGTACATAGAGAAGGAAAGGAGAGAGTGCAGAATGTAGTGTTACAGCCATAGCTAGGGTGTAGAGAAAGATCAACTTAGTGCGAGGTAGATCCATTCAGAAGTTTGATGGCAGCAGGGAAGAAGCTGTTCTTGAGTCAGTTGGAGCATGTCCTCAGACTTCTGTATCTTTTTCCCGATGGAAGAAGGTGGAAGAGAGTATGTCCGGGGTGTGTGGGGTCTTTAATTATGTTGGCTGCTTTTCCAAGGCAGTAGGAAGTATAGACAGTGTCAATCATTGGGAGGCTGGTTTGAGTGATGGACTGGGCTTCGTTCACGACTCTTTATAGTTTCTTGTGGTATTGGATAAAGCAGGAGCCATACCAAGCTGTGTTACAGCCAGAAATAATGCCTTCTATGGTGCATCGTAAAAGTTGGTGAGAGTCGTAGTCGACATACCAAATTTCCTTAGTCTTCTAAGAAAGTAGAGGCATTGGTGGGCTTTCTTAATTATAGTGTCAGCATGGAGGGACCAGGACAGGTTGCTGGTGATCTGGACACCTAAAAACATGAAGCTCTTGACCATTTCTACTTCATCCCCATTGATGTAGACAGGGGCATGTCCTTCACTAGGCTTCCTGAAGTCGATGACTATCTCCTTCGTTTTGTTGACATTGAGGGAGAGATTATTGTCTTCACACCAGTTCACCAGATTCTCTATCTCTTTCCTATTCTCCGTCTCGTCATTGTTTGAGATCTGACCCACCACGGTGGTGTCATCAGCAAACTTGAAAATCAAGTTGGAGGTGTATAAGGAGTATAGTAAGGGGCTGAGGACACAGCCTTGTGGAGCACCGGTGTTGAGGATGATCGTGGAGGAGGTGTTGTTGCCTAGTGCAAGTTCACAATACATCTTCTCATTGAAAGAACATAGAATTAGGAGTAGGCCATTCAGCCCATTGAGCCAGCTCTGCCATTCGATTAGTTCATGGCTGACCATCTAACTCAAAGCCTCTTTGCAGTGCTATCCCCATATCCCTTGATGTCATTAGTATCCAGAAATTTATTGACTTCTGTTTTGAACATGCTTGATGATTGACCTTACACAGCCCTTTAGGGGTAGAGAATTCTAAAGATTCACCATCCACTGAGTGCAGAAATTCTTCCTCATCTCAGTCTTTACTTGATTGAAACATATAAGATCCTGAGCGGACCCGACAGGGTGGATGCAGAGAGGATGTTTCCACTTGTGGGAGAATCGAGAACTCAGGGTCACTTTCAAAATAAGGGGTCATCCAATTGAGAGGGTTGAGAGACTTTGGAATTCTCTTCCTCAAAAGCTGGTTGAGGCAGAGTTGTTTGAATATCTTTAAGGAAGAGGCAAATTGATTCTTGATAAGCAAGGGGATGAAAGATTGTCAAGAATAGGCAGGAATGTAAAGTTGAGGTTAAAATCAGAGGGAAAATCTTATTGAATGGTGGAACAGGCTCAAAAGGCCAAGTGGCCTGCTCCTCTTAATTTGTATGTTCATGTGTAAATGGCTTGCCCCTTATTGTGAGATTGTGTCTTTGTTCTAGATCCCCCAGCCAAGGGAAACATCCTTTCTACATCTACCCATTCTAGCAGTTTATGAAGTGTCAATGAGATCACCTAATTTTCCAGTCTCCTCAATCTCTCCTTGTCATAGAATCATAGTCATAGAGTCATAGAGGTTTACAGCATGGAAACAGGCCCTTCGGCCCAACTTGTCCATGCCGCCCTTTTTTTAAAAAAAACCCTAAGCTAATCCCAATTGCCCACATTTGGCCCATACCCCTCTATACCTATCGTACCCATGTAACTATCTAAATGCTTTTTAAAAGACAAAATTGTACCCTCCTCTACTACTACCTCTGGCAGCTTATTCCAGACTCTCACCACTCTCTGTGTGAAAAAATTGCCCTTCTGGACACTTTTGTATCTCTCCCCTCTCACCTTATAACTATGCCCTCTAGTTTTAGACTCCCCTACCTTTGGGAAAAGATATTGACTATCTCACTGATCTGTGCCCCTCATTATTTTATAGATCTCTATAAGATCACCCCTCAGCCTGCTACGCTCCAGGGAAAAAAGTCCCAGTCTATCCAGCATCTCCTTATAACTCAATCCATCAAGTCCCGGTAGCATCCTAGTTTAAACCCTCCTGAGTGGCTCTATCAAATCTCCCCGTCAGGATGTTAGTCCCCCTCCAGTTCAAATGTAACCCATCCCTCTTGAACAGGTCAGCCCTTCCCCAGAAAAGATCCCAATGATCCAAAAATCTAAATCCCTGCCCCCTGCACCAGCTCTCAAGCCACGCATTCATCTGCCTAATCCTCCTATTTCTACTCTCTCTAGCACGTGGTACCGGTAGTAGTCCTGAAATTACTACCTTCGAGGTCCTGCACTTTAGCCTTCTGCCTAACTCTCTATATTCACACTTCAGGACCTCATCCCTTTTCCTACCTATGTCGTTGATACCAATATGTACAACGACCTCTGGCTGCTCACCCTCCCCCTTAAGAATGTCCTGCAATCGCTCAGAGACGTCCTTGACCCTGGCACCAGGAAGGCAACACACCATCCTGGAGTCTCGATTGTGGCCACAGAAACGCCTGTCTGTGCCTCTAACTGGCGAGTCCCCTATTACTACTGCTCGCTTGCTCTTTGCCCGACCCTGTTCCACAGCAGAACCAGCTGTGATGTCACAGGCCTGGCTGCTGCTGGTATCTCCCCCTGACAGGCTATCCCCCTCAACAGTATCCAAAATAATATACCTGTTTGAAAGGGGAATAGACACAGGAGACTCCTGCACCACCTGCCTGCCTCTCCTGGCAGTCACCCATCTACCTGTCTGAACCTGTGGTGTGACAACCTCCCTGTAACTAGTGTCTGTCACACTCTCTGCATCCTGTATGCTCCGCAGTGCATCCACCTGCCGCTCCAACTGAACAATGCGGTCTGTGAGGAGCTGCAACTGGACACACTTCCTGCAGACAAAGTTGTCAGGGAGACTAGATTGTTCCCCAATTGCCCACATCTGACAGGAGGAGCATACCGCTGCCATATTGCCCTTATACAAGTAAATGAATCTCAACTCACCTGTCCCTTGCTTGTGGTCCTCCTGTCAACTTTTCTTTTGGTTACAGGAGGAGGGAAACACTGAAGTAGTGTTTGGGGCTTAACTGTCCCTTCACAGCAGCACCTCCACAAACCACCTCCTTCTGGTCGAGTGACTGCACTTATGCAAATGTGACCTGCAACCACCAATCACCTTCGCCACTCTGCTGCCCTTACCTGGACCATTGTGGGACCATTCTCCCTGGAAGTAGTCCGGTGAGGTTCCCTGTACTCCCTCTATAGAAAATACATCCTTCCTTGGGTATGGGGACCAAAACTGTGCACAGTACTGCAGATGCAGTCTAACCCAGTCTAAGGGAGTGGGATAGCTTGATCTTGGTTTCAGATAAAGCTCGGCACAACATCGTGGGCCGAAGGGCCTGTTCTGTGCTGTACTGTTCTATGTTCTAACCCAGGTTATATCCAATTGAAGTAAGACATATTATTTACTCCTGCACTCAAATTTTCATGCAATAAAGGCCAACATACAATTTCCCTTCCGAATTGCCTGTTGCACCTGCATGTTAGCTTTTAGCAACCTATGAACAAGGCAATCCAGATCCAGACATCAGAACTTCCTAATCTCTCACCATTTAAGAAATACCCTGCACCTCTTTTCTGGCAGGCAAGACAGCCACAAATGAGCATAAACCTGTCCTCAGCTAAATCACACAGATCGGTGGATGGGGGACAGAATCAAAACTCTGGCTCATCTTATCTTTCCCTTTTGTAATCTTAGGAATGTTCAGGTCAAAGGTAACAAGCCTATAAAGTCACTTCTGCCTGACAGAAATCACTAACTCAGCTTAGATCAATGGTAAAACCTGGGACTGCTTGCATAGCTCAGTGGCAAAGTTATTTCATTTTCAGGCCTTTTTGTTTTGGCATCTTCATTTCCCGTGACAGGACAGGGGTTTGATCCTTGATGATTTTGGTGCTGCAATCTATTCTAAGTTTCAGTCAGTAAGGGCTCAAAGAGGCAGAGGTACATGGGGGGGATCCGCAAAACAAACCAGAACAAAAAGAGACAGTAGAGAAATCCAAACCAGCAAAACTAAGGAGAGGTGCAATTCAAATCACAGCAACTACAGCTGCCATTTACACAGGGCTCCCCATGTAGATGAAACATCCCAAGGTGCCTCACAGCAGTTGAAGTACACCACAAGGAGACAGGAGGAAGAGTGTCCAAGTATTGGCTAAAGGGGTGCGTTTCATGGCGACTCTTAGAGGAGATGGAGAGTTTTCAGAAGGGGACTCCTGGGACCTATGAGCGGATGAGCACAAATATCATATTTGGAGGGACGCAGAGTTTGGGAGTGCAGGGTTGGACCTCTTCCTACTTAATTGAATAAGAAAACTGAAATAGACAACCTGCATGTACAGCATCTTATGAAAGCTTTATGTAAATAGATTGTGTTGCATTAACATTTGATGGATTGGTTTCAATCACAGGCAGCTGGAGAGGGGATCGATTAAAAGAACAGTTAAGTACTAAATCCATCATCTAAACATATTGAGTTGCAATACAAGGACCTTTAGGATGTGACTGAATACATAAATCTCCCAACTATACTCAGTTAACCGATGGTGCACAGGCATGACTACAATTGCGTAATTGACATATGTATAGAAGTCAAGTCAAGCACAAGCCTTTGAATGCATTGATAAGAGGTTTAATAGTTGTCATATTTTCACTTGCTGGTTGATGTCAGTCCATCATGTGACGCCTCAATGTTTGTTGCCAATGTCAAAGGTTCAGCAGCTGCTGATCTAAACGGAGTTGTTGGATGTTGTGTTGCAATTGGCCAATCAGCAGCTCATCACCCTGACTACAAACAACCTCTTTAATTTTTAATCAAGATCAGAATTTTTTATTTTAAAAGGTATACTTCATTATTTGCAATAAAGTGAGCTGCTTTGAACACCAGATCTGAGCAGGTAGTTTGCATTTATATAGTGCCTTTTGCTGTCTCAGAACATCCAAAGTACTACACTTTACAGCTAATGAAATTCCTTTGAAGTGCAGCCATTGTTGTAAATGGCAGAAACAAAGCAGCCAATTTGCGCAGCAAAGAAATAATGATAATGGATAATCTGTTTAGTGATGCTGATTGAAAGAAAAATATTGGCCAGGGCACCAGGAATAATTCTCAGCTCTAGTTTGGAGAATGCTCTGGCATCCTTTGTACATGGTGATTTTCCAGGACTGTCGGAATTTGGCTTTGCATCTTGTGTCCCGGATTTGGCCAACCCAGGATGCCATCTATCCTGGATTTCTTCTCTGCCTTCCGTTAATCCATGCATTTGTGCTGTGCACAGATGCCCACACAGCAACATCCGAGTGGCAGCACAGTCCGGCATTCTCATCTCAGAGTTGTCCAGAAGTGGCAGGTGTCTTCGAGGGTCTGGCAGAGGGCTGTCCAGTAGGAGGACCAGTCTGACACTGGCAGCACTCAGCTCCAATTTTAAGAGGACTACAGTAGGGAGGGAATAGTTGAAGCTGGGGCCAGTTATACTGACATTCTCAGGCTAGAATGTGGGGGGTTGGAAAGGAGGGTTCTGGCCCATGTTGAGAAGGCCGGGGGCGGGGGGGGGAATTCTTCTCATTAGTATCCTCACCGCACCCCCACCCCACTCTGCTTCCATGGTGCCAGCAGCACACCACACTGCTCCTATGGTCTCACCAAAATCCTCCACCCTATCTGTTCCTGTATGTTCAGCAAATCCTGCCTCTGCCATCTCCCACGGTGAAGTGTCCCTTGTTTTTTTTTCACCCAAAGTTGGTCACCGTGCCTTTGTATCAAGCTGAGAGAGTAGATGGATCCTCAGTTTAACATCTCACCAAAAACACAACACCTGTGACAGGGTGGCACTCTCTCAGTATTGCACTGAAGTGACATCGAGCTAGATTGAATGCCCAAACTTTTGATGTGACATATGATGCTACTTGATGTGCTTTTACCAAAAGTAAAGTCCACATGACAGCCATTCACTGGTTCATTTCTCCTTAACCAGTTGGATCGAGCTGCCTGGTTTAAATTTCAAACATTGATTGGCAGTCACCATCGACTGGTGCATGCTCCATGACGATGCCTCAACTAATCAGAGTCCACTTGAAAAATCGATCAACAATTTTTTCTCATACAGTATAAATTTTCTGTCTTGGATTGATTTCTTGAAAAATTTCCTGATTATTACTCTACTTAAATTTGGTATATTTGGTCTTTGGTAGATTTTTTTGTGTCATAATTCACCACACTTGCTTAAAGTTTGTGGATTCATCTCAATTCCTTAATTAGTTAAAGTTTATTTACTAGTCACACGTAGGCTTACATTAACACTGCAATGAAGTTATTATGAAAATCCCCTAGTTGCCACACTCCGGCACCTGTTCGGATGCACTGAGGGAGAATTTAGCATGGCCAATGCACCTAACCAGCACGTTTCTCGGACTGTGGGAGGAAACCGGAGCACCCGAAGGAAATCTACGCAGTCACGGGGAGTACGTGCAAACTCCACATAGACAGTGACCCAAGCCGAGAATTGAACCCAGGTCAAACAAAAACATGTAGCAATCGAGCCACAAGGAACCTTGACTGGAAATGGCCACATTGTTTATATTTCAAAGGTATCTATGCCCTGATTATATATTTATGATAAATTAAAGGTCACGTACCATCATGATAAAAAGAAAGTTCACTTTCTATTTCTTGTCTGAATGTGACCCCATTTTGTCTTCACTTCATTAAAATTGAGTCCGGGGTATTGCTTCATCTCTTGGTTCAGAACTAACTGTTAAAATGGAGGGATGCTTCAGAAGTGCCTTCATTGCTTTCCCACTCTTGCACACAATACATGAGCAAAGCATTTTATTGGTATAAAAACAGGAAGATTGGTTACATATCCCTGCATCTCACTTGCAATGGCACTCATGCTCCCCCTGCATGAAACTCTGAGGAGGCACGATTCCTGTTTAATGAAAGCTCAAGTCTCCTCAGGCTAGGATTTGATAGAACCGAAGGGCTTGTCAGCAGATTGATCTCATTACAGAACAGAGGGAACAGAGGAAAGCCAGCTACACTCTATCCCTAATAAACGCTGTTTGGCCAACTTTTGTTTGATGACAGAATGGTATCGGGGCTTGGAAGGTTAAAATATGAGGGCAGTTTGCACAAATCTGCCTTGTATTCCTTTTCATGTAGAAGATTTGGGGCATAGATAGGGTTAATGGGAATCAACTTTTCCCCTTAGCAGAGGGGTCACTAATCAGGGGGCATAGATTTAAGTCAAGGGGCAAGAGGTTTATAGGAGATGTGATAAAAATCTTTTTCACCCAAAGGGTGGTGAGAATCTAGAACTCACTGCTTGAAAGGGTGGTACAGGCAGAAACCTTCACAACATTTAGGGTGGCACGGTAGCACAGTGGTTAGCACTGCTGCTGCACAGCTCCAGGGATCTGGGTTCGATTCCCGGCTTGGGTCACTGTCTGTGTGGAGTTTGCACATTCTCCTCGTGTCTGTGTGGGTTTCCTCCGGGTGCTCCGGTTTCCTCCCACAGTCCAAAGATGTGCGGGTTAGGTTGATTGGCCATGCTAAAAAATTGCCCCTTAGTGTCCTGAGATGCGTAGGTTAGAGGGATCAGCGGGTAAATGTGTAGGGGTATGGGAGTAGGGCCTGGGTGGGATTGTGGTCGGTGCAGCCTCGATGGGCCGAATGGCCTGTTTCTGCACTGTAGGGTTTCTATGATTTCTATGAACACTTAACAAGTATTTAGAGGAGCACTTGAAAGGCCATAGCGTACAAGACTACAGGCTAAATGCTGGAAAATGAGATTTGAATAGTTAGGTGCTTGATGGCTGGCGTGGATACAATGAGCCGAAGGGCTCTTTCTGTGCTGTAAAACTCTATGGGGCAATCTTATGAAAAGAATTCTAAGTCCAGAAGAAGTTTGAAAATGGGAGAGTTTCGGATTCGTTTTTTCAGTGAGTCCAAATGTTGACTCTTATGCATGAAAAAATCCTGAAATCCATTTCTCGCCAATAGGAGGAGAGGGTGGGGCCTAAATCACCCGAAAGCTGGCTGATAGCAGCAGAGGGCGCAATTGCATATGTGCAGATCTGTCACTGCCTCTGGTGCTTTCAGGCAGGGCCCATGGCCGTTCACCACCCCTCCTCCCAGCTGGCCCGATCGCCGTTCCCCTTCCCCCACTGATCACTATGCAGCATGCGCAATGGTCCTCCTCCCTCCTCTTACTAATCAGTACTGCCTGGTGCCTGGTGGGCAGTGCCAGGGTGCCAGGCTGGCACTGCCCAAGGGATACTCCCACCTTACCCCCGGCTTCCCAGGAGGCCTCAATGGATGCGCCAGATATCCGGTGCCGGTAAGATCACGAGAGGTGACAAATTGGGCTCAAACCTGATTTCCCAGCTCTCTCGCGATTTTACTGGTTTGCCCCGCCCATCGGGAGGCGGGGCCGATGGTAAGATCACCCCCTATGACTCTGAATGGGTGAACTGATTAAGATATTTGAAATGTCAAAAAGGATTTGACAAGAGCAAATATTTCCTTTCATGGCAGAATTAACGATGAAGGGAAATAATGCCAAATGAACCAATTAGAAGGGAAATTGAACTTGTTATAGAAATCCAGAATTCTGGCCCCTCCCCTGCACCCACAAAAGCTGTAGATTTTTGAATGTCGGATCAATGGGCGCTTTCAAGAGCGAAATCAATGGAATTCTGTTGGGTAACAATGTCACGAGATTATGTAGATAAGGAGTTGAGGCCACAGATTAGCCATGATACAACAAAAGAGTTGGGACAGGCTTGAAGGGCTGAATAGACAAAACATGTGGACATCTCTGGTACGTTGCCGGTACCACGTGATAGCGAGTTGAGGAACAGGGAGAGAGTGCAGTTAAATATGTGGTTGCAGGGATGGTGTAGGAGGGAGGGTTTCAGATACGTGGATAATTGGAACACGTTCTGGGGAAGGTGGGACCTGTACAAACAGGACGGGGTGCACCTGAACCAGAGGGGCACCAATATCCTCGGAGGGAAATTTGTTACGGCTCTTCAGGGGGGTTTAAACTAATTTGTCAGGGGAGTGGGAAAGGGAGTTGTAGTCCAGAAGTCAGTGAGGGTGGTGAGGTATTGGGGAAGGTATCAGGGTCAAGGGTGGGTACTGGTAGACAGGAAGGTGGGTTGAAGTGTGTCTACTTCAATGCAAGGAGCATCCGGAACAAGGTAGATGAACTTGGGGCGTGGATTGGTACTTGGGACTACGATGTTGTGGCCATTACGGAGACGTGGGTAGAACAAGGACAGGAATGGTTGGTGGACGTTCCGGGGTATAGATGTTTCACTAAGTGTAGGGAAGCTGGTAAAAGAGGTGGAGGAGTGGCATTGTTAATCAAGGATAGTTTAACGGCTGCGGAAAGGCACTTCGTGGGGGATCTGCACAGAGGTAATATGGGCTGAAGTTAGAAATAGGAAAGGAGCGGTCACGTTGCTAGGAGTTTACTATAGGCCCCCAAATAGTAATAGAGATGTGGAGGAAGAAATTGCTAAGCAGATTATGGATATGTGTGGGGGTCACAGGGTAGTTGTCATGGGGGACTTTAACTTTCCAAATATTGATTGGAACCTTTGTAGGTCAAATAGTTTGGATGGGGCAGTTTTTGTGCAGTGTATGCGGGAGGGTTTCCTGACACAATATGTGGATGGGCCGACTAGAGGTGAGGCCACATTGGATTTGGTACTGGGAAATGAACCGGGCCAAGTGTTAGATTTGGTTGTGGGAGAGCAATTTGGAGATAGTGACCACAATTCGGTGTCTTTTGTTATTGCAATGGAGAGGGATAGGGCCGTACGGCAGGGCAAGGTTTACAATTGGGGGAGGGGTAATTATGATGCGATTAGGCAAGAATTAGGGGGCATAAGTTGGGAACAGAAACTGTCAGAGAAAGGAACTAATGAAAAGTGGAACTTTTTCAAGGAACAAATACTGGATGTCCTTGATAGGTATGTTCCTGTCAGGCAGGGAGGAAATGGCCGAGTGAGGGAACCATGGTTCACAAAAGAGGTGGAATGTCTTGTGAAAAGGAAGAGGGAAGCTTATGTAGGGATGAGGAAACAAGGTTCAGATGGCTCGATTGAGGGTTACAAGTTAGCAAGGAATGAGCTGAAAAAGGGGCTTAGGAGAGCTAGGAGGGGACATGAGAAGTCCTTGGCGGGTCGGATCAAGGAAAACCCCAAGGCTTTTTACTCTTATGTGAGGAATAAAAGAATGACCAGGGTGAGGTTAGGGCCGGTCAAGGACAGTAGTGGGAACTTGTGTATGGAGTCAGTAGAGATAGGCGAGGTGATGAATGAATACTTTTCTTCAGTGTTCAACAAGGAGAGGGGCCATGTTTTTGAGGAAGGGAAGGTGTTACAGGCTAATAGGCTGGAGGAAATAGAAGTTCGGAGGGAGGATGTCTTGGCAGTTTTGAATAAACTGAAGGTCGATAAGTCCCCTGGGCCTGATGAAATGTATCCTAGGATTCTGTGGGAGGCAAGGGATGAGATTGCAGAGCCTTTGGCTTTGATCTTTGGGTCCTCGCTGTCCACGGGGATGGTGCCAGAGGACTGGAGAATGGCGAATGTTGTTCCTCTGTTTAAGAAAGGGAATAGGAATGACCCTGGTAATTATAGACCGGTTAGTCTTACTTCGGTGGTTGGTAAATTGATGGAAAGGGTCCCTAGGGATGGGATTTACGACCATTTAGAAAGATGCGGATTAATCCGAGATAGTCAGCACGGATTCGTGAAGGGCAAGTCGTGCCTCACAAATTTGATAGAATTTTTTGAGGAGGTAACTAAGTGTGTTGATGAAGGTAGGGCAGTTGATGTCATATACATGGATTTTAGTAAGGCGTTTGATAAGGTCCCCCATGGTCGGCTTATGATGAAAGTGAGGAGGTGTGGGATAGAGGGAAAGTTGGCCGATTGGATAGGTAACTGGCTGTCTGACCGAAGACAGAGGGTGGTGGTCGATGGAAAATTTTCGGATTGGAGGCAGGTTGCTAGCGGTGTGCCGCAGGGATCAGTGCTTGGTCCTCTGCTCTTTGTGATTTTTATTAATGACTTAGAGGAGGGGGCTGAAGGGTGGATCAGTAAATTTGCTGATGACACCAAGATTGGTGGAGTAGTGGATGAGGTGGAGGGCTGTTGTAGGCTGCAAAGAGACATAGATAGGATGCAAAGCTGGGCTGAAAAATGGCAAATGGAGTTTAACCCTGATAAATGTGAGGTAATTCATTTTGGTAGGACAAATTTAAATGTGGATTACAGGGTCAAAGGTAGGGTTCTGAAGACTGTGGAGGAACAGAGAGATCTTGGGGTCCATATCCACAGATCTCTAAAGGTTGCCACCCAAGTGGATAGAGCTGTGAAGAAGGCCTATAGTGTGTTAGCTTTTATTAACAGGGGGTTGGAGTTTAAGAGCCGTGGGGTTATGCTGCAACTGTACAGGACCTTGGTGAGACCACATTTGGAATATTGTGTGCAGTTCTGGTCACCTCACTATAAGAAGGATGTGGAAGCGCTGGAAAGAGTGCAGAGGAGATTTACCAGGATGCTGCCTGGTTTGGAGGGTAGGTCTTATGAGGAAAGGTTGAGGGAGCTAGGGCTGTTCTCTCTGGAGCGGAGGAGGCTGAGGGGAGACTTAATAGAGGTGTATAAAATGATGAAGGGGATAGATAGAGTGAACGTTCAAAGACTATTTCCTCGGGTGGATGGAGCTATTACAAGGGGGCATAACTATAGGGTTCGTGGTGGGAGATACAGGACGGATATCAGAGGTAGGTTCTTTACGCAGAGAGTGGTTGGGGTGTGGAATGGACTGCCTGCAGTGATAGTGGAGTCAGACACTTTAGAAACATTTAAGCGGTTATTGGATAGGCACATGGAGCACACCAGGATGATAGGGAGTGGGATAGCTTGATCTTGGTTTCAGATAAAGCTCGGCACAACATCGTGGGCCGAAGGGCCTGTTCTGTGCTGTACTGTTCTATGTTCTATGTTCTAATAGCCTCCAGCTGTTCCTATGTACCTGTGATAAGAGATAAACACGTCAGCCATCGTCCCTGGCATGACAATATAATACACAACACAAAGGACAGCCTGTCACTAAGTTTGCACTTAGTGTGAATGCACCTACTAAACTGACCTGTGGCTGAGGGATAAATAGCTTCTTTCTATCACATGCATAAGGCACTGCACATGGGAAGAACACCCGGCAACGGAAGTAAACACCTATTTAGACAGTGATTAGTTACATCCACCCAATGCCCCAGTGTTTTGCAATCAATGAATGAACAGCCCATTTACTATTTCTCTGTAGGCAAACAGGGCAGTCAATTTGACGCAGCAAGATCCCACAAAGAATAATCACGATGCTATTTAGTCAGAGTAAAACTGTGCTCTGAATAGAGCACAACTGGGGGATGCCCCAGGCTTCACTGGCCACGAGTGCAGCTGCGTGTGGTAGTCAAAGCCGGAAATGTAAGAGGTGAGTTTTACACTGAATGCTCCTAGTACAGGGCTGCGCTCTAAATGGTGGAGGAGATGGAGGTCAGCACTCTGATTAATGCTGCTTTGATTTTGTTTTCCATTTTCTGCCCCTGAATAAGCACATGAAACTTTGTGTTTAACCAAAATATTTTATCCTTATCTTAGAAGTTGCATCAGCCACTTCTTTTTTCGTTGCTCTTTATTAATCATTAAACAGCCTAAGTGAAACTCACACCCACTGGGAAACCACCGGGAGTGACAGGGAACTTGGCTACATTTCAAAGCACTAGTTGAAATAGAGCAGATGAGGATCTGAAGCCATCAGGGAACTGATCAAAGCGAAAAGTAGAAGGTCTTTAGAATCTATAGAGTCTCTTAAAACCTCATGACATCCCAAAACACCACTTTAATAATGTAGCCTGTGTCAGAGGAAACTCAATAGTCAGTTTGCACACAGCAAGATCCCATAAGCAGCAAGAACAGCAACTAGCCTTCAAATAGCACTTGTTAAGTAATAAACTTGCAGAAATGCTTTACAAGCATAATCAAATAAAATTTGACACCCACTCAGCAGAAGGGAATTATTAGGACAGATAAGGAGGTATTAAATGAGTACTTTACGTCAGTATTCACCAAAGAGAAGGACTTGGTGGATGATGAGTCTGGGAAAGGATGTGGAGATAGTTTGAGTCATGTTGAGATCAAAAAGGAGGAGGTATTGGGGTTCTTGAGAAACATTAAGGTAGACAAGTCCCCAGGACCTGATAGGATATACCCCAGAATACTGAGAGAGGCAAGGGAGGAAATTGCTGGGGCCTTGAGAGAAATCTTTGTATCCTGACTGGCTACAGGGGAGTCCCAGAGGATTGGAGAATAGCCAATGTTGTTCCTTTGTTTAAGAAGGATAGCAAGAATAATCCAGGTAATTACAGGCTGATGAGCCTTACATCAGTAGTAGGGAAATCATTGGAGAGGATTCTTCAAGACAGGATTTATTCCCACTTGGAAATAAGTGGACATATTAGTGAGAGGCAACATGATTTTGTGAAGGGGAGGTCCTGTCTCATGAACTTCATCGAGTTTTTTGAGGAAGTGACGAAGATGATTGATGAGGGGAGGGCAGAATATGTTGTCTACATGGACCTCAGTAAGGCCTTTGACAAGGTCCCTCATGGCAGACTGGTGCAGAAGGTGAAGTCACATGGGATCAAAGTGGATACAAAACTGGCTTGGTCAAAGAAGACAGAGGGTAGCAGTGGAAGGATGCGTTTCTGAATGGAGGGCTGTGACAAGTGGTGTTCCTCAGGGATCAGTGCTGGGAGCTTTGCTGTTTGTAATATATATAAATGATTTGGAGGAAAATGTAACTGGATTGATGAGTAAGTTTGCGGACGAAACAAAGATTGGTGAATTTGCGGATAGCGATGAGGACCATCAGAGGATACAGCAGGATATAGATCAGTTGGAAACTTGGGCGGAGAGATGGCAGATGGAGTTTAATCCGGACAAGTGTGAGGTAATGCATTTTGGAAGGTCTAATACAGATAGGAAATATACAGTAAATGGAAGAACCATTAAGAGTATTGATAGGCAAAGGGATCTGGGTGTACAGGTATATAGGTCACTGAAAGTGGCAATGCAGGTGGAGAAGGTAGTCAAGAAGGCATACAGCATGCTTGCCTTCATCGGCCGGGGCATTGAGTTTAAAAATTGGCAAGTCATGTTGCAGCTTTATAGAACCTTAGTGAAACTGCACTTGGAATATAGTGTCAATTCTGGTTGCCACACTACCAGGAGGATGTGGAGGCTTTGGAGAGGGTACAGAAAAGATTTACCAGGATGTTGCCTGGTATGGAAGGCATTAGCTGTGAGGAGAGGTAGGAGAAACTTGGTTTGTTCTCACTGGAACGACAGAGGTTGAGGGGCGACCTGATAGAAGTCTACAAGATTATGAGGGGCATGGACAGAGTGGATAGTCAGAAGCTTTTTCCCAGGGCGGAAGGGTCAATTACTAGGGGGCACAGGTTTAAGGTGTGAGGGGCAAGATTTAAAGGAGATGTACGAGGCAGATCTTTTACACAGACAGTAGTGGGTGACTGGAACCCGTTGTCGGGGGAGGTAGTGGAAGCGGATACGGTAGTGACTTTTAAGGGGCGTCTTGATAAATACATGAATAGGATGGGAATAGAGGGATATGGTCCCTGAAAGGGTCGGGGGTTTTAGTTAAGTTGGGCAGCATGGTCGGTGCAGGCTTGGAGGGCTGAAGGGCCTGTTCCTGTGCTGTAATTTTCTTTGTTCTTTATAACCAAAAAAATTGGTCAAAGAAGGAGATTTTGGGGGGTGTCTTAAAGGAAGAAATGAAAGTGGAACGACTGAGAGATTAAGACTGAGAATTCCAGGGTTTAGTGCCTCGGTAGCTGAAGGTGCGATTGGAGAGATTAAAATTGAGAGTGCTCAATTAGCAGAATGCAGAGTTCTTGGGGAGATTGCAAGGTTTGAGGAGATTACAGAGATGAGGAGGGGGCCAGACTATGATGAAAGAATCTTAAAATTGAGTTGTTGCCTATCTAGCAGCTAATGTAAGTCAGTGAGAGCAGGGGCAACAAGTGCATTGGACTCACTGCCAGTTAGACACAGCAGCAGAGTTTTGAATGACCATACATTTGGGAGGGTATAACAGAAGATGCCGGCCAGGAATGAATGGGAAAAGTCAAGTCTAGAGGCAGATAAGCTGAGGCAAGGCCAGAACTGGCAATGTTACAGAGTTGTAAATAGGCAGTCATAGTGATTGCACGGATATGTGGTTGAAAGTTCAGCTTTGACTCAGATGTACGACTGTGGTTGTGAACCATCTGGTCCAGCCTTAGAAAACTATGAGGGAGAGGAATGGAGTTGCTGACAAGGGAATAGAATTTGTTATTAGAACCTTGGTCAATGGCTGCAAGCCTCCAAATGCTTATTTGGAGGAAATTTGGGGATGTCAGTCTGACAAGTGGAGGGACTCAAGAGGGGTGGAGGTGAGCTAGAAATGGATATCATCAGCATTTAAGTCAAAACTGACTGCTTATTAATGATGGTACTGAGGGAAAAAAATTAGATAAGAAATAGGAGGAGGCCAGGGATAAATCTTGGGGGACACCAGGGGTAACAGTGTGGAAGTAGGAAGATAAGCCAATGAGGGAATTTCTCTGGCTGCAGTTGAATAAATAAGAATGGAAATAGTTAAGAGCAGTCCCAGCCAGCTGGATGATGTGGAGGGGCATTGGAAGATGATGTAGTAAAACCAAGTCAAAGGCTACAGATGGGTCAAAAAGCTGAGCAGGTATAGTTTAGCTATATCATTTTGATATGAGTCACAGTGGCAGGATTGAAAAGCTGATTGGAGAGATTCAAGCGTGAAGTTCCAGGAGGCGGGAGTTTTGATCTGAGAGGCAAAGACATGTTCAAAGACTTTGGGGAGAAAGGGGAGGTTGGTGATGGGGTGTTAATTTATAAGGATGGAAGGGTCAAAGTTTGGTTTTTCTGAAGAGAAATGAAAGCAGATTTGAAGGTGAGACTGACAGTACTGGAGGAGAGGTCAATGTAGACAGGAGACAGGAAGGAATGTTTGGTGATCGGCAGTCAAGGAGGAATAGGATCTAAAGAAAACGTTGGGTTCCATGGACAAGGTGAGCTCAAAGGGAGAGTAAGGGGAGAGACAGGAGTAACGAAATACAGATGTGAATCGAGGAGTAGGGTAAGGGGTGAGCACAAGAGGAAGTTTGGGTGGCTTGAGGGAAAAGAAATCATGAACTCTTTGTGCTAATTGTTGAAGGTGTGGGTGGAGGAAGCAGGGGTGGATGTTTTAAGAAGCTGGTTAGTGGGGAAGAATAGTCAGGTGTTGTCTTTGCGTTTCTGCCCGATCTTTGAACTGTGGATAATTTTAGTGATGGAGAGCTATGGATCAAGTTTATATGATCCAGCAGATCTAACAACGGATGTTCACACAAGACATTCAAATTTGTGTGTCCCTTAGATTTCAAGGATTGAATCTGGGCAGGTGTGTACTAGGGAAAATGACTAGAGTGAGAAAATGTAATGGTTTTAATAGGGAGCATCAGTGATGGTGGATAGGGTATGGATTTAACAAATCAGCAGCTGCAAATGTGTCTTAATGAATTGTGGGCCAAAGGCTAGATAGTTTGGAATTTGAAAGTGCAGTGCTAAGAATCTGAGGGAAATGTTTTTTCCTGGTATGGACACAGGAAGAAAAATCACTTTGATTTGATTTATTATTGTTGCATGTATTAGTACAAAGTGAAAAGTATTGTTTATTGCGCGCTGTACAGACAAAGCATACCGTACATAGAGAAGGAAAGGACAGAGTTCTATGATTTCTATGATTTCTAACTAGGGTGTAGAGAAAGATCAACTTAATACGAGGTAGGTCCATTCAAAAGTCTGACGCACCAGGGAAGAGGCTGTTTTTGATTTGGTTGGTACATATCCTTAGACTTTTGTATCTTTTTCCCGATGGAAGAAAGCGGAAGAGTATGTCCGGGGTGCATGGGGTCCTTGATTATGCTGCTGCTTTTCCAAGGCAGCAGGAAGTACAGGCAGAGTCAATGGATGGGAGGCTGGTTTGTGTGATGGACTGGGTTTCGTTTGTGGTTTTTCTACGGTCTTGGACAGAGCAGGAACTATACCACGCTGAGATACAACCAGAAAGAATGCTTTCTATGGTGCATCTGTAAAAGATGGTGAGAGTTGTAGCGGACATGCCAAATTTCCTTAGCCTTCTGAGAAAGTAGAGGCTTGGTGGGCTTTCTTAACTATAGCGTCGGCATGGAAGTACCAAGACAGGTTGTTGGTGATTTGGACACCTAGAAACTTGAAGCTCTTGACCATTTCCACTTTGTCCCCGTTGATGTAGCCAGGGGCACATCCTCCACTACGCTTCCTGAAACCGGTGACTATCTCCATTCTAACATTCTAACTGACATTCTAATTAGATAATCTATTGCTATTGAGGGATAAATAATAACCAGGAAACTGGAGAGAACTCTCTCGTTTTTCTTTGAGATAGTGCCAAGGGATCTTTTGGGGGATCTTTTACCTGAGGGACAAAATGGCAGCTCAGAAAGGGCAGCACTCCCTCAGTACTGCATTGTAGTGTTGGCCTAGACTTTGTGCTCAAATTTATGAATCCGCAACCTTCTGCTGCAAATTGAAAGTGTTAACACTGAATCATAGAATCCTACAGTACAGAAGGAGCCATTCGGCCCATTCTGTCTGCACCGACCACAATCCCACTGAGGTCCTATCCCCATAACCCTATGCACTTACCCTAGCTAGTCCCCCTGACACTAAGGGACAATTTAGCATAGCCACCTAACCCGCACATCTTCGGACTTTGGGAGGAAACCGGAGCACCCAGAGGAAACCCACGCAGACAAGGGGAGAATGTGCAAACTCCACACAGACTGGACCCAAGCTGGAAATCGAACCCAGGTCCCTGGCGCTGTGAGGCAGCAGTGCTAACCACTGTGCCACCGTGCCGCCCCTAAGTGAACAAAGTGCTGATAGTGTTTGAATCTGAGGGGTGACAGAGAAAGAATATTCTGCCCAGCTCCACCAGCAGTGAGCACTCTGGGTCAACTAACATGAATCCAAGACTGATTAATGCAGCAAAAGAGATTGCATGTTGGCTGCAGAATCTCAGAATGACCTCTTTAGATGGCGAAAGATCGCACAGAATATGCACAACATTGCTGTAAATGTGGCCTCATGACAAAGCAGAATACCATTTGTCATGGTTAGTGAGGGAAGAAATAAAAAGAAAATAGCAAAGCCTATTTCTTGGATTGTTGTTTCTTTTGGATTCTAAGATAACTCAATAATGGAGCCCTTGAAGAGCTGTTTCCCCTTGCCCACAACCATGGAACCAGAGGACAAGACCTGTGCTTGACGGGGGTAAAAAGTTCAGCACGCTTCCTGACACGCTGAGTAAGAGGTGACATTGACAACATCTACAGAAGGCTCCCCCTTCTCCTCCATGATGGAGGACAGTACAGATGGAAGAGGTTGATGTGACGGGCCAAAGGGCCTCTTTTCGTGCTGCAATACTCTATGACTCTAAAACTGCCTTCTGCTAATCCTGTAACATAACTTGTGTTCAGTTTATTTTCTTGGTTCAACGTGCCCAGTTTAGTCCTTGCCAGAGCTACGATTCCCTGTTTCTAAACCTTACTGTGTGTAGCTCTCATTTGCTGATATAGCAACATGTTTATTTATAGCAAAGAGAGGTCTGGGTCCAGTCAATCTATCTCAAAAACAAATTCAAAATATTTACCAGACAAGCTCAATCAATGAACTGCTATCTTCACCCCCTTGTGATAGCATGTTACAAAACACCCCACAATGTTTTCCTTTGTAAAAGGTGTAGTTATTTAATTAACCTGCATGAAAAGTGCACTTTAGGGAGAGCTTAGACAGGCACAGCCAAAACCTGCCTTGCTGACTGCTGGGGCACTTCATTCTCACACCTCAGTAAGTGTCAAATTGGCTCATTGGTCGTGTTTGAATTGAAGGTTGTGGGTTCAAGCCCCACAACAGGGCTTAAACATGTGATTGAGTAATCGAGACTGATAATCGAGATTAGTGTTGAGAGAGTGCTGTATTGTGGGGGGGTCCTGTTTTCTAGATAAGGTACTAGATCAAGGATTTAACTGCCTATTCAAATGAATTAAAACAAAACATCTTGCAGCACTGTTTCCGAGTGTCCTGTGCAATATTTATCGTTAACCCAATTCCACTGAACAAGCGCATTAACTTGTGATTTATCTCATTGCTGCTTGTGTGAAAATGAGCTGCTTTACCTACCCACAAAATGACCATGATCTAATTTCAAAAGTAATTTATTGTCTGTGAAGAGCTTTGAGATGTCCTTAAGATATAATAGACACCATAAAGCTTTTGTTCCTGTAATCGCAGTAGCTGATGCACAAATCTTGCAATGTAGTTCTTATATTTTTATTGTAGATTTTAGGGAACAGTTGCTCTTAATTGATTAAAAATGTGGCACCTTCTTCCAGTGTCTTTACCCAAACTTCCATACTATCTCCTCATTTTTATCTATCAATTATATATGAGCTCCACCTCTCCAACACAAATCCCCTCACAGACATAGGTCCACCCCATACACACATTTATACATATGCACGGCACATGCCTGTCTGTGCAAACATACACACACGCCTCATAGAAAAAGACCATTGCACCCATAGTTTCTGCCCTGGCACTTTGCTGGAGGAATCCACAAACTAATCCTGAAGTCTCACCTTTCCATATTCCTGTATTCTCCTCTATTTCTTCCTTAGAGTAGTGTCTGCCCTAACCATTATCTCTGGTAAAGAATTCCATGTGCACAATTTCATAGTGACAAATTTAAATTGTTGGCCTTTCATTACTGACTGCCAAACCACAAGAAATAGTCTCTCCCACTCACTCTGTAAATACCCTTCGTAATAAAATCAAACAAATATTTCTAACCTTAGCCTGCTCTGCTGCAGTGGAAATCATTCCTTAATCTAAAGTCACTTTTTCTAACTATCCTTGGTATCAACCTGATGAGTGGGGGTTGGGGGGGGAGGTGGGGGTTGGGGGGGGGCGGTGGGGGGAGGTGGGGGTTGGGGGGGCGGTGGGGGTTGGGGAGGTGGTGGGGGGAGGTGGGGGTTGGGGAGGCGGTGGGGGGAGGTGGGGGTTGGGGGGTGGTGGGGGGAGGTGGGGGTTGGGGAGGTGGTGGGGGGAGGTGGGGGTTGGGGGGAGGTGGGGGTTGGGGGGGCGGTGGGGGGAGGTGGAGGTTGGGGGGGCGGTGGGGGTTGGGGGGTGGTGGGGGGAGGTGGGGGTTGGGGAGGTGGTGGGGGGAGGTGGGGGTTGGGGAGGCGGTGGGGGGAGGTGGGGGTTGGGGGGGCGGTGGGGGGAGGTGGGGGTTGGGGGGGCGGTGGGGGTTGGGGGGGCGGTGGTAATGATGCTACTACCTAAGCTGATGCTTAAAAGCTCTCGGCTACTCTGATTTTGTTGGATTCTACTTGATACTAGACTCAGAATCATTTACTTTTGCTGACAGAGATAGCAACATCAAAGTCCTGCTTGGTGTGGCAGCATGATTAGAAGATGAGCGGTAGATCACAAAGCCACTCAAATGCAGAAAGCTGTGAATATCTGGTCAAGAATGTTATACAGAGCATTGGTCAGGCTCCATCTGGAGTACTGCATTGAGTTTTGCGCACCGCATGTATATAATATTCTACAATATTATGAATTGGTGTTGGAGGGGGCACAAAGCATTCAGCGGAATGGCATTGGGGTTTAGAGCAATGTTACAGTGCTGCGACCTGAAGAGTCTCCACATGGACTGTGGACAAGTCTGCTCCTTTAAGTTACCACGTGAACATAGTTAAAGGAGCTGTGTGCTTAAATAAATCAACTGCACAACCAGAAAAATGAGAGGAAATGTTTGTTTAGGGGGTTAACTTGTGAAGACAGCTTTGCTTCTTTGTATTGCCTTGTGTATAGAAAATTGACGAGTCATCTGATTGAGGTGGTTTAAATATCCAAAGAATTCAATGGGTTAGATTTGGAGAAACTATTTCCTCTCGTGGGACCAATAGGGACAAGAGGACGTAATAATGTTACAACCAAGCCATTTCAGAGGGAAATCGGGAAGCATTTTTCACACACACAGTAATAGAAATCCGGAACTTTGCCTGAAAAGGCTGTGGGCACTGGGAAAATCAGAGCTGTCAGGACTGAGATGGTTGAATTTTTGCTATACAAAGATTTTGAGGGTTTTGGGGAAAGGAGGGGTGAATGAATTTGGGGTATACATCAGCTTTGATTAATTTACAAGGTGGATCAGTTCGAGGAGCTGAATGCAATATCCTGCTCCGATGGTCCCTGAGATACATCAAAACTGATAACCCGTCATATCCCGCTAATCGTGCTTTAAAAAAAAGTTGAGTTACAGATGATACTGGCAACCTTCGGGATTCATAAACATAGCTGATCATCTCTCATTTCCTTAATCGTATTAAACCCTGCAATAAGAATGTTCTGTTTTGAAGAATATCACAAGGCTTCATTGTGCGTGTTAGGGTGTTGCCACATTAATCGTAAGGACCCGCTTAGCTCAATATGTCTCGCTTTAGCGAAAGAAATGAAGACAGTCTTAAAACTCATTCAACGAGTCTGCCGTCCCAAAGTCTCATCTGCCGCCTGACCAATTCCTAGATTGACGTATCAACGTGATGCAATTAAACGTCAGATGGGGAATCCCCGCTAATGCACTCTGACTGATAAGAGGGCTGCCAGAAGTGCTGCTATTAATAGGCATGGCAGGGCTGAATTCCAGGCAGTGAGATCCATGTCAGGATTTAGTGAGGATTGGACTTTCATGTCATAGCTGGTTACACCCACAGAAATGTCTCTCTACATATGTGATAACAAAGGCTGAGTGACTGGAGTGCTGTGTGCTTAAATTAGAACTTTGATATAGCACCACACATTTTGCAGCAATACCTAACTAAAAAAAAAGGATTTCAAATACCTTAAGTGTTTGTTGTGCAAAAGGCCAGTGTCCAGTCGACTAGAAATGGCCAATTGTAGTTATCTGTTTGATCATTAACCCTTGTTTAAACTAATAAAACCTTTCACCCTGCCCAATCTTCCCAAATGTCGACTTGTACTCTTAGAGTCAGCTTCTTATGTTACAGTATACAGTTACATCAATTTGACCAGCCAGTCTTAAATTCTCTGAAGAATTAGCTAATTGCAGAGCCACTGTGTTGATCTTTCCAGTTCCTTCCTACCCTGAGATGTAGAAACAGTGCAGGTAACGTTGCCTCATTCACACGCCAATCAAATCAAAGATCATCCCCAAATTCTTGGTTTTCTCAAAATGAACCTGCTGTGTGAACTCCAAAAGAGAAGGTTACCAATCTAACAACTTGTCTCACTTATTTTCCTGTTAAATTCAATGACATCAGTCATTTCAGTCATGCTGGAGAGTTGACAACAAAACACTCTTTGTCACAAGAACATGAGAAACAGGAGCAGGAGATGACCATGTGGCCCATCGAGCTTGCTCCACCATTCAATATGATCATGGCCAACTCAACTCCACCTTGCCACCCACTTCCTATAACCCTTGATTTCTTTACAATTGCAAAAGTGAGGAGAAAATGGAACTTTTCAGAAAGGGCAGAAATGTAACTGTTTAGTTACGGGTGATTTTTAGTTCTACATTTACCAATTCTTAATTACTTCATCTGTAGACCAACTCCAAACTAATGCAAACTCCACATATCCAACAGAATACGTACTGACTGTGAACTGCTCCTGTTTATGTCAATAAGCTACACATCAAGCCGGCTGTTCCCAATTGGGTCTTTGCAAGGAGTGATATTGAGTAAATAAACACCATTCAAGATAGAAAGAACTGACATCTTTAAAGTGTGTTTCACAACCACAGGATGTCCAAAGAGTTTTGCAACTATTGTGGTACTTTTGAAGTGTAACCACTGTGGTAATGTAGGAAATACGGAAGCCAACTGCACACAGAAAACTCCTACAAACAGCAAGAAAATAAATAAACTATATCATCTGTTTTATGTATTGGGTGAGGAATCAATGTTATCCAGGAGACTGGAAAAACTCCTTTGCTCTTGATCAAATGTTGCCATGGGATCTTTAGCATCCACCTGAGACAGCAGGTGGGAACTCAGTTTAACATCTCATCAGAAAGTCACCGCCATCTCCGACAGTGTCAATATAAATTACGTGCCCACACCTCTGGATTGGGACCTGAACCCATGATCTTCTGATTCAGACATGAGCAAACGCTGATGCATTAGAAAACATTTATCTTGAAACTCCTCTCGGTTGGGCGCCCCTAGAACTTCAATTTTTCTCACTTAAGGTAAGATTTTTACAGGGCTGTGTTCACACTACAAGTTTAGCCTTGACACAAGTGATTTTGGCTGCACCACAAGTTGCCTTCACTTGCTGGCCTCGGAGTAACCAGGACAGCAGTTAGTTGGAGGACTGCGTTGTATGGCAACATGCTGTGCAGATCTGTATCAAATTCGTGACTACAACATCCTGACATTTTTCTTTCTTTAAATGTATCTTGAGTTTCCTTAACTGGTGATAATTCTCATCTATTTAAATGGTTAAAACTGTGTCAGTGAAGCAGACAAAATCACCATAGAAAGTTGGAGGGCTGAGCTAATCGTGTTTTGTAGTGTGGATAAGGCAAAATTATTTCCTCTTTGGGGGAAATCAGAAATGCAGGCACATGATCTCAACATTAGAGATAGGACATTTAAGAGTGAAATTAAGAAGCAGTCTCCCCCCCCCCTCCCCCCCCAACCCCCTTCGTTGATGTTGAAACAATTGAAAGACTATGATTTGCCTCAGGAAAGAATGTCCAGGGATATGGTACTAAGGTGTTTAAATGGAGTTGAGATACAGGTCAATTAACCGATTGGCAAAACAGGTTCAAGGGGCTGGGCAATCCTTTTTGTTCCTGTATTCTCTTGATCAGCCTGCATTTGCAAACTATCACGAAAATGGATTAAGTAACAGGACATTGGTTGATATCAGTTGCCATTTATAATTCTGTTTGAAGACATCCAGTTATGGAATGATCTCAAACTGGTTACCCAGTAGGATGGGTTGAACCATGGTATTTGCATATTCTGCCTGAAACACAATGAGTAGCTGTTCAACTGTGAGTAAAACTGCTTTATCAGTTTAAATGCAGCTGAATCGGGCTAGCAGGCAGACATAAAACTTTATTTCATATTTGCAGCAAGTTATCCATTTCAGAACCGGTCTGGTAGCTTTTCTTAGTAAACATTTGTGTGATAGGCAGTAACATGTGACATCAGAAACATCTGCGCAGAACTCTTAGTGAAAGAAAAGGCTGCAGAGTTCGCTACTTACACAGTAAACACAGGGATCTCGAGGTCAGCTCAGGATAACTTACTTAATGCCACATGTGCAGTGCTCTTATTGCGGCATGCAGGCACCGTCACAGAAACACACACAGGCACAGCCACAGAAACACACAGAAACACACACAAACGCACACACATAGGCACAGCCACAGAAACACACACAAATACACATAGATACGCACAGCCACAGAAACACACACAAACGCACACACACAGGCACAGCCACAGAAACACACACAAATACCTATAGATACGCACAGCTACAGAAACACACACAAATACACATAGATACACACAGCCACAGAAACACACACAAACGCACACACAGTCACAGCCACATAAACACACACAGGCACAGCCACAGAAACACACACAAACGCACACACACAGGCACAGCCACAGAAACACACACAAATACACATAGATACGCACAGCCACAGAAACACACACAAACGCACACACACAGGTACAGCCACAGAAACACACACAAATACACATAGATACGCACAGCCATAGAAACACACACAAATACACATAGATACACACAGCTACAGAAACACACAGAAACACACACAAACGCACACACACAGGCACAGCCACAGAAACACACACAAATACATATAGATACGCACAGCTACAGAAACACACACAAACACACACAAACACACATAGATACGCACAGCTACAGAAACACACAGAAACACACACAAATACACATAGATACGCACAGCTACAGAAACACACAGAAACACACACAAATACACATAGATACGCACAGCTACAGAAACACACAGAAACACACACAAATACACATAGATACGCACAGCTACAGAAACACACAGAAACACACACAAACGGACACACACAGGCACAGCCACAGAAACACACACAAATACACATAGATACACACAGCTACAGAAACACACACAAATACACATAGATACGCACAGCCACAGAAACACAAACAAACGCACACACAGTCACAGCCACATAAACACACACAGGCACAGCCACAGAAACACACACAAACGCACACACACAGGCACAGCCACAGAAACACACACAAATACACATAGATACGCACAGCCACAGAAACACACACAAACGCACACACACAGGTACAGCCACAGAAACACACACAAATACACATAGATACGCACAGCCATAGAAACACACACAAATACACATAGATACACACAGCTACAGAAACACACAGAAACACACACAAACGCACACACACAGGCACAGCCACAGAAACACACACAAATACATATAGATACGCACAGCTACAGAAACACACACAAACACACACAAACACACATAGATACGCACAGCTACAGAAACACACAGAAACACACACAAATACACATAGATACGCACAGCTACAGAAACACACAGAAACACACACAAATACACATAGATACGCACAGCTACAGAAACACACAGAAACACACACAAATACACATAGATACGCACAGCTACAGAAACACACAGAAACACACACAAACGGACACACACAGGCACAGCCATAGAAACACACACAAATACACATAGATACACACAGCTACAGAAACACACACAAATACACATAGATACGCACAGCCACAGAAACACAAACAAACGCACACACAGGCACAGCCACAGAAACACACACAAATACACATAGGTACACACAGCCACAGAAACACACACAAACACACACATAGGCATGCACACGCACCGCCTTACAAACACAAAAACACGCACATGCACACAAACGCACACAGACACAAGGCACAGTCTTAAAAACAGAAACTTGCTCAAAAACACACACACACCGGCACACACACAAACACACACACACAGGCACAGCCACAGAAACACAAACGAACACAAACTCACGCACAGTCACAGAAACACATACAGGAATAGGCAAAGAAACACACACAGACACAGTCATAGCAACACACACACACATGCACATACATAAGCACATACAGGCACAGCCACAGAAACACACAACACACAACACACACACAGGCACAATCACAGAAATACACACAGACACACAAGCATAGTCACAGAAACACATACAAACACACAGGCACAGCCATAGAAACACACACAGGCATGGGCACAGAAGCACACACACAGACATAGTCACAGAAACACATACAAACACACACAGGCATAATCACAGAAACACACACAGGCACAACCACAAACGCACGCATTGTCACAGAAGAACACACAAACACACACAGGCACAGCTACAGAAACACACACACAGGCACAGCCACAGAAACACACACAAATACACACAAACGCACACACGCAGGCACAGCCACAGAAACACACACAAATACACATAGATACGCACAGCTACAGAAACACACACAAATACATATAGATACACACAGCCACAGAAACACACAGAAACACACACAAACGCACACACACAGGCACAGCCACAGAAACACACACAAATACACATAGATACGCACAGCCACAGAAACACACACAAATACACATAGATACGCACAGCCACAGAAACACACACAAACGCACACAGGCACAGCCACTGAAACACACACAAATACACACAAACGCACACACACAGGCACAGCCACAGAAACACACACAAACGCACACACAGTTACAGCCACAGAAACACACACAAATACACATAGATACGCACAGCCACAGAAACACACACAAATACACATAGATACGCACAGCCACAGAAACACACACAAATACACATAGATACGCACAGCCACAGAAACACACACAAATACACATAGATACGCACAGCTACAGAAACACACACAAACGCACACACAGGCACAGCCACTGAAACACATACAAACGCACACACACAGGTACAGCTACAGAAACACACACAAATACACATAGATACGCACAGCCACAGAAACACACACAAACGCACACACAGGCACAGCCACAGAAACACACACAAATACACATAGATACGCACAGCCACAGAAACACACACAAACGCACACACACAGGTACAGCCACAGAAACACACACAAATACACATAGATACGCACAGCCACAGAAACACACACAAACGCACACACACAGGTACAGCCACAGAAACACACACAAATACACATAGATACACACAGCCACAGAAACACACACAAACACACACATAGGCATGCACACGCACAGCCTTGCAAACACAAAAACACGCACAGGCACACAAACGCACACAGACACAAGGCACAGTCTTAAAAACAGAAACTTGCTCAAAAACACACACACACCGGCACACACACAAACACACACACACAGGCACAGCCACAGAAACACAAATGAACACAAACTCACGCACAGTCACAGAAACACATACAGGAATAGGCAAAGAAACACACACAAACACACACAGACACAGTCATAGCAACACACACACACGTGCACATACATAAGCACATACAGGTACAGCCACAGAAACACATAACACACACACAGGCACAATCACAGAAATACACACAGACACACAAGCATAGTCACAGAAACACATACAAGCACACAGGCACAGCCATAGAAACACACACAGGCATGGGCACAGAAGCACACACACAGACATAGTCACAGAAACACATACACACACACACAGGCACAACCACAAACGCACGCATTGTCACAGAAGAACACACAAACACACACAGGCACAGCTATAGAAACACACATACAGGCACAGCCACAGAAATACACACACACAGTTACAGTCACAGAAACGCAAACACACGGGCACAGCCACAGAAACACACACAAACGCGCACACAGGCATAGTCACGGAAACACACACAAACACACACACAGTCACAGAAACACAAACACGCACACAGGCACAGTCACGGTAACACAAACACACATAGGTGCAAGGCACAGCCACAGAAACACACACAAACGCAGTCACAGAAACGCACACACAGAAGCAGACACAAGCACATACGGGCCGTCACAGAAATGCACACACAGTCACAGAAACACACACAAACACAGGCACAGTCACAGAAACACACACAAAGCCACAGGCCGGGATTTTCTGCTCCCGTTCACTTTGGGCCGGTTCGGCAACAGGAGCGGAAAATATCGCAAGAGCTGGAAAACCGTATTTTACGTTGTTGCAAATGCATGATGCGATTGTCCCCTCCGCCAGTGACAGGACACATTTCCCAATGTTCAATGTCGGGAACATCATTAGAATAAAGTCACTTATCATTATCAAGCCCTTACCCAAAATCAACCCCCCCCCCCCCCCCCCCCCCCCCCACCCCCTCCATTTGTCAGAAAATCCATCCACGGTGGTGTGATGGCAGAACCGCACAAATCACGACACGTCACCAAAGTTTCTGCCTGGTGAGCAGACCTCCAGGGGAGCTCAGGTGAGTGTAGCACTCAGGGGAGGGTATGGTAATGCCCAGGCACTGCCCTTGTAGTACCAGGGGGTCTGAACTGGTTTGCTCGAATTGTGCCCAGGAAGCCTTTAAAAATAGTGCCCCAATCCTCGGTTATTTAAGTTGTTGTTAGGGTGGTGAATCAGAGGCCAGCAATACATTGTGGAGCCTATCACTTTTTTTCTAAGGTGGCATTTTTCAAAGCCGCCATTGCTCTCCGCAGTTTCAATACCACTGTTCCCGCCTATCATCGGGTCTGTGCCAATTTCTGGGAAAATCTCACCCACCAATAAACACAGACATAGATACATATGGATATATAGAAAAACATACACAGACAATTGCATACTCAACACACAGACCATATACACATATGCACATACACTGAAAAACACAGGCACACATTGACAGACACACATACAGATACACAGATAGATGTTCACATACACATGCATAGAGAGACACAGACATACACGCACACACACACATGCATGTAATCACACAGTTTTATACAGACATACAAACACTCAGACACATGGAAATGCATACAGACAAGCACACACTGATACAGGCATACAGAGACGGATAAACATAGGCACCAACAGATACACATACACGCACAAAAACTCACACACGAGACGCAGATATGTGCAGCCTCACATGACATACACAGACATACAATCACATAAGTACATTGTGATGCGCTTATGTACAAATACACCTGGTTATATAAGTATATACTTACACAAGTGCATACACAAATATACGTACAGAAAAATACACATTCACAAACAAAGCCAAATACATATATACATACATACACACACAACATATACAGCTAAACATATAGATAATACAACAAACACATAGATGTACAGCAACATAAACACACAGCTGAAAATAAACACAAACCTATTTATATATACATATATATATTTGTACATATGTGTGTATATACAAACACACACGACTAAAGATTTGATGTGGTCCATTAGTAGGCATGGGAGTGTCATGCTGTATGATTATCCCATGCCAGTGGAGGCTATCCTTCCCAACGTGTAAATGGTGGCCAAATTCGTGATAGAACTTGCAGACACACCCATGATGTACTGTCTGATGGTTAATGTCTCAACTTCCTTTACAGCACAGGCCGAAACTGCCCAACACCTGAGTTGTTGCACTGGAAGCTCTGGTCTTGAGATCAATGTTTGATGCCATTTAAGCCAAACCTGATTCCAAGCTGGTTCAGACTGCTGCCGTCATGGCTGTGGGTATCAATGTTCACAGGGGCATAGAAACTCACTCACAGCACTCCAGTAATCTGCTTTTCCAGAAGATTACTAGGATTACTGAGGTGGTACCCTGAAGGAGTGACAAAAGCTTCTTGGAACACAATCCTGCTGTCCTGTCAGGAATGATGGTACTCAATCTCCCATCACTGCCACTCTGCCAGTGCCCTTGCTATTATCTTTCACCCAGCTAGTCAAGATTGCTGCCATCCATGTTGAAGTGTTGCCGCCTGAAGTTGGGCCGTCAAACCCAGAGCTGCTTGTTGTGTTCCTGTAAGGCTATTTGCAATCTCCCCAGTTAAAGTCAGCTGCTTCTACCAGTCATTGGGTAGCACTGCATAGGAACAGTTGGATGGACAAAGACAGGACAGGCAGGAAGGGAATGCAGTTGTGTAGCTACTATTGAAAGTGCTGTTTGATAAAGTTATTATGGAATGATATTTTGAGTGTCCTATTTCAGGATGTTGGCCAATAGAACGCAGTAATGATCTGTAGGCAAAGGTGTTTGCAGTGGTGTGAGGATGAGTTTTCAGGGGTACAGGAGGCTGAGTAGCTGCTCACAGACAGACTATCAAGAGCAAAGCGGTTGTGGAAGCCTTCTCCTCTTCCCCCTCCACCTCCTCCTCTCCTCTTCCACCTGCTCTTTCTCCTTCTCCTCTAAAGTTGTACAGGAAGGCCTGGTTGCAAGGGTTGCACCCGGCATGGTGGCACAGTGGTTAGCACTGCTGCCTCACAGCACCAGGGACTAGGGTTCAATTCCCAGCTCGGGTCACTGTCTGTGTGGAGTTTGCACATTCTCCCCATGTCTGCGTGGGTTTCCTCCGGATGCTCCGGTTTCCTCCCACAGTCCAAAGACGTGCTGGGTAGGTGCATTGGCCATCCTAAATTCTCCCTCAGTGTACCCGAACAGGCACCGGAGTGTGGCGACTAGGGGACTTTCACAGCAACTTCATTTCAGTGTAAATGTAAGCCTATTTGTAACAATAATAAATTAACTTTAACTTAACTTTAAGTTTGGGGAGGACAGAGCAGACAGTGATGAATTTGAAGACACGCTCTGCTGAATACTTCAGGACATCTAAACACCTCAACTCTCAGCACCCCACCTCTTCTTTTGCAGCTGCAAGAGAAAGTCACAAACATCTCTCTCACTGGAAAGCCCCCATGCTGAAACTATTAACTAGTATTAAGTTTAAGTTTATTTATTAGTGTCACAAGTAGGCTTACGTTAACACTGCAATGAAGTTATTGTGAAAATCCCCTTGTTGCCACACTTTGGCGCCTGTTTGGGTATACTGAGGGATTATTTGGCATGTCAATCCACCTAACCTGCATGTCTTTCGGACTGTGGGAGGAAACCCACGCAGACACGGGAAGAATGTGCAAACTCCACACAGACAGTGATCCAAGCTGGGAATTGAACCTGGTTCCCTGACACTGTGAGGCAGCAGTGCTAACCACTGTGCCACTGTGCCAGTGGAGGGTGAGTGGGGGGGGGAGGGAGCGGGGTAACTGACTGTTTAAGAGAGGACATTAAATGATGGATCAGATGTCACATCACACTCTGACTGTATTTGATGCCAGGATTTGCCCACTCTGCAGACTTCCATTGCACAACCCACCAAGACTGCTGCTCTTACAAATTCGGCTCACTGCACAATCCCTGCCAGAAGTAGCTACAAGTGCTTTGGCTGCCATTTCTTGATCTCTATAGTGCCAGGACCACCAGCACAATGGAGCAGAACATTGTTGCCAGAGATGTACTGGAAGAATGTATATGCATAGATATATGTACACACACAAATACGTAGGGCCAGAACATCCCGCCCATAAATAGACAGGTGCACACGCATGTGGACAGTCACACAAAATGTGCACATGCACAGATCTCACAAATGCATGTTCACCTGAACATACACACATGCATACAGAGGCACACAAACAGTCTCAGTGCTGACATGGTTTCAATGCACTGGAAGCAGTGTGCACCATTACTGTGTAATGAGCTTGACAGTCAATACAGTTCAAGTTTGGATTCAGTCAGTGACAGGACAATGAGATATTGCCCTTGATTGTGGGCTATCCTAGTAGCACAAAGGTCAAGTAAATTCACATGGATATTCTGCAGCCTGATCATTCAGCTACGTTTAAATATCCCATTGTCTAGCTTTTCTTTCCCTCAGGGTTCACATGAACAAAGGGCACTTAAATTGTTCTTTTATCCAAATAGCAACAGTTTTGAAAACTTATAAACAGAGAAAGAAATCCTCTCCTTCAGTTGTGTTGTGTGCCTCCTATCTTTTGGGCTGGGTGGCTCTTTATTTGGAACTAAAAGGACACAACGTACATTTACATAGCCCCTTATGATATTCTCTGAAAATCCCAAAACTCTACGGAACCAATCAACTATTTTTCACAACTAATTCACTATTTTCCAAATCATTCAATTATTTTATCACATCCAATCAACCATTTTCATGCCCATTCAAATAATTCCATCACTCATTTCCACTCCCAATCACTGGGGCAGGGAGAGGCACTGATGGACCCCTGTCCCTCAGAGCACCACTTCCTTTCAACAGCTTCTGGACAGCTCTTTTGAACTGTTTGAAAAAATCTTGCTGATACTGTAACCTCTTTAAACCAGGTTTCTGCTCTTACTCGTACTGGTTCAGGGTCCCACTGCCGTGCCACTGAAATGTGTTCTCTGACAGCAGTGGGCACGGTGTGTTGACAAAGGTGATGATGGGAGCTCGACCTGTACCTGTAATGAGCCCTGACACAGGAAAATGGCTCACCATCAATATAGTGCCAGACTGTCAGTGAAAACCCAGTCCTGGCATTTACAATTATTTTGAGGAAATAAACTGTCTTTGTTTTTGCAGCATATTTTTGGTGCATTTTCAAATACAATTTGGACAAAGTTATTCGAGAAGGGGATTTTATTTTTAACAAAGAAGGCTGAAAGGAGTGAACACCTTCACTTAGCTTGCCTGCATTTTGTTGTGTGCTGTTCAATGCCCTGAGGCTTGGGTGGGTTCTGATGGTATCTATAAATACCAGCATTAGATTTAAGTTGTGAATAAAATACATGGTTCTTTTCCACTGCAATGCATTTCCATTTACTGAGTTTTTAAAGAAAGAACTTTCATTTATGCAGGACCTTTTATGAAATCCCAAAGCACATCACAGCCATGGCAATGGTATTTGAAGTGCAGTCACTGTCGTTTTGTAGGAAACGCAGCAAACAAAAATGCACAAAGTAGAGACCCACAACTGTTTTTAGTGATGTTGGTTGTTACAATATAATTATTGGTCAAGTCAACAGGGAGAACACCCCTACTTTTCTTTGAAATAGTGAATGAAGCAGAGAGGGTAGACAGGGCCTCGGTTTAACTTCCCACCCAAAGGACAGTATGTCCACCACTGCAGCACCCTCCACAGTAATGCACTGGAGTGGTAGCCTGAATTTTGTACTCATGTCCCTGTGAGTGGTGACTTGAACCCTCAACCATATGAACCGGGGTGTGAGTGATGCCACTGAGTTGCAGTTGACACTTTGGTATTGCTCCGGTGCTACTGCATGAATTGGAAATGATGGATGTGCATATTGAAATAATCATGTAATTGGGCGGCACGGTAGCACAGTGGTTAGCACTGCTGCCTCACAGCTCCAGGGACCTGGGTTCGATTCCTGGCTTGGGGTCACTGTCTGGGTGGAATTTGCACGTTCTCCCCGTGTTTGCGTGGGTTTCCTCCGGGTGCTCCAGTTTCTTCCCACAGCCCAAAGATGTGCGGATTAGGTGCATTGGCCATGCTAAATTGCCTCTTAATGTCTCGGGATGTGTAGGTTAGAGGGATTCGCGGGTAAATATGTGGGGTTACGGGAATGGGGCCTGGGTCGCATTGTTGTCAGTGCAGACTCAATGGGCCGAATGGCCTTCTTCTGCACTGTAGGGATTCTATGATTCTTGGATTCTATGATTCAAATTAAAAACAACTGGTTCACCATGCCCTTTAGGGAAGGAAAGCTGCCATCCTTGCCTGGTCTGCCTATATGTAACACCAGGCCCATATCAACATGGTTGATCTTAACTGTCCTCTGATGTGGCCTGGCAAACCATTCAGTTGCAGTAAATTTAAGAAGGCCTAATACCACTTCTCAGGGCAAACAGGGATGAACAATGAATGCTGACCTGGCCAGTGATGCCGACACACCCCAAAAATGAATAATATTTATTTTTAAATTCAGTCACAATACCCAACTTTATAATTTTGTTTTGGTACTGGACTATATTTGCTGTTCACAATATCTATTGTACATCTCTCTCAGCATCACCGTCTACTTCTAAGATATTAGACAGTGGATGTCCGCTGCAAGTTTCATGTTTGCCACATATATGTCAGCACACTTCACAGGGGGTGTCCCACCATCTCTTGGCATTTCCCCATATCTTCTGCCAAAGTTACAGCAGGGTATCAGAAGACCCACCTCCATCATCAACCAAGATTCAGCCAGCTTAATGTCTTTCAAGAAGTTAATTGATTTACAGAAGAGTTCAGTCACTGTTGAAAAAAAACATAATTATTCAGTTTGCAGCGTATTGCTATTGCTGATAGAATAGTGATCCAAAGTTGAAGGCTGTTGTTTTATATTTAAATCACACAATTTGTAAGCCAAGCCTGTTGGATTAAATGACCCACTTCATGCTATTTTATTATATATTAAAAATCCTGCATATTGCAGACTTCGAGTAAGAGTCACACGTGCTTCCTGTTACACTTTCACCTCTTACTACAGAATAGGATGTTCTCTAACTCAATACAAGCAATGTTGTCAGGCAGCCTTCTCTAGACACGAGGTTTATTTCTGTTAGATCCCAGCATCACTTCAGTTCTGGCAATGGGCTCAAAGTAAGACAACTGCAAATCGGAACGGAACAACAACTGTAAATTAAAAGATCCATGTATGTCCGGTAAAACAGCCTACTTATTACTTCAGGTAAAGCCTAGCCTTCAACTCACCATGAGCAATTCCACAGATGGTCTGTTTGCAAGGCAGTTAATTGTGAATTCTCCACAAGTTCAGCATGAACTCACCCAACTTCTTTTTGAAGCATTGCGGTTTAGCGAAGCTAGGCAGTTGATGAGGGACTAGAGTCACATATAGAGCAGAAGGAGTAAGGATGGTTGTTACTTCCCAAGGGGAGATTAATGAACCCATTCCTTGTTACTGGGTCAAAATCCTGGAACTCCCTTCTTAACAGCACTGTGGGTGTACCTACCCCACATGGATTGCAGCCATTCAAGAAGGTGGTTCAGCACCACCATTCCAAGGGTAATTATAGATCGGCAACAAAATGCTGGCGTAGCCAGCAGCGGCCATATACTGTGAAAGAGTTTTTAAAAGTTGGGCAATTTTTTTTGTGGCAATTTGACAGTTTCAGGGTCACTTCTACTGATTCCATCTTTTCATTAATGTTTTTGCCCAGTAAGGGTGTCTGTCTGTAAACAATGCATGTCTTAACACTAATGGATGGATTTCAACAAAACTTGTTACACAGACAGGGGAATGACCAAAGAAGAACAGCTTAGGTTTTGGTGAAGATGAGGATTTGCATACTGATTTTTTAAAGGATGTTGACATAGAGAGATAGGGAGAATAATTGGCTTGTTGTTTTAGAATTATGTTGTGTGGGTTGTTTTACTTAGAATGTTGTTGATTGTTTTAAGATGTTGTGGACGGTTTCAACTGCTGTCGTGCAATGTGTCACAGCTGTCAAAATGTGAGCAGAGTTTTCAGAGCAGATTACTGGATGGAAATTGGCCTGAAGCTTTCTTAGTGAGATGGAAACTCTTAATAAAAAGAATTATTTTCTCAGTTTTATAGTTAGAGCATCAACAAAGCAGTGAAAAGTCTCAAGGAACAGCAGTGCAACTGTAATAATGTTGAGTTTATAGGTCATGGCGGAGATATGCACAGTGCCCTCTTCACTTGTTACCAATTTTTAAACATAATTTAGATTCTCTAACACCCATGGTGGGATTTGAAGTTCTGTTCTCTAGATTACCAAACCAGATTTAGATCTGGCCCTTCAGCAACTGTGTTTAAATGTCACAATCATTTTAATATAAAGGCAAAATACTGTGAATGCTGGAATCTGAAATAAAAACAGAAAATGCTGGAAAATCTCAGCAGGTCTGATAGCATCTGTGGAGAGAGAATCGAGCCAATGTTGAGAGTCTGGATGACTCTTCATCAGAGGACCTGCTGAGATTTTCCAGCATTTTCTGTTTCTGTTGCAGAATTATTTTATATTGAGTTCTTACATCTGCCACTAGGATCCATTCTACACCAGCCTGCTGCCATTGCATTTTCAAGCTCTTTAATAATGTAACACCACCAGATCTGTTTTACTACTATTTCTTCACCAACAATTTTCTTCACCAGCCTATTTAATTCCTGCAAGATTCCTACTGTTAACTGCCAGTTGCACAACTGCGAGTATTCCCACTTAAGACTTCTCCATCTCAAGCCCTCTTCTACATTCCATCCCCTATTCCCCATTCACCACTGCCCAACCCACCATTGCCCACTCCCAATGTCCATGCTCCCAATGCCCAGCCCTCCCATTGTCCATTCCCCCACTGCCCACGCTCCGACTGCCCGTCCACCCACTGCCCATCCCACCACTCAAACCCACAGCTCTATAGGATTTTCCACTGCTCCATCCCATCATTGTTCCTTGTTGTTTTTACTGAATGAGATATTTTTCTCTTTTTGGTACCCTGCCTCAGCATCAAGCACTCGCAGATACTGCATTGGATGAGCCAAGGCAGGGTTACACCCCCTCCACCATGCCTTAGTGATGTACATCACCCCAAACCTCAGCCAGACTATTCCTACACCTCCAACATGACACTCTCATCCCTTTGAACCAGCACCACATTGGACCAGTTTTGTGTTATGGGTCCATGTCTATCAATAAATTGGTTGGGACTGTTTAAACCCTTGCAGAAAATAGAAACTGAACTCTTACCTCATCGAAATGCATTGAGGTAAAAGGTAAAAATCAGCAATCCCCCGACAAATGCTGTAATTTGACTGATTTGTAAGTCAAAATCCATCAATTCCATGAAATATATATCTAATGTTAACTGTTGGTAGCCCAGAGAGAGCACGTAAGGCCATGGGAATGCAAGTGGCAATGCTGTGCACTGCAAGATGAAAAATGTGCCCCAAATACATTGCACAGAATGAGAATAAAGATAAGAGAATCAAAACCTTTCCAATGATCAACTGGAAGCTAAACAATTCAATGTCTGAATGGGTTAAAAGACATTTCCTAACTCTATGAATCAAATACTTCAAAACATAAGCCAACAGGGACGTAGTACCAGGTGTCCCTTGAAAGAAAAGCAATTTATTGGGAACAGTACTGAACACTTTTCCATTCAGTACTAAACACAAATAAATGTTACGTTTATCAGCTTTCACATTCCTATCTCAATGAATACAAAATATATTCATACCTTACGATGAATTACTATCCAAAGCTCAACCAGTCAGTCCTGTCTTAGTGTTGGCACTTTCACTTGTCTACCACCCCTCGCTCCCCTCCCCCCCCCCCCCCCCCCGAAAGACTCTAGCACAAATCTTAGAATTACACTATGGTTCACTACTGAAGAAATGCTCAACTGTCAGCAGTGCCATCTTTCAGATGAGATGTTAATCCAAGATGGACTTAAAAGATCTCATGGCACCATTTGGAAGAAGAGCAAGGAAGTTCTCCCTGACCATGACCAATATTAAATCCTCAACAACGATTCCTAAACAACAGAATATCTGATCATTATCGCCTTGCTGTTGAGAGACCCAAGAACTCGGCTCCTGTGCACCTTAAATTACAACCACAAATATGCTTCAAGAGTACTCTTTGCAATGACCTGCAGAGTTCTATAAATCCAAATCTTCAATTTTCTCTTTCACTTACAACACTGTAATTTCTGCAACAGAAGCTGTGTTGACTGTTTACTGATGAATAGTCCTTCTTATCTTCAGGTTAATCCTCACATGCTCCTGGTTAAACACCACATTGGACCAAGGTTTTGTTTTTGCTCTGTTTGATATTTTTGGCAATCGCTCAGGCTGATCTTTGAAACAGCTCTGATTCCTTACCAGACGTGTTGCAACTGGTATTCAGCCTGCAGAGAGATTCACCACTCCCAGATGGGTTACCCAAGGTAAAGGAGGATAGCTGAAGTCTTTGTGTGCACTACGCTAGGGAGTAAACACCCACCCCTTTCCATAATTAAATACTGAAGTGATTCTACAGATTGTGCAGGGAAGCACTTGCAGCAAGATGTGGGTGTGTACAAGTTGCAGAACAAATGTTTTTTTATGGGACTAATATATGGTCCTTTTCCATGTTTGGTAGGCTAAAATGTACACTGTATTCTGATTAAATGGAGATCTCTTTTTTCATTTTGTTACTCCCCACATGTGTTTAAGAGTTTGATAAAAATGTGTTGCGGCAGGACAACACAGATTTATTTGGGAACATGGCTTAAAAACATGGCATGTACTGTACTAATCATTAACAATTCTGAGAGTGGAACAAAGCCTCAATATAATTCAAACTACAGTCATACATTGTTGCCCCTGCCACAAACTCTATTTCCCCAGCATCAATTTTATCCCCCATTCTACCCACTGTCTCAGACTGATCCAGTTTGCTCTCAATGTTGGTATTTTATTTCAACCTGATCTGAGCTTCCAACCCAATATCCTCGCTATCATTAAGACTAACTACTTCCACCTGTTTAACACTGCCTATCTCAACTCCTTCTTCACTTCAGCCATTGACTGCTGACACCCTCAACCATGCTCCCCGTATCTCCAGATTTGTCTATTCCAATGCACACTTGGCTGGCCTCCCATAATTTCACCTGACAAAAATGTTCACTCATTTGACACAGTGTTATCTGCGACCTAGTTCACACCAAGTTCCATTCTCCCATTACCCCTATTCTTGCTGACCTACATTGGCACCTGGTCCACTGAAAGCGCAATTTAAAAATTCTAATTTTTGTTTTCAAATAGTCCAATAGCCTCGCCCCCCTCTATAACACTGTAATCCTCTCCAGTATTGCAGCCTTTCAAGTTTATCCACATTCATCTAACTTGGATCTTCTGTGCATGCCCCGTTCCCTTCTACCCCAACACCAGTGGCCATACCTTCAGCCATGAGCTCTGGCATTACTTTCCTCAAACTTTTCACTTCTCTCACTCTCCTCCTTAAAACTTATCACTTTAATCAAGCTTTTTGTTTTCAGTTGTAACGCCTTGTTGTTTGACCTTATTGTCAATTTTTATCATGAAGTGACATTTTCCTGCTCGAGATGCTTTGTAAAGTGCAAGTTTTAGTTGTAGATCTCAAACCACCAAAAAAAGTTCATCACACTTTGATGGTAGCAGATAGTGACAAAATAGCATTGTTGGATGTTTGCACACTATTAATTCAACATGAATATATTTTCTTTTGTGTAAGCAAGGCAAATAAGACATAGATCTGCTGGCATTCTCATTGCAATTAGGCTAGATTCACAAATAAATCAATTTTCTTTCATTCTGTACATTTTGAATTGAACTTCTCAGTCGCCTGAACACCACACGGAGATCTACACAATGACAAAGTGAGTTCCCTGTCCATTCGGAGCGAACTCTGATCACTGATTTCTGACTTTGAAAGCAAAACCTTTTAAAGAATTGGGAGATAGGGAGAACCATGGGGGTGTTCACAGTCAGGACTGGGTGGCAGGCATCCTGGAAACTTAACCAGAGCCAACAACTTGACTGAATGATACTACCAAAAGGCTCCCTTTAAAAAAAAAACTTTCTGCATTTGCCTATATTAAAATGGAGGATGTGGAGTGGAGGGGAAACAAGGTGAGAGCCTAGTGTGACACCATGTTGGAGAGTGTTGGAAGTTTGACACTTCAAATCAACACTGAGGAATAAGACAAAACGTGTTTGTTGGGCTTCACAACAAATGTCGCTGCAAACTCTACCACTTCCTAAATAAATATCTGAAAAATAAAAACACTTCCTTTCATCAGTTCAATTCTTGCCATGTGAACAGAAATTCAAACATATTTTTATCACAATTTTCCCTCAGAATAATATTTTCTTTCATGACAATTAAATTGAATCAATGGTTTGGCCCTTTGTCTTGATTACTTCACATTTTAATTTTACAGAGTTCTATTGACTAAAAGTTGTTGCAAGTCACTTTTAGTTAATGTTGAAGTGTTTTTACTATTCTGCTAGTTTCTATCCCTTTCTCCTGCGTCCTTCTTCCCTCGTGAAGAAACCACGCACTGAGCTGTAAAGAAATTCATGTCATTCCACTTAGTACTTCGAGATTTCAAACAGAATAAACACCCAAACAGCCACATTGCCTTTCTAATCCACCTCCCCTGGTACACAGTAATCTACTTCTTCATAGATTAAACATGTTAGGATGAATCTCCTGTTCATCTGCAGGCCTAATATGGTTGAGCTCAGTTCTTTCATTGGGCTTGGTTGCCATGGTTATTAGCTCACAGGAGTGCTGTAATTTTAAACTGTGAACATTAACTTAAGCAAGGCCATCTGCTGTCCAAAAAACAATTCCTTTAGACTAAAACAAAACTTTAAAGCCATAAGGATTTCTGTGCATTCTTAAATTGAGGGACAGAAAGGTGAAAGGTCAAAGCCTCCACTGCAGGACATCGCCAGTGACGAAAAGGGAAGGCTTTTGTTGCTGAGATAGTTGGCACTGAAGGTTTGGGAATTTCATTTGGCATTGGAGAGAGGCCAAAGATGCTGATAAATGAAGAAGTGCTAAGGGTTTCACCATCAGGGGTAAAAGTTGATAACAGTTGAAAGAAAATTATCTTTCATTTATATAGCAGCTTATCTTTGTGTTATAAATGTCTCAGAAAGCTCCATATGAAGTGATTACTTTGAGTCCTCACTATTGTTATGTAGGGGAATGATGCAAAACAATTTGGCACACCATTAGATTCCACCAGCAGCCATGAACTGAATGACCAATAGTGATGTTGATTGAGGGAAGAATGTTGGTCAGGTCATCAGCAGAATTCTCTGCTCTTTTATTAGCACCTGGGATCTTTGTACCTAACTCAACCCCCAAATTATTTCCACGTGGATTCTATATCTATAGCCACTACAAAGACAATGTTGGCGCTAGGTCTGACATCCAAACCTGCACAATTCCAATCATCTAAGATTCTACCTTTCATTTTATTGTCAATCCTTTCTCTTAAAACATGCTACACTACAAGCAAAGTAGAGCACAAATGGAATGAACATCAAATGCCCAACAAGTCACTGATGGCATAGGGCAATATCAGGGCAGGAAGTTCCTTAGTTGGTGATGTAACTAAACAATCCCTTTTTGTTCTCGCGTCAACATTTTTCAGTAAAACAACTAACAGGAATAATTTCAAACAGTTTTCACACCTACTGTTATATACCACAACACATTAGTTTGCATCGAAAAATCTGTAACGCTATCTTGAATCCTTTCCCACTAAATCCAATATATAGCCTGCACATGGAGCACTAGGGCAGCACAGTGGCATCTAGGATGGCACGGTGGCACAGTGGGTAACACTGCTGCCTCACAGCGCCAGGGACCCGGGTTCGATTCCCAGCTTGGGTCACTGTCTGTGTGGAGTTTGCACATTCTCCCCGTGTCTGTATGGGTTTTCTACGGGTGCTCCAGTTTCCTCCCACATTCCAAAAATGTACAGGTTAGGTGGATTGGCCATGCTAAATTGCCCCTTAGTGTCAGGGGGTAAATGCATGGGATTATGGGGATAGGGCCTGGGTGGGATTGTGGTCGGCACAGACTTGATGGGCCAAATGGTCTCCTTCTGCACTGTAGGATTCCATGATCAATGAATTGGTACACTATAACAGTAGCCTGCCACTAATACCCACTCAGCTATAAACATCTGAGATGTAAGGTACAACACATACTATCTTGATATTTGAGGCTCTCTGCAAGTTTCTGCAAAATCTCCACCCAAAACTGACTCATTTTTCTTGACCATATTACTCTTCAAAGTGGAAGAAAAAAGCTCTCCGCTAATTATAAAGCATGAATCATGGATATTCACATGGATTTGAAAGGGATAGTTCCATTGAAAAGCCTCACTAACTGATTTGAGTATGTACCAGGTAAAATAGATTGTAGAACTTCCTATGATATAGCTTATTATGAAATCTAGAGAAGGACTTTGGGGCTGATAAGACATGAATTTCAAAAATGTGGGATGGAATGTGCTCAGGGGGAAGGGGATGTAATGTCAGAGTCTACATAGCTATGATCTACAACATAATTGTGTGCTTATTGAAATTAAAAAATGATGCAAAAATCGATCAGTGGTGAATCATAGAATCCCTACAGTACAGAAGGAGGCTATTCGGCCCATCGAGTCTGTACCAAACACAATCCCACCCAGGCCCTATTCCTGTAAGCCCACACATTTACCCCGCTAATCCCCCTGACACTAGAGTCAAATTAGCATGAACAATCAACCTAACCACACATTTTTGGACTGCGGGAGGAAACCGGAGCACCCAGAGGAAACCCACACAGACATGGGGAGAAAGTGCAAACTCCACACAGACAGTGACTGAGGCCGGAATTGAACCTGGGTGCCTGGCGCTGTGAGGCAGCGGTGCTAACCACTGTGCCACCATGCCGCCCTTTGTGCCACTGTACAGCAAAAGGTTTGCAAAACCATTGAGATCGCCGATTTAATTGGTCAACGATATGCCCAATGATGTAAATTTGAGGTTAAAAATTTGTGGGAAGATAAGTTTACGATGAGCGGAAGCAAATTAGTAAATGCTGCAGTTTTCCAATGCAGCAGTCTGAGCAAGTTGACAAAATGATTTGGTTCACAAAATAAATACATGGATCATAGAATGTGCATGAAGAACTGATAGATCAGTTCCATTTTAGAGAGGTGAGTTTTGAATGAAGGGTTAAGTTTAATCCTTAAACCCTAGGAAGAGGACAGAGAGGGAACATCTCATCACAGTACAAGAAACATTTACTGCAAATTAATGCATGAAAGGAGAATGAGAGGATAGAATTGGACATTAGTAAATTTAGCATAGAGTTCAGTGAAAAATGTGTTCTGATAAATCAAATCTGGGCAATGATTTCAGTCCCCTTTAAAAACTATAGGATTAGTAATAATCTAAGAGGAGTAATGATGGGGACACAAGTGATTAGAGGGATTGATTGAGAAGGGACAAAATGGCTTTTCTCATCCCTGTTAAGACATTATCATCTAGGTTTACAAATCATTTCAAATAAAACAAATCCCTTACCGCACATGTTGGCAATTCCAATTTAATTTCTCCTTGGGAAAATTGAGCTCTTTTCTGTCACGGGGAATAATGCAGCTTTTATGATATGTACACTGATTATCAGACTTTAGCAAGAGGAAATTCAAATTGCATTTTGATGGGATTGCATTTTGAGGGTTTGGAAAAGTGCAATCCAGTTAAAATGCTGAGCGACAGAATTCTGGTCATTCAAGTTCCAGACACTTGAAACTCATCTGTGTTTGTGTGATAGCCCCGCGGAATTCTGGGGGTGTGTGTTGTAAACAAGAGCACGTGCAATGAGTCCGGCTTGCTCCCTGATCCAGAGGGCAAATCCCACAGGTAATCCCCGTCATTAACATTAATGCCAGCACAATTTGTGAAGGTGGCAGTGAGGTCATATTAATCCTCTCACAGAAAGATCAGAATTATTTGCCTTGTTGCATGTCACCATCAAATTAAAATTGGAGGATGGTTACAGTGTGGAAGGAGGCCATTCGGTCTGTTGTGTCCATGCTAGTCCTCTGTAAGAACAACTCAACTAATCCCACTCACCAATTTCTTTTCTCTTCAGATGATTATCCAATTCCCTCTTGAATAGGACAGAGCTCAGGACATCACTGTGTACTGATTAACAGGGGAGATGATCAGTGCAAAAGCAAAATACTGACATACTAAACTCTGCTGTGGAATGCACAGCAAGATTTGTGGGAAGGTTCAGGTCGCATTTGAAAACACTCAAAATGGCATTCAGGGGCAACTGTTTTTGTAGGAACAGTGGAATAAGAATAGGCTATTCAGCACTGCCAGCATGTTCAACCATTCGGCTTGATTATGGTTGGACAGAACAGGAGCCACTCCTGCTCTGTCCAAGATTGCAAAAAAACTACAAAGGGTCGTGAACGAAGCCCAGTCCATCACTCAAACTAGCCTCCCACCTATTGACACTGTCTACACTCCCCGCTGCCTCACAAAAGCAGCCAGCATAATTAAGGACCCACGCATCCCAGACATACTTTCTTCTACCTTCTTCTGTCGGGAAAAAGATACAGGAGTGAACTTAGAGGCAACAAAACGCCCATTAACAGCCACTCAAGGTTAATAAAGGTTCACGTGGTATGGTAGCTAGACTGGGATTACAAGGAGTAGCCCAGGTCTTGGCTTTATTGGGATTTCACCCTGGTGAGCCATCTATAAAGTTGGAAGAAACCTCTCGGCTGTGTCAGAACTTCTTGCAGCAATCAGAAAGGAACCTATAATTCAATTCTTATGGACATTAAATTGGAAGTTTCTGTACAAAGGGCACAACGGTGCCTAATATTGGGTGAGGACATTGCGAGTAGGTTTCCAAGTGTGAGATTAAGATGTGTTCTTGGGTTTACTTTGTGCATGGTCAATGCTAAATTTGACCAGGGAACACTTGATGCTGACAGTTGGACACAGCCCGACCAACCCTTAGATTGATGGGCACAAAAACCATAGAAACCCTACAGTGCAGAAAGAGGCCATTCGGCCCATCGAGTCTGCACCGACAATAATCCCACCCAGGCCCTATCCCCGTATCCCTACATATTTACCTGCTAATCCCTCTAACCCTCATATTTACCCACTAATCCCTCTAATCTATGCATCCCGGGATACTAAGGGGCAATTTAGCTTGGCCAATCAACCTAACCTGCACATCTTCGGACTGTGGGAGGAAACCGGAGCACCCGGAGGAAACCCACGCAGACACGGGGAGAATGTGCAAACTCCACACAGATAGTGACCCAAGCCGGGAATCGAACCCAGGTCCCTGGAGCTGTGAAGCAGCAGTGCTAACCACTGTGCTACTGTGCCGCCCAAACTCAGTTTAAAGATACAAACCTTTAAAATGTCACACTATAGCTACAATCTTGCATAACTAAAACTCCCAGATAAGATGACAGGCCAACAATTTTACCTATTACTCCTGTTGTCTGAACTATTATAGACTCTGTGACGAAGTAAGCTTCACCAGCTTGTATTCCTGGCACAGAGATTTGCATAATAGGAACATATATATGGGATTTGGGCAAGAGCTCATTTCAGTGACATTGAATACATACCATTTGACCCAATTGGACTATCATAGTATTTATCCCTTAACAATCGTCCTCCCACTATAATTTCCTCTTCCTGTCATGCCCACCACCCCCCACCATATCCCTCTATTCCCTCCACCCTGATGTGTGCATCAGGACTCCCCAGAAATTTGTCTGTGGCATCTGCTTTGACCGTTCCATGTGGCAACAAGTTCTACATTCAAGCATTTTGTGTGAGGAACTTAAGATAACTGATATCAGTAAAGAGAAACCAATGGGACAAAAAGCTGACCAATCCTCTGGATCTGATGGTCTACATCCTAGGATTCTAAAAGAGGTAGATGCATTGGTTTCGATCTTCAAAATTTCCTGGATTCTGGAATTGTCCCCATTGATTGGAGCATAGCAAATGTTTCCTATTCAGGAAAAGGCAGGTGAGAGAAAATAGGGAACTGCCAATGAATTAACTTGAGAACAGTCACAGAATCCCTACAGTGCAGAGGGTATTCGGTCCATCGAGCCTGCGCCGACTCTCTGACAGAGCATCTCACCCAGGCCCTTTCCCCCACCCTATCCCCGTAACCCCTCACATTTACCTCGGCTAATCCATCTAACCTAAACACCATGGGACACTAAGGGGCAATTTAACATGGCCAATCCACCTAACCGGCACATCCTTGGGAAAATGCTGGAATCCATTATTGAGGAAGTGGTAATGGCATTTAGAAAATGATTATATGGCTATGCAGAGCCAAAGTGGTTTTATGAAAGGAAATAGTGTTTAAACTATTTATAACAGTTTGTATGAAGCTGTATGGATTTCCAAAAGACTCTTGATAAAGTCCCACACAAAGGTGGAAACAAAGATGAGGAAACTGGGGATAGTAACATGGGTAAAAGATTGGTGAAAGGACCAGAAATAGAGTGCAGGAATAAATGAGTGGTTTTCAGGTTGACAGGCTGTCACTAGTGGGGTGCGTAAAGATGGGATGCTGGTGCCTCGGCCATTTACAATCTATAGTAATAACTTGGATGAAAGGACTAAATGTATTGCATCCAGGTTTGTTGACAATACAAAGCTAGGTGGGAAGTAGGCTGCGTGAAGGATAGAAGAAGTCTGCAAAGGGTATAATTGGGTTAAATAAGTGGGCAAGAAGATAACAAATGGAGTACAATGTGGAAATGTGAAGTGACTCACATAGAAGAATTAAAAAAGGAGGATTTTGATGGTGAGAAAGGGTTAAATGCTGGGGCTCAGATGGATTGGGATATCTTTGTAAACGAAATGTAGTAGCTGAGACTTTCTGCCCCCATCTGTGGTGGGTTTTCCCAATGCGGAAACAGCGAGCCACTGGCTGTCAGCAGGATTTTGTGGTCCTGCCAAAGTTTATGAGCTTCTGTGTGGCTCGTCTGCCCCGGTCCTGGGGAACCTCTTCACAGGTGTCAACTCCGGCGTGACCTGAAGACCCCGCTGGAGGGAGGGACTGGAAAATCCCATCCACAACATTAATGTACACTAAGCAATTTGGAAGGCAAATGGTATTTTGGCCTTTATGCAAGGGATTTCATAGAATCATAGAAACCCTACAGTGCAGAAAGAGGCCATTTGGCCCATCAAGTCTGCACCGACCACAATTCCACCCAGGCCCTACCCTCTTATCCCTACAAATTTACCCTAATCCCTCTAACCTACGCATCTCAGGACACTAAGGGCAATTTTAGCATGACCAATCAACCTAACCCGCACATCTTTGGACTGTGGGAGGAAACCGGAGCACCCGGAGGAAACCCACGCAGACACGAGGAGAATGTGCAAACTCCACACAGACAGTGACCCAAGCCGGGAATTGAACCCAGTTCCCTGGAGCTGTGAAGCAGCAGTGCTAACCACTGTGCTACCGTGCCACCCGATTTGACATACAAGTGCTGTCTGGAGTTTAAAAGAATGAGAGGTGATCTCATTAAAGCATATAAGATTCTAACTGGGCTTGATAGTCTTTGAGAGGCTGTTTCCCCTGACTGGAAAGTCTAGAACTAGAGGCACAGTCTCAGAAGAAGACATCTGCCATTTAGGATTGAAATGAGGAGATGTTTCTTCACCTGGAGTTATGGAGCTTTAGAATTCTTTTCAGTAGGGGGTGTGGATATTCGGTCATTGAGATTCTTGAATATTAAGGTGAATCAAAGGATGTAGTGATCAAGTGGGAAAGTGAAGTTGAAGTTAAAAAATTGGCCATGATCTTACTGAATGGTAGAACAGACCCAAGCGGCTGTATGGCCTACTCAGTTCCTATTTCTTATGTTCGTATGAAGAAATGCCTCCTAAATTTTTCATCTGATTGGTTAGTGGCGATCTTAACTTTCACCTTCTTGGCGCAGACTTGCCCATTAAACAAAAGAATCAGCAGGTTGTGTGCTGGACACATGGATCTCTGTAGTGGTATTTGGGCCTGTTTCACAAGACTCCATACAGTGGGCACATTAGCCCTTCCTAAATCATACCCATGGTTTTGCATGTGCCTCACAATTACAGAAATGCACCAACTTGAGGAAAAAGGACATCAATGAAGTTATATTGAACAGGGGATACACCAGAAATGACAAAGTCAGGAGGTCAGGTCACATGGTGAATTTTTTTGCCTGATAGGACTGACAAGCAGGATATTCTATTCATACCAGAGATGTTCATTGATTAAAACTGTCAAGAGGTCACATCAGTGAATCTTCTGGCAGACAATGAACAGCAGAACTCCTCCCGCACAGACACAGTTGGACTTCAACACTGATGTAATGCAGACTTTCTGGACTTTGCAAAGCTCAGTTTGGGTTCCTTTAGTGCAGCTGGGTTCAACCAACAGACACTCTGCTCTGTAACTTTTACAATAATTAGGCTGTGGCTCTCTGGTTTTATCTTATCTTCCATCACAACAGCCATGCCACAAGACCTTATCTTCCAGTTCTTAAAAATTGAGGATCTTTTCTTTTTCCCCCATGAGTGAGAAGCTACTTTAGTTTTAAACCAACATTCTATTCAGTCAATGCTCTGGTCTTTGCCAAAAGATATTAACATGACTATCTCCTTGGAAAGGAGTTCACTCTTGAAAGCAGTTTACTTGTTTTTTTTTGCTTATTGTTTAGAAATTATTCCTATCAAAGCCTCCTCCAAGTGTGGATGGGGGAAAGGTTATCAGAGAATCCTGGTCCATCCACGCATGGAATCAACAAACACCAGCCATCCCAATTCTGTCTGTTTACAGTCATCGATTCCCAGAGATGCTAAATTATTGGCCCTGATCTTAATTTCCAAATGTTGCTTTCCATAAATGCCACACAGTATTTTTCCCCCTGTTCATTCATGGGATGTGGGCGTCGCTGGGCTGGCATTTATTGCCCTTCAACTGACTGACTTGCTGGGCCATTGCTGTGGATTTGAAGTCACATGCAGGGCAGACCAAGTAAGACTGGCAGATTTCTTTCACGTTAGTAAACCAGATGGTTTTTTTATGATTTCATGATCAACATTAAACTTTTAATTCTGGATTTTTATTGAATTTAAATTTCACCATCTGCCAATGGTGGGTTTCCAACCTGGATCTCTGAATTACTAATCCAGTGACAATACCACTATACCACTGCCTCCCCACAAGTCATTACAGGCACTTTAAATCCATAGAATGGTGTGACAAGATGATCGAAGAAAGTATGGGTCATTTTTCCCTTCACCACCTGGGCAGTAACCTGGTGGAGCCAATTGTGCAAATCACGATTTTAAATTCCATCATCCCAGTAACAGTCTTAGCTGAGTTGGTATCTCTCTCACCTCTGAGCCTGGAGGTTGTGAGTTCAAGACCCCCTGCATTGTGAGTTCAACCCCACTGCAGAAATTTGAGCATACAACCCCAGCTGATATTCTCAGTGCTGTACTGAAGGAGTGCTGCATTCTCAGGAGAGGTGTTTTGGATGAGGTGTTAAACTGATCCTCAGTCTATCCTCTCAGGTCCGATGCCACTATTTTGAAGTAGGGCAGGGGAGTTGGCCTGACTAATCCCTACCCCTCAACTAACATCACTGAAAACAGATTATCTGGTCATGGCCTCATTGCTTCTTGTGGGATCTCACTGTGCATAAATTAGTTTTTCTCTACCTTACAGCAGTGACTACATTTTAACAATAATTAATTGGCTGTAAAACATTTTGGGATGTCATTGAAAGTGTTATTTAAATGAAAGTTATTTTACTCATTGAACTGAAAATCAAATGGGTTTCATAAAGAATGGACACAGAAACAAGTGTTTGCCATTTTGCCCCTTGAGCCTGTTCTGCCCATTAGTGAGATCATGGTTGATCTGCAACATAACTCCAAATACTGCCTTTGCTCCGTATCTCTTAATACTTTTGTTTAACAAAATACAGTCAATCTCAATTTAAAATTGACAATTGATCTAGCATCTGTGAAGATAGTTCCAAATTCTTACAACCCTTTTGTATGTAAATATATTTCCTCATTTCACTTCTGAAGTTTTAGACTATGCTCCCTAACCCTAGACTCCCCAACCAGAAGAAATTGTTTCATTCTATCTACCCTATCAATTTCTCCTTATTATCCTGAAATCATTAGCTTCACGGGGTTACTGGTGGATGAGTTTTAATATTGCCCTTATTATGTCAAAATTATCCTGATAGCCCATTCAATGCTAAAGAAGTCAGCTTAGCTCAGTTGATAGTCTCTTGTTTCGCTCTCAGGTCTCAGCCAGAATCTCTGCTAATGCTCCAACATATACTCAGGGAGTGCTGCACTATAATAGGTGCTACATTTCAATTGAGACATTGAAAGATGACCTTGTCTAACCTCTCGAATGGATATAAATAATCCCATGGCACTGTTTGAAAAAGAGTAGGATAGCTGGTCTCTGAGTCCTGGGCCAACATTCATCCCTCAAAAGACACCACCAGTAAACAAATTAATTGCCCATTCCTTTCACTTGTCATCTGTAAAGTCTTCATAGAAATCATAGAAACCCTACAGTGCAGAAGGAGGCCATTCGGCCCATCGAGTCTGCACCGACCACAATCCCACCCAGGCCCTACCCCCACATATTTACCCGCTAATCCCTCTTGCTCTGCTCATCAAAGCAGAAATTCTATACCTGATAACTAGCCAAAATTAAATCTTTCAGCAATGGAGGTTCAACATTTACCCTGAAACCATCAATTATAGCAGAAAATATCAGCCATTTCATTGTTTTACAGTGTACACTAATCCCAGTCTACTTTAAAAAATATCCTCAAGATGTTGGTGTCACTGGTAAAGCTGTCATTTATTGTCCATTGCTGCTCATTAAGCCATTTTGGAAAGCATTTGAGGGTGCACCCTGTTGGTGTGGGACTTGAGTAATGAACAAGGAGGGACAGCAAGTTTCCTTTGCTAAAGGACCTTAGTGAATGAATATACTTGTTATATCTCTTGTTTCAAAACAACAACTAGCATCTATATAGCATCTTTAAAGCAAGTCCCAAGGTGTTTCACAGGGGTGTTATCAGCCAAAATTTGACACCGCGGCACATAAGAAGATATTAGTTCTGTTGAAAGGTCATTATCCCAAAATACTAACTCTGTTTCTCTCTGCACAGATGCTGCCTGACTTGCTGAGTATTCCCTCATGTTCTGAGAGAAATTTGAGGACTGGTGACCTTGGTCAACGAGGTAGGTTTGTTTAGGTATCTTAAAGAAAGAGGGAGACTTGGAATGGTGGAGAGGTTTAGGGAGGCATGCCTGGAGATTGAGGCCTAGATGGTTCAGACACTGGCTCATGTTTAAATTTATATGATTATCAAAATCTCATTCATAGACCACAGATGCATCCACTGTTTTGGATGCAGAATGTACCCTGAAGGATGACTGTGTGAGAGATAGGGGACTTGTGTCTCCCCTACAGTCCACAGCTGCTGTGGGATAGTGGCCTAAGAGTTCTCTTGTCAAAACAACTGAAGCACTCGTTATTTCCTCATTATTTCAACAGAGTTGACAGTACATAGCTTTAATATCTATAGACTGCAACAAAAGAGCAGAAAAGTGTCTCTTCACCTGGATGATGTTTGATCATCTGGATCAAACATTCTGTTAGTATACCATAACTTATTGAGAAGCTGTTACCTTGACTGTGTGGCAGCAATGCCTGCATGTGATTCCTTCCACTACTTTGAGTCATCCTTCATTAACTTTATTTTAAGTGAATTGGATGGTTTAGTATTCAGCACTGTGATGCAAGGGAGAGGGTGTGTGACATTCATTTTGTTTTTAAAGCCCTAGCCTTAATATTCTTCAGCTTAAAAAAAAGCAAGGAATTGTTTATTATAGAGATTTGAGCGAATTTCTTTTGAAAATGTAGTGACAGAAATTGTACCATTACAGACATTGGCCGGAATTCTCTGGCCGTTCATGCCGGAAGGATTTTCTGGTCCTGTCAGCAGCGCACCCCCTGCTGCGGGTTTCCCAGCGGTATATGGTGGATTCAATGGGAATTCCCATTGACAGCGGCAGAACCAGAGGATCCTGTCGGAGAACGGTGCACCACTCCCGGCCACCGAGAAAAACATTGAGGGGAGGCCAGAGAATCTCACCCAATGTTTTTCACATACTTCCTTGTCATGGTAAGACACCACATTCAAGCAGCTGTTTATTTATAGCAACTGTTGTCCATCTCATTCTCCCTTATTTACCTCCCTAGGGATCTATACTATAATCCACCATCTCCCCCCACACATTCCCCCTAAACTGATGCAGCACTGTAGTATTGTTGCACCATCTGTCATTCAGAGACCCCTATCTGCCCTCTCAGGTAGATACTAGCATATGAATAAGGGGAAGGAGCAGGCCACTCGGCCCCTCGAGCCTGCTCCATCATTCAATAAGATCATGGTTGATCTGCCTGTAACTTCAACCCCACATTCCTGCCTACCCCCAATAACTTCAACCCCACATTCCTGCCTACCCCCAATAAGTTCAACCCCACATTCCTGCCTACCCCCAAGAAGAGCAGGGCAGTTCTCCCTGGTGTCCTGACCAATATTTATCACTCAACCAACATCCCAAAACAGAAAGTCTGACCTTTATCTCATTACTGTTTGTAGGAGCTTGCTTCATGCAAATTCTGCATTGGCTTATAAACCTCGTGTACTTCACTGATTGTGAATTAAGATATACCAATTGTTTATAAATCCAAGCTTGAAACTTTCCTCTGAAGTGCAAATCCTCTCAAACCTTTAAACAGCAATACCTATGGCCAGGTGAACAGACTCCACTGCCATGGGCTGACATTAATATTTGTTAAATACATATGATTATCATAATTGCGATTGCCCAATACAATACAAAGACATTGGTGACTGCTGTTAATATATTATTTATTATATCACACAGCTCTGCACATATTGCGGTGCCATGCCAACATGTGACATTCAGTCAGAAAGCAGAATTTGTTTCAAGGTTTAAATTGTCACCTGCACAATGTGACCCAAACTGTATACTTCACATACTTGAAAATATTTCAAACCAACGCCTCATCCCCAACCCTCTCACCACCACCCTTGCCATGTTCCCTCAAAGTGTCACTTAGTGTTTGTTATGCCATCTTTTCCTCCGCAGAATAGATATGATTTGATTGACTAAGTCTGATTTAAGTTAATTAACAAGAGAAATGTTATGCACCAACTGAAAGGGGGTTGGATAAAATCTCCTCGCATCCTTTCCATATTGCTTTTTATTTTCGCAAAATCATACTGGGTTACTTTCCCCTCAGTTCTGCCGATAATGTCAACGAACATTCTCCTCGTGTTTGTTCAGCATACCTGAATCATTTGCTTCATCCTGCCAGCATTCTTCCATCAACACTTACTTTTTTTAAATGCAAAATTTACAGACTCACCAATTCTGAAACCTGAAGTGAAAGCAGGAGCTAGAGAATACACAATCTAACTACACAGATAACCAGGCTGTTTTATTCATGACCTACAAATATTCAAGGAGGTAATTAAAATGCTAATCCTAATGACTATTTATCCTTCCCAATAAGCTAAATACAACTGATAAGTGATTTGTTTGTATAGGTAGTGGAGGAATTCTATAGCACTGTTTAACAAAAAAAACCTCTCATTCACCGAAATGGACTCCGTTTTGCTCCCATCCATGTTTTCTAATCTGAGATTCATGCAAACACCTTTTATTTTGAAACAGCCCCTTTCTGCTTCAAAGAGCTGGCCACCTATTTAGTTTTCAATCCACATAAAGATGTTGGAGGAAGCTGGCAAATGTGGGTTACACCACTGAACAATGTCTTAAAAGCCCCTTCAAAATGAGGCAGAGGAATGATCAGAAAGAAAGCTTTAACAAGTAGTCAATACTGGACCACGTTGAAGAACTGCCTGCTTGTGAACTGTAAAGCCAGCAGTTATGCTGTGGCTGTGTGTAAGCCCCATTCGGTCCACAGCACAGCTACTGGGAGGGAACACAGGGCTCGCTGAATACTGAGACTACTGAGAGAAAGGAGAACCTGCTTTAAAATCCCCCTCTCCCCTTTAATGGTGCAGCGAGATTGTATTTCATTTCCTTGGCTGCCCCTGACCTTGCAGTCCTTGGGATCGGCGATCCTTTCTTCCCTGCTCTTGCCTTTGTGTCTGCTTGTCAGTCACCAAACAAGCAAATAGAAGCTGACACGCAAAAAGAAACGCCAAAGATCTCCAAATAAAAAAAAACCAAGACAGAATACTACAGCTATTTCTCTGTGCCATTTCAATTCCTTCATTTATTTATTTAAGTGTTTCCTAGTACGTGAGAAAAGTGGTTTCACTGCACACATTAGAAATGACAAATTTTTAAAAAAACTAAAAGACGCCATTAAAACCCGTGCACACACATCAGGGAGGTGAAAACACAGTACCTGTTCCACGGTACCACTATCCCTTTACTGGGTTCTGATAAAAACACTTCAAACCTAAAAGAGGAAAAAACTACATAAGGATAAAACTGATCATGTAAATTCTCCACAGCTTAAAATTCAAAAAGATTACACAATGAAAGCAGACGGCAGCATTACAAACCTGACTGCACACTTCAAAGATAACAAATCAAGTACTGCACTGGCAATTTTTTTTTTCTTTATTCAAACTAATATTGTCAGCCATGTTGGAGAGGCTTTGGCTAATTTTCTGCAAACCCCCCACCTTTTCTCCTCTTTCATGAGATCATGCAAAGTAAATTTTCACACATTCTTGCTTCAAAGAAAACAGGCAAATTAGAAGCATAAGATCTTACTGGTACATAAAAATAGCTCCAGCCTCCGTATCTCCCTCAGCGTCGCAGAAATCCAGCAAAGTACAATCTGTCTCCTTTCAAACAAATCCTAAAGGGCAGCCATCTTGCTTCCTTCTGCTCCTCTACGAAAGCAGACTAGCTTTCGCATCAATATTCATATGACAGTCTGACATCTATTATCATCACCAATGAAACCCCAATGTTGCTCTTCCCCAGCTCAAAGTGTGGACGTGACTAGCATGTGCTCCATCCAGTGAGGGCTCTGTCAGGAAGATCGGTTTGCTTGTTTGGGTAGTTGTAAATCATTTCCCTACCAGGTCCTTAAACACAAAGGACCTATGATTTCTAAATGCACAATAGTGAACATTAGTGAGGTTGGACTGAAACTCTGGACTGGATCATACTAGGCAAGGACTAGCCCCTCCCCCTCTGCTGCTGTGTAACTGAAACCCCTTTCTGACTAGTCAGGCACCCACCCCCCAAGCCTCTGAGACTGACTTTTTAAAAGAAGTCTCATAGGAAGCTGACTGTTTTCTGAGAAGTTCCTGTTTCTTTCCCAGTGATGTTTTTGTCACTTCCTTTCTTGCATCACATTCACCGTTTCTAGAACTCCTTCTTTAATTTCCAGGGGGACTGTTGTTTGAACTCACTCATGAAAGGCATGTGTCAGTGTTGTGGTAAAACTATATTCAGCGCTAAAGCACACGAGAGTCAGCAATTTTTTCCACTCATGTCAAGACCCACCTCCCCCGGTCCCCTCCCCCCCACCCCCCCTCCATCCGCTCCAGCACACATACACACACTGGTTCAACCCACGTGGATCCACTGATTAAATCAAACATGTGTACACATTCCCCAAAGCACCAGGTATTGAGTTTCTGCCAGCAGCATTCCTCCCACTTAACATCTTGAAGATTAAGGCTTCCATTTCTCTGAAAACAGATTTTGTGTTTTAATTTTAAACAAATCGGTGGGTGTGTTTTCCCTGTTTGCGAGAACGCTCCTTTTGTTATGACATTATTGCCAAGCCGTCCTCTTGTTCCTGCCTTTTAAACTGCGCTGTCTTTAACAGAACAGGTGGTTTGCATTGGCTTGATCTGCCCGATCCTAGTCCCCGCCCTAGAGCAGCTTTTAACTCTGCCTGTCCCCCTCCTAGTTACTTACCCGCCCAAGCTTCTAATGTGACATTTGTTGACTCTGAATGGAGTGCACTACCCCCGCCAGTCAACTGTGGAGAGGGAATGCTTCAAGCAAGATGGAGTTTGTGTCAAAGTAGATGGGGGGATGGGAAATGTTTACTCACTCACTGAAATTCTTCTGCTTTTCTCAGATTTTTACATGTTTATCTTATAAGGCCCAAGGCAAACCATTCTGAATCATTTCCAGAAGGTGCAACTTGAAAAAAACAGACAGGGCTGCCTCATAAAAAACCTTCCATCATCGTGATATTTCATTGACAAGCAGGGCTGGAGACAGCACAGACTCACTACCCAGCACCGTCCACTGAAGGGCACATTCCGAAACAAATGTATAACAGAACTTCAATTCCAAACAGGAAAGAACACCAGCAACTATCTTTTTATTGAACATTTTGAACACTGAACAGAGATAAAAGTTACAATGTCATTTTAAAAGGATGGGATTTAATGACAAATAGCTTCTAACTAGGAATCTATCCATCCATTTCCATATCAGATGATTTCAAAGCACAATTTTAGATATATGTGTCAGCAGTTTATCAGCTGCATTAGAATCTTCCACATTGATTGCAAACGCTAATTTTCAAATTCATTGAGAGGCACTAGTTAGCCTCTTGCACTGTGCTGGTCCCCCACCACCCCTAATACAGCGAGGAGCAGACAAAACCTCACAAAGCATTCAGAAGTCTGAAAGGCTGCTTCGTTAATTAACTGCTGTCCCGCACTCCCACTCCACCACCATCGCACTCTCTCCAGCCACTCAGCACCCTGTCATTTGCTAGTTCAAAAATCAGTGAACTTAATGCAATTCAGATCCAAGTGATGACAGCATCCACCTTTACGCAAGTGTTAAAACCCAAATGCAACTTCTAATGATTTAGTGGCTGCAAAAAAAGCAGGTGCTACTTTTTTCTGGAGGGCGAGCTGAAACAATGGGGTAGTGGCTACAATTATTTACTTTCCATACACTAATGATTTAGTCACAGCGGGAGGTGTGAGAACTCCAGATAATGGCTCTGTTTGTCTACAATAATTAACAGAGCAGAACCGCAAACTGCCTTATTCCTGCAGTAGCGGCACTCAAATACTTCCATTAGGTACATATTTTTATAAGGTTTAACAATTTTTCTGAGGAGTAAACTGTTTTTTCTGACTTTATTGCTCTATCATCATATTTAGGAACTTTCTTTGGAGGCTGATAGAGTCACAGCGCGGCAGAGTCACCGCGTGAGAGTTACAGTGTGACAGCGTTACAGTGTGACAATGTTACAGTGTGACAGCGTTAGTGTGACAGCGTTACAGTGTGAGAGTCACAGCACGACAGAGTTACAATGTGAGAGGGTTACAGAGGTCCAGCGCGGTAAAGATCACAGCATGACAGAGTTACAATCTGCCCTTGAATCGCTGGACTGAAATACAGTATAACAGTGTTAGAGGATGGCAGAGTTTGATGGTGACAAATTACATCTTAACAGAGTTATAGAGAGGCAGAGAGAAAGGGAGAGAGAGTTACGGTAAGATACAGTTACAGTATGGCATTAACAGAGATGTAGCATGACGATCCTGACAGGCATACAGTGTTGATGTGGCGATGCCAGCATTGGACTGGGGTAAACACAGAAAGAAGTCTAACAACACCAGGTTAAAGTCCAACAGCTTTATTTGGTAGCAAAAGCCACTAGCTTTCGGAACAGGCTGTTCCTTCGTCAGGTGGGTGGGAGTTCTGATCACAAACTGGGCCCAATACCATGGTACATTGGGGAAACCATGCAGACGCTACGACAACGGATGAATGAACACCGCTCGACAATCACCAGGCAAGACTGTTCTCTTCCTGTTGGGGAGCACTTCAGCGGTCACGGGCATTCAGCCTCTGATCTCCGGGTAAGCGTTCTCCAAGGCGGCCTTCATGACACACGACAACGCAGAGTCGCTGAGCAGAGACTGATAGCCAGGTCCCGCACGCATGAGGACGGCCTCAACTGGGATCTTGGGTTCATGTCACACTATCTGTAACCCCCACAACTTGCCAGGATGTGCAAAATCTCACTCGCTGTGCTGTCTGGAGACAATACACATCTCTTTAACAAAGAACAAAGAACAAAGAACAATACAGCACAGGAACAGGCCCTTCGGCCCTCCAAGCCCGCGCCGCTCCCTGGTCCAGGATTGAATCCTGAATCCAGGATCCCCGCCCAATTTTCCAGCCTATCTACATCCTAATATCCTATCCACCGAGCTGTCCCTCACAGCTACGATGCTTTGTTCATCACAACCTATTAACTCACCCCCACCCCCCCATTCCAGACCATGTGATCTCCAGGGAGAGGCGAAAACCCAGAGTGAAAACCCCAGGGCCAATATGGGGAAAAGAAAAATCTGGGAAATTCCTCTCCGACCCCCTGTGGCGATCGAAACGAGTCCAGGAGATCACACTGGCCCTGATCAGAAAATGCTTCCCAACCCTATTCATTTCCACTTCTGCTTTACGAACACCATCTGAATTCCCTGCCCCCGAGACAGGTTCCCAACTATCCGCAGTCTCGCTCTGTACTGGCACCAGCAAGATGATCATAGAATGAAGCCTTGAAACGAGAAACAAGGAACAATTAGCCCGCGCCGCTCCCTGGTCCAAACTAGACCACTCTTTTATATCCCTCCATTCCCACTCCATTCATATAGCTGTCTAGATAAGTCTTAAACGTTCCCAGTGTGTCCGCCTCCACCACCTTGCCCGGCAACACATGCCAGGCCCCCACGACCCTCTGTGTAAAATATGTCCTTCTGATATCTGTGTTAAACCTCCCCCCCCTCACCTTGAACCTATGACCCCTCGTGAACGTCACCACCGACCCGGGGAAAAGCTTCCCACCGTTCACCCTATCTATGCCTTTCATAATTTTATACACCTCTATTAAGTCTCCCCTCATCCTCCGTCTTTCCAAGGAGAACAACCCCAGTTTCCCCAATCTCTCCTCATAACCAAGCCCCTCCATACCAGGCAACATCCTGGTAAACCTCCTCTGTACTCTCTCCAAAGCCTCCACGTCCTTCTGGTAGTGTGGCGACCAGAACTGGACGCAGTATTCCAAATGCGGCCGAACCAACGTTCTATACATCTGCAACATCAGACCCCAACTTTTATACTCTATGCCCCATCCTATAAAGGCAAGCATGCCATATGCCTTCTTCACCACCTTCTCCACCTGTGACATCACCTTCAAAGATCTGTGGACTTGCACACCCAGGTCCCTCTGCGTCTCTACACCCTTTATGGTTCTTCCATTTATCGTGTAGCTCCTCCCTACATTATTCCCACCAAAATGCATCACTTCGCATTGATCAGGATTGAACTCCATCTGCCATTTCTTTGCCCAAATTTCCAGCCTATCTATATCCTTCTGTAGCCTCTGACAATGTTCCTCACTATCTGCAAGTCCTGCCAGTTTTGTGTCGTCCGCAAACATACTGATCACCCCAGTTACTCCTTCTTCCAGATCATTTATATAAATCACAAACAGCAGAGGTCCCAATACAGAGCCCTGCGGAACACCACTAGTCACAGGCCTCCAGCCGGAAAAAGACCCTTCCACTACCACCCTCTGTCTTCTATGACCAAGCCAGTTCTCCACCCATCTAGCCACCTCCCCCTTTATCCCATGAGATCCAACCTTTTTCACTAGCCTACCATGAGGGACTTTGTCAAACGCTTTACTAAAGTCCATATAGACAACATCCACGGCCCTTCCTTCGTCAACCATTCTGGTCACTTCTTCAAAAAACACCACCAGGTTAGTGAGGCATGACCTCCCTCTCACAAAACCATGCTGACTATCGTTAATGAGTTTATTCCTTTCTAAATGCGCATACATCCTATCTCTAAGAATCTTCTCCAACAACTTCCCCACCACGGACGTCAAGCTCACCGGCCTATAATTACCCGGGTTATCCTTCCTACCCTTCTTAAATAACGGGACCACATTAGCTATCCTCCAATCCTCTGGGACCTCACCTGCGTCCAGTGACGAGACAAAGATTTGCGTCAGAGGCCCAACGATTTCACCTCTCGTCTCCCTGAGCAGCCTTGGATAGATTCCATCAGGCCCTGGGGATTTGTCAGTCTTTATATTCTCTAACAAACCTAACACTTCCTCCTTTGTAATGGAGATTTTCTCCAACGGTTCAGCACTCCCCTCCGAGACACTCCCAGTCAACACATCCCTCTCCTTTGTGAATACCGACGCAAAGTATTCATTTAGGATCTCCCCTACTTCTTTGGGCTCCAAGCATAAGTCCCCACTTTTGTCCCTGAGAGGTCCGATTTTTTCCCTAACAACCCTTTTGTTCCTAACGTATGAATAAAATGCCTTGGGATTCTCCTTAATCCTGTCTGCCAAGAACATTTCGTGACCCCTTTTTGCTCTTCTAATTCCCCATTTGAGTACTTTCCTACTTTCTTTGTACTCCTCCAGAGCTCCCTCCGTTTTTAGCTGCCTGGACCTAACATACGGCTCTCTTTTCTTTTTGACCAGTCCCTCAATTTCCCTGGTTATCCACGGTTCTCTAATCCTACCCTTCCTATCCTTCTTTTTTACAGGCACATGCTTGTCCTGTAGCCCTAACCTGTGCTTAATGCTCCCTCCACTCACATTGTCTGTACCTTTAAGACTTGATTAGCTGTAAAGACTCACATTCCAATCATTATTCATGTAAATTGAGTTTGTGTCTTTGTGCCCTGTTTGTGATCAGAACTCCACCCACCTGACGAAGGAACAGCCTGTTCCGAAAGCTAGTGGCTTTTGCTACCAAATAAACCTGTTGGACTTTAACCTGGTGTTGTGAGACTTCTTACTAGGCATACAGTGTGGCAAGGTTACAGTATGATAGAGACACAGCATGACAGTCTTGACAGAGTTACAGTGTGGCAAATTTACAGCGTGACAGAGACACAGTGTGATAGTCTTGACAAGATTACAGTGTGACAACATTACCCAATGACAGAGACACTGCATAACAATCCTGACAGTGTTAAAGCATGGCAAAGTTAATGTTTGACAAAGAAACAGTGTGTTGGTCTTGACAGAGTTGCAGCATGACAATGTTACAGTACAACAGGCTACAAGGTGAAGGCATGTAAAATTGCCGGTTCCAATGCACCCCTCTTCTTCCATTGGGAAAAAGATACAAAAGTCTGAGGTCATTTACCAACCGACTCAAGAACAGCTTCTTCCCTGCTGCCATCAAACCTTTGAATGGACCTATCTCCACTAAGTTGATCTTTCTCTATACCCTAGCTATGACTGTAACAGTACATTCTGCACTGTCTCCTTTAATTCTCTATGAACGGTATGCTTTGTCTGTATAGCGCACAAGAAACAATACTTTTCACTGTTTACTAATACATGTGACAATAATACATCAAGTCAAATCAGGCAGAATTATAGCTTGACAGCTTTGACAGGATTAGAGCATGGCAAGGTTACAGTATGACAAAGACACAGCGTGACAGCCTTGACAGGGTTAAAGTGTGGAAAAACTACAGTATGACAGTCATAGCGTTACAGTCTTGACAGAGACAGAGCATGACAATCCTGACAGGGTTACAGCATGAGAAAGCTACACTCATGACATGACACAGTGTGACAATCTGACAGAGTTACAGTATGGCAAAGTTACAGTATAGAGTTTTAAAAACTCTTACTGTGTTCACCCCAGTCCAACGCCGGCATCTCCACATCAAAGTTACAGTATGACAGAGTCACAGTATGACAGACTTGACAGAAACACAACATGACAATCTTGACAGAGTTACAGTGTGGCAAATTTACTGCACAACAGAGATACAGCATGATAATCATGACTGAGACACAGTGTGACAGACTTGACAAAGTTATTGCATGGCAAAGTTATAATATATCAGAGCCACAGCGTGATAGCCTTGACAGGGTTTCAGCATGGAAATGATCTCAATATCTGGAGCCATCTTTACGGTCAGCAACTCTTGGTATTCTTGCAAGTGACGAGCCATCTCATCCTTCAAGTTACCAAAGTCATCTTCAAGACGGTAAGAAGTTTAACAACACCAGGTTAAAGCCACACAAGCTTTTTGCTACCAAATAAACCTGTTGGACTTTAACCTGGTGTTGTTAAACTTCTTACTGTGTTTACCCCAGTCCAACGCCGGCATCTCCACATCATGACATCTTCAAGATGGCCAATGGATGCATTGGAGAGGGTGCAGAAGAGGTTTACCAGGATGTTGCCTGGTCTGGAGGGTATTAGATATGAGGAGAGCATGGATAAACTCGGTTTGTTCTCACTGGAACGATTGAGGTTGAGGGGCAACCTGATAGAGGTTTACAAGATTATGAGTGGCATGGACAGAGTGGATAGATAGTCAGATGCTCTTTCCTAGGATAGAAAAATCAAGTACTAGGGGCATAGGTTTAAGGTGCGTGGGGAAACGTTTAGAGGAGATTGTGAGGCAAGTTTCTTACACAGAGGGTGCTGAATGTCTGGAACACATTGCCCAGGGAGGTGGTGGAAGCAGGTACGATAGCGGCATTTAAGGGGCATCTAGATGAATACATGAATAGGATGGGAATGGAAAGATACGGACTCCATAAGTGCATACGGTTTTAGTTCAGGCAGGCATCATGATCGGCGCAGGCTTGGAGGGCCGAAGGGCCTGTTCCTGTGCTGTACTGCTCTTTGTTCTTTGTTGTTTATTACAAACAGCAGAGGCCCCAGCACTGATCCTTGTGGAACACCGCTTGTCACAGACCTTCAGCTATTAAAATACCCTTCCACTGCTACTCTCTGCTTCCTATGCCCAATAAGAAGTCTCACAACACCAGGTTAAAGTCCAACAGTTTCTTTGGTAGCACAAGCCACTAGCTTTCGGAGCACTGCTCCTTCATCAGGTAAGTGGGAGTTCTGTTCACAAACAGGGCATATAAAGACACAAACTCAATTTACAAAATAATGGTTGGAATGCGAGTCTTTACAGGTAATCAAGTCTTAAAGGTACAGACAATGTGAGTGGAGAGAGGGTTAAGCACAGGTTAAAGAGATGTGTATTGTCTCCAGCCAGGACAGTTAGTGAGATTTTGAAAGCCCAGGCATGTCGTGGGGATGGCATGTGTGACATAGTGTGACATGAACCCAAGATCCCGGTTGAGGCCGTCCCCATGTGTGCGGAACTTGGCTATCAGTCTCTGCTCAACGACTCTGCGTTGTCGTGTGTCGTGAAGGCCACCTTGGAGAATGCTTACCCGAAGATCAGAGGCCGAATGCCCATGACCGCTGAAGTGTTCCCCAACAGGAAGAGAACACTCTTGCCTGGTGATTGTCGAGCGGTGTTCATTCATCCGTTGTCATAGTGTCTGCATGGTCTCACCAATGTACCATGCCTCTGGACACCCTTTCCTGCAGCATGTCAGGTAGACAACTTTGGCCGAGTTGCAAGTGTATGTACCGTGTACATGGTGGATGGTGTTCTCACGTGAGATGATGGCATCCGTGTCAATGATCCGGCATGTCTTGCAGAGGTTGCTGTGGCAGCATTGTATGATGTCGTGGTCACTGTTCTCCTGAAGGCTGGGTAGTTTGCCATTGGTAATGGTCTGTTTGAGGTTGCGCGGTTCTTTGAAGGCAAGAAGTGGGGGTGTGGGGATGGCCTTGGCGAGATGTTCATCTTCATCAATGAAGGCTCCGGAGAAGATGTCGTAGCTTCTCCGCTCCGGGAAAGTACTGGACGATGAAGGGTACTCTGTCCACCGTGTCCTGTGTTTGTCTTCTGAGGAGGTTGGTGCGATTTTCCGCTGTGGCGTGTCGGAACTGTCGATCGATGAGTCGAGCGCCATATCCTGTTCTTATGAAGGCATCTTTCAGCGTATGGAGGTGTCTGTTGCGATCCTCCTCATCTGAGCAGATCCTGTGTATACGGAGGGGATGGCTTCTTTAACGTGTTGTCCGTAGGGGATGGCTTCTTTAACGTGTTTAGGGTGGAAGCTGGAGAAGTGGAACATCATGAGGTTATCCATGTGCTTGCGGTACAGTGAAGTGCTGAGGTGACTGTCCTTGATGGAGATGCGTCCAAGAATGCAACCGATTCCGGAGAGTAGTCCATGGTGAGTCTGATGGTGGGATGGAACTTGTTGATGTCATCATATAGTTGTTTCAGTGATTGCTCACCATGAGTCCAAAGGAAGAAAATGTCATCGATGTATCTAGTGTACAGCATCGGTTAAAGGTCCTGTGCGGTGAAGAAGTCTTGTTCGAACCTGTGCATGAAGATGTTGGCATATTGAGGTGCAAGTTTGGTCCCCATGGCTGTTCCATGTGTCTGGATGAAGAACTGGTTGTTGAAGGCTGTTTGAGGGTAAATCCACATCTGGCATGTGGGAGTCTTTTAAGGAACAGTTGTTAGGGCTGCAGGATAGGCATGTGCCTGTAAAAAAGAAGGATAGGAAGGGTAGGATTCGAGAACCGTGGATAACCAGGGAAATTGAGCGATTGGTCACAAAGAAAAGAGTGACGTACGTTAGGTCCAGGCAGCTAAAAATGGAGGGAGCTCTGGAGGAATACAAAGAAAGTAGGAAAGAACTCAAACGAGGAATTAGAAGGGCAAAAAGGGGTCACGAAATGTCCTTGGCAGACAGGATTAAGGAGAATCCCAAGGTATTTTATTCATACGTTAGGAGCAAAAGGGTTGTCAGGGAAAAAATCGGACCTCTCAGGGACAAAAGTGGGGAATTATGCTTAGAGCCCAAAGAAGTAGGGGAGATCCTAAATGAATACTTTGCGTCTGTATTCACAAAGGAGAGGGATGTGTTGACTGGGAGTGTCTCGGAGGGGAGTGTTGACCCGTTAGAGAAAATCTTCATTACAAGGGAGGAAGTGTTAGGTTTGTTAGAGAATATAAAGACTGACAAATCCCCAGGGCCTGATGGAATCTATCCCAGGCTGCTCAGGGAGACGAGAGATGAAATCGCTGGGCCTCTGACGCAAATCTTTGTCTCGTCACTGGACACAGGTGAGGTCCCAGAGGATTGGAGGATAGATAATGTGGTCCCGTTATTTAAGAAGGGTAGGAAGGATAACCCGGGAAATTATAGGTTGGTGAGCTTGACGTCCGTGGTGGGGAAGTTGTTGGAGAAGATTCTTAGAGATAGGATGTATGCGCATTTAGAAAGGAATAAACTCATTAACGATAGTCAGCATGGTTTTGTGAGAGGGAGGTCATGCCTCACTAACCTGGTGGAGTTTTTTGAAGAAGTGACTAGAATGGTTGACGAGGGAAGGGTCGTGGATGTTGTCTATATGGACTTCAGTAAGGCGTTTGACAAAGTCCCTCATGGTAAGTTGGTGCAAAAGGTTGGATCTCATGGGATAAAGGGGGAGGTGGCTAGATGGGTGGAGAACTGGCTTGGTCACAGAAGACAGAGGGTGGTAATGGAAGGGTCTTTTTCCGGCTGGATGCCTGTGACTAGTGGTGTTCCGCAGGACTCTGTATTGGGACCTCTGCTGTTTGTGATTTATATAAATGATCTGGAAGAAGGTGTAACTGGGGTGATCAGTAAGTTTTTGCAGAAGACACAGAAATGGCTGGACTTGCAGATAGTGAGGAACATTGTCAGAGGCTACAGAAGGATATAGATCGGCTGGAAATTTGGGCAAAGAAATGGCAGATGGAGTTCAATCCAGATAAATGCGAAGTGATGCATTTTGGTAGAACTAACGTAGGGGGGAGCTATACGATAAATGGCAGAACCATAAAGGGTGTAGATACGCAGAGGGACCTGGGTGTGCAAGTCTATAGATCCTTGAAGGTGACGTCACAGGTGGAGAAGGTAGTGAAGAAGGCATATGGCATGCTTGCCTTGATAGGACGGGGCATAGAGTATAAAAGTTGGGGTCTGATGTTGTGGTTGTAGAGAGCGTTAGTTCGGCCGCATTTCGAATACTGCGCTCAGTTCTGGTCGCCACACTACCAGAAGGACGTGGAGGCTTTAGAGAGAGTGCAGAGGAGGTTTACCAGAATGCTGCCTGGTATGGAGGGGCTTAGTTATGAGGAGAGATTGGGCAAACTGGGGTTGTTCTCACTGGAAAGATGGGGGATGAGGGGTGACCTAATAGAGGTGTATAAAATCATGAAAGGCATAGATAGGGTGAACGGTGGGAAGCTTTTTCCCAGGTCGGTGGTGACGTTCACGAGGGGTCATAGGTTCAAGGTGAGGGGGGGGAGGTTTAACACGGATATCAGAAGGACGTATTATACACAGAGGGTGGTGGGGGCCTGGAATGCGCTGCCAGGCAAGGTGGTGGAGGCGGACACACTGGGAACGTTTAAGACTTATCTAGATAGCCACATGAACGGAGTGGGAATGGAGGGATACAAAAGAATGGTCTAGTTTGGACCAGGGAGCGGCGCGGGCTTGGAGGGCCGAAGGGCCTGTTCCTGTGCTGTATTGATCCTTGTCTTCCCCTTCAAAGAACATTGTGGTCCAGGATGAAGCGGATGAGATGTAAAATTGCATCTGGAGAGTGGCAGCTGTCGGCGTTGAGCACTGAGGCCGTTGCAGCAATGCCATCGTCATGGGGGATGCTGGTGTAGAGTGCTGAGACATCCATTGTGACGAGGAGTGCTCCTGGTTCAACTGCTCCATTTGTACTGAGTTTCTGTAGGAAGTCCGTAGTGTCACGACAAAAGCTGGGGGTTCTTTGTACAATAGGTTTCAGGATGCCCTCGACATAGCCGGAGAGGTTCTCGCACAGGGTCCCATTGCCCGATACGATGGGACGGCCGGGTGTGTTTGCCTTGTGTATCTTTGGGAGGCAGTAGAGTTCTCCAACGCAGGGAGTACGTGGGATGAGAGCACGGAGGGTGCTCTGAAGGTCCGGATCAAAGGTCTTGATCAGTCTGTTGAGTTGACGGATGTGTTCTTTGGTCGGATCTGTGGGTAACTGTCTGTAGTATTCCCCGTTGTTCAGTTGTCGGTACACTTCTTTGCAGTAATCCGTTCTGTTCAGTATGACGATGGCCCCTCCTTTGTCTGCTGGTTTGATGACAATGTTGCGGTTGGTCTTGAGAGCGCGGATTGTGTTGCGTTGTGCTTGGGTGATGTTCGGGGCTATCTTGTGAGTGCGGCTGATGAATCTGGCATTGACGCACCTCCTGTCGGCTTGGGAATACATGTCAAGTCGAGGGCAGTGGCCATCCGGAGGAGTCCAATTCGACTCTTTCCTCTGATCTTCGGGTAAGCATTCTCCAAGGCGGCCTTCACGACACACGACAACGCAGAGTCGCTGAGCAGAAACTGATAGCCAAGTTCCGCACACATGAGGACGGCCTCAACTGGGTTCTTGGATTCATGTCACATTATCTGTAACCCCCACGACTTGCCTGAGCTTGCAAAATCTCACTAACTGTCCTGGCTGGAGACAATACACATCTCTTTAACCTGTGCTTAACCCTCTCTCCACTCACATTGTCTGTACCTTTAAGACTTGATTAGCTGTAAAGACTCACATTCCAACCAGTTGTCGGTACACTTCTTTGCAGTAATTTTGTAAATTGAGTTTGTGTCTTTATATGCCCTGTTTGTGAACAGAACTCCCACTCACCTGATGAAGGGGCAGCGTTCCAAAAGCTAGTGGCTTGTGCTACCAAATAAACCTGTTGGACTTTAACCTGGTGTTGTGAGACTTCTTACTGTGTTTACCCCAGTCCAACGCTGGCATCTCCACATCATGGCTCCTACGCCCAAGCCAGTTTTGTATCCATCTTGCCAGCTCACCTCAGATCCCATATGACTTCACTTTCTGTATCAGCCTGCCATGAGGAACCTTATTGAAGGCTTTACTAAAGTCCATTTATACAACATCCACTGCCCTGCCCTGGTCACTTCCTCAAAGAACTCAATCAAGTTTGTGAGACACGACCTCCCCTTCACAAAACCATGCTGCCTATCGCTAATAAGCCTATTCTCTTCCAGATGTGAGTGCATCCTGTCCCTAAGAATCTTTTCCAATAATTTCCCCACCACTGATGTAAGGCTCACAGGCCTGTAATTTCCCGGATTGTCTCTTCTGCCCTTCTTAAATAGAGGAACAATGTTAGTTATTCTCCAATCCTCTGGTAACTCACCCGTGGCTAAAGAGGATACAGAAATTATGGCCAAGTATCAGCAATTTCTTCCCTCGCCTCTCTCAGTATTCTGGGATAGACCCTATGTGGCCCTGGGGGCTTGTACATCTTAATGTTTTTCTAAACCTCCAATGCCTCCTCCATTTTTATCTCAACATGTCCTAGAATGTACACTCACCATCCACCTTTGTGAATACTGATGCAAAGTATTCATTAAAGACCTCATCTACTTCATCTGGCTCCATACACAAATTCCCTCCACTGTCCTTGAGTGGACCTACCCTTTCCTTAGCTACCCTCTTCCTCCTTATATATGCATAAAAAATATAGTATTACAGACACAGAGTGACAATCTTGACAGGGTTACAGTGTAGAAAGTTACAGTATGACAGACACAATGTGACAGTCTTATCAGGGTTACAGCATGGCAAAGACACAGTGTGACAACCTTGACAGAGACCTAGCATGACAATCCTGACAGGATAACAGCATGACAGTTTTGACAGAGATACAGCGTGACAGTTTTGACAGGGATACAGTGTGGCAAAGTGACTGTATGACAGAGACGCAGCATGGCAGTCTTGACAGGGTTACAGAGTGGTTGAAACAAAATAAGGCTGAAGCATTCGCAGCAATCTTCAGCCAGAAGTGCTGAGTGGATGATCCATCTAGGCTTCCTCCAGTGTTCCCAGCATCTCAGATGCAGTCTCCATCCAATTTGATTCACTCCACATGATATCAAGAGGTGGTTGGAGGCACTGGATACTGCAAAGGCAATGAGCCCTGATAACATCCCGGCAAAAGTACTGAAGACTTGTGCTCCAGAACTTGCCACTCCCCCAGCCAAGCTCTTCCAGTACAGTTGCAACATTGGCATCTACCCGACAATGAGGAAAATTGCCAGGCACACCCTGTACATAAAGAGCAGGACAAATCCAACCCAGCCAATTACCGCCCAATCAGTCTACTCTTGATCATCAGTAAAGTGATGGAAGGGGTCATAAACAAGCATCACCCGCTCAGCAGTAACCTGTTCAGTGACGCCCAGTTTGGGTTTCACCAGGGTCACTCAGCTCCTGCCCTTGGTTCAAACATGGGCAAAAGAGCTGAATTCCAGAGGTGAGATGAGAGTGACAGCCATAGAACCATAGAACTATACAGTTAAAGCAGTCGCTCCTGTGGAGAGTTCCTCATGGTAGAAGTGATTGACATTTTTTATAGTCTTCTTCCCAGTTTTAATCATTATAGTAAGTCCTCGGAGGCAGAAGTCCCTTCACCAAAATCCCTTTATTTACAAGTCTGACAACAACTTTCAGAGTGCTTTCAGTGAGCAGTCTACACTAGGAGTGCCAGAGGAACTGACACTCCTGCTTAAGAACAGAGCAAGAGGCTCCCTGTTTGGCCCATCAATTTGGCCCTTAACCAGGGAGTTCATATTCTAACAGGCCCACCTCAATTGCTTGATTAAAGTCATTACAACCATGTATGACACCAGCCTTGTTTTTGAAAGGACAACTCCTGGGATCCATGGGGCGCCGTCTCTGAAGTTCCGTGCGTGGACGGTGTCTCCTGGTTTGAAGGTCTTGTCAGGCTGATGTCCATTGTGGACCCTTTGCTGGGCTTCTTGTTTTTCTTTGATTTTGCCACCCAGATTTCAAAAGTCAGGCTAAACCTAGTCTGAAAGTGTCGGCCCATCAGTAACTCCCTCTCATGTGTGGTTTTGTCCATTGGCACCTTATACACTGGCCTGCAAAAGGGAAACTCCACCCACAGAAATCCCAAGACAGGGACATGAGACTCAGCCTCAGAAATGGAGACAGAGGTGGTGGAATTGCAGTCAGAGATCGCTAGAGAAGGCTTTCTTCTGGAGCGGGGGTGGAGTGTATCATAGAACATAGAAAAAATACAGCACAAACAGGCCCTTCGGCCCACAAGTTGCGCCGGTCATGTCCCTACCTACCTAGGCTTATATATAGGCTTATCTATAACCCTCAATCCTATTAAGTCCCATGTACTCATCCAGAAGTCTCTTAAAAGACCCTATCGAGTTTGCCTCCACCACCACTGACGGCAGCCGATTCCACCCACCCACCACCCTCTGAGTGAAAAACGTACCCCTGACATCTCCTCTGTACCTACTCCCCAGCACCTTAAACCTGTGTCCTCTCGTAGCAGCCATTTCAGCCCTGGAAAAAAGCCTCCGAGAATCCACCCAATCTATACCTCTCAACAGCTTGTACACCTCTATCAGGTCACTTTTCATCCTTCGTCTCTCCAAGGAGAAAAGACCGAGCTCCCTCAGCCTATCCCCATAAGGCATGCCAACCAATCCAGGCAACATCCTTGTAAATCTTCTCTGCACCCTTTCAATCATTTCCACATCCCTCCTGTAATGAGGCGACCAGAACTGAGCACAGTACTCCAAGTGGGGTCTGACGAGGGTCTTATAAAGCTGCATCATTATCTCCCGACTCCTCAACTCAATCCCTCGATTGATGAAGGCCAACACACCATACGCCTTCTTAACCACCTCCTCTACCTGCGAGGCCAATTTAAGAGTCCTATGGACCCGGACCCCAAGGTCCTTCTGATCCTCTACACTTCTAAGAGTCTTACCCTTGATATTATACTCCTTCATCCCATTTGACCTACCAAAATGGACCACTACACATTTATCCGGGTTGAAGTCCATCTGCCACTTCTCCGCCCAGTCTTGCATCCTATCTATGTCACGCTGCAGCTTCTGACATCCCTCCAACCTATCCACAACACCACCAACCTTTGTGTCGTCGGCAAACTTACCAACCCATCCCTCCACTTCCTCATCCAGGTCATTTATGAAAATGACAAACAGCATGGGTCCCAGAACAGATACCTGGGGCACTCCACTGGTGACCGACCTCCATTTAGAAAAAGACCCATCTACAACCACTCTCTGCCTTCTGCAGGCAAGCTTCCTGCTTCCACTCCACTCCATCCCGCAGTCTGGTCAGGGCTTCCTCTGAGAAACGAGGTGTGGGCTTCCTGGCTGCCATCCCCTGCAATAGATGTGGAACAAGTGCTGGGGAGCCATTTATATGGAAGTCCCCAGTGATTACAGCGATTAAGCTGTGGTGAGGTGGGTGAATCAGAGGGAACACACTGCGAGCACGGCGTGATTCTCGTATGCACAAAAATTTTCATAATGAGGCATAAGATTTGGTCAGAAATCCCACCAGCGGTGTCGGCGAGAATCCCTCCCTCTTTTGCGTCCAAACTGACACTCTGCCAAATTCTTGTAGGATTCTGCCCAGTTTGCCAGTTGCGAAGCAGCAGAGTTACGGTGCGACAGAGTTGCAACCTAATGGAGGTACAGCATGGTCGAGTTACAGTATGGCTCTATGATAGATTTACAAAGTTACAGCATGTCAGATTCTCATAAGTCATTACAAGCTGACAGTGTAACATTGTCAAAGGCATGACCAATTAGAGTAGAGTAGAAGCTACAAGTGTAACAGTTGAATAGTGCCACAAGCGTGAGGGAGTGGCCAGTACTGCAGACTGAGCTACACTATAGAGTGACAGTGTGATATTGTGACATACATTTAGGCTCAAAAAAAAAGGTCGTGGTTACAAATGTGAGTGAGTGACAGTGTGATAATGTTACAGTTGCAGTCTGACCAAGTGATATGCTTGACAGACTGGCAAGTGTGGACAGGGTGACAAGATACTGCCCTTGTAACCATCCTAGTCAATTTGAAATTCACCATAGTAACTTGCATTTATGATCATAGGGTGGTTCTGGAGAAATGATGGACTAGAAGCTGTGTCACTGTGAAAAGGGTAGGAGTGGTGGCAAAATCATTGAACAAATGGGTTTAAGAACATTGTATTGGTGAAGAGTGTTACAGTCCTGATAGCCAGTTGGTAAATTTAGAAACCATAGCCAGTCTTGGAATCGCTTTATTCACAGAGGGAACATCACAGGTGAATATCTCGTGAATCCACATGTGAACACAGACTCACTGCAGATAGCATAGGAAATGTTAACTAACCATTAATTGCATAGAAATTTCTAGTTTCCACTATCTTGCATTCTTAAGGAATTGATATTCCCTTTCGCCAGTATTGGCTTTATCTTTCCTGCTCGGACCGGTGTCAAAATGACTTCTTTATATTGCTCAGGTAACCATCCAATCAATGCCCTCCAGCTGTATGTAGCAAACCACAAATGATTCAATTAACAGAGGGAGACAAGGAGAGGTGGAGGTGTTTCAGGAGGGAATCCTCGGGATGAGAAATGAGGCAGCTGCTGGCAAGATAGAGAGAGAGAGAAAGCTTGCCCATGGCATCAGTGTTGGAGGAGCAGAAGGCAGACAATAAGCTGGAGGAGGCTGGAGTAAGACTTGAGGAGATGGATGAGGATTTTTAATTCAACGTGTTGGATCACGATGCACTAGCGAAGGCAATGATGATGTGGGATGCAAAATTTGGTATTGGGCGAGTGGAACTTAGTGTGGGACAGGATAGGAGCTATTTGAACAAGTGTTGAACCATGAAGAATCAATCCAGCAATTATTGCCATGTAATATGGTGCCTTTGCTGTTAGTAGCCAAAGCCCTGCCTGCACCAATGCAATGTAACTGTAAGTGGTAATTATATTAAACCAGATCATGGATTCAAAATATTTTAAATTATTCTTTTGTCATGCATTTCCGTGGCAGTGTGTATGTCAAAGCTTTTTGTCATCCAAAAAATTCTCCTGTTTAAATGGCTTTGCTACTGAAAGAAGAACTGAGATCACAGTTTAAATGGATTTGTGTGTTTATAGGACTTCTTCTCAACCTCAGTGCACACCAGTCAATGATGCACTTTTGAGACGTAGTCACTGTTGCAGAATAGAGAAATGTAGCAGCCAAACGCACAGCAGAAGCCCACAAACAGCAAAGAGATATGGACCCACAAACAGGATAGATATGGAATCGATCGCTATTAAGATATTACAGAGAGAATCATGCAAATTAGTGACTCAGCAATAGTACAGCAGTCTCATAGAAATCATTTTTTCAATATGAGTGCGGCCAGAAATACTTCAGTCCCACAACAATCAGGACAGGAGCAATCACATCCCATCACAGTTAGAGACATGACCTGATCTTGTGAGTAGGCATGTTCATTCTGTAGGTTGATCCAACACAACTCTAGCTTGTGTCCCTTCACAAGCCATCCTGGCTATAGTCTTAATGGGGACGAGGTGTTCCTGGCAGCAGTACAACAGATTGCCATCTAGTGTTGACGGTTAGTTTGTAACTGGATCAGTCAAGAGGTACAGCAACAATACTGTTTACCCATTGCCCTATTATCTACATGTATACTCACCTCTCTCAGCATAAAGCTGTTACTGGCAAAAATAAATGTAAGCCCCTTAAGAATGCAAGATAGTGGAAACAAGAAATTGCTATGCAGTTTCTTATGCTAGCGGCAGTGAATCTGTGTCCACATGTGGATGAGCCGTGTTCACACAGAGTGAATCTGTGGCCAGGATATTTTGCTCCCGTTTGCACCGGGCAGGTTCAATGATGGGAGCAGAAAATATTGTGAAAGGACCAAAGTTGCTTTTCACATCGACATGAAAGCAGGAAGCGATCGTCTCCCACCACCCCGCCCCATTAGTGCTGTGCACCATCAGTAAACTCATTATAATAAATGAACACCTCATTATTGGACCCATACGCTGAAATCATCTCCCACTTAAGTAATGTACCCACGGCGGCGTAATGTCAGAATGGTGTGAAGCACAAACTAGTCTCAGAAGGCATGTAACTGGCAAGCAGTATTCCCAGGAAGCTCAGAGATAAACACACCGCAAAGCACAGAGAGAGTCATGCCAGGGTAACGCCATCTTGATACCGGGGTGAATGCCAGGGGTGCACATGGATGAAGTTTGTTTCCTGGTTTGCTCGCTGTGTGCTATGTCGTCCTTTAAAAATGATGCCCAGATCATGGATTCGCTGAGTTGATGGCGGGGCAGGCAAATCAGAGACCACCTGCAGGCGCTACAGCATGGAACCGCTGCCTACCTTCTTCTCAAAGACCTGCACTCTACGGCGGAATCATCCATCACTGCAGCTGGTGGCCTAAATGCCGTTTTCCCTGCCCGATATTGGACTTTTGCTGATATTGGAGAATAACCTGGTCAATGTTCATGTAGGTGAGTGTGCTCAGATGTGGGAAAGTATGTTCACATGTCTGGGTGTGTTCATATGCAGGTGAATGTGTTCACATGTAGGTGTGTTCAGATGCAAGTGTGTTCACATGCGAGTGAGTGTGTTTATATGTGAGTGTGTTCACATGAATGTGTGGATTAGTGTGCTCATGTGGGTGAGTGTGTTCAAATGTGGGTAAATGTGTTCACATGTGGGTGAATATGTAGGTGTGGGTTGACATGGTTGTTTGTGCACAGGTGTATTGTGTATTCACATGCGGATGAGTGTTCTCCTGTTGGTGAGAATGTTCACGTGGGTAAGTTTGTTCATACGAGTGTGTTCACATGGGTGAATATGTTCATATGTTGGTGTGATCACGTGCAAATGTATTCACATGTGGATGGGTGTGTTCAATTGTGGGTGAGTGTGTTCACAGGTATGTGTGTTCACATGTGATTGTTTTGTTCACAGGTGGATGAGTGAATTCCCATGTGGGTGAATGTATTCACATGTGGGTAAGTATATATGCAGGTGGATATGTTCACACATGGGGGAGTATATTAACGTGGGTGAGTGCGCTCACATGTGGGTGAGTGTGTTCACATGTGGATATGTTTGCACATGGTGAGTATGTTGATATGTGGGTAAGTGTGTTCACACATGGGTGATTGTGTCCAAGTGTTGGTCAAAGTGTTTACATGTGAGTGAATGTTTACACATGTGGGTGAGTGTGTTCACATGTGAGTATTATCACAAGTGGGTGAATGTGTTCACATGGGTGAGTGTGTTCATGTGTGAGTGTTCATATGCAGATGAGTATGTTCACATGTAGGTGTGTTCAGATGAGAGTGTGCTCACCTGTGGGTAAGTATATTCAATGTGGGTTAGTGTGCTTACTTGCCTGTGTCTGTTCAAATGTGGGTGAGTGTACTCATGTGTGTGTTAGTGAATCGAAATATGGGGAAATGTGTTCACATGTGGGTGAATATGTTCACATGTTTGTAAGTGTTTTCACATGTGAATTTGAGCACAGGTGGGAGATTGTATTCACATGTATATGTGGTCACACGTGGGTGAGTGTATTCAAATGTGGGTGCATTTGTTCACATGTGGGTGACTGTGTTCACCTCTGCGTGAGTGTATTCACATGTGAGTGAGTGTGTTCGCTTATTAACGTGTTTATTCATTTATGGATTGCAATGTTCATATGTGCTTGAATGTGTTCACGTGTGAGTGAATGTATTCACAGGTGGTTGGGTGTATTGACATGTGGGTGTGTTTGTTCACATGTAGGAGAATGTGTTCACATTTAGGGAAGTGTGTTCACATGGGTGAGAATGTTGACATGATTGTGTTCACATGTGGGTGAGTTTATGAAGTTTATTTATTAGTCACAAGTAAGGCCTACATTAACACTGCAATGAACATAGAACATAGAACATAGAACAGTACAGCACAGAACAGGCCCTTCGGCCCACGATGTTGTGCCGAGCTTTATCTGAAACCAAGATCAAGCTATCCCACTCCCTATCATCCTGGTGTGCTCCATGCGCCTATCCAATAACCGCTTAAATGTTCCTAAAGTGTCTGACTCCACTATCACTGCAGGCAGTCCATTCCACACCCCAACCACTCTCTGCGTAAAGAACCTACCTCTGATATCCTTCCTGTATCTCCCACCACGAACCCTATAGTTATGCCCCCTTGTAATAGCTCCATCCACCCGAGGAAATAGTCTTTGAAAGTTATGTGAAGTTACTGTGAAATTCCTCTAGTCGCTACACTAGGGCGCCTGTTTGGGTCAATGCATCTAACCCGCATGTCTTTCAGACTGTGCGAGGAAACCGGAGCGCCCGGAGGAAACCCATGCAGACATGGGGAGAACATGCAAACTCCACACAGACAGTGACCCAAGCCGGGAATCGAACCCGGGTCCCTGGTGCTGTGAGGCAGCAATGCTAACCACAGTGCCACTGTGCCCCACCACCCCCCCACCCTCCGAGTGTGTTCATATGTGAGTCTGTATTCATATGTGAGTCAATATGTTCTCATGTGGGCAAATGTGTGTATTCACATATCGGTGAGCGTGTTCATGTGTAGCTGTGTTCATCTGCACATGTGCTCATGTGGTTGTATTCATATGGGAGGGTGTTCATATGGATGTGTGTTCACCTCTGAGTCAGTGTGTTCTGATGTGGATCAGTGTGTTCACATGTGGGTCAGTGTGTTCATGTGTGTTTATGTTCACATATGGGTGAATGTATTCACATGTGGGTAAGTTCACATGTGGATTAGTGTGTTCATGTGGGTGGGAGTGTTCACATGTGCATTTGAACACAGATGTGTTGCGCATATGTTCACATGGGGGTGGGTGTATTTGTTCACATATGGGTGAGTGTGTCCACATGTTGTTTATGCTGTCTGTTCACATGTCAGTGAGTATGTTCATGTGTGGGTGTGTTAACATGTGGATATGCTTTTTCACATGATGGTGGCAGTGTTTCTTCACACATAGGTGAGTGTGTTCACATGCGGCTGGGAATGTTCACGTGAGGGAGTGCGCTCATGTGGATGAGTGTGTTCATATGTGGGTGAGTGTGTTCATGTGTGGGGACTGTTTTCACATGCATATGGGTAAATGCTCACATGTGGGTGAGTGTGGGAATGTTCACATGTGGGTGTGTGTGTTCACATGTGGTGAATGTGCCCACATTTGGGTGAGTGTGTTTAAGAAGAAGAACAAAGAAGAAGAACAAAGAACAATACAGCACAGGAACAGGCCCTTCGGCCCTCCAAGCCTGCGCCGCTCATGTGCCCAACTAGACCATTCGTTTGTATCCCTCTATTCCCAGTCTGTTCATGTGGTTATCTAGATAAGTCTTAAATGATCCTAGCGTGTCCGTCTCAATCACCTTGCTTGGCAGTGCATTCCAGGCCCCCACCACCCTCTGTGTAAAATACGTCCCCTTGACATCTGTGTTGAACCTTGCCCCCCCTCACCTTGAACCTATGACCCCTTGTGTTCGTCACCTCCGACCTGGGAAAAAGCTTCCCACTGTTCACTCTATCTATGCCCTTCATAATTTTATACACCTTGGTTAGGTCGCCCTTCATCCTTCGTCTTTCCAGGGAGAACAACCCCAGTTTACCCAATCTCTCTTCATAGCTAAGACCCTCCATACCAGGCAACATCCTGGTAAACCTTCTCTGTGCTCTCTCCAAAGCCTCCACGTCCTTCTGGTAGTGTGGCGACCAGAACTGGACGCAGTATTCCAAATGTGGCCTAACCAGCGTTCTATACAGCTGCAACATCATATGCCAACTTTTATATCCTATGCCCCGTCCACTAAAGGCAAGCATGCCATATGCCTTCTTCCCCACCCTCTCCACCTGTGCTGCCATCTTTAAGGATCTGAGGACTTGTATACCCAGGTCCCTTTGTGTGTCTATACTCCTGATGGTTCTGCCATTTATTGCATAGCTCCCCCTTACATTAGATCTACCGAAATGCATCACTTTGCATTTATCTGGATTAAATTCCATCTGCCATTTCTCCGCCCAATGTTCCAGCCTATCTATATCCTGCTGTATTCTCTGACAATGTTCATCACTATCCGCAACTCCAGCAATCTTCGTGTCGTCCGCAAACTTACTGATCACGCTAGCTACATCTTCCTCCAAATCATTTATATATATCACAAACAGCAGAGGTCCCAGTACAGAGCCCTGCGGAACACCACTAGTCACAGACCTCCAACTGGAAAAAGACCCCATCACTGCTGCCCTCTGTCTTCTATGGCTAAGCACAGTAAGAAGTCTCACAACACCAGGTTAAAGTCCAACAGGTTTAAACCTTAAACCTGTTGGACTTTAACCTGGTGTTGTGAGACTTCTTACTGTGCTTACCCCAGTCCAACGCCGGCATCTCCACATCATGACTTCTATGGCTAAGCCAGTTCTCCACCCATCTAGCTAGCTCACCTTTTATCCCGTGGGATTTAACCTTTTGCACCAGCCTGCCATGAGGGACCTTGTCAAACGCTTTACTAAAATCCATATAGACGACATCCATGGCCCTTCCTTCGTCAATCGTTTTTGTCACCTCCTCAAAAAAGTCAACCAAATTTGTGAGGCATGACCTCCCTCGTACAAAACCATGCTGTCTATCGCTAATGAGATTATTCAGTTCTAAATGCGCATATATCCTATCTCTCAGAATCTTCACGGACGTCATGCTCACCGGCCTATAATTATCCGGGTTATCCTTGCTACCTTTCTTAAATAACGGGACCACATTTGCTATCCTCCAATCCTCTGGGACCTCACCTGTGTCCAGTGAAGAGACAAAGATTTCTGTTAGAGGCCCAGCAATTGCCTCTCTCGCCTCCCTGAGGAGTCTAGGATAGATGCCATCCGGCCCTGGGGATTTGTCTGTCTTAATGTTTCCTAAAAAACCTAACACTTCCTCCCTTGTAATTGAGATTTTTTCTAATGGGTCAACACATCTCTCTGAGAAACTCCCAGTCAACATGTCCCTCTCCTTTGTGAATACTGATGCAAAGTATTCGTTTAGGATCTCACCTACTTCCTTTGGTTCTAAGCATAATTCCCCTCCTTTGTCCCTGAGAGGTCCGATTCTTTCCCTAACAACCCTCTTGTTCCTAACGTATGTATAAAATGCCTTAGGATTCTCCTTAATCCTGTCTGCCAAGGACATTTCGTGACCCCTTTTTGCCCTTCTAAGTCCCTGTTTGAGTTCTTTTCTACTTTCTCTGTATTCCTCCAGTGCTCCATCGGTTTTTAGCTGCCTGGACCTCATGTATGCCTCTTTTTTCTTTTTGATTAGACCCACAATTTCCCTGGTTAACCACGGCTCTTGAATCCTACCTTTCCTATCCTTCCTCTTTACAGGCACATGCCTGTCCTGCAGTCCTATCAACTGCTCCTTAAAAGACTCCCACATGCCAGATGTGGATTTACCCTCGAACAGCCTCTCCCAATCAACAGCCACCAAATCCTGCCTAATCCGGCTGTAGTTAGCCTTCCCCCAATTCAGTACCTTACCCATAGGACAGCACTCATCTTTTTCCATTACTATCCTAAAGTTTACAGAATTGTGGTCACTATTTGCCACATGTTCCCCTACTGCAACTTCGATGACCTGACCGGGCTCATTCCCCAGTACTAGGTCCAGTATAGCCCCCTCTCTAGTTGGACTGTCAACATATTGTTCCAAAGAACCTTCCTGTATGCATTTTATAATTCTTCCCCATCCAGGCCCCCAGCCCTAAGCGATTTCCAGTCTATACAAGGAAAATTAAAGTCTCCCACTACAACAACCCTATTTTTTCTGCACCTGTCCAGAATCTCCTTATGGGTAACTTCACGTATGCGTGAGTGTTCACATGTGGGTGAGTGTGTTCACATGTGGGTGACTGTGATTGCATGTGGGTGAATGTGTTCGCATGTGGGTGAGTGTGTTCGCATGTGGGTGAGTGTATTGACAATTGCATGAGTGTATTCACATGTGCTTCTAGTGCGTTAACATTTGAGTGAGAATGTTTACGTGTGGGTGTGCGTGTTCACATCATAGAATCATAGAATCATAGAAACCCTACAGTGCAGAAGGAGGCCATTCGGCCCATCGAGTCTGCACCGACCACAATCCCACCCAGGCCCTACCCCCACATATTTTACCCGCTAATCCCTCTAACCTACGCATCCCAGGACTCTAAGGGGCAATTTTTAACCTGGCCAATCAACCTAACCCACACATCTTTGGACTGTGGGAGGAAACCGGAGCACCCGGAGGAAACCCACGCAGACACGAGGAGAATGTGCAAACTCCACACAGACAGTGACCCGAGCCGGGAATCGAACCCGGGACCCTGGAGCTGTGAAGCAGCAGTGCTAACCACTGTGCTCCCGTGCCACCCCACATGTGGGTTAGTATATTCAAATGTGGATTAGTGTATTCAAATGTGGATCAGTATGTTCATGTGGGTGATTGTGTTCACGTGTGATTGAATGTATTCACATGCGATGTGTGTATTCACATGTAGCTGTGTTCAGATGACAACTGGTCAACATGGCATTGCCAAACTAATTCATCTTCGGTTTGAACTGTGTAAGAAATTGGACCTGTTTTTCTGAAACTATAGCTGGTACCCATTTCTCACTCATGGCATAATTACAAGCTAACATGCGATCTCCTTGTTGGAATGAGCATTGTTTTGCCCTCACTTCTCACCTAGCAACTTGAGATTGTTGTTGATGCTCTATACTCTCTGAAGTTTCTGGAGGTAATAACAAATCAAACACAGTTCTCAACTTTCTCTTTAAGAATAGTAATGCAGGTAGAAGCATGAGTAGTGTTTCTATAAGATGCTAAGAAGCTATTCACGTGATGTGATTATGAACTTTGCTCTCATGAAGCTTTTGAATCTTTCAAAAAGTGTTTCAAGGATTGTATAAATCTTTCAGCTAGAACATAAGAACTAGGAGCAGGAGTAGGCCATTTGGCCCCTCGAGCCTGCTCAACCATTCAATAAGATCATGGCTGATCTTTTGGTGGACTCAGCTCCACTTACCAGCCCACTCACCATAACCCTTAATTCCTTTACTGTTCAAAAATCTATCTATCTTTGCCGTAAAACATTCAATGCGGTAGCTCAACTGCTTCACTGGGCAGGGAATTCTACAGATTCACAACCCTTTGTGTGAAGAAGTTCCTCCTCAACTCAATCCTAAATCTGCTCCCTCTTATTTTGAGGCCATGCCCCCTAGTTCTAGTTTCACCTGCCAGTGAAAACAACTTCCCTGCTTCTATCTTATCTGTTCCCTTCATAATCTTATATGTTTCTATAAGATCTCCCCTCATTCTTCTAAATTCCAATGAATATTGTCCCAGTCTACTCAGTCTCTCCTCATAAGCCAACACTCTCAACTCCAGAATCAACCTACTGAATCTCCTCTGCACCCCCTCCTGTGCCAGTATATCCTTTCTCAAGTAAGGAGGCCAAAACTGTACACAGTACTCCATGTGTGGCCAGACCAGCACCTTATACAGCTGCAACATAACCTCGCTGTTTTTAAACTCCATCCCTCTAGCAATGAAGGACAACATTCCATTTGACTTCTTAATTACCTGCTGCACCTGCAAACCAACTTTTTGTGATTCATGCACAAGGACACCCAGGTCCCTCTGCACAGCAGCATGCTGCAATTTTTTGCCATTGTCCATTTTGCTGTTATTCCTACCAAAATGGATGACCTCAGATTTACCAACATTGTACTCCATCTGCCAGACCCTTGCCCACTCACTTAAACTGTCTATATCCCTTTGCAGACTTTCAATGTCCTCTGCACACTTTGCTCTGCCACTCATCTTAGTGTCATCTGCAAACTTCGATACACTACACTTGGTCCCCAACTCCAAATCATCAATTAAATTGTAAACACTGCAGTTCCAACACTGATCCCTGAGACACACCACTAGTCACTGATCGTCAACCATTTATTCCCACTCTTTGTTTTCTGTTAGTTAACCGATCCTCTATCCATGCCAATACATTACCCGTAATGTCGTGCACCTTTATCTTATGCAGCAGCATTTTGTGCTACACCTTGTCGAATGCCTTCTGCAAATCCAGATACACCACATCCACCGGTTCCCCATTGTCCACTACACTCGTAATGTCCTCAAACAATTCCACTAAATTAGTTAAACATGACATGCCTTTCATGAACCCATGCTGTGTCTTCCCAATGGGACAATTTCTATCCAAATGTCTCACTATTTCTTCCTTGATGATAGATTCAAGCTGAACAAATTTACCACAGTAATTTAATATTCATAGAAAGGACCTCAATTGCGTTACATTTGTCGGATGTGGTGCTTCTAAAATAGCTTCCACATTTTTAGGCGCTCTTTATAGGCAGTAACGTGACCCAAAAACTGGACTGATGTCTTGAAAAAGTCACACTTTTATTTCTGATACACAAGCCATGTGTTTGAAGACCTTCCAGCGTTGCTTCTAACTTATTGAAGTGCTCCTGTTCACTGGACCTTACAATTAGAATAGCATCCAGGTAACACAGTACACCAGAGAGATCAATTAAAAGCTGATCCATCAATCTTTGGAATAGGGCTGCTGTGGATGTTATTCCAAAAGACAATCTTTTATAATAAAAAAAACCTTTAAGAGTAATGATCGTAAGCAATCATTGAGATTCAGTGACTACATTCATCTGTAAACATGCTTGTGAAAGATCAATCTTGCTGAATTTCTGCCCACCTGATAACCCAGGAAACAAATCTTCAATTAAAGGAAGCAGATATTGATCAGCACGCAACACTGGATTTATAGTTTTTTTTTAAATCACCACGAATACAAACTGAGCCATCTGGTTTCATGACTGGTACGACGGGGGTAATGATGATGTGGAAATGCCGGCGTTGGACTGGGGTAAACACAGTAAGGAGTCTAACAACACCAGGTTAAAGTCCAACAGGTTTGTTTGGTAGCAAACGCCACTAGCTTTCGGAGCTCTGCTCCTTCGTCAGGTGAGTGGGAGATCTGCTCATAAACAGCAAACAGGGCATCTAAAGACACAAACTCAATTTACAGAATATTGAATAATGATTGGAATGCGAGTCTTTACAGCTAATCAAGTCTTAAAGGTACAGACAATGTGAGTGGAGAGAGCATTAGCACAGGTTAAAGAGATGTGTATTGTCTCCAGATAGGACAGCCAGTGAGACTTGGCAAGTCCAGGCAAGTTGTGGGGGTTACAGATAGTGTGACATGAACCCAAGATCCCGGTTGAGGCTGTCCTCATGTGTGCGGAACCTGGCTATCAGTCTCTGCTCAGCGACTCTGCGCTGTCGTGTGTCGTGAAGGCCGCCTTGGAGAATGCTTACCCGAATATCAGAGGCTGAATGCCCGTGACCGCTGTGCTGGTATGGTTTAAGTTGTTCCGACTTATCCAGTTACCATCCTTGCATCACCATCCTCTTAACTTTTGATAACATTGGGTCCCTTTCAGTCCAAGTTTTTATATGAGTAGTTAAGACCAGCAAAGTTTCTGATCAGGCCCAGCATCAACACTACTTCTTGTGATACTGCAACAGGGGTAAGCATATTCATATTTGGAATCTGGATAAGAATGGTTCGATCAAGCAGACGCAGCATGGATTCATGAGAGGAAAGTCGTGTTTGATGAACTTACTGGATTTTTATGAAGATGTGACGAGTGCGGTTGACAGAGGGGAACCGGTGGATGTGGTGTTTTTGGATTTCCAAAAGGCATTCGATAAGGTGCCTCACAAAAGGTTGCTGCAGAAGATTGGGGCACACGGAGTTGGGGGTAGGGTGTTAGCGTGGATTGGGGATTGGCTTTTCCAACAGGAAGCAGAGAGTTGGAATAAATGGATGCTTTTCTGGTTGGCAGATGGTGACTAGTGGCGTGCCGCAGGGATCGGTACTGGGGCCTCAACTGTTTACTATTTACATAGATGATCTGGAGGAGGGGACTGAATGTAGGGTAACAAAGTTTGCTGATGACACGAAGATAAGTGGGAAAGTGAATTGCGTGGAGGAAGCAGAAGGTCTGCAGAGAGATTTGAATAGGCTGAGTGAGTGGGCGAGGATCTGGCAGATGGAATATAACGTTGGCAAATGCTAGGTTATTCACTTTGGAAGAAATAATAGCAAATTGGATTATTATTTAAATGGAAAAAAATTACAACATGCTACTGTGCAAAGGGACCTGGGGGTCCTTGTGCATGAGTCACAAAAACTCAGTCTGCAAGTACAACAGGTGATCAAGAAGGCAAATGGGATGTTGGCATTTATCGCGAGGGGGATAGAATATAAAAGCAGAGAAGTGTTGCTGCATCTGTACAAGGCATTGGTGAGGCCGCAGCTGGAATACTGTGTGCAGTTTTGGTCCCCTTACTTGTGAAAGGATATATTGGCCTTGGAAGGAGTGCAGAGAAGGTTCACCAGGTTGATACCGGAGATGAGGGGTGTTGATTATGAGGAGAGATTGAGCAGATTAGGTTTGTACTCGTTGGAGTTTAGAAGGCTGAGGGGTGATCTTATAGAGGCATATAAGATAATGAAGGGGCTGGATAGGGTAGAAGTGGAGAGATTCTTTCCACTTAGAAAGGAAACCAGAACTAGAGGGCACAGCCTCTAAATAAAGGGGGGTCAGTTTAGGACAGAGTTGAGGAGGAACTTCTTCTCTCAGAGGGTGGTGAATCTCTGGAATTCTCTGCCCACTGAAGTGGTGGAGGCCACCCCGTTGAATATGTTTAAATCACGGATAGATGGATTCCTGATCGGTAAGGGAATTAAGGATTATGGGGAGCAGGTGAGTAAGTGGAACTGATTCACTTCAGATCAGCCATGATCTTATTGAATGGTGGGGCAGGCTCGAGGGGCTAGATGGCCTACTCCTCCTCCTATTTCTTATGTTCTTATTTTCATATTTCATATTTTCATATTGGTCAATGCTGGAAAGAGTAGCTATATGCAGCTAGCAATAGGGCCCATCTCTGTACCCCCACAGAGGCAATTGGTGGCATGGGTTTATCCCCGTGGAATAAACCCAACAAAAGCTTGTGATCTGATACTATGATGAAATGTTACCATATATAGCAGTCAGAAAGCTGAATACAACAATGATTTCTGCAACAATAAGAGAAATTGTGACATTGAGAGTCAAGCATGCTGGGTTTTTTGGTCAAGTTATAATCAAAAACAGATGCAGGTCATAAAGTTGCTGCAAGTTGTGATCTGGCCTGTGGGTTGTGACCTGACACTTCCTGTGTTGACCAAATAAGGATAGTTGTTTGGACCAAACCCATATATGGGTTAAGGCTATGTGACCCACATGCCATTTGGACTAAATATTACAGTATTGTTTGTGGATAACTCCATTGGCCTGATCGAACAATGTGCTCCGTTTCTCGGTACACCTGGCTGAGTGCTAGGGAACTTTCTGGAAGATTTGGATAGTTTGAGGGTAAAGACATGTGTTTCAGCCCTTTGTCTTCAGTGAGAACTTGGAGACTAACCTATCCCCGTAATCCAATGTATTTACCTTGCTAGTCCCCCTGACACTAAGGGGCAATTGGCATGGCCAATCAACCTAACCCACACATCTTTGGAATGTGGGAGGAAACCCACACAGAGGTGAGGAGAACATGCAAATTTCACACAGACAGTGACCTGAGGCCAGAATTGAACCCGGTTATGATGAAGTGCATAAGGGCACTGGGCGGGCCTGAAACAATTTTGGCGTTGCCTTGGAATTCAAATAAATTTTGGCTTTAGACCCTTTTATTTGTCCCAGTTCCTTTTAGAAAACCTCAGTATTTGCACAGTTACTCTTGAAAACCTCGATCCTGAATATCTCCAACCAGTTTAATTTAACCTGCTTCAACCAATCCTGACCCATTAGGCAAGGTTTGTGACTCTCAATTACTAGAACAGGTAGTTGTGCTGTTTGGTTTCTGTAGGATACAGTAACTATTGCTGACCCTACTGTCTTCACTGTCTCTCTTGTATAAGTAGACAAAATGGCCCCTGGCTCACTCAATTTCAATGATTGCAGACCTTTTGAAGGCATCGGAATGCCTGCTCCCCTTTGACTGTGGCCATGGCTCCTATGTCAACTTCCATTTTAAGAGCCTTAACTATCACGGCTATTTCTATTGGAGGCATCTTATTGAGCTGGATCTGGTTTGAAGTATATGACTTGGATCACTTGTTGGGCTCCTCAACCAGTTTTTTAACATAATTAAACTAACCGTCATTTTTTTTGCATGTTCTGTCCTGATTGCTTCGTCCTGCACCATGCTTGTAAATGACCCTTTCTTTAACAACAGGAACATATTAATTTCTGCACCGGCAAGTATCTTGGGAGCATGCCTCATAATTCACTTACGCCCTACTCAGTGCATTCAGTCACCTAGGCCATCGCCACAGCTTTTTTTAAAGAGATTTTGATCTTAAGCAATAACTTGTTTTGTATTACAAGGCTGTTTATTCCACAGACCAAACGGTCTCTTCACATCTCTCCTAAAGCTGGGCCGAATTAGTGCTCTGCTAACCCTCTCAATCTGGCCATGAAACTGGAAACAGTCTTCCCTGGCTCCCAGACTGTAAATTGAAATTTATACTTCAATATGATGATTGAAGGTCAGCGGTTAAAGTGATTTTTGACCATTTTTGACTATCTAGTCAAAAGACTTGGCCCCCGTGTTTTACTGTCCCACCCGTCATGGGAATCAGAGTGGGCGAGGGGTGGAGCATGGAAAGATCTGTTGACCTCGGGCGGGATTTTACGGTTTTGGGACGAGCGAGGCAGTAAAATCCCGCCCTTTGTGTTGGAACCTCGGGCAATGTTAGATTCTTCACTGGGCTATAGGTTTGTGGGCCACAGACTGAGTACTAACACCATTCATTTTTCTTCTGCTATGATCTCATTAGCTGTAAAGAAATAATGCAACCTTTCAATATACTGCCCCAGTTTTCCACTTCTGGGTCAAGTGGCTCGATCTTTCTGATTAAAGGCATTTTTATGTGGGATATGTACCTTGCTTCTTCGGCGTCTCGACTGTGACCTCCTGACGACTAACAAAGTTTTTCCTTGTCACCACTGTAATAATTTCGAAGGTGACTCAAAATTACTTGGCTTCAAGTAATAACTGATTTGTTAACAACAATATTAATATATGGGTCGGATCTCATACAATGATGAGACGGAGTACAGGAAAGTGATAGAGAATCTGGTGAACTAGTGCGACGATAATAATCTCTCCCTCAATGTCAATAAAACGAAGGAGATAGTCACCGACCTCAGGAAGCGTAGTGGAGGACATGCCCCTGTCTACATCAATGGGGATAAAGTGGAAACAGTCGAGAGCTTCATGTTTTTAGGTGTCCAGATCACCAACAACCTGTCCTGATCCCTCCATGCCGACATTATAGTTAAGAAAGCCTAACAATGTCTCTACTTTCTCAGGAGGCTAAGGAAATTTGGCATGTCTGCTACAACTCTCACCAATGTTTACAGATGCACCATAGAAAGCATTCTTTCTGGTTGTATCAGAGCTTGGTCTGGCTCCTGCTCTGTCCAAGACTGCAAGAAACTACAAAGGGTCATGAACGAAACCCAGTCCATCTCGCAAACCAGCCTTCCATCTATTGGCTCCATCTACACTTCACACTGCCTTGGAAAAGCAGCCTGTGGCACAGTGGCACAGTGGCTAGCACTGCTGCCTCACAGCGCCAGGTCCCAGGTTCGATTCTGGCCTCGGGTCACTGTCTGTGTGAAATTTGCACATCATCCCCATGTCTGTGAGGGTTTCCTCCAGGTGCTCTGGTTTCCTCCCACAGTCCAAAGATGTGTGGGTTAAATGGATTAGCCATGCTAAATTGACCCTAGTGTCAGGGGGATTAGCAGGGTAAATGCGTGGGGTTGCGGTAAAAGGGCCTGGGTGGGATTGTGGTCGGTATAGACTTGATGCGCCAAATGGCCTTCTGTACTGTAGGGATTCTATGATATAATCAAGGACGTCAAGCACCTGAACATACTCTATTCCACCTTCTTCCATCTGGAAAAAGATACAAAAGTCTGAGGTCACGTAGCAACCAACTCAAGAACAACTGCTGCCATCAGACTTTTGAATGGACCTATCTCACATTAAGTTGATCTTTCTCTACACCCGAGCTATGACTGTAACACTACATTCTGCACTCTCTCATTTCCTTCTCTATGTAGGGTACGTTTTCTGGCTGTATAGTGTTCTATGTTCTATGTTCTATGTTTTATGATGTGGAGATGCCGGCGTTGGACTGGGGTAAACACAGTAAGAAGTTTAACAACACCAGGTTAAAGTCCAACAGGTTTATTTGGTAGCAAAAGCCACACTTGTGTGGCTTTTGCTACCAAATAAAGCTGTTGGACTTTAACCTGGTGTTGTTAAACTTCTTACTATGTTTTATGAACAGGGATATCTACTGCTTGCTGACATCCAGGTCTGAGATGTTCAAGTCAGGTGACCCTGACCTAAACAAGAAAGCCAGATATGGTATTCATTTTGTGTCTGTGTGGAGTTTGCACATTCTCCTCGTGTCTGCGTGGGTTTCCTCCGGGTGCTCCGGTTTCCTCCCACAGTCCAAAGATGTGCGGGTTAGGTTAATTGGCCATGCTAAAATTGTCCCTTAGTATCCTGAGATGTGTAGGTTAGAGGGATTAGCGGGTAAATGTATAGGGATATGGGGGTAGGGCCTGGGTGGGATTGTGGTCGGTGCAGACTTGATGGGCCGAATGGCCTCCTTCTGCACTGTAGAGTTTCTATGATTTCTACGATTTCTATGATATACGGAGATCCATCAAAGATGCCAAAAGACAGTAACGGACCAAGCTAGATTCCCAGGCTAGCCACAAGGACCCCCGCCGACTATAGCAAGGTCTGCAAGACATAACAGGCTACAAAATGAAGGCATGTAAAATCGCCGGCTCCAATGCACCCCTCCCTGATGAGCTCAATAAATTCTATGTCTGTTTTGAGCAAGAGGTCAGCGAGAGCATGCCCTCCACCCCGAGGTCACCATTGCAGACATCAGAGCAGCCTTCTCCAAGGTCAACCCACAGAAAGCGACTGGCCCGGTTGGGGTACCCGGACGTGCACTCAGATCCTGTGTGGACCAGCTGGCGGGGGTATTCACAGACATCTTCAACCTCTCTTTACAACAATCTGAGGTCCCTATCTGTTTCAAGACGACGACCATCATTCCGGTACCAAAGAAAAGCCAGGCGGTGTGCCTTAATGGCTATCGTCCAGTGGCTCTAACACCTATCATTATGAAGTGCTTCGAAAGTTTAGGCATGGCATGAATCAGTTCTGGCCTCCCAGATGCCTGGATCCATTACAGTTAGCCTACTGCTGCAACAGGTCCATAGCAGATGCCATCTCCTTGGCCCTGCACTCAGCCTCGGAACACTCAGCCTTCAACACCATTATTTCTACGAAACTCATCTCCAAACTCCGTGGCCTGGGTCTCGGCTCCTCCCTCTGTGACTGGATCTTGAACTTCCTAACCCACAGACCGCAGTCAGTAAGGATAGGCAACCACACCTCCTCCACGATCATCCTCAACACTGGTGCCCCACAAGCCCCTTACTATACTCCTTATACACCTATGACTGTGTAGCCAAAATCCCCTCCAACTCGATTTTCAAGTTTGCTGATGACACCACCGTAGTGAGTTGGATCTCAAACAGTGACGGGACGGAGTACAGGAAAGAGATGGAGAATCGGGTGAACTGATGCGATGACAATAATCTCTCCCTGAATGTCAACAAATCGAAGGAGATAGTCATTGACTTCAGGAAGCGTAGCGGAGGACATGCCCCTTTCTACATCAATGGGGACGAAGTTGAAATGGTCAAGAGAATCATAGAATCATAGAAACCCTACAGTACAGAAAGAGGCCATTCGGCCCATCGAGTCTGCACCGACCACAATCCCACCCAGGCCCTAACCCCATATCCCTACATATTTACCCACTATGCATCTCAGGACACTAAGGGCAATTTTTAGCATGGCCAATCAACCTAACCCGCACATCTTTGGACTGTGGGAGGAAACCGGAGCACCGGGAGGAAACCCACCCAGACACGAGGAGAATGTGCAAACTCCACACAGACAGTGACCCAAGCCGGGAATCGAGCCCAGGTCCCCGGAGCTGTGAAGCAGCAGTGCTAACCACTGTGCTACCATGCCACCCATGCTTCATGTTTTTAGGTGTCCAGATGTTACCTGGTCTCTTCATGCCGACACTATAGTTAAGAAAGCCCACCAATGCCTCTACTTTTGCAGAAGACTAAGGAAATTTGGCATGTCCGCTAGTACTCTCGCCAACATTTACAGATGCACCATAGAAAGCATTCTTTCTGGTTGTATCACAGCTTGGTATGGCTCCTACCCTGTCCAAGGATCGTGAACGAAGCCCAGTCCATCATTCAAACCAGCCTCCTACCCATTGACACTGTCTACACTTCCCGCTGCCTCAGAAAAGCAGCCAGCATAATCAAGGACCCCATGGACACCGGACATACTCTGTTCCACTTTCTTCCATTGGGAAAAAGATACAAAAGTCTGAGGACACGTACCAACCGACTCAAGAACAGCTTCTTCCCTGCCATCAGACTTTTGAATGGACTTACCTTGCATTAAGTTGATCTTTCTCTACACCCGAGCTATGACTGTAACACTACATTCTGCACTCTCTCCTTTCCTTCTCTATGTACTGTATGCTTTGTCTGTATAGTGCGCAAGAAACAATACATTTCGCTGCATAGTATATGTGTGACAATAATAAATCAAATCAAATCAAATCAGTCTAATTTAAGCCATGGGATTCCTCATAAGCTAATGTAGAATTTGTCACATGATTGAGGGTATTTATGTCTAACAAGAGTTTTAGTGTAAATCATAGAATCCTACAGTGCAGAAGGAGGCCAATCGGCCCATCAAGTCTGCATCGAACACAATCCCACCCAGGCCTTATCCCCATAACCCCATTTACCCTAGCTAGTCCCCTGACACTAAGGCGCAATTTAGCATGGCCAATCCACCTAACCCGCACATCTTTGGATTGAATCCGAAATGTTAGTTTATATCACCTGTATGCTATTAAAATCCAACAGTTTTGACATTAGCTGTACCATTATGTAATAAAATCCATGTCATTTGGCTGGCTGCAACCAAATGGAAAAGAGCCACACTGTGTTTTGCCTTCTCTTTACTGTCTTGGTTCTTTGAGCTATGTATTTTCCTATATCTTATCACTATCATCAACTCTGGAAATACATGGCAGTCATTTAACTTGGATGAAGAATCACACAGTTGCTCGTCATATTGTTCTCAGTGACTGACTGAATGATATCAAAAGTGCTATGGTTGAATTTGTTGATGAAGGTGCACTGTGTAGGACGATTAATTTCCCCACCATCTCATGTGGAAGGCAAGCAATGACATAAAGTCAGTGTGGACAGAATATGGAGAAAATTTGACAAATGGTAAATTATAACCAGTGCAAACAGAACTGATTCAATGATTCTATTGAGAGAGATTGACTATCATACTTGCCACCCACATGAAATGCATAGTTATCTTAATTGCTGTTTTGAATGAACTTCTTCATGTACACCTGTTAGTTACAAGTTAACAGCTGACTCTGTGAAACAATCCACACTGAATCTAAAGCCTCATTTATCCTGAGCCAATTTGTGCTCAGCATTCAACTCGACACGGAGAAACATAGTAAATGTATCATGTTTATGCACACGGCCAGCTCAAGTAAACATTCACAGCGTTTTAAATCTGTACAAGTGGCACACACATGGTAAGAGCTGAAGTGTGTGAATGCACAGTGCACGCAAGAATATTTTCCACTTCTCTCCGATTTGTTGTGATTTGGAGGGGGCAGGTGTCTGACAGAAGCAGGCTCCAAATCCACTCAAATTACTGAAATGTAAGCGGCAGTGAGGCCTGTTCCTGAGAAGTATAAAAAGCTTTGCAGCATCCGCAGTACTCTGCTGTTCGATTACAGTTCCGAAGAAAATTTGGCAGTGCTCACTGTAAACTCATAACCCAAACAAACAGGTCAAATTGCAACTCCTCTGACTATAAACTGGCTTTTCATCTCAAGGTGCAGCTGCTGCTCTTGAAGTTGGCAATTCCAAGAAACAGTAGAATGCAACAGGGAACTGAAAGTAGATTGTGTTAGGGGTACATAACCCACCTCCCGCCCCCTCTCCCCTTTTCCCTCTCTCTAGTTATCTCAAGGTTGGAGGTTGGTTAATGTTTCTAACAGGACATGCTAAAACAGGCTGCAAATAATTTGCTCATTTAACATTTTATTTCGTAATTGTGATCGTACTATTGTTTTGATGTCTGATGGGAACGCCAGTGTAACATTGGAGGATTTCATGATGGCCATGAGTGCAATTGTGACATGTTAGATCTCCCACCCAGTGTTCCCTTCACCTAAATTATTGCCTCTGAAGGTCAAGTTGATGAAATCTGAACTTTGACCCCAAACTAGCCTTTGACCTTACATCCACCCCTGTGTGGCCTACGACATATGCAGCCTCTGACTCTGGCAATCCAGTCCATGGAGCTTGGCCAACACAGTTCCATTTGCTGTTATGTTCCTTATTTGCTAACTCACCTTGTTTCAATTCTGTGGACCTATTTTTTGGATTACAGTAAGATTTATTAGCATCAAAGAGAATCATAGAGTTATATAGCAGAGAAGGATTCATTTGGTCATCCTGCCTCTGCTGGCTTTTTGAAAGAGCTATCCACAGCTCTCTCTTCACATGCAAGTAGAAACAATTTCTCCCTATCCAAACTATTGCCTCTTAAGGTCAAGTTGATGAATTCTGAACTTTGATCCCAACCCAATCCATCCTGCGATGCCCAGGACATATGCAATCCCTGGCCCCTGGCAATCCAGCCCATCGAGCTTGGGCAACACAGTTCCATTTTATGTTATGTTTCTTATTTGCTAACTTGCCTTGTTTCAATTCTGTGGACCTATGCGCTGGAAACCTCCGACCCAATCTGTGGTTGGGATTCTCCAGTCCGATTGCAGTGAATGGAGTTGGTTAGAAACATAGAAACCCTACAGTGCAGAAGGAGGCCATTCGGCCCATCGAGTCTGCACCGACCACAATCCCACCCAGGCCCTACCCCCACATATTTTTACCCGCTAATCCCTCTAACCTACGCATCCCAGGACTCTAAGGGACAATTTTTAACCTGGCCAATCAACCTAACCCGCACATCTTTGGACTGTGGGAGGAAACCGGAGCACCCGGAGGAAACCCATGCAGACACGAGGAGAATGTGCAAACTCCACACAGACAGTGACCCGAGCCGGGAATCGAACCCGGGACCCTGGAGCTGTGAAGCAGCAGTGCTAACCACTGTGCTACCGTGCCGAATTGAGCCAAATTCTCCATTCTCTTTGGCAGTAGGGCGGGTATGGATGAGATCAGAGAATCTCCTCATCATTTTTTATGTATATTGGAAGGCAATTGGCAACAGGTAGTATAAATTAAGTAGGTTTGGGAATTGAGAGACCCTGGTTTTGCACAGGAGGGCACAGGATACAGGATAGTCCAAAGATGTGCGGGTTAGGTTGATTGGCCATGTTAAAATTGCCCCTTAGTGTCCTGAGATGCGTAGGTTAGAGGGATTAGCGGGTAAATGTGTAGGGATATGGGGGTAGGACCTGGGTGGGATTGTGGTCGGTGCAGACTCGATGGGCCAGATGGCCTCTTTCTGCACTGTAGAGTTTCTATGATTCTATGATACATTAGAGTCATAGAGGTTTACAGCATGGAAACAGGCCCTTCGGCCCAACTTGTCCATGCCGCCCTTTTTTTTTTAAACCCGTAAGCTAACCCCAATTGCCCGCATTTGGCCCATATCCCACTATACCCATCGTACCCATGTAGCTATCTAAATGCTTTTTAAAAGACAAAATTGTACCCGCCTCTACTACGACCACTGGCAGCTTGTTCCAGACACTCACCACCCTTTGTGTGAAAATGTTGCCCCCCTGGACACTTTTGTATCTCTCCCCTCTCACCTTAAACCTATGCCCTCCAGTTTTAGACTCCCCTACCTTTCAGAAAAGGTATTGACTATCTAGCTGATGTATGCCCCTCATTATTTTATAGACCTCTATAAGTTCACCCCTCAGCCTCCTATGCTCCAGAGAAAAAAGTCCCAGTCTATCCAGCCTCTCCTTATAACTCAATCCATCAAGTCCCGGTAGCATCCTAGTAAATCTTTTCTGCACTCTTTTTTGTTTAATAATATCCTTTCTATAATAGGGTGACCAGAATTGCACACAGTATTCCAAGTGTGGCCTTACCAATGTCTTGTACAACTTCACCAAGACATTCCAACTCCTGTATTCAATGTTCTGACTGATGAAACCACTCTGTCCAGCTGTGACTCCACTTTCAAGGAGCTATGAACATGTACTCCTAGATCTCTTTGTTCTGTAACTCTCCCCAACGCCCTACCATTAACTGAGTAAGTCCTGCCCTGGTTCAATCTACGAAAATGCATCACCTCGCATTTGTCTAAATTAAACTCCATCTGACATTTGTCAGCCCACTGGCCCAATTGATCAAGATCCCGTTGCAATTGGAGATAACCTTCTTCACTGTCCACTATGCCACCAATCTTAGTGTCATCTGCAAACTTACTAACCATGCCTCCTATATTCTCATCCAAATCATTAATATAAATGACAAATAACAGTGGGCCCAGCACTGATCCCTGAGGCACACCGCTGGTCACAGGCCTCCAGTTTGAAAAACAACTCTCTACAACCACCCCCTGGCTTCTGTCAAGAAGCCAATTTTGTATCCAATTACATACTTCACCCTGAATCCCGTGAGATTTAACCTTATGCAACAACCTACCATGCGGTACCTTGTCAAAGGCCTTGCTAAAGTCCATGTAGACAACATCAACTGCACTGCCCTCATCTACCTTCTTGGTTACTCCTTCAAAAAACTCAATCAAATTTGTGAGACATGATTTTCCACTCGCAAAGTCATGCTGACTGTCCCTAATCAGTACTTGCATCTCTAAATGCCTGTCGATCCTGTCTCTCAAAATACCTTCCAATGATAAGACTGTTAGAAAAGCACGCATGATTCTTGATTGGAGCCCATTTCACATTATTTGAATATTGTCTAAATCCAAACAATGTTTAAATCAGCCTCAATCAATATGAAAAAAATGGAAATCTAAGGCTAGAGATAGTAAATGGACTCATGCCAACATTAAATGGTGAAAAGCCAATGCCATAGGAATACTCAAATAAAAGCAACATACTGCAGATGCTATAAATCTGAAATAAAAACAGAAAATGCTGGATAAACTCAGCCAGTCTGGCAGCAACTGTGGAGTGAAACAAAATTAATGTTTTGAGTCCAAATGACCCTTCTACAGAACACACTAAATATTCACTATGGATGTTGACAACGGCCATTTCTCGTGCTTTAAAAAATCTTAACTGGAGCAATATCTTTTGAAATAATGTTCACTAACTTCGATGCAGAGATGAAGATTTGCACAGTGTAAACGAAGGGATAATGCAACTCCAGTAACACTCAAGAAACTTGTCACTATCCAGGACAAAGCAGCATGCTTGATTGCCATCCTATCTACCACAGTGGCACCAGTGTGTACCATATGAAAGATACACTGCAGCAACTCACCAATGTTCATAGAATCCCTACAGTGCAGAAGGAGGCCATTTAGCTCATCAAGTCTGCACCGACTCTCTGATTCCCAGTCAGGCCTACGACTCTGTCCTATCCCCAAAGCCCTATGTATCCATCCTGGCTAATCCACCCAACTCACAGATCCCTGGACACTAAGGGGCAATTTAGCATGGCCAATGCACCTAACCTTCACATCTTTGGAACATGGGAGGAAACCGGAGCACCCAGAGGAAAGCTATGCAGGTAAGGGGAGAGTGTGCAAACTCCGCACAGTCACCCAAGGCCAGAGCCGAACAAGGGTCCCTGCTGCTATGAGGCAGCAGTGCCAACTGATGTGCCACCATGCCGCTCCTTTGACATCATCTTCCAAACACATGACCACCAGCCAGAAGATCAAGGACAGCATGGACACAATGGCACAGTGGTTAGCACTGCTGCCTCACAGTGCCAGGGACCTTTGTTCAATTCCAGCTTTGAGTGACTGTGTGGAGTTTATACGTTCTCCCCGTGCCTGCATGAGTTTCTTCTGGATGCTCCGGTTTCCTCCCACAGTCCAAAGATGTGCAGGTTAGGTGGATTGGCCATGCTAACTTGTCTTACTGTGTAGGTTAGGGAGAGTATTGGGGTAAATAGGTGGAGTTATCAGAATAGGACCTGGGTAAGATGCTCTTTCAGAGAATCGGAGCTGATTCTACACTGTAGGGATTCTATGAGATATATGAGAACATCACTACCTACAAGTTCCACTCCAAGTCACACACCATCCTGACTTGGAACTATATCACTGTTCCTTCACTGTTGCTGGGTCAAAAGTTCAGAACTTCCTTCCTAACAGTGAGTGTACCTACAGAATAGGGACTACAGCGGTTCAAGAAGGCAGCTCACCACCACCTTCTCAGGAGCAATAAATGCTGGCCTAGTCAGTGGCGCCCGCATCCCATGAATTAATATTTAAAAAATACAGGCTTCTTTGTTGCCTCACCTACTTTATACCCATTTCAGGCAGAAGTGAAAAATCACCCTGTTGAATCTTCTCAAAGTGGCACTCAGTATCAGATAAGCATTCAAAAGTATAAGAACATAGAACAAGTGTAACACATTGCTCTTCTCAAAATAATGCTACCATTTCACTAAGTAATGACTGATCTTTTCCTCAACTCTTTCTGCTCACTTTTCCTCTATTTCCTCTAATAGCCTTACCTCGCAAAATTTATCCTTTTCCATCTTGGAAATTTCAGTTGTTTCTGGGATGAACTGTTCTGTAGTAATTTGGCAAAATGTAACCAGATTTTATAGCAAAGGTGACAATTATTCATACCAAAACCTCAGGAACATCTGTACTACCTTCATCCTTTGAGTATTAAGATTGCAACTCAGTTCGACTAAGATCCACATTGTTTGAAGCAGAATAAATTTTGCACAAGACACTGGAGAGATTACAGTTGGAATATTGTGGGCAGTTTTGGGCAGCCAATTTTCTGTAATGTTACAGTGCCAGGAAAAAAGGACAGTGAAGAGTCACTCAAACCATACCAAGAGTGAAGCACAATAGTTACAAAGAATGATATGAAGATATATTTTCACTGGAGCTGAGAGCATTAAGAAGAATCCCGTGGAGGTTTTCAAAATTACCCAAAGTTTTGGGAGAATAGATGGTGAATGATTGCTTCCGTTGGTTAATTAATTGAAAAAAGAGACATGGATTAAAGATCATGGCTGTTCCTCCCAAAACAAAGCTAGTGCCCAACGAGTGGGAAAAGAGGAGTATTTCCCATCCATTTTTTGGGCGTACTCAGCTGAATGAATCTCCGACACTCTATGCAATGCAGAGTGCCATAGCATGATTCACTCTGAAAAGCAGGGGGTGGGGCCTATTCCCACCTGGGAGGTCAGCAGCATCACGCTGAGCGGGCCACTGCGCAAGCGCTGTTCTGTCAATGTGGAGATCCACGCATGTGCACTGGCCCCACCCCTTCGCCGGCCTTCTGATTGCTGCCCTCCGATCGCTGGCCTTCCCCGGAACCCCCTTGATAGCTCCACCTCCACAGTCCCCCCAATCGCTGGCCCACCCGGCCCACCAGGGCAGCCCTGACCTCCAACCCCCTGCCCCTGGGCCAGCCCTGACCTCCTCCCTCACTTTCTCCCGAGCCCCAATCTCTCTCGCCAACCCTGATGAGAGTACAGAGCAATGTGTTACTGAAAATTATGTTATGGTATTGCAATCAAATTATTAAAATTTAAAATTGAAAACTTAAATTTATCTCACACCTTTCACAGATTTGAGGCATCCTGAAATGCTTTACAGACAGTTGTGTACTTTTTTGACTGCTGATTAGGAAACATATCAGCCACTGTCCCACAATTAACAATTGGGTAAATATACCATTAAATAGCCCTTTTCAGTGATGCCAGTTAAAGGATAAATATTGGCCACTCTGCAAGCTTCCTGTTTTATTAGTAATGTTCTGGGACCCTTTACATCCGTCTGAGAGGACCGTCAGACCACAGTTTGAACGATCATCCAAAACGTAGCGTGCGACGTGTGAGCCTATGTCATGGACTCAAATCTTTGGAGTGGGGATGAACTGAATTAGAGATAGACAATGAATGCTGGCCTGGCTAGTGATGGTAAATAATTGCAGCATGCTGCTGTGCAGAGGGATCTGGGTGTCCTTGTATAAGAATCACAAGGAGTTGGTTTGCAAGTGCAGCAGGTAATTAAGAAGGCAAATGGAATTTTGTCCTTCATTGCTAGAGGGATGGAGTTTAAAAACAGCGAGATTATGTTGCAGCTGTAAAAGGTGCTGGTGAGAGAATTTTTTAAAAGTCCTAAATAAATGGGTCTTACAGGAGGTAATGTAATTGTTTATTCACCTATTGAAGGATGACATCCAGGTGCTCAGCTGAGCAGGGAAGTAAAAATTTAAATGGTGATAATCACGGGTTTGAATTACAAATACATTAAAAGGAATAATTGTGGGCTTTCGCTGTTGGTCACGCGCACTATAAGGAGAAACAACAGTGACTTAGCGGCCCCGACTCAAGATTGACAGTGGGGAACTGAATAGGTAATAGGTAAAAGTACAGAGTTATGTAACTTGGATCAGTTCAACAGTAACTGGTTCTACAGATATAAGAACATAAGAACCAGGAGCAGAGTAGGCCATCTGGCGCCTCGAGCCTGCTCCGCCATTCAATAAGATCATGGCTGATTTTTTTGTGGACTCAGCTCCACTTACCCGCCTGCTCACCATAACCCTTAATTCCTATACTGTTCAAAAATGTATCTATCCTTGCCTTAAAAACATTCAATGAGGTAGCCTCAACTGCTTCGCTAGGCAGGGAATTCCACAGATTCACAACACTTTGGGTGAAGAAGTTCCTCTCAACTCAGTCCTAAATCAGCTTCCCCTTATTTTGAGGCTATGCCCCCTAGTTCTAGTTTTCCCTGCCAGTGGAAACAACTTCCCTGCTTCTATCTCATCTATTCCCTTCATAATCTTATATGTTTCTATAAGATCTCCCCTCATTCTTCTGAATTCCGATGAGTATAGCCCCAGTTTACTCAGTCTCTTCTCATAAGCCAACCTTCTCAACTCCGGAATCAACCTAGTGGATCTCCTCTGCACCCCCTCCAGTGCCAGTATATCCTTTCTCAAGAAAGGAGACCAAAACTGTACACAGTACTCCAGGTGTGGCCAGACCAGCACCTTATACAGCTGCAACATAACCTCGCTGTTTTTAAACTGCATCCCTCTAGCAATGAAGGACAACATTCCATTTGCCTTCTTAATTACCTGCTGCACCTGCAAACCAACTCCTTGTGATTCTTGTACAAGGACACCCAGATCCCTCTGCACAGCAGCATGCTGCAATTTTTTACCATTTAAATAATAGTCCATTTTGCTGTTATTCCTACCAAAATGGATGACCTCACATTTACCAACATTGTACTCCATCTGCCAGATCCTCACCCACTCACTTAGATTATCTATATCCCTTTGCAGACTTTCAGCATCCTCTGCACACTTTGCTCTTCCACCCATCTTAGTGTCATCTGAGAATTGTGACACACAACATTTGGTCCCCAACTCCAAATCATCTGTGTAAATCGTTAACAATTGCAGTCCCAGCACAGATCCCTGAGGCACACCACTAGTCACTGATCGCCAACCAGAAAAACACTAATTTACCCCCACTCTTTGCTTTCTGTTAGTGTGCGTGTGGCTCATGTGATCTCCTGGACTGGTTGTGATTGCTGAGGATTTGGAGAAGGATTTTCCCATTTATTTCCCCTTGTTGGCCCCGTGAATTTTCCTTGATTGTTTGCTTCTCCAATGGGATTACACAGTTGCTGGGAGGTTTGAGGTACGAAGACGCTAATTACCAACAAATAAAATAAATCAACAGAATGGCCGTAGTGCTATCACCATCATGATGTGGAACATGCTTGATCAGCCAGCTGGCCTTTTGCTGTCCATCGTTCCAGTTCATCTGCTAGCTGTTGGGAAGTTATTTTCATATAGAGCCATTGACATCTGGACCAAGGTGTTGGCATGGTTGGTGAATGTGCTCAAAATAAGCTGGATAGCTTCATGTGTGTGGAAGGTACCTTGAACTATAGGAAAAGGGTGAGGTGTCCAATGATTAGTGGATCATTTGGTGCGGTCTCCCAGAGTTTGCTTGATTGCCTTGGGGGAGAGGGTTTTCCAGAACTTTATTGTTAAAATTAGTTTAAGCTTTACCTTTTCCTTGCCTGCTTGAGGAGGCTGTCTGGCTGGTGGTGGGGGGGGGATTAGATGGGTTGGGTTTAATATTATGAGCAGGCGACAACATGTGGAATATGATAAACCATCAGCCTATCAATCATTTTTCTGTACATTCATAGATAGGTTGTTTCTGCTTTCTGGGCCTGTGTGTTTCAGTGAAATCTCACGATTCTTGCCTGTAGATATCACAACTTTTTAAATTCAGTGTATTTCCAATAAATAACCAAGCTGGACTCAGGTAGACAGTCAATGCAAATTAGGAGTCATTGCGGGCCAAACCTAGCATTCACACCCCTGAGTCAGAAGGTTGTGGGCACAAGTACCACTACAGGTTCTTAACCCTACACCTAGGCCGATAGTCAGTGCATTACTGAGGAAGTGGTGCACTGCCTTTTGGATGCAACATTAAACTGCTCGGGTGAAAGTTTCCATGACACAATTTCAAAGAGGGAAGGGTAGTTCTCCCCAGTGTCTCAGCCTACATTTATATTTCAACCAATATCTCTAAAACAGGTTATTTGGTTATGATCCCATTGCTATTCATGCAACCTTGTTCTATGCCAGTTGGCTGCTATGTTTCATACATTCCGACAGATCAAAAGTACTTAATTGTCTGTAAAATGTTTTCGATGTCTTGATCTCGCAAGGGTGCTGGATAGTGCAAGTTCAGAGGTAAAGAAATTCAGGGCTGAGGAGTATTTCCTGAATAACCCGCTCAAATTAACTAGGATGCCTTTTCCAATTTCTCAGTAGGTTTGGAGCCCGACAGTCAGCCAGATTGGCGATCAGGTGGGTAAGACTGGATGGTGAGGTAAGTAGGGGAGTGTTGAAAGCGGATTGTACATAGTCATAGATTGCCTGAAAGGGATGGGGAATGTCAAAAATTTCATGCAGATGGTGGGGTGAATTAGAACATAGAACATAGAACATTACAGCGCAGAACAGGCCCTTCGGCCCACGATGTTGCACCGACCAGTTAAAAAAAAAACTGTGACCCTCCAACCTAAACCAATTTCTTTTCGTCCATGAACCTATCTACGGATCTCTTAAACGCCCCCAAACTAGGCGCATTTACTACTGATGCTGGCAGGGCATTCCAATCCCTCACCACCCTCTGGGTAAAGAACCTACCCCTGACATCGGTTCTATAACTACCCCCCCTCAATTTAAAGCCATGCCCCCTCGTGCTGGATTTCTCCATCAGAGGAAAAAGGCTATCACTATCCACCCTATCTAAACCTCTAATCATCTTATATGTTTCAATAAGATCCCCTCTTAGCCGCCGCCTTTCCAGCGAAAACAATCCCAAATCCCTCAGCCTCTCCTCATAGGATCTCCCCTCCATACCAGGCAACATCCTGGTAAACCTCCTCTGCACCCTCTCCAAAGCCTCCACATCCTTCCTGTAATGTGGGGACCAGAACTGCACACAGTACTCCAAGTGCGGCCGCACCAGAGTTGTGTACAGTTGCAACATAACGCTACGACTCCTAAATTCAATCCCCCTACCAATAAACGCCAAGACACCATATGCCTTCTTAACAACCTTATCTACTTGATTCCCAACTTTCAGGGATCTATGCACACATACACCTAGATCCCTCTGCTCCTCCACACTATTCAAAGTCCTCCCGTTAGCCCTATACTCAACACATCTGTTATTCCTACCAAAGTGAATTACCTCACACTTCTCCGCATTAAACTCCATCCGCCACCTCTCGGCCCAACTTTGCAACCTGTCTAAGTCTTCCTGCAAACTACGACACCCTTCCTCACTGTCTACCACACCACCGACTTTGGTGTCATCAGCAAATTTGCTAATCCACCCAACTATACCCTCATCCAGATCATTAATAAATATTACAAACAGCAGTGGCCCCAAAACAGATCCCTGAGGTACACCACTTGTAACCGCACTCCATGATGAATATTTACTATCAACCACCACCCTCTGTTTCCTATCCGCTAGCCAATTCCTGATCCAATTTCCTAGATCACCCCCAATCCCATACATCTGCATTTTCTGCAGAAGCCTACCATGGTGAACCTTATCAAACGCCTTACTAAAATCCATATATACCACGTCCACTGCCTTGCCCCCATCCACCTCCTTGGTCACTTTCTCAAAAAACTCAATAAGGTTAGTAAGGCACGACCTACCTGCCACAAAACCATGCTGACTATCACCTATCAATTCATTACTCTCCAAATAACTATAAATCCTATCCCTTATAATTTTTTCCAACATCTTGCCGACAACAGAAGTGAGACTCACCGGTCTATAATTCCCGGGGAAGTCTCTGTTCCCCTTCTTAAACAATGGGACAACATTCGCTAACCTCCAATCTTCTGGTACTATACCAGAGGCCAACGACGACCTGAAGATCAGAGCCAGAGGCTCTGCAATCACTTCTCTTGCCTCCCAGAGAATCCTTGGATAAATCCCATCCGGACCAGGGGATTTATCTATTAGACTATGCAGGGCCTGATTGCAGGGTCTATAAAGCGGGTAGCTTTCTGGGTGGCAGGGGCAAACACTTCTGCTTTACAGTGCTGTAAATGTACTTAGCTCATGGATCCAAAACTGCCTCATCTTCTTTTACCGATGGGATTTCTGAGCACTGGGAAACCCAGCTCCTGAGGGTTAAGGATAAAAATGCAGTTATAATGGAACCCACAGCCTCCTTACAAGATTTCAGTGACCAACCACATCCTGAGAGTGGATTTATTGTTTAGCCCCCTGAGCCAACTTCATTAAGTTGGGATCAGGTTTCAGAATTTTGAAATTTCCACCCCCATCTGTCCCAACTGATTTGTCCTCAGTATTTAAAACTCAGTGTTAGAATATAACCGGTGACAACTTTGTATTGTATGTAGTGTGAGCATTGGTAACAAGCTGTAAGGGTCAGCTGACCCAGTAAACCATGGACCCAATTACAGAGTGATGTAATAGTCAGCTGACCAGCTGTCTCACTATAAATAAGAACCTGTTTGGAATTGTGGGGAGCTTGGAGTGGCCCAGGGTGTGGCCCCAAGCTTGGAGTAATGATGTTTCTTTATTAAACCATTTCTTTGATTTATAAGCTGGAGTAAGTTTTGTTCTATTTTTTATTGTATGCATTTGAAGAGTTCCTTTTGAAGAAAGGTTTCCCCATGGTAAGCTTTTGCAGAAAATACGGACACATGGATTGAGGGTGATTTAGTGGTTTGGATCAGGAATTGGCTAGCTGTAAGAAAACAAAGGGTGGTGGTTGATGGGAAATATTCATCCTGGAGTTCAGTTACTAGTGGTGTACCGCAAGGATCTGTTTTGGGGCCACTGCTGTTTGTCATTTTTATTAATGACTTGGATGAGGGCGTGGAAGGATGGATTAGTAAATTTGCGGATGACACTAAAGTCGGTGGAGTTGTAGACAGTGCGGAGGGAAGTGGCAGGTTCCAGAGGGACATAGATAAGCTGCAGAGCTGGGCTGAGAGGTGGCAAATGGAGTTTAATGTGGAAAAGTGTGAGGTGATTCACTTTGGAAGGAGTAACAAGAATACAGAGTACTGGGCTAATGGTAAGATACTTGGTAGTGTGGATGAACAGAGCGATCTGGGTGTCCATGTGCATAGATCCCTGGAAGTTGGCACCCAGGTTGATAGGGTTGTTAAGAAGGCGTACGGTGTGTTAGCTTTTATTGGTAGAGGGATTGAGTTTCGGAGCCAGGAGGTCATGCTGCAACTGTACAAAACTCTGGTGCAGCCGCATTTGGAGTATTGCATACAGTTCTGGTCGCCATATTATAGGAAAGATGTGGAAGTGTTGGAAAGGGTGCAGAGGAGATTTACCAGGATGTTGCCTGGTATGGTGGGAAAATCATATGAGGAAAGGCTGAGGGGCTCGAGGTTGTTTTCGTTAGAGAGAAGAAGGTTAAGAGGTGACTTAATAGAGGCATACAAGATGATCAGAGGATTAGATAGGGTGGATAGTGAGAGCCTTTTTCCTCGGATGGTGTTGGCTAGCACGAGGGGACATCGCTTTAAATTGAGGGGCGAGAGATATAGGACAGATGTTAGAGGTAAGTTCTTCACTCAGAGAGTAGTAAGGGTGTGGAATGCCCTGCTTGCAGCAGTGGTGGACTCGTCAACGTTGAGAGCGTTCAAGTGGTTATTGGATAAACATATGGATGATATTGGAATAGTGTAGATTAGAGGGGCTTTAGATTGGTACCACTGGTCGGCGCAACATCGAGGGCCGAAGGGCCTGTACTGCGCTGTAATGTTCTATGTTCTATGTTCTAAACACTCAGCCCCTGCATATCTATTTTAAATTTTCTTTTTACATCAAAATTTGCTTGTGATACAAAAGGAGAAAGCATCATGAACTGTGAAGTGACTTCAAGAAGATATAATTCTAGGTTAATTGGTTGAGTTATGGTTAGATGATATTTATTGTTGAAAAATATGAAGTGCTGAAATTTGGGGGGTAAATTAAGGAGAGACCACATTCACTAAATAGTAACAATTTAAAGGAGTGGACGAGCAGATAGGTGTCAGGATTCAGATGCACAAATTGGAAAAATGTTGATAAAACTGTGAATAAAAAGTAAATCCTAGGTTTTACATCCAGAGAATAGAGTACAACATAGCAGAGTAACACTAAACTTGCACAAATCATTAGTTAGGTCACAGAGGGAATACCGTGTCCAATATTCTGGAACAATATGTTCTTGAACGAACAAAATGACTGACCATATTAGATTTAGTGATGAAAAATGAGTCTGAATTAGTCAGCAATTTAACAGTGAGGGAACACTTAGCTAGCCAATCTTGTGTTCTATTTTTTGATTGAATTTGATATAAGAAAACATAAGAAATAGGAGCAGGAGTAGGCCATCTAGCCCCTCGAGCCTGCCCCGCCATTCAATAAGATCATGGCTGATCTGACGTGGATCAGTACCACTTACCCGCCTGATCCCCATAACCCTTAATTCCCTTACCGCTCAGGAATCCATCCATCCGCGCTTTAAACATATTCAGCGAGGTAGCCTCCACCACCTCAGTGGGCAGAGAATTCCAGAGATTCACCACCCTCTGGGAGAAGAAGTTCCTCCTCAACTCTGTCTTAAACCGACCCCCCTTTATTTTGAGGCTGTGTCCTCTAGTTTTAACTTCCTTACTAAGTGGAAAGAATCTCTCCGCCTCCACCCTATCCAGCCCCCGCATTATCTTATAAGTCTCCATAAGATCCCCCCTCATCCTTCTAAACTCCAACGAGTACAAACCCAATCTCCTCAGCCTCTCCTCATAATCCAAACCCCTCATCTCCGGTATCAACCTGGTGAACCTTCTCTACACTCCCTCCAATTAAATCCAATTAAAATATTAAATTCAAGAGGGGAATGGTGACCCACAAGGCTTTAGGACAAATATTGGATGTGGCAGAAATTGACTACAGTAGACTGGTCAAAACTATTAATTGATAGGATGACAGATGAACACTGAGAGAAATGTTCAAAGAAGTATTTGGTACACTGCAAGACCCAGATATACACCTAAAGAGCAAGAGTTCTACTTATGTAATAAAAGAACCTTACTCAAGAAGGGCAGTGAAATATAAGATAAATCTAAAAGGTAGGGCTTATAGGACAGGAAGGAACAGAGAGATTCCATGAACTGAAAAAGGTATTAAGAGCAACAAAAAGATGCAAAGGAAGTGGTGGGAGCTACAGAGAGAGGATACCAAAAATAGATTGCAAGAGATATCAAGGACAACACAAAAGATTTTTACAAATATATTACAACAAAAAGGATGGCAAAGAGCAATGTGGGACTCTTATGATACTGTAATTGGAAGTCAGAAAATGATAGACTTAAGTAATGACTGAGGATCAGTCTTCACAATGGAGAATGAGGATAAAGCATCAGAGAGAAGGAAAAGTAAAAATAAATCAAAAGATGAAAGAGATGAACTAACTAGATTCAATATAAAGATATGGGCTGGATTTTACTGAGGTCAGGGAGAGTTGGATCAGATGAAAAGTTGGCCAGTGGCTGACACCCACCCCCCTCCCCCCGATCTGCCACCGTAACATCCACACCTTAGTGGGAGGAAGCTCCACCTTCAGGAGCTGCTGGCCAAGCTGATTGGTCAGTTGCTCTCGCAGTCCCGGCAACACCAGTGCTCAGTAGTGGGCGCTGCTGGGACTGCAAGGGGGAACAGGAAGAAGAGTGATGGCAGCTAGAGACAGGTAAGTCCTGGGCTATTATGATAGGGAGAAATCTGACAGCCCAGGGCAATCCAAGAATGGTTTCATTGCATTGGAAAATTGCCAATATTACTCCATTATTAAAGAAGTGTAGAATTAATTTTTGGAAGCCTATGGGGTAATCCTGAGCCGACGCTCATTGTCCACGGGAATGGCGGTGAGGGCTCAAGATCCAGGGAAACCCTGGAAGTCATGGATCTCGCTGGTGATCGCGACTTCTGATTTTTGCAGCCCCTCTCTGGTCACGTCATCAGGGCGTGAACCTGATTTAAATACATTTTTATGTATTTACATGTCATGAACTTCCCCCCCCACCTTCCTCTCTTGTCATATATTGACCTCCTTCCGTATATTCACACTCTGCCGACACAACGTCACGTCAGCACAGTTTACAACAGGTTCACCCAGATGTGAACCTGTCATGGGGAACCCCCCCATGGGCATAAAGGTGAGTATAGCCCTAGAGAGTAGGGACATGGCCAACCTGTGCCCTAACAATGCCCCCTGGCACTGCCCTTTGGTACAGGTTGGCACCACCAGGTTGGCAGCACCAGGTTGGCACCATGGGAGTCTCATGGGTGGGAAATTCATTATTTGTGGTTGTTGAAGGGGGGGTCAGACGTGGGAGTTGGGGATGTCCGCAATGGGGGAAGGCAGAGTGCCAGCACTGACTGCTGGGGGTGTGGGTGAGAGAAAAGTCATTTCTGATTGGGGTGGAGTGGGAGGGCGAGAAATGCTGGTTATGATCCTGGTGGGGGCAAGTGGGTGTTGCCGCTGAGACCTCCATGGTGGGCGAGCGGGGGAGGTCATTGATCGAGGTGCCCTTTAAACATGCCGCTCCAATCTCAATGCTGCCAGGCTTTGCTGGCGTGTTGAAGCCCCAACCCCTACTTGATGACGTGAAACACGGTGGTGGTATTTTTTTGTGGCAGAGTGTGGTAAGATCTGGAGAGAAGACTGGCCAGTTTCTCTGGAGAGAAACACACCATTTTCTCGCCTGCACAAACACTGCCATTCTTTGGTAAGATTTCACCCAATGAGTCTGACATCAATAGTGGAGAAGTTATTACATCTATTATTAGGGACAGAGTGACTGAGCATTTGGACAAATATCAGACAGCCAGTTAGAGAAAGCCAACATGGATTTGTAGCCACAAAATCATTTCTAACAAAGCAAGTTGAATTTTTTAAGGAGGTGATTTAATGTGATAGATAAGGGAGTGTCTATGGATGTTATTTATATAGACTTCCAAAAGCATTCAATAAAGTTCAACAAGAAAGAGGCTACTAATAAAAATAATAGCATTTGAAGGCAACTTATTGGCTTAGATAGAAAATCTGTTGGGTTTGTACTCGAATTGGCAGGACATGGCTTGTGGTGTCTCCCAGAGGTCTGTGCTAGGGCCATAGCTTTTCATTATATGACTTAGATGAAGGAATAGAGATCCCTATATCTAAATGTGCTGACTGTTATAAATTAGGTAGCACAATAAATAGTGTAGATGGGGGCAGAAAAATCAAAGGATTACTGATAGATCAGATGAGTGGACAGGTTTGGAGGAATTTTCCATTTTTTGCACAGAATGCTGGCTAAAGTGAGAAAACTGGCATGCATGCAACTAGGTGCACAGGGAGCATTGTGCTACACTCTGTGAAGAAAAATTCTGCAGACATGGCCCATGCTATCACATTGGCAAGTCAAGGCTGGAAAAAGCTGGCAACACCATTAGTCCCAGGTTCAGGATGCCCTTTTTAATCTCCGATAAGAACCACAGACCGCCCCCTCCCTTCCCTCCCCAATACGTACAAGGGAGCAGTGCCAAGGGGCAGTGCCAGCATGCCAAGAGTTGTGCCAGGAAGTTCAACATGGCAAAGTGTGAGAACATCTATAGGTGGCATAGCGGCACAATGGTCAGCATTGCTGCCTCACAATGCCAGGGACCCGAGTTCAATTCCTGGCTTGGGGCACTGTTTGCGTGGAGCCTGCACATTCTCCCTGTGTCTGCATGGGTTTCCTCCGGATGCTCCAGTTTCTTTCCACTGTCTGAAAGATGTGCGGGTTGGGTGCATTGGGCATGCTAAATTCTCCCTCAGTGTACCCGAACAGGCGCCGGAGTGTGGCGACTAGGGATTTTCACAGTAACTTCATTAGAGTGTTAATATAAACCTACTTGTGATTAATAAGATAGATCTGACTATTTTCTAAATGGTACGATGCTGGGGTGCAGGACCAAGGAAACTTTGAGGTCCAAGTACAAAAATCATCAAAAGTTAGTGGACAGACACAAAAAATACGGTGAAAGATTAATAGAATGTTAGCCTTTGTCTCAATGTAGCTGGAACTCAAGAAGTTGACATTGTCTCTACACAGCTCTTATTAAATGCCATCTGGAGTACTGTATCACTTGAAGGGTATATTAGCCTTGAAAGATGAAGTGCAGATTCACCAGAATGACAGCAGCTTAAAATGGTTAAATTGTAAGGAGAAACTGTATAGATTAGGTTGAAATTCCCTTGAATAAAGAAGATTAAAGGGTGTTCTAATTGAGCTGTTCATAGCTGGATTTGATAAAGCAGATAAAATGTTTCCTCTGTTAAGGGAATCCAGAAAAAAGAGATAGAATTTTAAAATTAGGGCTACGCTGCTCATCAGTAATGTCAGGAAGCACTTCTTTCATACAAAGGGTAGTGGAAATCTGGAACTTACAACACCTAACGGGATGGTAGCACAGTGGGGGGCGGCATGGTAGCACAGTGGTTAGCACTGCTGCTTCACAGCTCCAGGGTCCCGGGTTCGATTCCCGGCTCGGGTCACTGTCTGTGTGGAGTTTGCACATTCTCCTCGTGTCTGCGTGGGTTTCCTCCGGGTGCTCCGGTTTCCTCCCACAGTCCAAAGATGTGCGGGTTAGGTTGATTGGCCAGGTTAAAAATTGCCCCTTAGAGTCCTGAGATGCGTAGGTTAGAGGGATTTAGCGGGTAAAATATGTGGGAGTAGGGCCTGGGTGGGATTGTGGTCGGTGCAGACTCGATGGGCCGAATGGCCTCCTTCTGCACTGTAGGGATTCTATTCTATTCTATTCATGGTGGTAATGCCCTCGGCTATTAATCTGGAGGCCCAGATTAATACTCCAAAGACATATGAGTTCAAATCACACTATGGCAGCTGGGGGGATATTCAATTCAATTTATAAGTCAAGGATAAAATGCTAGTTTCATCACTAATGATTGTGAAAGTACAGGATTGTCATAAAACCCATCTGGTTCACTGATATTCTTTAGCAGAAGGAAATCTGTTGTCCTTACCCAGTCTAGTGTATACATGCTCCTGGACCACAGCAGTGTAGTTAACTCTTAACTACCCTCTGAATTGATCCACTGAGCCACTCAGTTAAATTCAACAACTACAAAATACTTAAGTAAGAATAAAATTGGACATACTATCAAGCATTGACTTAGGTTATGCCACATATCATGATGGAAATTGTCCTCAAAGTGAAGATGGTACTTTGGTTCCTGTCACTCATATCAGTGGATCCAAATGAAACTGTTGGAGGGGATTTTATGTGCATCCCCTTGGCGGTAGCAGAGGTGGCACACCATTGACTGGCTGTGGGATCTTCCGGACCCGTTATTGTAGACGGGATTTCCCGGTGGATGCACCCCCCCCACCCCCTCCGCCCCCGGCTGCTGAGGAACTCATGGTGGGGGTTCACAGTTGGCGGGACGGGAAGATCCCGCCAGTGGGAACGGCCTGAAAATTCTGACAAGTAGCATTCAACAAGCTGGACCAATTACAGGCTGCCAAACAAGAACACATAGTGAGAACATGAGGGCTTGATGCAAACACCAACTGTGCAGGTGCAGGCGAAAGCTTCTCTAGGCTAAACTGAAACATTGTTGAAGTGTAATGGGATGCCTTTTGATGTTGTAGCTGAAAGGTAATGACAGGGTGAGGTGAAGATTACAAGATGTTTTTAGAAGTCCTAATCTTCTATTTTTGAACAAAGAGTTGTATCACATTGCAAATTGATATATTCTTGCCCACACAGGAAAGGGGGAAGCCTGGTGTCTGCCTGTATGAAATCTAGTTGCCAGCAATAACTGATGAGGAAGTTGACAGTGCAAAGGGGCACTGACTTCCTTTTAAAAATGAAATTCTGAAACAATCCTTAGAGGGAATTTAGGATAAGGCCTAAAGCCAGCCCAATAAGCAAACCAAACAACTGTCACAGATTCAGCTTTGCTGACTCAGTAACAATGACAAATTGTTAAATGCTTTGAAATGAGCATGTGTAGAACATAGAACATAGAACATAGAAAGCCACAGCACAAACAGGCCCTTCGGCCCACAAGTTGCGCCGATCACATCCCCACCTCTAGGCCTATCTATAGCCCTCAATCCCATTTAAATGCGAAGGATTTAAATGCGAAGGAGAGGAGAATAAACAAAGATTCTAACCTATGGGTTAGAATGGGACTTAGGGGGCCAGTTTGTTCTTGGGTGCAGGGATTAGGGGGTCAGGCCATAGTATTATAGGTTGGGTTCTGTGACCCCGTGTTACCCTGTGAGAGCCCCGCGTCAAAACCTTGATTTCATTTCAGCAACTGATGTCCCAGAACTGAGTTATTTCTATCGGCTGAAAGCTTTCCTGAAGCATGTCATAAGACCACCTGCTGTTTCATGTTAAAGGCCACTTTCCAACTGTGCTGTTAGGCACAGATGGGGAATCTGAATCACTATCTGCTACATATGATTCTTCCAATGGGGAAGTGAGATTTGCTTGGGTAGCTAAATGCTGGGATTTCAGGAACCAAGATTTACACAAACAGGAAGAGTCAATGAAATCAGGGGTGTGTTCTCCACTTTTACCCTTTGTAACAAGCTGAGATGAATTATTCAAAGCTCTTCTGCCTTTATTTTGTGCCACATACCAATGGCCTTTTTCCTTTCGAATTCTTGCTCTGAATGTTATGAATTGGCTATCCTGGTCCTTATCTTAATGTCATTCCCCTCCCGTCACCTCACTATCGGGTGGCAGGATCTTTCAACAAACTCTTGGCCTCCCCTTTGGAACTTCCAGTCTGAACACTTCAGTTTCACTTTTTAAAACCCATTCCCTTACTTCTTCTAATATGCCTATTCCTTTTCATTTCTCCCTGTAAAGTGCCTTAGGACATTGTCTATGTGGTAAAGACGCTACATAAATGCAAGTTATTGCAAAACCTGTTGTGTAGAGTTGTGAACCAAAAGCATACAGAAGATTGTGGGATTGGACAAATGTGAGGTAATGCATTTTGGAAGGTCTAATACAGATAGGAAATATACAGTAAATGGCAGAACCCCTAGGAGTATTGATAGGCAAAGGGATCTGGGTGTACAGGTACACAGGTCACTGAAAGTGGCAATGCAGATGGAGAAGATAGTCAAGAAGGCATGCGGCATGCTTGCCTTCATCGGCCGGGGTATTGAGTTTAAAAATTGGCAAGTCATGTTGACGGTTTATAGAACCTTAGTGAGGCCGCACTTGGAATATAGTGTTGAATTCTGGTTGCCACACTACCAGAAGGATGTGGAGGCTTTGGAGAGGGTACAGAAAAGATTTACCAGGATGTTGCCTGGTATGGAGGGCATTAGCTGTGAGGAGAGGTTGGAAAAACTTGGTTTGTTCTCACTGGAGCGACGGAGGTTGAGGGGAGACTTGATAGAAGTCTATAAGATTATGAGAGGCATGGACAGAGTGGATAGTCAGAAGCTTTTTCCCAGGGTGGAAGAGTCAATTACTGGGGGCATAGGTTTAAGGTGCGAGGGGCAAGTTTTAAAAGAGATGTACGAGGCAGATTTTTTACACAGAGAGTGGTGGGTGCCTGGAACTCATTGCCGGGGGAGGTAGTGGAAGCGGATATGGTAGTGACTTTTAAGGGGCGTCTTGGCAAGTACATGAATGAGATGGGAATAGAGGGATATGGTCCCCGGAAGCGTAGGGGGTTTTAGTTAAATCAGGCAGCATGGTCGGTGCAGGCTTGGAGGGCCGAAGGGCCTGTTCCTGTGCTGTAATTTTCTTTGTTCTTTGATTGTGAGGCTTTTGTGTTGAACTCCCCCTGTTCTTTAAACAAAATGTTTGCTGTTCATTATGATAAATGAGTCTATCTTTGGCAACTGATGAGTTACTTCTGAACATGAACTAAACTTAACTGACTGAACACAACCTCAGTGTGAAGGGCTGGTTATTATGACAACCAAATATCCAGCCAAATTGCTTAGACACCAGTGACTATTTTAGAATGTGTCCTGCCAAGGAATTTTGCATGCTTATTAACAAAGTCTGATGTTGTCCATGCAGAGATGTGTCATTTGGCCAGGGATGAAAGTCTATTGACCATACCTCTCAAAGACTGGAACAACTTAGTTTCCATTTTAGACCATGCATCCAGTACCTGACACACCCACTGGCCAGCACACTTCTAGGGTATCTCAAACACAACTCTAATCTCCACTCGCACTGAGCTCATGCCGGCAGTCAAAATTCAGAAATAATTGCCCTTGATTATCATCAGATATCTTTCATTTTGGCAGGTTGTGTCCTTTATGGCTACGTCCTCTAGTCTGTCAGCAATGCATCTGATATAATGTCAGAGATGGTGTTGATGGCTGCAATACAAACCATAGAAATCATAGAAATCATAGAAACCCTACAGTGCAGAAGGAGGCCATTCGGCCCATCGAGTCTGCACTGACCACAATCCCACCCAGGCCCAACCCCCACAAACACCAATACATTATCTGGATGGCAAGGCTGCAACCGGTCATCTTACCGTTTAGGGCATTTTGTTAATCGAGTGACTATGATGGATTGGCTGTAGCAATCTAATAGCGTGATAAGGGCTCATTGAGTTGGGGGTGATATATTCACATGCTTAGAAGATTGATCATCAGGCAGTAAGCAGAGAGTAGGGATACATGGGACATTTTCAAGTTGGCAGCGGTGACTAGTAGAATTTTTCAAGCATCAGTGCTGGGTCTTTACTTATAGTTTATATTAATGACTTAAATGAACAGATAGAGAATAATGCTGATGATACAGAGATAGGTGGGAATGCAAGCTGTGAGGAGTACACAAAGAGGTTGCAAAGATTCAAGTTAAGTGGATGGGCAACAAAGTGGCAATAGAGTATCATGTGGGGAAGTGTGAGGTTGTTCACTTTGTAAGAATTGCTATGATCCTGGGCCAGACCCCCAAATTGTCGATAACGTCTGGTTAGGTACCAATAATGTTTTGTTTAAAGTAGATAAAGTTTGAGATTCAAGACACTCAGTCAATAAAGCCACAAGATTCCATGGATTTTGAACAAACAAAAATCAACCACTCTCAGAGGGGATAATTTAGTTGTAGATGAACTCAAAGCCCTGTCAGGACTCTGTCAGCCAATATCCTGAGATGGACGCACATTCAGATTATACTCACACTGCCCCTTCAGCCCCATTTCCCATTTTGACTGACTGCTCCCACCATCCTCTCCTCCAACTGCACCTAGGATGTCAGACCCTTGCAACTTCATTCTTCAATACCCCCGACCCCACTCCATACCTCCTCCTCATCAGGTAGGATGGAATTTTAAACATCTTACGCAACTGAATACTTGTGGCATGCAAATGTGTGACAAGTATGGACCCAGCATAGGTTGGTGTGAAGCGCGACATGCCACAAACACAGTCAGATGGGGAGCTTCTGGAAGCGGCCACGACTCAATGTTGGAGATGCAATTACAGTTAGTGGAACATCAGGCAGAAATTCAGTAGACTAGACTGAATGATGGAGGAGTCCCTCCATGTTCTCTCTAATGTTGTGCCTTCAACATGTAAGCGCCATCATGGAAAGGTTGGCGACCACTACGGTGACCCTGCACTTATGGCCACATAACCCCCTGGACACCATCAAGATGTAGACAACATGGTTATGAGGAATCCTGCCTCCAGGTGCACCATAACCTGCAAGAATCAGGCAGTGTCTCTCCGGCACCCACAGGATGATGAGCATCAGCCGGACATCCCGAGGATGTGCAGTTAGCTGCTCACAGTTCCCTTTACTTGTGATCCCATCCACCCCAGCTGCTCAGGCCACTCTGCCCCTCAGCAGGAGAACCTTATCAGGTCTGGGCCTTGCAGACCTAAGGCCACCAGAGGGCGTCTGCCAGGTCATCATCAGGACGTGCCAATCAGCAGGCTGCCTCCACCTCCATGTAGCAGTAGGGTTAGGAAAGTTAAACCATTTTGATGTCACTTTTGGGTTACAGGTGTGTTATCACTGTAAAGAAATTGCACTTTTGTGAATAAATTTGATGTGAATGTTTTGGTGAACTGAAGGCACGGTAAGTTTGTACATTGGGATCCCCTGTTGAGGTTTAGCCATCCTCCCACTCAGTAATACTGAACAGAATTCTCCTCTCTGGAACTAAGTCTCATGATGTGGAGATGCCGGCGTTGGACTGGGGTAAGCACAGTAAGAAGTCTCACAACACCAGGTTAAAGTCCAACAGGTTTATTTGGTAGCAAATACCATAAGCTTTCGGAGCAATGCTCCTTCGTCAGATGGAGTGGTCTCTGTTCTCAGAGACCACTCCATCTGATGAAGGAGCATTGCTCCGAAAGCTTATGGTATTTGCTACCAAATAAACCTGTTGGACTTTAACCTGGTGTTGTGAGACTTCTTACTGTACTAAGTCTCATGGCAGAGGCGGGAACTTGGAATATTTCCACTGCGGAAACCGACAGGAAACCAAGCATAACTTCCAGCTTCGACACAATTAACTATAAAACCAGGTATTTTGCACCATATTCCCTGGTGGGGCAGGCCTGATGGCACATAGTCCGCTGTCAGACACAAATGCCATAGTGAAAATGTGCCCAACATCACTGATCCACTATTGAGGCAAGAAGATGGATCTCCTGGAACACTTTGAGGCTGGAAGATGGACCTCCTCAATGACACTGAAGCTGGAAGATCCACCTCTGGCAATGTTCAGGTGCGTTCTGACATCTGCAAGTTGTTCCAGATATCTTTTGCACCGTTGTGTTTTCCCACTGGAGTTGCGGCAAATTGGGTGCGGGTGGAAGATTCCGACCATCTGCATCCCATTAGTCGGATGCAAATCAGTTTCGCATGGCCTTCGGGGATATCCCGATCCACCATGGTGGCACCAGCAGCAGATACCGCAGGAACTTAACACTGGCATGTCACTGATTTTTGCAATTTTCCCGTCAGATTCTCTCCCTTTGCTTTGAACCCAGCCTGGCGCAGCCACGGGAGAATTCTGCCCAGTGTTGATGAACATTGTGAGATTTATGCTCATGTGATGTCAACCTCAGTTGAATAGTCTCTGCACCCTTGTGTGACGTCATGCAGATCAAGGAACACCATTGCATGAGGTCATCTCATCAAAATTGATACTCTAGCGGCATTGGATCTCAGTGGCAGTGGCAGAAGACAAGATTTGCATGTGAGGAGGAGATTCTCAGCCATATCCTCATCTCAGTGGTCACAGTGTATCATTAGATGGCAACAAAGGTTTCAAGTCTTCTCTCGCATTGCTCTTGTTCCTCAGTTGGCTCTTAGTTCCCAGAGTGAGTGCATTCACAGGGCATGGCACATTGAAACAGAGGTTATGGCCTGGCTGTTAATGCAGCCAGAATGCACAAGGACTCATTCTCACTGTGAAAAGTGGAGCACTGCTTGAGTACTGCAGTGCAGTGGTATCCCTGTGGAGACTAGTGTCAGCCATGGGGAGCAGAAAGCCCCTGTATTCCCCAACCCTAGACACAGCATCAGTCAATTTCTGAAAGTGGAGGCCTGCATGAGTACCACAACACAGTGGTGTCCTTCTGGGGCAACATCTGCAAAGCACAGGAAGAGACCAACCCTGCCACCCCAACACTGCAGTGTTCATTGTAACACGACCAGCGCAGCACTATGGTGGGTAGGCTACATATGTTCACTCGCTTCGAAATCAGAAGTGAGCTGAGGTCATTCCTTTCCAAACAGGTTTGAGGTTGATGTAATTTCCCACAGGAAGGCCTGCTGAAATTCTGGAGAGCAGCTGGTTTAATGAGAATTCAGGAGATGTTAATGAATGCAAATGCCATACAGTGGCATTTAACTACTTTGCAGGCAGGAGAATTGCAAACTGGTTTTACACTGGTGGGTTTCCAACATTGTGCCTGCTGCTGGATTCTCTGCTGCTGTCCGCCTGCAACCCACAAAAACGCAGCGGGCGGGATGGGAAAATTCTTCCAAGCTGCCTGTGTGATCAGATGGGGTGATCCATAGCTCCTTGTAAGGAGTCTGTAACTGGTGAAATTCTTCCTTTAAATGCCATTTTGGAATTGGCAACTCAATTGAGACAAACTGAATCGGGTAAATTGTGGATTTGAACCCCAATCCAGGCTGATGGTCTGGTGAAGGACTGAGAGATGAGGGGGTGGAATTTGTGCCCTGTTTTCCACAGGCGTAAATAGCGATGATGTGCAAAATCTCACAAGAGGTGGAAAATGAGATTTGAGCTGGTGAGATCTCGCATTGTCCCCTGGCATTAGGGGAACAGCGGCAACTGACAATGCTGGGGACAGTGCCAGAGGCAGGGGAAAGGCAGGCTTCCTCTGGGGAGGTCCGGGGGAGGTGCACTCCCTGTGTCCATGGGGGTTGTCTCCACGCCCGTGGGGTGGGAAATCTTTGTTATAACTTGTAGTTCAGTTGGATGGAGGTGCACCTTAAAAGAGGCACTCGATCTCTGGAAGGCTGATGTTGCCAGCTGGCTGGGCGCTGCCAGCACGACAGTGTGGGACCCACCTTCAGCTTCTTTTACCCCAAGTATTTAAAAATTCAGCGGGACGGTAGCACAGTGGTTAGCACTGCTGCTTCACAGCTCCAGGGTCCCGGGTTCGATTCCCGGCTCGGGTCACTGTCTGTGTGGAGTTTGCACATTCTCCTCATGTTTGCGTGGGTTTCCTCCGGGTGCTCCGGTTTCCTCCCACAGTCCAAAGATGTGCGGGTTAGGTTGATTGGCCAGGTTAAAAATTGCCCCTTAGAGTCCTGAGATGCGTAGGTTAGAGGGATTAGCGGGTAAATATGTGGGGGTAGGACCTGGGTGGGATTGTGGTCGGTGCAGACTCGATGGGCCGAATGGCCTCCTTCTGCACTGTAGGGTTTCTATGATTTCTATGAAAGCCAGCAGCAGCTGATGGGCTATACACACTTTCCCGCCTGAGGCAACACTCTGAAAATAAGCCAGAAAATTCCGCCCATCAATATGATGTTGGAGGTGCTGGGTTTGGGTGAGACATTAAAACAAAGCTCTGCCTATCCAGTTGGTTGCAAAAGGTCCCTTGTCACCCCTGAGAAGAGCTGTCCTATATCAGCTAATACAACCAGAAACAGATTAACTATAGGATCTTGCTATGTGCAGATGTTAGCTGCAGGATTTGCCTATATAACGTGTAACACGCAGTATGATGCTTAGTGTCCCGGTTTCTATTATTAAGAGCCTAAAAGCAAAGCTTTATATCACATTTCTCCAAGTTGGTGAGGGAAAAAGAATTGAAAAGTGAGTCATCATTGATCACAATGGAGTTGAACCGGAACATAATGTGAAAATCTTATTTTCTGATGAAATAGATTATTTGTATGGCTTGTCCCTTCAAGTCCATCATGTTCCACCATCTGGATGCGTTTGGTACCATCAAGCGGCTTGCTGACAGCTGTGCTCATTCTAGACCTTAAGTTTGATTCTTGTGTTTGCAGCTGGTGTGTGTTTCCATTTCTTGCTGTCAGTTTTTTGAGATTAGAACTGAAGAGTCTGATTTTATAAAATATACTCTTTGTACTGTTGTCTGCATTAAACCTGAGCTTTCGGTACCCCTTGTGGTCTACTGTGATGTGTGACTGTGGTCTTTGTTGTGGTTTAGAGGTTGCATGTTCAGTCAGTTTAATTTCTGTGGTGGTCTGAAAGGCTCCCCCATTCACCACCCACTCTCTCATAGCATTGGAGCAGAAGACCCAAACAGCTGACCCAACTACTGCCCCCTGGTGACAATTCTCTTCACTCCGAGGAATTCTCGTCTTGTAACTCAAATCGCCTTTTCAGATGGTAAGGATCTGCAAAAGCAAAATGAAAATGAAAAAGGAGAATTTTGTTCTTCATGGCTGGGGAATGAATTACAGCTACACATTTCCTATTTCCTACCATATGTCGAACGACTTGCATTTATATAGTGCCTTCATCATGGAAAAATATCCCAATGTGATTCACAGAAGATAAAATAAAATGGGCACCAAGCCAAAGAAAGTAATATTGGGAGGGATACCAAGAATGATTTTAAAGAAGGGTGGCACAGTGGCTAGCACTGCTGCCTTTCAGCAATCAGGGTTTGATTCCGGTCTCGGGTGACTGCCTGTGTGGAGTTTGCACATTCTCCCCATGTCTGTGTGGGTTTCCTCTGGGCCCTCCACTTTCCAAAGATGTGTAAGATAGGTGGATTAGCCATGGTAAACTTCACAGAGTTACAGAAATAGGATGGAGTGGTGGTGGTGGTGGGGGGGGGGGGGGGGGGGGGGGGGGGGCGGGAGGGGGGAGGGGGGGGGTGGGGGGTGGGGGGGGGGTGGGGGGGGGCTGGGTAAGATGCTCTTTCAGAGAGTTGGTGCAGACTTGATAGGCCGAATGGCCTCCTTCTGCACTGTAGGGATTCCAAGGACAGAGAGGTCGAGAGTCTGAACAATGGAATTTCAGTGCAGGATATCCATCCAACTGATGAGAAGACCACCAATGTTGTGGTCATGGGAGGGTGGGGATACATAAGAGATTGAAGTCAGAGGTATGGAGTGTTTTGGGGGGAGGGCAGTTTTGGAGCAGGACGAGGTCTTAGAGACAGGGAGTAGTGAAGGGGGATGGGAAGCTGAACAAAAGAAGACTGGATAGTGCAGAAGTGACGAAGGCATGGATTGGGGTTTCAGCAGCAGACAGACTGAGGCAACAATAGGGACAGCTGATGTTTCTGAGGTAGAAGTAGGCAGTTTTGTAATGGTAAGGAATGAGATCGAAAGCTCAACTCAGGAATTGGGCACTGAGGTTGCGAAAAGTGTGGTTTAGCTTGAGTCAGTTCCCACAGAAGCGTGATGGCCAAAGATGATTCCTTTGGTCTGGTCAGCCTGACTGGAGGAAACTATGGCTCACCTTAGATTCTGACAACAGGAGGACAATGGAGGGGTGAAGGGAGATGGTGAAGAAGTGGAACTGGGTGTCGCCAATGTACAAATTGTCTTCAGGCAGCATATAATTGAGGAGAAGGTGAGAAGGGCAGATCCCATTCTGGAAGTAAAATGAAAGAGAAATGATTTCTACAGTTGATCCTACCATGATTAAATCAGAAAGAATTTTTTTTCAATTCATTTAAGGGACATGGGTGTCGCTGGCTGGGCCAGCATTTATTGCCCAACCCTAGTTGCCTGAGAGCAGTTGAGAGTCAACCACATTGCTGTGGCTCTGGAGTCACATGTAGGCCAGACAAGTATGGCAGATTTCCTTCCCTAAAGGACATTAGTGAACCAGATGGGTTTTTCCAACAATCAACAATGGCTTCATGGTCATCAGTAGATTCTTAATTCCAGATTTTTTAAAATTTGCCATGGTGGGATTTGAACCCAGGTCCCCAGAACATTAGCTGAGTTTCTAGATTAATAGTCTAGCGATAATACCACTAGGCTGTCATCTCCCCGAATGGGAATGGGAACAAGTGAGGGCACTTGTACTGATCTTTCAGCAGAGGGAAAGCAAGGGATGGATAGATGGACAAGTGGATGAATGGACAGATGGAGTGACTTGTATTCATAGATTCAGGATTTCAGGATATCCCAAAATGTCTTGCAGCTATTGAGGTACTTTTGAAGGCAAGGCAAACAACTCAGCTCAGGCAAACAAGGCAAACACACCCGGCCGTCCCATCGTATCGGGCAATGGGACCCTGTGCGAGAACCTCTCCGGCTATGTCGAGGGCATCCTGAAACCCATTGTACAAAGAACCCCCAGCTTTTGTCGCGACACTACGGACTTCCTACAGAAACTCGGCACACATGGAGCAGTTGAACCAGGAGCACTCCTCGTCACAATGGATGTCTCGGCACTCTACACCAGCATCCCCCATGACGATGGCATTGCTACAACGGCCTCAGTGCTCAGCGCCAACAACTGCCAGTTTCCAGATGCAATTTTACATCTCATCCGCTTCATCCTGGACCACAATATCTTCACCTTCAACAACCAGTTCTTCATCCAGGCACACGGAACAGCCATGGGGACCAAATTCGCACCTCAATATGCCAACATCTTCATGCACAGGTTCGAACAAGACTTCTTCACCGCACGGGACCTTCAACCGATGCTATACACTAGATACATCGATGACATTTTCTTCCTTTGGACTCATGGTGAACAATCACTGAAACAACTATATGATGACATCAACAAGTTCCATCCCACCATCAGACTCACCATAGACTACTCTCCGGAATCGGTTGCATTCTTGGACACACGCATCTCCATTAAGGACGGTCACCTCAGCACCTCACTGTACCGCAAGCCCACGGATAACCTCACGATGCTCCACTTCTCCAGCTTCCACCCTAAACACGTTAAAGAAGCCATCCCCTACGGACAAGCCCTCCGTATACACAGGATCTGCTCGGATGAGGAGGATCGCAACAGACACCTCCAGATGCTGAAAGATGCCCTCATAAGAACAGGATATAGCGCTCGATTCATTGATCAACAGTTCCAACACGCCACAGCGAAAAACCGCACCGACCTCCTCAGAAGACAAACACGGGACACAGTGGACAGAGTACCCTTCGTCGTCCAGTACTTCCCCGGAGCGAAGAAGCTACGGCATCTCCTCCGGAGCCTTCAACATGTCATTGATGAAGATGAACATCTCGCCAAGGCCATCCCCACACCCCCACTTCTTGCCTTCAAACAACCGCGCAACCTCAAACAGACCATTGTCCGCAGCAAACTACCCAGCCTTCAGGAGAACAGTGACCACGACACCACACAACCCTGCCACAGCAACCTCTGCAAGACGTGCCGGATCATCGACACAGATGCCATCATCTCACGTGAGAACACCATCCACCAGGTACACGGTACATACTCTTGCAACTCGGCCAACGTTGTCTACCTGATACGCTGCAGGAAAGGATGTCCCGAGGCATGGTACATTGGGGAAACTATGGAGACGCTGCGACAACGGATGAATGAACACCGCTCGACAATCACCAGGCAAGACTGTTCTCTTCCTGTTGGGGAGCACTTCAGCGGTCACGGGCATTCGGCCTCTGATATTCGGGTAAGCGTTCTCCAAGGCGGCCTTCGCGACACACGATGCCGCAGAGTCGCTGAGCAGAAACTGATAGCCAAGTTCCGCACACATGAGGACGGCCTCAACCGGGATCTTGGGTTCATGTCACACTATCTGTAACCCCCACAGTTGCCTGGACCTGCCGAGTTTCACTGGCTGTCTTGTCTGGAGACAATACACATCTTTTTAGCCTGCCTTGATGCTCTCTCCACTCACATTGTTTTGTTTCTTAAAGACTTGATTAGCTGTAAGTATTCGCATCCCAACCATTATTCATGTAAATTGAGTCTCTGTCTTTATATGCCCTGTTTGTGAACAGAATTCCCACTCACCTGAAGAAGGGGCTTGGAGCTCCGAAAGCTTGTGTGGCTTTTGCTACCAAATAAACCTGTTGGACTTTAACCTGGTGTTGTTAAACTTCTTACTGTACTTTTGAAGCACAGACTTATGGGCAATATGGACAGAGGTTTGAGAGTTGACAATATATTCAAGGACATGAGAGGAAAAGGAAGGTGCTTTGCCAGTACAGAGACAGTTTATAACTCTAATCTTGCAATAATGTAAACTCTAATCCTGCAGTAACTGACACTACCGTAATACAACACTCTGATATAACATTAATATTAAACTCTGACACGACTCCAATGCCACAGTCCAGAACTATACTCATTTCATAACTTGACAGTACACAATGCTACATTCTGACACTTCACAAAATTTACACTTTGACACTACATGAATGTGAGACTTAACACTAAACTAATGCTACATGTTGACACTATACAGAATTTATGTTTTAACACTACACTAATGTTAGATTACAACACTACAATAATGTTACAGCCTACACTGCACTAATACAACATTATGACTTTACACTAATGTTGCATTGTAACACTGCAATTGCATTGACGTCTAATGCTACATTAAAGCTAGGCTCCGACAGTGTACAATATCTACACTGAAACATCACTAATGCTACACACTGACCTTACACTCTGATACTAATGCTACACACTGACAATGGCACTGCACCTCAGAATGAACACCTGCTGCTTATAGGTTAGCGCTGGACTCTCGGGATAGAAGAACACTCAGGCCTAGGAATGACCTGATGGAGGAATAATACACATCAACAATGAGGAGGTACGCTGAGGAAAAGTTGCTTCATCTCGTACGCAAACATGTGACAAATCATAAATGGGAAAATGTGGAGAGCTCGAAACCATGCGCAACAACCATCCAGCCCTTCCCCCATGCCTGCCCAAGTTCCTTATCCTGCCCCCCCTTCCTTTGCTGAGTGTGACAGCCAATCACATTCTCCAGCCTCACCAACAATCCCATCCTCTGGCTGATCTGGACCTTTGCTGACTCATGAGGTCAAGTATGTCCTGCTGCATGGGGGTCAGCATTGCCAGCTTGGACACTGCACCACCTCTTGTGGGCTGTTTTACGGGCATTGTGCACCCTCTTCTCCTGTGAAGATGTTAGATTAATGAGTCTTACATCTGAATGCACCAGTCGCTCAGAAAGGTTACCATCACCTCTGATCCCCCTGTGCTGAAAATCAGGGCACTGCTCTCCCTGTAGCTAACCTTCCTGGCCAATATGGCCCAGCTTGCTGTACTTGCAGGGTGTCAGGACTTCAGTTGACATTAGGGGCACATGTGTACCATACATTCACACCTCTGCCAGGCACCTCCCGGTCACAACACATGCATAGTTTTCAATCGTTGGGCACTTACATTACCAAGTGGCTTTCTCACTCACCCTGGTGGTGCACAGCACGTTATTCACCTTTTTCTGACACTGCAGTCAGCACCTATAGTTCGAGTACTTTAGATGGGTCAGTTTTTGTCCAATGTGTGCAGGAGGGTTTCCTGACACAGTATGTAGATAGGCCAACAAGAGGCGAGGCCACATTGGATTTGGTACTGGGTAATGAACCAGACCAGGTGTTAGATTTGGAGGTAGGTGAGCACTTTGGTGATAGTGACCACAATTTGGTTACTTTTGCTTTAGCGATGGAAAGGGATAGGTATATACCGCAGGGCAAGTGTTATAGCTGGGGGAAAGGAAATTATGATGCGATTAGGCGAGATTTAGGATGCATAGGTTGGGGAAGGAAACTGCAGGGGATGGACACAATTGAAATGTGGAGCTTGTTCAAGGAACAGCTACTGCGTGTCCTTGATAAGTATGTACCTGTCAGGCAGGGAGGAAGTGGTCGAGCGAGGGAACCGTGGTTTACTAAAGAAGTTGAATCTCTTGTGAAGAGGAAGAAGGAGACTGATGTAAAGATGAGACGTGAAGGCTCAGTTAGGGCACTTGAGAGTTACAAGTTAGCCAGGATGGACCAAAAGAGAGAGTTAAGAAGAGCCAGGAGGGGACATGAGAATTCTTTGGCAGGTAGGATCAAGGAAAACCCTAAAGCTTTCTATAGGTATGTCAGGAATAAAAGAATGACTAGGGTAATGACTAGGGCCAGTCAAGGACAGTAGTGGGAAGTTGTGCGTGGAGTCTGAAGAGATAGGTGAGGCGCTAAATGAATATTTTCCATCAGTATTCACGCAGGAAAAAGACAATGTTGTCGAGGAGAATACTGAGATACAAGCTATTGGACTAGACGGGACTGAGGTTAATAAGGAGGAGGTGTTAGCAATTCTGGAAAGTGTGAAAATAGATAAGTCCCCTGGGCCGGATGGAATTTATCCTAGGATTCTCTGGGAGGCTAGGGAGGAGAATGCAGAGCCTTTGGCTGAAATCTTTGTGTCGTCATTGTCTACAGGAATAGTGCCAGAAGACTGGAGGATAGCAAATGTTGTCCCCTTGTTCAAGAAGGGGAGTAGAGACAACCCTGGTAATTATAGACCAGTGAGCCTTACTTCTGTTGTGAGCAAAGTTTTGGAAAGGATTATAAGAGATAGGATTTATAATCATCTAGAACGGAATAATTTGATTAGGGACAGTCAACACGGTTTTGTGAAGGGTAGGTCGTGCCTCACAAACCTTATTGAGTTCTTTGAGAAGGTGACCAAAGAGGTGGATGAGGGTAAAGCAGTTGATGTGGTGTATATGGATTTCAGTAAAGCGTTTGATAAGGTTCCCCACGGTAAGCTATTGCAGAAAATACGGACGCATGGGATTGAGGGTGATTTAGCGGTTTGGATCAGGAATTGGCTAGCTGTAAGAAGGCAGAGGGTGGTGGCTGATGGGAAATATTCATCCTGGAGTTCAGTTACTAGTGGTGTACTGCAAAGATCTGTTTTGGGGCCACTGCTGTTTGTCATTTTTATAAATGACCTGGATGAGGGCATAGAAGGATGGGTTAGTATATTTGCGGATGACACTAAAGTCGGTGGAGTTGTGGACAGTGCAGAAGGTTGTTGCAGGTTACAGAGGGATATAGATAAGCTGCAGGGCTGGGCTGAGAGGTGGAAAATGGAGTATAATGCGGAAAAGTGTGAGGTGATTCACTTTGGAAGGAGTAACAGGATTACAGAGTACTGGGCTAATGGTAAGATACTTGGTAGCGTGGATGAACAGAGAGATCTCGGTGTCCATGTGCATAGATCCCTGAAAGTTGGCACCCAGGTTGATAGGGTTGTTAAGAAGGTGTACGGAGTGTTAGCTTTTATTGGTAGAGGGATTGAGTTTCGGAGCCAGGAGGTCATGTTGCAGCTGTACAAAACTCTGGTGCGGCAGCACTTGGAGTATTGCGTACAGTTCTGGTCGCCGCATTACAGGAAGGATGTGGAAGCATTGGAAAGGGTGCAGAGGAGATTTACTAGGATGTTGCCTGGTATGGTGGGAAGGTCTTATGAGGAAAGGCTGAGGGACCTGAGGTTGTTTCATTAGAGAGAAGAAAGTTAAGAGGTGGCTTAATAGAGGCATACAAGATGATCAGAGGATTAGATAGGGTGGATAATGAGAGCCTTTTTCCTCGGATGGTGATAGCTAGCACGAGGGGACATAGCTTTAAATTGAGGGGTGCTAGATATAGGACAGATGTCAGAGGTAGGTTCTTCACTCAGAGAGTAGTAAGGGCGTGGAATGCCCTGCCTGCAGCAGTAGTGGACTCGCCAACATTAAGGGCATTTAAATGGTCATTGGATAAACATATGGATGATATTGGAATAGTGTAGGTTAGATGGGCTTTAGATTGGTTTCACTAGTCGTCGCAACATTGAGGGCCGAAGGGCCTGTACTGTGCTGTAATGTTCTATGTTCTATGTTCTATACACGACCCATGGGTACTGACCACCTCCATTCAGGCTTTCTCCGTCAGATGGGGAGATCTTTTACCATCCTAGAATCATAGAATCCTACAGTGCAGAAGGAGGCCATTTGGCCCATCGAGTCTGCACCAACCACAATCCCACCCAGGCCCTATAACCCATAACCTCACATATTCACCCTGCTAATCCCCCTGACACTAAGGGTCAATTTAGCATGGCCAATCAACTTAACCTGCACATCTTTGGAGTGTGGGAGGAAACCACAGCATCCGGAGGAAACCCACGCAGACACGGGGAGAATGTGCAAAATCCACACAGACAGTGAACAGAGGCCGGAATTGAACCCAGGTCCCTGGCACTGTGAGGCAGCAGTGCTAATCGCTGTGCCACTGTGCCGCCCCGCTCCCGTGGGAGGAGAACATCTTACTGCTTGCTGACAGCTGGAGGACGGTACGGAGGGATTCATCATCAGGGCGGCATGGTAGCACAGTGGTTAGCCACTGCTGCTTCACAGCTCCAGGGTCCCGGGTTCAATTCCCGGCTCGGGTCACTGTCTGTGTGGAGTTTGCACATTCTCCTCGTGTCTGCGTGGGTTTCCTCCGGGTGCTCCGGTTTCCTCCCACAGTCCAAAGATGTGCGGGTTAGGTTGATTGGCCAGGTTAAAAATTGCCCCTTAGAGTCCTGAAATGTGTAGGTTAGAGGGATTAGCGGGTAAATATGTGGGGGTAGGGCCTGGGTGGGATTGTGGTCGGTGCAGACTCGATGGGCCGAATGGCCTCCTTCTGCACTGTAGGGTTTCTATGATTCTATGATTTCTATGATCATTAAACTGGAATATCATCTGTGCACAATCATGCTGAAGTACAGAGTCTGTGGGTGAATCTCCTGCCTCTCCGCTCCACAAAGTCCTCAGCTGCCATGAAGCCAGAAGGACAATAGACGCTTTGAGATCAGTGCCACACAATTTTCTCCTTTCTAGGTCTTCTCCTCCTCCATGTGGTTTAGCATTTCCGGCATCCCTTTAAACCTGCCATCAACAGCGTTTTCGGCCTCTGAATCCACCCCTTGTTGCCACCTACAGGCCCACTCCCGGCCCCTCTGCCAACGTATTTTTGTATTGGACAACTAGTGCATGATTGAAGTTAACAGTGGGAGTAAGCAGGATTAGACTTTGTGCCCACTTCCACCCATGGGACCCACATGCCGAGCGAACAACTCTGCCCCTACCCCTACCCCCTTCGAATGTGCACAGCTGACTAATGGTACTTGTAGAATTGGCCCTGAAATGTAGCCCTGAGATTTACTGGCCTGTTTTTATAGGTTTCTTAGCAATTCTACGATATTCAAATACTAGTTTAACTTAACTTGTGCTGGGCTAGGCACATTTAATTCTTTCAACCTGTTCACTAGATTAAAAAAAGTACATTGATATTTCTGATTGGATTAGTTGGTTGAATGTAATATCTTTGACATTTGAAAAATGTAATCTTCAAACAAATCACAACCTTCAACTGTTCACAGTTCTACAATATCTTGCTGTTGCATGCTCCTCTCTTCCCAGTTTTTCAGAACTCTTGTTGATATGGGGGACAAAGGTTGCTTCAGAAAATTGCTTTCAGTTCAGTGCTTACGCAGATCCTGTGTCTGTCATTGCAAATTATGTTGAGCAAGGCCTATTATAATGGGATTTTTCATTATAGTGCTGACGCCTCCTTGTCCAGTTCTAATTTTTGATTGAGTCCTTGTATCACAGAATCTTTACAGTGCAAAAGGAGGCCATTCAGCCTATCGAGTCTGCACTGGCCCTCTGAAGGAGTATTTTACCTAATCCCACTCCCCTGCCATATCTCCGTAACCTTGTACAGACGGCAATCCAAATCCCTTTTGAACACTTCGATCGAACCTGCCTCCACCACCCACTTAGGAAGTTCATTCTAGACTCCAACCACCCTCTGCTGAAAAACATTTCCCGCACATCACTTTTAATGCTTTTTCCAATTATTTTGAATCTGTGCCCTCTAGTTCTTAATGCTCTCATGACTGAGAACAGTTTCTCACTATATATCCTGTCCATACCTCTCAGGATCTTGAATATCTTTATCAAGTCCCCTCTCAGCCTTCTTTTCTCCAATGAAAACAGCCCCAACTTCTCCAATCTATCCACATAGCTAAGGGTCTTTATCCCTGGAATCATTCTTGTGAATCTCCTCTGTACTCTCTCCAATGCGTTCACATCCTTCCTCAAGTATGGCGCCCAGAACTGGAAGCAGTACTCCAGATAAGGCCGAATTAGTGTCTGGTACAAGCTGAACATGACCTCCTGTTAAGGGATGCAGATTTCTTTAAGAGTCCTCTCTAGAGGCAACAGCTCTTTCAATAAATTTCTTGTTGTTAGTTTGAATCTGCAAGTGCAAACGACCCACAGCCCCTAACATAGTTAGGACATTACACCTCCTTATTCTTGTACTCAACATCCCTACTATTAAAGCTGAAGTATTATGTGCAAGTAACAAATAGATTGGTAAAGCAAGACTCCAAGGAAACATCTTCTAAATATTCTAAAACAGTTACACAAAGGAATAATTCTCCAAAGGAATAATGGGGTTGACAGTGTGGTATTAATTTGGTATAAGTCCAAACTTTGGCCTTATGCATGTCCGGGATTCCACAGCTTTGAAAGAGATAGAGCCTCGATCCACTCTTAAACCCCAGCTCCACTGGAAGGGGTGGGTCCAGTGGTGGGAACAACAAAACCAGAAAATCATGCATCCAAAGCTCTTGGTGAGTCCCACTATATGACTGAAAGGACTTACACTGATATAATGCTTTTTACAACCTCAGGACCAATCAAATACTTTTGAGGTATAGTCACTGTTGCAATGTAGTAAATATGGCAGCCAGTTTGTGCACAGCAAGGTCCACAGATAGCAATGACATAAATGACCAACTTACGTGCTGATTGAGGGATGAGTGTTGGCCTGGAGACCAGGAGAACTCTTCTTTGAATAGGGTCATGGTATCCCTTGCAACTACCTGAGAAAACAGATGGTTTCTTGGTTTAATGCTTTATCTAAAGATGATGCGACATTTCCCCCAGTACTGCACTGTACTGTCAGTTTGGATTATGTGCTCATATGGAGTGGTATTATAGCCATATATAACCTTCTTACTCAGACATTGAGCCATGATTAATTGGGCCACTTTGCCAAATCCATTGATTGGTGCTAGAAGCTGGAAATTTGGCTTGGACCTTGAGCAGTGGAACACTTTTTAAAAAGAATTTATCATCCCTTATAAAGGTAACTGGCGGGGACACCTCATGGGGGAGTTAACATGTTACAGACCTCTCGCCAACATCCTCTAATTTCTAGGACTTATCCAGGGTTGTCTTACCCCCTTCCTTCTCGCTTGGCAGCTGTGCCTTCAGCCAACGAGACCTCATGTTGAGGAAATTCCTCTCTAAACCTCTCCAACACTCTCTGATCATTTAAGCCCCCTGTCAAAACCTATGTTCTGAGCCAAGCTTTTACTCATGCTTCTTAACTTGGAAATATAGGGCGGGATTTTACAACCTCACTCATCCCAAAACCGAAAATTCCAGCCATATTGTCATTCCTTTACTGTCGCTGGGTCAAAATCCTGGAATTCCCTCCCTGATAGTACTGTGGCATACCTACACCACATGGACTGTATCAGTTTAAGAAGGCAGTTCACCACCACCTTTTCAAGGGCAATTAGGGATGGGCAAAAAATGCTGACCTTTCTACTGTTGCCCATATCCCTTGAAAGAATTTTTTAAAAGTTTGCGTGCGGACTTTTACTAAGGTCAGCCTGCAGCAGTAACTGGAACACAGGTTGAACTGCAGCTCCTGGGAATCCTCAAATACATTAAAGAATAATTACACCAGGAATCTTGCTGTCAATTCTATTTTTGCTTAAAGGAATGCAGTTTCTAGTTACATTCATTTGTAGTCTTTACCTGTGGCATTCCAACATGCACATGCACATCCGCATGCATACAGAAACACCATCACTATACAGGCACCCAACTCAAATTGACAAACAGCTACCAACGCGCACACATACATACTTTCACACAGACACACACATACATATACATAAAAACACACACGTACATACTCACACACATATTCATACAGTCTTGCTGTTTGCAAGCCCCGGCAGGCCTTCACTATTGTAAACCTCTAGGTCTCCAGGAATCTTTGATTTGATTTGATTTATTATTGTCACATATATTAGTATACTTGCGCACTGTACAGACAAAGCATACCACACATAGGGAAGGAAAGGAGAGAGTGCAGAATCTAGTATTACAGTCATAGCTAGGGTGTAGAGAAAAATCAACTTAATGCGAGGTAGGTCCATTCAAAAGTCTGATGGCAGCAGGGAAGAAGCTGTTTTTGAGTCAATTGGTACGTGATCTCAGACTTTTGTATCTTTTTCCCGATGGAAGAAGGTGGAATAGAGTATGTCCAGGGTGTGTGGGGTCCTTGATTATGCTGACTCCCTTTCCAAGGCAACGGAAAGTGTAGACGGTGTCAATGGATGGGAGGCTGGTTTGAGTGATGGACTGGGTTTCATTCAAAACCCTTTGTAGCTTCTTGCGGTCTTGGACGGAGCAGGAGCCGTACCAAACTGTGATACAACCAGAAATAATGTTTTCTCTAGTGCATCTGTAGAAGTTGGTAAGAGTTGTAGTGAATATGCCAAATTTCCTTAGTCTCCTGATCTGGCGCTAGGGGTGGACTTTGCTCATCTCAGGTCCCCCTTGCTGGGGTTTAAGCAATGTTTCCTTGGAGGGATTGTCTTTCTGGAGTGGCAACTGGAATTGGGTGGGAGTGGTTAAATTCACAGGGGGCAACTGTGAGTTTCCAAGGTGAGGCCGGTGAAATGCCAGGCTGCATGGGGCAATGATAAGCTCCATGAGGGAAAGAGGGTCCTGACACAGAGAGGACGAAGAGCTCAGTCACATTGATTGCACCCCCCCCCCCCCCCCCCCCCCCCAACCCTCAGGCTGCAAAGTGCTACTTCAGGGCATGAGCTGTGTGAACGTGCAATGCCGCTGGTCATGGAGTCCAGGCCCTCAGGGTGGCTGGCTGCTCTTGATGGGAGGCTCGTTTGAGCCACAATCCATGAGAGCTGGGGGAATGAAGATGAAATCTAAGGATGAAGTTGAGTGCAAATTGAAGTCATGAAATAAATCCAGTGAACCTCTCCCCCTTAATCAGATCACTAACCCAATTATGCCCGTTTAGTCAGTATTACTATGCATGAATCTGCCACTGATTGGCGCCCACTAGTTAACCCATTGGGAGCTGCGCCCCCAAGCATTGAGCTCCATGGCTTACACTCACCTCTCCATAAGAGAGAGGTGACACAGATTTAGCCCCCGATACAAAGGGCAAAGGTAACAGAGTTCATCAGTTAGCCCTTACACGATAAGTTTGGTGGCAGCATTTCATCTTTCAAGAAGTCAGCACACAGGTCAATTCAATGTATGCACATGCCCTTAGTCCTCACCCTTAGGGGTTTAAGCAGTCAACTCAGGCTATCCAAGGTACATGTCCATCTGTCAAGTGGATTTGGGAGACTCATGTGGGGACATGGTTGTTGTGTGAGAGAGTAAAGGAGTGAAGCTCATTGGAAAGGCACTCACATAGGGGTATGTGCACAGGTAGCTGTCCCATGTCTCGATAGGGCAATGGGTCAGGGCATTGTCAGGACTCCTCATTGCTCACAAATCTGTTTCCTCCCTTTCAGTTCTTGGAGTGAGAGGATGATGGAGCCAATGGAATTAGCTGTGCTTCTGATTAGAATGGACCAGGAGAGAGGATGCCAATGTGGGGCTGCACTTGGACAGGACCAGCACCCTGCAGAGGAGGACGAGACAGGGTCACTGAGTTACCATGGGCAGGACCAATGGCCTGCAGAGGACAGGGAGGCAGGGTCACTGAGGTAACAGGGGCAGGACCAGTGCCCTGCGGCTGGGAGAGTGGCAGGGCCTGCTAAGGTACCGGGAGTAGGGCCACTCATGGAGGTGGCTTGGAGGAGACACGGCCGGGCATGGGTGTACTGGAGGAGAACAACATATCTCCAGATGTTGGAGATCCACTGCCAGAGACGACTGTGTCTGTCCTCAGGGATGGTGGAGCACCTGTGCCAGGTCATGTAGGAGTTGGCAACACATGGGCTGGGAGGTCACAACCAGACTGAATCTTTATGCCATCAGCTCATTGCAGGGCTGCGTGGGGGACCTCTGTGGCATCTCCCAGTCCAATGTACGTAAGTTCATAAGGGAGGTGATCAATGCATTATTTGCGATGGCTTTCAACTACATCAACTTCGACCTGGAGCAGGGGAGCTGGGACACCAGGGCCATGCGCTTCACCCGCATGGCTGTCTTGCTGCAAGTGCAGGGTCTGTTTGACTGCATGCATGTGGCTCTGCATTCCCCATGGCAGCATGAGCCACCCTTTATGAACTGCAAGGAATTACACTCCCTCAGCATGCAGATCGTCTGCGACAATGCAATGTGCATTATGCAGGTGTGTGCCTGTTTCCCAGGAAGCATCCACGATAGCTTTCCAATCCCAGCTATATTCAAAGGAGAGAAGCAGCTGGAAGGTTGGCTGCTCAGGGACAAAGGCTACCCCCTCAGGAGGTGGCTGATGATGCCGGTGTGGAGGCCCCAAACACAAGCTGAGACCTGATACAACTAGGCTCATGCTTCTACCTGTGTACTGGTTGAGCAGGCGATCGACCTGCTGAAGATGCAATTCTGATAGCTGGACCAGGCAGGGGGAACCCTCTAGTAAAGTCCCCAGAAAGTGTCACACTCCACAACCTGACACTGCAACAGGGCATGGAGCTGGATGAGGAGGGGATGGAGGACCACCACATCTCCTCAGATGAGGAGGAAGTCTATGAGCTTTCATAATTATTTGCATTTTACCTTCTGTCATAGAATCATAGAAGTTTACAGCATGGAAACAGGCCCTCCGGTCCAATTTGTCCATGCCGCTCAGTTTTTACCACTAAGCTAGGCCCAATTCCCCACATTTGGTCCATATCCCTCTATGCCCATCTTACCCCATGTAACTGTCTAAATGCTTTTTAAAAGACAAAATTGTACCCACCTCTATTACTGCCTTTGGCAGCTCATTCCAGACACTCACCACCCTCTGTGTGAAAAAATTGCCCCTCTGGACCCTTTTGTATCTCTCCCCTCTCACCTTAAATCTATGCCCTCTAGTTTTAGACAGCCCTACTTTTGGGAAAAGATGTTGGGGGCAATTCTCCCAAAAAAGTTTTACCTGCTGAATTCATGGGAAAACTGGTGTAAATCACGATTGTTTTTTCAGTGGGAGTTCAGACTCGAATCTCCCACACTCTGTGCAATGCAGAGGTCACAATCATGAATATCATTAAAAGTTTGGGGAGTGGGGCCTATTCACACCAGGGTCTGACGCAGTTCCGGCGCAGTGGCCCGATCTGTCAGTCTCTAATTTGCAGGCCAACCTGATCGCTGGCCAGCCCGGGACCACGCAGTACTGCCACCGCCAGCCCCTCCCCCGCACCCCATGGCCCCATCGCGGCCCCCACAAGCATTACCGAGCCAGCCCCGATGCCCCCTCCCCCTGTCCAGGAGTGCCCTGATCTCCAGAACCCCCCGTCAGCAGTGACGATCCCCCCCACCCCAGCAGACCCCCCCCTCTCCACAGGAGGCAGACCCCCCCAGCAGACCACACCAATCGCTGGTCTCCCTCTAGCCCTGATTGATACCCATGTAGAGTGGCAGCCGGATCCCCCACCCCCACCCATTGCCCCCAGGCCCTGCCCCCAGGCTCCACCCCCTTGGCCCCACCCGATGCCCAATGGACAGTGCCAAGGTGCCCTCTGGGCATATGAACTTTGCCCCTTGAGCAGTGATAGGGGGCACAGGCTGGCACTGTCAGGGTGCCCATGCCCAGGGGGCACCACACCCCTGCCACCCGACCCCCTGGGGGGCCCCAATTGCCCCCCTTTCATTCCAGTGGGGTGTCCCGCTAGTTCCCTGAAAGTGGGGAGCTACTCTAAACCCCGCCGGAGTGAAATTGTACTGTTGGGGAGATGCTAATGGGCCCCCGAGAATTCAGTCCTGGGCCCGATACTTACATTTAAATAACATTCAAATAACATTAAAATTACTTACCTGCTGTTCCCGCTGGCTTCCAGTGCAGTCCCGACCGCACCGGATATCCGTCGCTGAGAGACGCGTGCATGTTGGGAATGTATGCATGAATTCCGTGAATTGGCGCACGTGCAATTCTCCAGGCCCGACCCACCAAAAGATTAGCGGGTCGGGATGGGAGAATCGCGGCCGTTGACTATCTAGCTGATCATTATTTTATGGACCTCTATAAGATCACCCCTCAGTCTCCTTTGCTCCAGGGAAAAAAGTCCCAATCTATCCAGTCTCTCCTTATAACTCAAACCATCAAGTCCTGGTAGCATCCTAGTAAATCTTTTCTACACTCTTTCTATAATAGGGTGACCAGAACTGTACACAGTATTCCAAGTGTGGCCTTACTAATGTCTTGTACAACTTCAACAAGACGTCCCAACTCCTGTATTCAATGTTTTGACCAATGAAACCAAACATGCCAAATGCCTTCTTCACCACCCTACTCCACTTTCAAGGGGCTATGAACCTGCACCTCTAGATCTCTTTGTTCTATAACTCTCCCCAACACCCTACCATTAACTGAGCAAGTCCTGCCCCAATTTGATCGACCAAAATGCATCGCCTCACATTTATCTAAATTAAACACCATCTGCCATTCATCGCCCCACTGGCCCAATTGATCAAGATCCTGTTGCAATTCTAGATAACCTTTGTCACTGTCCACTATGCTACCAATCTTGGTGTCAGCTGCAAACTTACTGAACATGCCTCCTATATTCTCATCCAAATTAACAAATTTACTCACCTGGTGAAGGGACAGTACTTCGAAAGCTCGTGATTCCAAATAAACCTGTTGGACTTTAACGTGGTGTTGTGAGACTTCTTATTGTGCTAATACCATCCTTAATTAACAGAGCCATCCCTCCACCCTTTCCTAGCTTCTTGTCATTCCTAAGTATCACATAACCTTCAATATTCAGGTCCCAATCTATGTCATCCTGCAGGCATGTCTCTATAATAGCTATGCGATCATAATCATTAATTTCCATTTGTGCTGTTTACTTGATTTGCTTTGAATACTACAGCCATTCAGATACACAGCCATTCATTTGTCCTTTTATTCTTTTTGTAACCTCTGGCAATATCTGCTGACTTACTTTTGGATTTGTATTCTCTATCCCTTTCTGTCATATTCTGTTTATCATTTCCCATATTAATACGTTTCCCTTTTGCCTTGTCTCAACTTTCTGATTTAACATATCTTCCCAAATTTGACCCCTTCCCCCTCTATTTATTTTAAAGCCCTTTCTACATCTCTAGCTATTCGGGTCAGTCGAACACTGGTCCCAGCATGGCTGAGGTGTAGACTGACCCAAAGATACAGCCCCTACTTTCCCCAGTACTGGTGCCCTATGAACTACCCACCGTCCCACACCAGTCTTTGAGTAACACATTCATCTTTCTAATTTTAAGTACCCTATGTCAAGTTCATGTTGCTCAGGCAATAACTCAGAGTTTATTACCTTTGAGATTCTGCTTTTTAATTTAGTGCCTAGTTCCTCATACTAGCTATGCGGAACCTCTTCCCTACTTCGACCAATGTTATTGACACTTACATGGACAACAACAATGGGACCCTCCCTCTTCCATGGCAAGTTTCTCTCCAGCCCGGAGCAGGTGTCCTGAACCTTGGCACCTGGCAAGCAGCATAGCCACCTGGACTCTCTTTGCTGCAGAGAACAGTATCAGTCCCTTCACTAAACTGTCTTTGACTACCACTATATTTCTTTCTGCTCCCCCCATTTAAATGGAATCCTGTACCATGGTGCCATGGCCAGTCAGTTCATGCCTTGCAGCACCCACTCTCATCCAAACATGCTGAGACAACATCAAGCCTGTTGGACAACTGTAGGGGCTGAAACTCCTGCACTCCTACCCTCTGGGTCCCCTTACCAATCTCAATTGTAGGCGCACCCACCTGTCCCTGACCAAATCAAAAGACCTTATCCTCAGGGATGTGACTGCACCCTCCCTGATGTATCGCAGTGTCTGCAGCTCAGCCTCCAGTTCAATGACTCTGAGCCAAAGCTCCTCAAGCCACAAACACCTACTGTAGATGTGCTTGCCCTGGATCACACTGGCATCCAGGAGCTCCCACATGCGACAGGGCATGAAACATCAACTGTCCTGCCATTGTTGCTGTGTTTTAATTGACTATTTATTTATTTTATAGGTATTTTGTTAAATTTATCAGTGACTTTACTATTTTAAACATTGGGAATGGAATAGGCCTTACCCACTTACCAGATACTCACCAAACAGTTGTGGTAGAGTAAGAACTAATTCCTGCAGGGTGAAAACATTAGAAAAAATGAAAGGAAAGGAATTCCTCCTTTCCCATCTCACCCAACTTCACCATTGTGCTTTCCCTACCTGGGGATTTTTATCTTAACTGGTGACCTCTCTTAAAGGAGGTAAAGAGCAGTATGTCTTGATTAAAAGTTATTGAATTTCAGGGAATGAAGCTGATGAAACAACAATGAGCTAATGGGATTGAAGCATCTTCTGTTTATTGGTTGGGACTCGTTCGGCCATAGGAGGCATCCTGAGATTGACCTCCATATTAGTAAAACCCATATGCTGTAGCCAAGGTATATTTTAAAGTAATTCAAGAAGTGTGTTGAGAAGTTATTATGAAGAATTAGTTGTTATACATTCCCCATTAAGAAGGATGATGTGATCTGAACCCCCTGGTGTGAAGCATCAATGATTGCAACAACAATGTGTATTTGAGAGTCAGTTGTGGCTCAGTGGATAGCATACCCCTCTTTAATTCACAAAGCTCAATTTTAAAATGCATAGCTGATTACTGTTGTGCTTCCATTCAAAGTAGCTTTGAACAATTTAGGTTTTTATTGTAAATAGTTTCATGAGTGGATTTATTTACACTATTTCCCATTTCAAGTTTGTAGAGGATGTCCTTGAGTTGACTGGGGCCTTGTACCCAGTAGACCCAAAGCTCAGCAGGTAGTCCGAATGCATGTGCAACAGCTGCCAGCCATTCTACAGCAGCTGATCCCCACTTGAGCACAACAGCTGTCAGAGAAATGCAATTTCTGAAACAGGGAAGCAATATGTTTGTGTGTTTGCAGAACTCACTGGATGAGATGAGTGGAGACATGAGCAGGAGTATGAGAATTGCAGAATGGTTAAGTGAAGAAGGATTGTTATGTTAGGAAAGTATCTCAGTTTGTTACTGTTACTTCTGTTTCCCTAAATACTGATCGAGTGCAGCCGCAGTCTACAATGTTTGGCTCCAGAGGATCAAAACCTCACATTTCTTGCACATTGAAATGTTAAACTTAAGGGGAAGTATATCTTTCTCTTCAAGTTTTCTCACGGTTACCAAATACCACTCTTAATATTGATGAAACATTTTGGATAAGCAGTTTTACTTTTATGCAGTATATGCGTTTAAATGAAACACAATTGAGTTTGTAGCAGATTCCATGTAGCAGTTTGAGTCTTGTGCAAACTTAATGGACAGAGTTGAAGTTTTGAATTCTGTTTAAATACATGTGCCTGCTGTTTCTATAGAAATAAAGTAACTCGAGGAATTATTCCCTTCACATGTGATTTTGAAAATCAGTAAAGCATTTTGAATGGCATTTATGTTGTCATCATGGGGATGTTAGCTACAAAGCTTTTAACAAAGTAAATCCCACAGGAGTTACTTCAAGATGAAATGATTGCAATGGAACTCAAGTTAAAGAAAAGCTGCTGGAAATGCTCAGGCAGTTGGCCAGTATCTGTCGCGCACCAACTGGGCACAGTGATTGGTCCCTGCCATGGAACCCGGTATGCCAAAGACCCGTTTTATACTGGACCTCAAGCTAAATTTACGTCAGATGCTCGGTCTCTCCAGGCAGCTTGCTGGTGAAGACCATTCGAATTTTGGGGCTAGCAGCATGCCTCAGTTAGGTGTTGGGAGAGAGGGAGTAAGCTATCAGGAGGGAGGAGTGACTGGGAAATGGGAAATTGTTGAGGCTGTGACCAGAAACCCCCTTCCCAGCTACACAATCAGATAAGTAGTTTACAAAAAACATATCTTGCTGGCTGTGACCCTTTAGGACCTCTTGTTAAGCAATGTGAAGACTTGGTTTTCCTGAGCTGTCTTAGCATAATAATATAGAAAAAGGGTCATCTACCGGGCAATAGGCCCCTTATTTTCATGTGTAAATATCCTAAAGACCTGTTCAGGAATGGATAGTCCTGTTAGTACTTCTATGGTAGCACACCTTTGATTCAGAATGTGGATATGAATGCCACTTACATTGTTGGATGTTCTTTTCCTGTAAAACATGCACACAGCATCGTCAAATTTCTACTTCGCTGTCTCAAGGTGGATCCTCCTCTCCTTCCAAACTCTCCTGCACCTGAAATAGTTTACCCTTGAAAGGGCAACTCCTCTGTTATCTCCACTGATGTTGCTGACCTGCTGTGCTTTTCCAGTGTTTTGTTTCTCTTCAATGAATTCCTATGAAATACATTTTATGATTTTTTTGGGGGGGGATTAAAGCCAAATTAATCATTTGTGAACATTTGAGTATTATTAAGTGAATAGAAGAAACTTTGCCCAGCCTGTAAGATGCATTCTGTTATCTTTTTGAAGTTCGTGTTTTGCCACATTACACACTGACTTTATTGGTTAAACAGGAAAGAATATTTAGTGGTCTAAAATACACAGAACAGTATTTGCTTCTGGCTAATCTGAGTGCACATGGTTTGTGCAGCATGTGATTAAAGCCACAGTATTGCTACATTTCCCGTGATGCAAGGTCTGTGGTTTTAGACAAGCTTCTGCTTGTTCTTACTGACATCCTGAGTGTCAAACTGTGCTTAAAAAAAACAAACTGAGCTCAATGTGAGCATTGCCACACACAGAGAATAAATAGAGTGCGGGTGAGACAGGGTGAGAGTGAGATTGTTTTCAAATTTAGGTCACTAATAAAAAAATAACCCTTGGGGGAGTGGTGGGGCGGGGGAGAGGTTGCACCTTCTGTGAAAGACATAGAAGTACAAGTTGGGTTTTTGTGAATTTAGCAAATTTATTAAAAAGTGCAAGAAGCTACTTAAGAGGGAAATCAGGAGGGCTAAAAGAAGACATGAGGTTGCTTTGGCAGACAGAGTGAAGGAAAATCCAAAGAGCTTCTATAGGTATGTTAGGAGCAAAAGGATAGTGAGGGATAAAATTGGTCCTCTTGAAGACCAGAGTGGTAGACTGTGTATGGAACCAAAAGAAATGGGGGAGATACTAAATGGGTTTTTTGCATCCGTATTTACTGAGGAAACGGGCATGGAGTCTACGGAAATAGGGCAAACTGGTAGGGAGGCCATGGAACTGTTACAGATTAAAGGGGAGGAGGTGCTTGCTGTCTTGAGGCAAATCAGAGTGAATAAATCCCCAGGACCGGACAGGGTATTCCCACGGACCTTGAGGGAAGCTAGTGTTGAACTTGTTGAACCCTGGCAGACATATTTAAAATGTCAGTATTCACGGGGGAGGTGCCGGATGATTGGAGGGTGGCTCATGTTGTTCCGTTGTTTAAAAAAGGTTCCAAAAGAAATCCGGGAAATTATCGGCCAGTAAGTTTGACGTCGGTGGTGGGCAAGTTATTGGAAGGTGTGATAAGGGATAGGATCTACAAATATTTGGATAGACAGGGACTTATTAGGGAGAGTCAACATGGCTTTGTGCGTGGTAGGTCATGTTTGACCAATCTATTAGAGTTTTTCGAGGAGGTTACCAGGAAACTGGATGAAGGGAAGGCGGTGGATGTTGTCTACCTGGATTTCAGCAAGGCCTTTGACAAGGTCCCTCATGGGAGGTTAGTTAGGAAGGTTCAGTCGCTGGGTATACATGGGGAGGTAGTAAATTGGATAAGACACTGGCTCAATGGAAGAAGCCAGAGAGTGGTTGTGGAGGATTGCTTCTCTGAGTGGAGGCCTGTGACTAGTGGTGTGCCGCAGGGATCGGTGTTGGGTCCATTGTTGTTTGTCATCTATATCAATGATCTGGATGATAATGTGGTAAATTGGATCAGCAAGTTTGCTGATGATACAAAGATTGGAGGTGTAGTGGACTGTGAGGAAGGTTTTCAAAGCTTGCAGAGGGATTTGGACCAACTAGAAAAATGGGCTGAAAAATGGCAAATGGAATTTAACGCAGACAAGTGTGAGATATTGCACTTTGGAAGGACAAACCAAAGTAGAACGTACAGGGTAAATGGTAGGACTCTGAAGAGTGCAGTTGAACAGAGGGATCTGGGAATACAGGTACAGAATTCCCTAAAAGTGACGTCACAGGTGGATAGGGTCGTAAAGAGTGCCTTTGGTACATTGGCCTTTATAAATCGGAGTATCGAGTATAAAAGTTGGAGTGTTATGGTAAGGTTATATAAGGCATTGGTGAGGCCGAATTTGGAGTATTGTGTACAGTTTTGGTCACCTAGTTACAGGAAGGATGTAAATAAGATTGAAAGAGTGCAGAGAAGGTTCACAAGGATGTTGCCGGGACTTGAGAAGCTGAGTTACAGAGAGAGATTGAATAGGTTGGGACTTTATTCCCTGGAGCGTAGAAGATTGAGGGGAGATTTGATAGAGGTGTATAAGATTTTGATGGGTATAGATAGGGTGAATGCAAGCAGGCTTTTTCCGCTGAGGCTAGGGGAGAAAAAAACCAGAGGGCATGGGTTAAGGGTGAAAGGAGAAAAGTTTAAAGGGAATATTAGGGGGGGCTTCTTCACGCAGAGAGTAGTGGGAGTGTGGAATGAGCTGCCGGATAAAGTGGTAAATGCATTTAACATTTAAGAAAAACTTGGACGGGTTCATGGATGAGAGGGGTGTGGAGGGATATGGTCCAAGTGCAGGTCAGTGGGACTAGGCATAAAATGGTTCGGCACAGACAAGAAGGGCCAAAAGGCCTGTTTCTGAGCTGTAATTTTCTATGGTTCTATGGTTCTATTAGTGGATATTCCACAGCTTACAAGTTTATTCAATTCAGTTTCACAATTTGCATTGCTGAGAATTAAACTCATACCCTCTGTATTTTAGCCCAGAATCATAAACTCAAAGCTGTCACAACTAAAATGGTAGTATACACCTTAACTAAAACACTTCCATATTCCCCAACCAAAACACAACTCTACTCCTTAAGAAAATATTCCCATATCCTCAAACTAAAAGACCAACACACTCAGTAAACAAAACACAAACGCCCCGAACAATAATGCTACCATGCACTCTAACCAAAACACTGGTCTGAATTTTGCACATATTGGCGTGCATGGCAAGCAGGACGAGACGCACATGCTATTTCCACTCATGTCCGTGATCAGAGCTTGACCTTGATTTCACGCTGCCTGGCCAATCAACAGGGATGATGTGGAGATGCCGGCGTTGGACTGGGGTAAACACAGTAAGAAGACTCACAACACCAGGTTAAAGTCCAACAAGTTTATTTGTTGCACAAGCCACTAGCTTTCGGAGCAGTGCTCCGAAGGCTAGTGGCTTGTGCTACCAAATAAACCTGTTGGACTTTAACCTGGTTGATGCGCGATTGATTCACACGGGAGGCTAGGACGTACCCGGGAATAAAGGCTTTTATTCACAACAAGATTGGAGCACACTACTTAACAATACTATCCCAGACTAAGGGCTACTAGGAAGTAGCAGTGACCTTTATACTCCTGTAAGAAGGCGGAGGCGAACGGAGTGTACCACATAAACAATGATAACAGGTGGAACACCCAAACCCTAACCCCAACAGTAACAAGAGTAACATATGTACAAGTACCCATAGTGGTAACCATCTATGGTTCACCACATTCACCCCTCCTTTAAAAAACAAAGGCCGGTGGGGTAAGGAGACAATACGAACTGTCCACATGTTCACAAGTTCAGCCGTATCGGAGGTCCGCACTGTCTCTGCGACCTCCGCAGCACTGGCTCCAGTGCCGGTTCTGGTGACCGTGGTGACGACCCTCTCTCCGAGGTGGTGTCCAGTAACTCCTCCAGTTCCTCACACGCCTGTGGACCTCGAGGTGGCGACAATCTCCTGGATTCAGGCAAGCTCTATGTCCATCATGGACTTGCCGAGTCTGTGAGGCTTGGCCTGGTCCAGGATGATTAGCGCCACTGTTGGATCCCGAGTGTAACTGCAGGCAGCTGAGATAGCCGACGACGAGGACCCCTACTGGTCTTCTGCGGCCGGTGTCGACCAAAGTGGCTGCGGCCACGAATCGCACGTGGTCGATGATGTTGAAAACGGCGGCACCCGCAGGTCGCACGTGGCTTGCGTCGTCATCGTAGGAAATGGCGGCACCTGTGGATCGCACGTGGCTGAAGACATCGACGAGGCTGGGGACGAGGAGATGGATCCTGGGGAGTCGCACGCAGCACTGCTGGGCTTGGAAGGGGTCTTTGCTCGGCACACTTTTGCATAGTGCCCTTTCTTCCCACAGGTGGAGCAAAACACCGTCCTGGCCGGACATCTCTGGCGAGGATGCTTCGCCAATCCGCAGAAATAGCACCGTAGGCCTCCAGGAGCTGCCGCAGCCGTCAGGTCTGAAGTTGAGAGCATTATCGCGCAGTTCCGAGGAGCCGCCGAGTACAGTTCAGGCGGTGGCTGTGCTTGCCACGCTGTTCCCACGTGGTCGGTGGGGTAGGTTTCGAGACATCTGGAGGCCGTTTCCATTGCATCGGCCAATTCTACCGTCTTAGCCAGGTCCAAGTTACCCTGCTCTAGCAGTCGCAGGTGAAATATAGGATGAGCCGATTCCCGCCACGAACGCGTCCCGAATAAGATCGTTGGTGTATTGAGTAGCCGACACCTCCTTGCAGTTGCAGGCTCTGGCTAGCTGTTGAAGTTCGCGCAGGTACTGTCCCGTAGTTTCACCGGGCTGCCGCCGTCGAGTGGCTAATAGGTGACGAGCATGAATTCCGTTTGGCTGTTTATTATACAGCTTCTTGAGTAATTCGATAGCATCTTTGTAATTTTGGGAATCGCGAATTGTTGCATACACAGTGTCGCTCACCCTGGCGTGGAGGACCCGCAATCTGTCGGCGTCGGACTGGACTGCTGTCGAGGCCTCAATGTAATCCTCGAAGCACTTCAACCAATGGTCAAAAGTATTCGACGCCCCAGCGGCACACGGATCCAAGGTTAGCCGATCGGGTTTCAGCTTCTGCTCCATTTTCCCTCGAACAAAATTTTCGGTGTTTTGTTGTGAATAAAATTGGTGTGCGATTGATTCACACGGGAGGCTAGGACGTACCCGGGAATAAAGGCTTTTATTCACAACAAGATTGGAGCACACTACTTAACAATACTATCCCAGACTAAGGGCTACTAGGAAGTAGCAGTGACCTTTATACTCCTGTAAGAGTGTGACAGTTGGTGTCTCAGTGAGGGAGTGTTGCTCGGGCTGCAGTGGAGAGTGACAGTTGGGGAAGTGTGGGGAAGTTTTTTTTGTTTTCTTTTTTTCTTGCTGGTAATGGCTTCAGGGATGGCAGTTCAGGCAGTATGCTGCATCTCCTGTGGGATGTATGTGGTGAGGAAATCCAGTAGTGTTTCAGGAGATTTTAGTTGTAAGAAGTGCATTAGATTGCAGCTTCTGGAGGAGCGTGTAAAGGAGCTGGAGGGGGAGGTAGAGGAACTCCGCATAATTCGGGAGGCGGAGGTGGAAGTTGATAGGAGTTATAGAGAAATAGTAACTCCTAGAAATGAGGCTTGGGTCAATGCCAGGAGGAGGGGTAAGAAGCAATCGGGAAGACAATCCCCTGGGGCGGTTCCCCTCCATAATAGGTTTTCGGTGCTGGAGGCTACAGTTGAGGAGGAATCAACTGAGCATAGAGAGCAGATCTCTGGGGGTGAGCCGAGTGAGAAAGCTCAGGTGGTTAGGGGCTGTAAAAGACTGGGCCTTGTGATTGGGGACTCCACAATTAAGGAGACAGATAGGAGGGTCGGAACTAAAGGTAGGGACTCAGGGTTGGTGTGTTGCCTACCAGGGGCTGGGGTCCGGGATGTGTCTGACAGGGTATTCAGGACTCTTAGGGGGGAGGGAGATAAACCACAAGTTATTGTACATGTGGGGACACACGACATAGGGAGGATAGGGGAAGGGGATATTAGGCAGGGATTTATGGAGTTGGGGTGGAAACTAAAGGCCAAGACTGACAGAGTGGTTATCTCTGGACTCTTGCCTGTACCACGGGATAGTTTAGAGAGGAATAGGGAGAGGGAAGGTTTGAATTCATGGCTGAGGGGATGGTGCAGGAGGGAGGGGTTCAGGTACTTAAGCAATTGGGGCTCGTACTGGGGAAGGTGTGACCTCTATGAGAAGGATGGTCTACACCTTAATCAGAAGGGGACCAATATCCTGGGGGGTAAATTTGCTAAGGCCATGCAGGGAGGTTTAAACTGATTCGGGGGGGGGGGGAGGGATCCTGAGTAGTGGGGCTGAAAGTGAGGGATGCATGGATGGGGTGGAGCAGGGTTTGAAATGTGTATACTTCAATGCCAGGAGTATTCGCAATAAAGTGGGTGAACTTGCAGCGTGGATCAGTACCTGGGACTTCGATGTTGTGGCTATTTCAGAGACATGGATAGAGCAGGGGCAGGAATGGATGCTGCAGGTCCCGGGGTTCAAATGTTTTAGTCGAAGTAGGGAAGGAGGTAGAAGAGGGGGAGGGGTAGCATTATTGGTCAGAGATTGTATCACAGTGTCAGAGAGGAGGTTTGATGAGGACTTATCTGTTGAGGTAGTATGGGCGGAGATTAGAAATAGGAGAGGAGAGGTCACCCTGTTGGGAGTCTTTTATAGACCTCCTAAAAGTTCTAGAGAGGTTGAGGAAAGGATTGCGGAGTCAATCCTGCTTAGGAGTGAAAGTAATAGGGCAATTGTTATGGGGGATTTTAACTTGACTAATATTGACTGGAATTGTTATAGCTCTAGCTCGTTAGAGGGGTCAGTTTTTGTTCAAAGCGTGCAGGAAGGTTTTTTGACTCAGTATGTAGACAGGCCAACTAGAGGTGAGGCTATATTGGATCTGGTGCTGGGAAATGAGCCAGACCAGGTGCTAGACTTGGAAGTTGGTGTGCATTTTGGTGATAGTGACCACAATTCGGTTACGTTCACCTTAGTGATGGAAAGGGATAGGCATGAACCTCGGGCCAATGGTTTTAGCTGGGGGAAGGGTAATTATGAGGCTATTAGGAGAGAATTAGGAAACATAGGTTGGACTAGGAGATTACAGGGACTGGGAACGTCCGACATGTGGAGTTTTTTCAAGGAGCAGCTACTGCGAGTCTGTGATAGGTATGTCCCTGTCAGGCAAGGAGGAATTGGTAGGGCTAGGGAACCGTGGTGCACCAAAAAAGTTTCTTTGTTGGTTAAAAAGAAAAAGGAGGCTTATGTTCGGATGAGACGTGAGCACTCGGGTAGTGCACTAGAAAGCTTTAGATTGGCTAAGAGGGAGTTGAAGAGCGAGCTTAGAAGGGCTAAAAGGGGACATGAGAAGACTTTGGCGGATAGGGTTAAAGAGAATCCTAAGGCGTTCTATAGGTATGTCAAGAACAGAAGGTTGGTTAGGGCAAGTTTAGGGCCAGTTATAGATGGCAGAGGGAAGTTATGTGTGGAACCGGAGGAGATTGGTGAAGCATTGAACCAATATTTCTCTTCGGTGTTCACGCAAGGGGACATGAATATAGCTGAGGAGGACACTGGGTTGCAAGGGAGTAGAATAGACAGTATTACAGTTGATAAGGAGGATGTGCAGGATATTCTGGAGGGTCTGAAAATAGATAAATCCCCTGGTCCGGATGGGATTTATCCAAGGATTCTCTGGGAGGCAAGAGAAGTGATTGCAGAGCCTCTGGCTCTGATCTTCAGGTCGTCGTTGGCCTCTGGTATAGTACCAGAAGATTGGAGGTTAGCGAATGTTGTCCCATTGTTTAAGAAGGGGAACAGAGACTTCCCCGGGAATTATAGACCGGTGAGTCTCACTTCTGTTGTCGGCAAGATGTTGGAAAAAATTATAAGGGATAGGATTTATAGTTATTTGGAGAGTAATGAATTGATAGGTGATAGTCAGCATGGTTTTGTGGCAGGTAGGTCGTGCCTTACTAACCTTATTGAGTTTTTTGAGAAAGTGACCAAGGAGGTGGATGGGGGCAAGGCAGTGGACGTGGTATATATGGATTTTAGTAAGGCGTTTGATAAGGTTCACCATGGTAGGCTTCTGCAGAAAATGCAGATGTATGGGATTGGGGGTGATCTAGGAAATTGGATCAGGAATTGGCTAGCGGATAGGAAACAGAGGGTGGTGGTTGATAGTAAATATTCATCATGGAGTGCGGTTACAAGTGGTGTACCTCAGGGATCTGTTTTGGGGCCACTGCTGTTTGTAATATTTATTAATGATCTGGATGAGGGTATAGTTGGGTGGATTAGCAAATTTGCTGATGACACCAAAGTCGGTGGTGTGGTAGACAGTGAGGAAGGGTGTCGTAGTTTGCAGGAAGACTTAGACAGGTTGCAAAGTTGGGCCGAGAGGTGGCGGATGGAGTTTAATGCGGAGAAGTGTGAGGTAATTCACTTTGGTAGGAATAACAGATGTGTTGAGTATAGGGCTAACGGGAGGACTTTGAATAGTGTGGAGGAGCAGAGGGATCTAGGTGTATGTGTGCATAGATCCCTGAAAGTTGGGAATCAAGTAGATAAGGTTGTTAAGAAGGCATATGGTGTCTTGGCGTTTATTGGTAGGGGGATTGAATTTAGGAGTCGTAGCGTTATGTTGCAACTGTACACAACTCTGGTGCGGCCGCACTTGGAGTACTGTGTGCAGTTCTGGTCCCCACATTACAGGAAGGATGTGGAGGCTTTGGAGAGGGTGCAGAGGAGGTTTACCAGGATGTTGCCTGGTATGGAGGGGAGATCCTATGAGGAGAGGCTGAGGGATTTGGGATTGTTTTCGCTGGAAAGGCGGCGGCTAAGAGGGGATCTTATTGAAACATATAAGATGATTAGAGGTTTAGATAGGGTGGATAGTGATAGCCTTTTTCCTCTGATGGAGAAATCCAGCACGAGGGGGCATGGCTTTAAATTGAGGGGGGGTAGTTATAGAACCGATGTCAGGGGTAGGTTCTTTACCCAGAGGGTGGTGAGGGATTGGAATGCCCTGCCAGCATCAGTAGTAAATGCGCCTAGTTTGGGGGCGTTTAAGAGATCCGTAGATAGGTTCATGGACGAAAAGAAATTGGTTTAGGTTGGAGGGTCACAGTTTTTTTTTTTTTAACTGGTCGGTGCAACATCGTGGGCCGAAGGGCTTGTTCTGCGCTGTAATGTTCTATGTTCTATGTTCTATGTAAGAAGGCGGAGGCGAACGGAGTGTACCACATAAACAATGATAACAGGTGGAACACCCAAACCCTAATCCCAACAGTAACAAGAGTAACATATGTACAAGTACCCATAGTGGTAACCATCTATGGTTCACCACACTGGTGTTGTGATACTTCTTACAATCAACAGGGAGCCAGTGTGAAGGGTGAGCAGAGAAAGGCTGCGTATTGCTGGGGAGGGCTGAAAGAGGGCAGACTCTGACCAAAGGCAGGGTGCTGGCTGACACTTCTATTGGGTTCCCTTGAGGCAGACAACTGTCTCCGAGCTACCTCAGGGAACTGCAAACCTCTACAAATTAAAACTGATGAGAGAAATGCAGCAAACACACCGGAATTCTACCGCCCCCACCTGCCCTGGTATTGGAACGGGTGAGGGGCTGACAACGGAAATGTCCGTTGTCCTCAGGTGGGAACTTCTGATCCTGTCCAACTGTGTCTGTGCAGCACTGTCCAACACCTGACAGCAGTGTTCAGTCCCAAGACATCTTTTTAAAATAAATTGTATGTCAGACATTCCATCCCGCTCTGGATCGAGGCTGAAGCGAAAATGTAAAGGCCACATGGCTGACTGACCAACTGTAAATGTGGACGGACCATGTAAAATCCATTTTATGTGACTTCTTGTGGGCTTACTGTCAATTCATTGTTGATGGGCACGTTTTGTACTCCTGAGCACATCCGCCAAGGGAAATAACGCGCGAGAATACAGTCGTGTCCAAGTAAAATTCTGGCTGCTAATATTACCAAAAGAAAACACATTCATATCCCTTAACCAAAATGTTTCCATACCTCATTCACCTGAATGCATCATCTGAACCGGAGGTCTCCAAAGCTCTGCTGCTGGTGTCCTAACTCACAGCAATTCACATCCCTGTCACCACCAACCACACCGCACACTCCGCCCCCCCCCCCCCCCCAAACCCCACCACTTCTTGATCTGCTTGGCTCCTGATCAAGGAAAGTCGTGACTTTAGAATTCTGACCCTTGTTTTCAAGCCTCTCCACAGCCTTCCCCCTCCCTATCTCTGTAATCATCATCAGCCCCACAACCCTCTGAGATAGCTGTACTCCTACATTGTAGGCTTCTTGTGCATCCTTAAGTCCACTTGCGCCATTATTGGTGACCATGCCCTCAATTGCTAAAGCCCCAAGCTCTGGAATTCCCTCTCTCTACCTCTCCTTCTCTCTACCTCACCCTCCTCCTTCACAACACTTCTTAAACCTACCTATTTGATCAAGCTTTTAGTCATCTGACCTATTATGTGGCTTGGTGTCATACTTTGTTTTATAATGCTCCTGTGAACCCCCTGGATTTGTTTGTACAGTTAAAAGTGCTATATAAATGTTAAGTTATTGTCACTATACCCTCAAATCGAAATACCAGCATACCCGCAAACAAAACACAGCTATACACCTAAATCAAAACTTCACTTAACCGCAAAACAATTCACCAAATTATAACACCACTATACTGTTCAATCAAAACACGACCAAACCCCAATGTTACCTCTAAACTTTTCTCCTTGTTTTTATTGATTTAATTATATGGGCTGTTTACAGTTTTTTAACGTAGCTGCATACACTCAGGAACGTAAAGGAACCGGCTTGTGTTCGGCCTGTGCTCGAATGTTTGGTTTGCTCCATGGCAATTTGGTTTAGAGGAACATTGCTGAACCACTGAACAAAACACTACCGCACCTTCTCACCAAAAACTACCATATGCCTTAATTAAAACCCCACTGCACCTGAAAATGAAAATTACTGCACCTTTTAACCAAAAGACTTCTGTATTGTCTAACAAAAACACTAATGTCACCTGTAAACTAAATGCTACTGGATCCACTACACAAAATACTGCTGACTCTACCATCAAAACAAAACACTGCTGTATCTTCAAAGCAATATATTGCTGTATCCCCAACACAAATACTCTTTAATCAGAACAACGGTAACACTGATGTCTGCCCAATCTCCCAATCAATAGATTCCTTTATCCACGAATCAAAGCACTTCTATACCACCTAACTAAAACACAACTGTGTCCTTCAACCAAAAGGTTACTGTATTCCCTAACCAAAACGTTACTGTTCTCCCTAACAACATGAATCCCCTAAATAAAACACTATCACACCCTCTGATAGAAATTTTATCGAGCTCCGAGGCAAAAAATCAATCATCTCGCTTACACAAACCACGACTGAACCTCCTAATCAAAACATTAGCTAATCCCCTAACTACAAAACCACAGAGACGCCCATAACTTCCCATCTCTGATGGGCTGTTACCTGCACTGGGAACCCCCACCTGATTTGATTGAAATCAAAGGTCAGTTCAGTATTTGGGTCATGTTATTGATAGTGAAGACCTCCATAAAGATGGATGCTAATTTAGAAACACAACGTCTGATGGATGTGTCAGAATTGAGGTCCTTTCTAGGATTAGTAAAATATGGTGGCAAATTTGTTCCTGACTTAGCTACATTATTAAAGCCATTGCATAATGTAATATGTGTGAAACAGTCATGGGACTGGACAACAGACTCTGAGAAAGCATACAAGGATATCAGAAGTCTGAAGTATTGGCTCATTCTAATCTGAAGCTTCCATTACTGCTTTCACTTTATGTGTGATTTTGATTTGATTTGATTTATTATTGTCACATCTATTAGCATACAGTGAAAAGTATTGTTTCTTGCGCACTATACAAACAAAACATACTGTTCATAGAGAAGGAAACGAGAGAGTGCAGAATGTAGTGTTAGAGTCATAGCGAGGATGTAGAGAAAAATCAACTTAATGCAAGGTAAGTCCATTCAAAAGTCTGACAGCAGCAGGGAAGAAGCTGTTCTTGAGTCGGTTGGTACGTAACCTCAGACTTCTGTATCTTTTTCCCGAAGGAAGAAGGTGGAAGAGAGAATGTCTGGGGTGCGTGGGGTCCTTAATAATGCTGGCTGCTTTGCCGAGACAGCGGGAAGTGTAGACAGAGTCAATGGATGGGAGGCTGGTTTGCATGATGGATTGGGCTACATTCACAACCTTTTGTAGTTCCTTGCGGTCTTGGGCAGAGCAGGAGCCAAACCAAGCTGTGAAACAACCAGAAAGAATGCTTTCTATGGTGCATCTGTAAAAGTTGGTGAGAGTTGTAGCTGACATGCCAAATTTCCTTAGTCTTCTGAGAAAGTAGAGGCATTGGTGGGCTTTCTTAACTATAGTGTCGGCATGGGGGGGACCAGGACAGGTGATCTGGACACCTTCTTGACCCTTTCTACTTTGTCCCTGTTGATGTAAACAGAGGCATATTCTCCTTTACGCTTCCTGAAGTCGATGACAATCTCCTTCATTTTGTTGACATTGAGGGAGAGATTATTGTTGCCGCACCAATTCACCAGATTCTCTATTTCATTCCTGTACTCTGTCTCGTCATTGTTTGAGATCCGACCCACTACGGTGGTGTCATCAGCAAATTTGCAAATCGAATTGGAGGGGCATTTGGCCACACAGTCATAGGTGTATAAGGAGTATTGTAGGGGGCTGAGAACAGAGCCTTGTGGGGCACCGGTGCTGAGGATGATCGTGGAGGAGGTATTGTTGCCTATCCTTACTGATTGTGGCCTGTGGGTTAGGAAGTTCAGGATCCAGTCGCAGAGGGAGGTGCCGAGACCCAGCCCACGGAGTTTGGAGATGAGTTTCGTGGGAATAATGGTGTTGAAGGCTGAGTTGTGGTCAATAAATATCTTGTTATCTAGGTTTTCCAGGGTTGAGTGCAGGGCCAGGAAAATGCATTTGCTGTGGACCTGTTGCGGCGGTAGACAAACTGTAGTGGATCCAGGTAGTCCGGGAGGTTGGAATTGATTTGTACCATGACTAATCTTTCAAAGCACTTCATAATGATGGCTGTCAGACCCACCGGCCGATAGTCATTAAGGCACGCTGCTTGGTTTTCCTTAGGTACTGGGATGATGGTCGTCTTCTTGAAGCAGATAGGGACTTCAGATTGTTGTAAAGAGAGGTTGGAGATGTCTGTGAATACCTCTGCCAGCTGATCCGCGCAGGATCTGAGTGCACGTGCGGGTACCCCATCCGGGCCAGTCGCTTTCCATGGGTTGACCTTCAAGAAAGCTGCTCTGACATCTGCAGTGGTGACCCCAGATACAGATTCATTCAGGGTTTCCAGGGTGGAGGACATGCTCTCGCTGACCTCTTGCTCAAAACGGGCGTAGAATGCATTGAGCTCATCAGGGAGCGGTGCGTTGGAGCCGGCGATTTTACATGCCTTCATCTTGTAGCCTGTTATATTTTGCAGACCTTGCCATAGTCGGCGGGGGTCGGTGTGGCTAGCCTGGGATTCTAGCTTGGTCCAGTATTGTCTTTTGGATCTTTGATGGATCTCCTTAGATCGTACCTGGCTTTCTTGTATAGGTCAGTGTCGCCTGACTTAAATGCCTCAGACCTGGACTTCAGCAAGCAGTGGATATTCCTGTTCATCCATGGTTTCCAGTTGGGCAACACACAGATTTGCTTCTTTGCCACACAGTCTTCTACACACTTACGAATGAAGTCAGTTACTGTCGTGGCGTATTCGTTCAGGCTAAAATATTAACCAATCCACTGACTCTAAGCAGCCCAGTGGGAGATCATCTGATTCCTCAAATCAACATTGCACAACTTTCTTTGATGGATTTTCCCGCTTCAGTTTTTGCTTGAAAGCCGGGAGCAGGAACACAGCCTTGTGGTCTGATTTGCCAAAGTGTGGGCGGGCGAGAGAGTGATAGGCATGTTTGATATTTATGTAGCAGTGGTCGAGGATGTTTGGGCCTCTGGTGGAGCAGGAGATGTGTTGGTGGTAACTTGGTAGCACGCTCTTGAGCTTGGCCTGATTGAAGTCCCCGGCCACAATGAACAAGGCCTCGGGATGTTTCGTCTCAAGGCTATTCGTAGTGGTGTATATTTTGTCCAACGTGATCTTCATGTCTGCATGGGGTGGGATGTAAACTGCCGTCAGGATAATGGAGGTGAATTCCCACGGAAAGTATTAGGGGCGGCATTTTAGCGTCAGGTATTCTAGGTCTGGGGAGCAGAAAGTTGCCAGTGTTGCTACATCTAGGCACCACGAGGTGTTGATTAGGAAGCAGACCCCACCTTCCCTAGCCTTGCCTGAGGCCGCTGTATGGTCCATTCGATGAATTGAGAAGCCCTCTGGTGTAGGGCACTGTCCAGTGAAGAAGGAGTGAGCCACGTCTCCATGAACTAGAGTACACAGCAGTCCCTCAGTTCTCTTTGGAAAGTGAGTCTGGCTCTAAGTTCGTCTAGCTTGTTTTCCAGAGATTGGAAAAGAGATTGGATTGGATTGAGGCAGTGGTTTTATATATTATGCCTTCGGGAGATGAGCGACGAAAAGCTTTTTCTTCGTGTACTCTGACTACTGCTGAATCTAATTATGTTCATCTAGAAAAAGAAGCATTGAGAATAATTTGTGGTGTACAAAAGTTTAATCTTTATTTTTATTGCTGTCATTTCAAACTATTGACTGATCATAGATCCTTAACTACTAATTTTGAGCCATCTTAAGGCACCCCGGTTGAAGGGCTATGGTGAACGAACAGGAAAGTGGAGCTGAGGTTGAGATAAGATCAGCCATGATTGTATTGAATGGCAGAGCAGGCTCGAGGGACTAAATTTCCTACTCCTGCTCCTACTTCTTATGATTCTTATGATGTCGTCAGCTGCTCGCCTATTGCAAAGATGGTGGTTGACCTTATCTGTACACTGTTAGGACATAAAGTATCATGAGTCAGAGTGCCATGTTACTGCTGATGCATTATCAGGCTTACCTTTACCTATTGAGCAAGTGCCACCAAATAGTTTTGCTAATATTCTTTATTTTTCACTAGTAGTTCATTTGCCTGTGACAGCTACTCAGGATCAGAGACATACCAGAAGTTATGCTGTGATGGGGTAGGTGATGGATATGGTATTGAAAGGAACAATAGCTGAAACATATTGTCCACACACTAATTTGAGACCATGGGCAGAATTCTCCCAAAAGATTCTAAGTGTCATAACGGCGAGAGTAATGGAGTGGCCTGCACCGGTCTCTCAGGCATACTCCACACTGCCATCTTCCCACACTCAGTCACCTTTTTTGGACAGTTGTGAGTTCTGCACTGGTACTGGGGGTGTGGGCCTAAGCACGTCAGTGAGCATGGCTTCAGAGCACTTGGGCGCCGTTTCACAAGGACATCCCAATTTCACAGTGCACTGGAGATCCCCCTCCCTCCACAGACATCGGAACCCCCCCCCCCCCTCATCAGCGGCATATTCCCCCATCCTGACATAGATCGCTGGCATCGGGGCATCAGGCCGTCCTGAGTGGTCCCCAGCCTGACCCCCAACATGCCCCTCCATCATGACCCCTGACACGCCCCCGATCATAACCCCTGAATGGATGCCTTCATGATCCACCCCAGCACGAATTCCCTGTCAGACCCCCACTCCCCCTTAGAGCCTCCCCGTCATGGCCCTCACCCAGGCCTCACCCCCTCAGCACTGCCCAACTGGCACTGCTGGTCTGTCCAGTGGCCACTGCTGAGCTGTCAGGTGGGCACTGTCAGTGTGCCAGGTGGGCACTGGCCGATGGGCACTACCTGACTATACCCCCAATCACCTGAGGGCTTCAATGGCCCCCACCAACATGACCATCGTGCCAGGTCTCTGCTAGTGAAGACCATTAGTGATTTGCACTGGTGAGACCTCCCACTGGAGAGGTGGGAGTATTCCAGGAGGGGCGGATATGCATGCCTAACTCATTATTGACATTGAAATCCAGTCAATCTCATAAGAACATAAGAAATAGGAGCAGGAGTAGGCCATCTAGCCCCTCGAGCCTGCCCCGCCATTCAATAAGATCATGGCTGATCTGATAGTGATTTAGTTCCACTTACCCGCCCGCTCCCCATAACCCTTAATTCCCTTATTGATCAGAAATCTATCTACCTGTGACTTAAACATATTCAACGAGGTAGCCTCCACTGCTTCAATGGGCAGAGAATTCCAGAGATTCACTACCCTCTGAGAGAAGAAGTTCCTCCTCAACTCTGTCCTAAACTGACTCCCCCTTATTTTGAGGCTGTGTCCTCCAGTTCTTGTTTCCTTTCTAAGTGGAAAGAATCTCTCTGCCTCTACCCTGTCTAGCCCCTTCATTATCTTATATGTCTCTATAAGATCTCCCCTCAGCCTTCTAAACTCCAACAAGTACAGGCTCAATCTACTCAATCTCTCCTCATAAGCCAACCCCCTCATCTCCGGTATCAACCTGGTGAACCTTCTCTGTACTCCCTCCAAGACCAATATATCCTTCCGCAAATAAGGGGACCAAAATTGCACACAGTACTCCAGTTGTGGCCTCATGAGTACCTTGTACAATTGCAGCAAGACCTCCCTGCTTTTATACTCCATCTCCTTCGCGATAAAGGCCAACATTCCATTTGCCTTCTTGATCACCTGCTGCACCTGCAAACTGCGAGCTTCAGCCTAGTCAGCCAGTAGCTTCTTACAAGCCTTGGTTGCCATTAGTTTGTGAATGTGCTCCATCAAGATATGCTTATTCTTGAAGACATTATCCTTCACCTTCAGATACATGTTGTAATACACTTGGCGATTGATCTTCTTGGACTCCCTGTATCTGCAAAGCAGACACCTCAGAATTCTCATTCTCCTCATCCAAGCCAGTTTCTCCTGCATGCGGGCATTAACTGTACCCTTTCACTTACCAATGCTCATGTGCCGGCCTTTCCCATGTGCAAGGGTGTTCTTCCTGCACCGAGCACGCAAGTGTACAGTCATCGGCTTGCGGATAATCAAACCACCTAGTTTTCTGATCTGTTGACGGGAATTAGCACTGGCAATCTCATGCGTTTTATTCGGATCCAGCCACACCTTCTTCTTGTCACGGCGCAAACCTCTGGAGGTCAGCCTTTTCTGAAACCTGAGCCTACTCATGGCCACTTTTCGATGGAAAGGTACTTGCCAGTACTCACTAAGTAAATTCATCTTGGTGATAGAACATAGAACATAGAACATAGAACATTACAGCGCAGAACAGGCCCTTCGGCCCACGATGTTGCACCGACCAGTTAAAAAAAAACTGTGACCCTCCAACCTAAACCAATTTCTTTTCGTCCATGAACCTATCTACGGATCTCTTAAACGCCCCCAAACTAGGCGCATTTACTACTGATGCTGGCAGGGCATTCCAATCCCTCACCACCCTCTGGGTAAAGAACCTACCCCTGACATCGGTTCTATAACTACCCCCCCTCAATTTAAAGCCATGCCCCCTCGTGCTGGATTTCTCCATCAGAGGAAAAAGGCTATCACTATCCACCCTATCTAAACCTCTAATCATCTTATATGTTTCAATAAGATCCCCTCTTAGCCGCCGCCTTTCCAGCGAAAACAATCCCAAATCCCTCAGCCTCTCCTCATAGGATCTCCCCTCCATACCAGGCAACATCCTGGTAAACCTCCTCTGCACCCTCTCCAAAGCCTCCACATCCTTCCTGTAATGTGGGGACCAGAACTGCACACAGTACTCCAAGTGCGGCCGCACCAGAGTTGTGTACAGTTGCAACATAACGCTACGACTCCTAAATTCAATCCCCCTACCAATAAACGCCAAGACACCATATGCCTTCTTAACAACCTTATCTACTTGATTCCCAACTTTCAGGGATCTATGCACACATACACCTAGATCCCTCTGCTCCTCCACACTATTCAAAGTCCTCCCGTTAGCCCTATACTCAACACATCTGTTATTCCTACCAAAGTGAATTACCTCACACTTCTCCGCATTAAACTCCATCCGCCACCTCTCGGCCCAACTTTGCAACCTGTCTAAGTCTTCCTGCAAACTACGACACCCTTCCTCACTGTCTACCACACCACCGACTTTGGTGTCATCAGCAAATTTGCTAATCCACCCAACTATACCCTCATCCAGATCATTAATAAATATTACAAACAGCAGTGGCCCCAAAACAGATCCCTGAGGTACACCACTTGTAACCGCACTCCATGATGAATATTTACTATCAACCACCACCCTCTGTTTCCTATCCGCTAGCCAATTCCTGATCCAATTTCCTAGATCACCCCCAATCCCATACATCTGCATTTTCTGCAGAAGCCTACCATGGTGAACCTTATCAAACGCCTTACTAAAATCCATATATACCACGTCCACTGCCTTGCCCCCATCCACCTCCTTGGTCACTTTCTCAAAAAACTCAATAAGGTTAGTAAGGCACGACCTACCTGCCACAAAACCATGCTGACTATCACCTATCAATTCATTACTCTCCAAATAACTATAAATCCTATCCCTTATAATTTTTTCCAACATCTTGCCGACAACAGAAGTGAGACTCACCGGTCTATAATTCCCGGGGAAGTCTCTGTTCCCCTTCTTAAACAATGGGACAACATTCGCTAACCTCCAATCTTCTGGTACTATACCAGAGGCCAACGACGACCTGAAGATCAGAGCCAGAGGCTCTGCAATCACTTCTCTTGCCTCCCAGAGAATCCTTGGATAAATCCCATCCGGACCAGGGGATTTATCTATTTTCAGACCCTCCAGAATATCCTGCACATCCTCCTTATCAACTGTAATACTGTCTATTCTACTCCCTTGCAACCCAGTGTCCTCCTCAGCTATATTCATGTCCCCTTGCGTGAACACCGAAGAGAAATATTGGTTCAATGCTTCACCAATCTCCTCCGGTTCCACACATAACTTCCCTCTGCCATCTATAACTGGCCCTAAACTTGCCCTAACCAACCTTCTGTTCTTGACATACCTATAGAACGCCTTAGGATTCTCTTTAACCCTATCCGCCAAAGTCTTCTCATGTCCCCTTTTAGCCCTTCTAAGCTCGCTCTTCAACTCCCTCTTAGCCAATCTAAAGCTTTCTAGTGCACTACCCGAGTGCTCACGTCTCATCCGAACATAAGCCTCCTTTTTCTTTTTAACCAACAAAGAAACTTTTTTGGTGCACCACGGTTCCCTAGCCCTACCAATTCCTCCTTGCCTGACAGGGACATACCTATCACAGACTCGCAGTAGCTGCTCCTTGAAAAAACTCCACATGTCGGACGTTCCCAGTCCCTGTAATCTCCTAGTCCAACCTATGTTTCCTAATTCTCTCCTAATAGCCTCATAATTACCCTTCCCCCAGCTAAAACCACTGGCCCGAGGTTCATGCCTATCCCTTTCCATCACTAAGGTGAACGTAACCGAATTGTGGTCACTATCACCAAAATGCACACCAACTTCCAAGTCTAGCACCTGGTCTGGCTCATTTCCCAGCACCAGATCCAATATAGCCTCACCTCTAGTTGGCCTGTCTACATACTGAGTCAAAAAACCTTCCTGCACGCTTTGAACAAAAACTGACCCCTCTAACGAGCTAGAGCTATAACAATTCCAGTCAATATTAGTCAAGTTAAAATCCCCCATAACAATTGCCCTATTACTTTCACTCCTAAGCAGGATTGACTCCGCAATCCTTTCCTCAACCTCTCTAGAACTTTTAGGAGGTCTATAAAAGACTCCCAACAGGGTGACCTCTCCTCTCCTATTTCTAATCTCCGCCCATACTACCTCAACAGATAAGTCCTCATCAAACCTCCTCTCTGACACTGTGATACAATCTCTGACCAATAATGCTACTCCTCCCCCTCTTCTACCTCCTTCCCTACTTCGACTAAAACATTTGAACCCCGGGACCTGCAGCATCCATTCCTGCCCCTGCTCTATCCATGTCTCTGAAATAGCCACAACATCGAAGTCCCAGGTACTGATCCACGCTGCAAGTTCACCCACTTTATTGCGAATACTCCTGGTGATGTATGTGGCTTGTCCGACTTTCCCCTTACAATCCTCCAACCCTGAGATTGGATAGGAATCTGATTTTGTCACTGCGTTGACCTTCCGATAATCCACGCAGAATCATTGAGTACCATCAGGTTTAGGGACCAACACGAACTTCATTCATTTTGACTTGGCTCTATTGTAGCATTGCCTCTATTTCCTTTTGTACCTGCCCTGCTTTGAGAGGATTGAGCCGATAAGGGTGTTGTTTTATTGGAACAGCATTCCCTACATCAATCCCATGTACTATGGCATCTGTCTTCCCCACTTTATTCCTACCCCTAAGTCCTGATATCTCTTTAACAGGTCTTTCAGTTCAGTTCTCTGTTCCTGGAACAGATAATTTACTATCTGATTCCAGTTTTCAAGGACTTCTGCATTGTTCAATTTGTTTTGAGGAGCATCAAAATCCACATCCTCGGGATTTGATTCCTCACGCTGAGTGGATGTAACTAATGCCAGTTTCTCCCATTCCCTTTTCCTGTCACAGTATTGTTTGAGCATGTTCACATGACATACCCTATAAATCTTTTCCCTATCTGGCATTTTTACCAGATAATTTACCTGATTTAATTTTTTTTCAATTTTATAGGGACCACTAAATCTCACTTTATAACGGTCTCCTACAATTGATAAGAGCACCAATACTTTATCCCCATGGGAAAATATCCAAATTGTAGATTTCTCATCAGCTTCTTGCTTCATTAGGTGCTGTGTCACCTTCAAATGCTAATTCACCTACCTTATTTAATCTTTCAGAATTAAATACTTCTGTCTGATCCTTTACCTGCTCACGTTTTTCTTTGACCATTTCATCAAACATAGGGCCCGATTTTACCATCAAGTTGCCCTGTTTTCGGGCGTGAAAACTTGGTAAAGTTGGACATGAGGCGAGTAGCGCAATCTGCGCCCGCCTCCACACTGGTTCCCCCTGCGATTGGGACCGCACCCAAAATGGACGCAATGGCAATTTAAATGGATTTGAATGCATTTAAATTGAATTAATTGGCTGCACGTCCAACTTTATCGGCACTTCCCCCTTTACCACCACATTCGTCAATCCGGAATTGGCGTGAAACAGACATAAGAACACAAGAACATAAGAACTAGGAACAGGAGTAGGGCATCTGGCCCCTCAATAAGATCATGGCAGATCTTTTTGTGGACTCAGCTCCACTTACCCGCCCACTCACCATAATCCTTAATTCCTTTACTATTCAAAAATTTATCTATCCTTGCCTTAAAAACATTCAATGAGGTAGCCTCAACTGCTTCACTGGGCAGGGAATTCCACAGATTCACAACCCTTTGTGTGAAGAAGTTCCTCCTCAACTCAGTCCTAAATCTGCTTCCCCTTATTTTGAGGCTATGCCCCCTAGTTCTAGTTTCACCCGCCAGTGGAAACAACTTCCCTGCTTCTATTTTATCTATTCCCTTCATAATCTTATGTTTCTATAAGATCTCCCCTCATTCTTCTGAATTCCAATGAGTATAGACCCAGTCTACTTACTCTCTCCTCATAAGCCAACCCTCTCAACTTCAGAATCAACCTAGTGAATCCCCTCTGCACCCCCTCCAGTGCCAGTATATCCTTTCTCAAGTAAGGAGACCAAAACTGTACACAGTACTCCAGGTGTGGCCTCACCAGCACCTTATACAGCTGCACCATAATCTTACTGTTTTTAAACTCCATCTCTCTAACAATGAAGGACAAAATTCCATTTGCCTTCTTAATTACCTGCTGCACCTGCAAACCAACTCCTTGAGATTCCTGCACAGGACTCCCAGATCCCTCTGCACAGCAGCATGCTGCAATTTTTTACCATTTAAATAATAGTCCATTTTGCTGTTATTCCTACCAAAATGGATGACCTCACATTTACCAACATTGTACTCCATCTGCCAGACCCTCGCCCACCCACTTAGATTATCTGTATCCCTTTGCAGACTTTCAGCGTCCTCTGCACACTTTGCTCTTCCACCCATCTTAGTGTCATCTGCGAATTTTGACACACTACACTTGGTCCCCAACTCCAAATCATCTATGTAAATCGTAAACAATTGCGGTCCCAACACTGATCCCTGAGGCACACCACTAGTCACTGATCGCCAACCAAAAAAACACCCATTTACCCCCACTCTTTGCTTTCTGTTAGTTAATCAATCCTCTATCCATGCTAATACATTACCCGTAACACCGTGCACCTTTATCTTATGTAGCAGTCTTTAGTGCGGCACCTTGTAAATGCCTTCTGGAAATCCAGATGCACCACATCCACAGGTTCCCCATTGTCCACTGCACATGTTCTCTAAGAATTCCACCAAATTAGTCAACCATGACCTGTCCTTCATGAACTCATGCTCCATTAAAGCCTGATTCGGGCGCTCCATCAGTGAGGGGTAGTGAGGAGTTAAATGTATAACATCCGATGGCTCTCTGCTACTCACGGATGTCCTTCCATTGCGGCCATTTTCTGTCTCAGGTCGGTGGTGGCTCTACGAGTGTGTGGGGGGTGGGGAGGGGGGGGGGGGTTGGAGGGGAGCTGTTGCTCAGCAGGGTCTCTGATGTCCGATTTGCTGCACTGACCTGGGGTCTTGCGGTGCTGTTAGGTCCTAGTGCACTCAGCTCACTTCCAGCTGAAGGATGTGCACAAAGCCTTTGCAAATAGCACTGCTGCAGCCTCTCAATTTTGCAAGGAGCTGTGATTGTGGGGAGCATGTGCCTGGGGGAATTGGGGGGCGGGCGGGGCTGTAACTGTGGATGTGCTAGGGACAAGCAGCATTCTATAACCTCTACATGTGTTCCTCTCCATCTCCTTTCCTCCCCCCGCTGCAGAGTGATGACATGTCTTTTTCAATTTAAACATGGGCTCAAGCCCATGCTGGGGCCTTCCAGCCAGGAGCCACAGTCTCCTGGCTGGAAGGCCCCAGCATGGGCTTGAGCCTGTCCTCCTCCCTTGGGGTTCCTGTGGGCCCCTGGGTCACTCCATGGGACGGCGGTGCTTCTGCAGTGAGCTCCAGAAACTCTGGCGTCACCTGGCGTTGCCCGTCCTGGAGGACCACCTGCGTCCTACCCATGGTAGTCGAGCCCTGAGCGATGGCCATCTGAGTTGTTGGCTACCTCTCAATGGCCAAACAAGTGCCCTCTGAGACTGGGCCACACTCTGCAGCCCCTCAGCCATGACCCTCTGTGACTGGGCCACGTTCTCAAGGGCTGCTGCCATTGCCCGCTGTGTCTCAGCGCTGTTCTGCTGGGTCTCCTGCAAGCTCTCGAGCCTCTCAGCCATGGGCCGCAGAATCTCGAGAAGCCTGTTCAGTCCCTCAGCTGTGGCCTGCTGTGACTCGGCCATCGCTTGGAGCCTGCCACTCATGTTGAGGATCCCCTGCCCCAGGCTTTCCACTGCACACGCCACCCTTGCAGTGTTGGCCTGGGAAGCATGCAAGACAGGCAATAGCTGGTCCACCTGAAAGCTTTGGGACTCCTCCCAACAGCCTTGCAGTTGGTCCAGTGTGGCCGTCAGCCCCTCCTACATTCCCTGGCTCTGTTGCTGCATCTCCAGCAGCTGAGGGAGAAGTGAACTCAGAGATCCAGCATGTAGCCTGGGGCCAGCCGAGTCCTCACCACCGGCAGGCCCTCACATGCCAGAGGCATCAGATGTTCCCTCCTCCACCTGGTGTACATCAGCAGATGTGTCGTGCTCACCAGAGACTGACCCAGAAGCCTCACCACTAACTGGACCACCGACATGTCAGTATCTGGGATGGTGAGTTATGAGATGGCAGCTGACGCCAAAACAGTGCCACCCTCCAAAGTCCCTTCACCCATATCCTCCGAGGACTCATCCGAGCTGTCTAGACCAGGATGGGTGGGAGCTGCAGCAGGGACCTGTAGTTCAGAAGGCCCTGGGGCGTCCGGATGTGTCCCTGCAGCACAGGACACAAGGTTAAGTGCAAGGGAGGGAGAGGAATCCGGGATGCCAAACACATGATTCACATTTCTCCATTGAATATAAAACAAAGCACCAAGAAAATTACATCACAGGAACAGGCCCTTCGGCCCTCCAAGCCTGAAGCGACCAGGCTGCCCATCTGATTTGTAACCCCCTATCCTTCCGGGGACCATATGCCTCTATTCCCATCCCATTCACATAATTGTAGAGATGCCTCTTAAAGGTCACTATCGTATCTGCCTCCACAACCACTCCCGACACTACCCTCTCTGTGCAAATAAACATGCCTTGTACATCTCCTTTAAACCTTGCCCCTCGCACCCGAAACTCTGCCCCCGAGAAGTTGCCTCAAAGTGATTGAAGGAACGACAGATGCTCACACCTGTCGCTGACAGCCTGCAACTCCCCTTCCCGTGAGAGCTCCAGGGTGTGGCTGGAGGGGTGAGGACCCAGAGGTCTGGTTCATCACCCCGTGTCTTTGCCCACTCACGGGTGTTGTGGTCGGTCTTCTCCTGTAGAGACAGAGGAGCCATGAAAGAAATGGTGGCGTGACTCCTGCAGAGTATCAGGTGGTGGCCCTTAGAGGGCAAGCGCAGTGGAACTCATTGGGAGGAAAGGAAGGAGGTGCTTGGGGGTCAGGAGCTGGAAGCATGCAGGGTGCTGGGGATGGGAGGGTCTGGGGAGATTTGGGGGAAAATGCAAGGTGGGATTCAGCACTCACCCTTGCTGCACGGATGAGGTCATTGGCCTTTTTCCAGCACTGCTTCCGGGTTCGGGGAGCCAGTACTCTGGCACTGACCGAGGCAGCGACTTCCTCCCAGGCCACATTTCCATCAGCCTCCCTTGGCCTGCCTCTTCCTGGGGGAAAGAGGGTGTCCCGCCTCACCTCTGCTGCATCCAGCAGCCTCCCCAGGTCGCCCTCAGTAAATCGGGGGGCTGGTCACATTTTGTGCAGGAATGCCTGCCTGCCTGTCCATTCTTGAGTTTTAATGGAGCTGCCCCTCGTTGGGGCAGACCAGCTGCAGACAGGGGATAGAGAGGGAGGTGTCACACAGCCATTGGAGTCCAGAGGAGATAGGTACCTTGTGTGGAAGGGTCCGGGGTGGGGGTGAGGGGGATCACCCTCCCTGATATCTGGGGTGGAGGAGGGAGAGCGGATCTCTCTGCCTGTGATAAGTGAGGAAGAAGGGGGGTCCACTGCCACTCTGCCTGTGATGAGTGAGGGGGAAAGGGGAAGGGGGCTGCGATCGGTCTGGGTGGTGGGCGGATGGGGGGGATAAGGGAGTTGTGGGGGTGGGGCATTGTCTGTGGGGGCCAGGGGGAGGCATTATCCGGCCCTGGCGCGATGTGGTAGGGGAGCAGCATTCTATCATTTATTTTGTGAGCATGCGCCGATCGGAGCTGCAGGATTTCGAGTGTGATAAGCCCCACCCACCGGCTTGTGCAGCGCGATTTGGAATCGCTGATATTTTTTCAGACAGTGTGCAAATGGGGGCGCCGGAGAACGGGTCTAAAAGTCGGATGTGAAACACTCCCAGATTCAAGTCCGCCCAGCACTTAGAATCAAAATGGTAAAATTGGGCTCATAGAGTCAGCTAATTGAACCTCACCTCCTCCATCTTTCCTTTGTGCTCTCCCTTCCTGTTTTAACCCATGGCTGTGGGATCTTGTCACCACACAGTCCAATACATTTCTTGGGTATTTTTCTTTTAATTCCTCAGTTCCCTGGTTTCCTTTTGGCTTTTCTACTGCCATGGGCATCACTCCCACTTATGATTCTGTGATATCAACTCCCAGGATAAATTGTATTCCTGAAATAGCCAGGTTTTCTATCACTCCCACTGTTGCTTCCCCAGACTGGGGATTTTCTAATCTTATTTTACACAGGGGAACACTACTCCCTCCATTTATTCCACAGATTATCCTTCTCTCAGGCAGTATTTCAAATGGGGTGCAAATATTTTCATCTCTTACCATCAGAGACATACTAGCTCTCTCAATATTTTCACTTCTTTACCCACTTCTCCTGTTCTACCTGAGTAAACCTCATCTACATAGATGAAGCCTTTGAAAAGATTGGGTTCTACTTTATCATTCAGCTGTGCCTTGGCTGTGCACTCTCCTTCATCTCCTCGACTTCTTTCGAGATTTCTTTCACTACCATAACTAATCCCACTAGTTGAGTCTCTTTTACCACATCCTTTTTTAAGCCACCAGCACTGTGCCTTTGTGTGTCCCATTTATGACAGTTAGAACACATGATGTCTTTCACCTCTTTTCAAAACTCTGGGGTATCTTTTTTCCCAGGTGGTAAACTGGTCCCAGTGTTATCTACTTTTGGTTTATCATGGAAGGATCTCCCCCTCCCCCAATCTTTATTTTTCACGAAATAATATTGATGTCGGAAGCCAAATTTTAATTTATGCACTAATGCGTATTCATCTGCCATCTCTGCAGCTCTTCTCGCTAACTAAACCCTCTGCTCGTCAACATGAGTTCTTACCATGTCTGGAAGTGTGTTTTTGAACTCCGCCAGCAGAATTATATTTCTAAGGGCCTCATATGTCTTCTGCATCTTTAATGCTCTCACCCATTTATCGAAATTGTTCTGTTTCACTCTCTCAAATTTGATATAGGACTGATCTGGTTCCTTTCATACGTTCCTAACCCTCTGTCTATATGCTTCTGGTACCAACTCGTGTCCATTCAAAACAGCCTTCTTTACTTCTTCGTAGTTTCATGACATGTCCTCTGACATTGTTGCAAACACGTCAGTAGCCTTGCCTTTAAATTTGGCCTGAATTAATATTACCCACACATCCTCTGGCCACTTCATCTGTGTAGCCAATTTCTCAAAAAAACGACAGAACCCCAATACAAAACATTACTGAACCCCAATACAGAACTCTACTGAACTCCCAATTCAAGAAACACTACAGAATACCCAATTCAAAACAGTACTGAACTCCAAATTCAAAACACTACAGAAACCCCAATTCAAAACACTACAGAACCCCGAATTCAAAACATTACAGAACACCCAATTCAAAACACTACTGAACCCCCAATTCAAAACACTACTGAACCCCAAATTCAAAACACTACAGAATCCCCCATTCAAAATACTACAGAGCCCCCAATTCAAAACACTACTAAACCCCGAATTCAAAACACTACAGAACCCTCAATTCAAAACACTACTGAACCACAATTCAAAATACTACAGAACGCCCAATTCAAAATAATAGTGTCCCCAAATCAAAACAATACTGAACCCCCAATTCAAAACACTACAGAACCCCCGTTCAAAATACTACTGAACCCCCATTCAAAACACTACTGAACCCCCACTCAAAACACTACTGAACCCTCAATTCAAAACACTACAGAACACCCAATTCAAAACACTACTGAACCCCAATTCAAAACACTACAGAACCCCCATTCAAAACACTACTGAACCCTCAATTCAAAACACTACAGAACACCCAATTCAAAACACTACTGAACCCCAATTCAAAACACTACAGAACCCCCATTCAAAACACTACTGAACCCTCAATTCAAAGCACTACTGAACTCCCAATTCAAACCACTACTGAACCCCCCATTCAAAGCACTACTGAACTCCCAATTCCAAACATTACAGAATTCCCAATTCAAAACACTAAAGAACCTTAAAATCAAAACACTAAAAGTTCCAATTCAAAACACTACTGAACCCCAATTCAAACACTACAGAAGCCTTAATTCAAAACACTACAGAAACCCCATTCAAAACATTACTAAACCCACAATTCAAAAAACAAACACAAACCCCAATTCAAGACACTACAGAATCCCCAATTGAAAACACTACTGAACCCCCAATTCAAAACACTACAGAACCGCCCATTCAAATCTCGACTGAACCCCCCCCCATTCAACACATTAACGTACTCCCAATTCAAAACACTACAGATGCCCCAATTCAAACCACTGCTGAATCCCCAATTCCAAACATTACAGAACCCCCAATTCAAAATTCTGCAAAGCTCCAATTCAAAACACTACTGAACCCCCAATTCAAAATACTATAGGATCCCCAATGCAAAACACTACAGAACCCCCAATCCAAAACACTACTGACCCCAATTCAAAACACTACAGAACAACCAATTCAAAAAACAAACAAAACCCCCAATTCATAACACTACAAACCCCCATTCAAAACACTACTGAACCTCCAACTGAAAACACTATTGAACCCTAAATGCAAAACACTACAGAACTCCCAATTCAAAACACCACAGAACTCCCAATTCAAAACACGAGAGAACGCCCAATTCAAAACATTAAAGAACCCCCAATTCAAACACTACTGAAGCCCCAATTCAAAACATTACAGAATCCCAATTGAAAACTCTAGAAAGCTCCCAATTCAAAACACTACTGACCCCATTTCAAAACATTACAGAGCCCCAATTCAAAACACGGAAGAACCCCTAATTCAAAACACTATTGAACCCCCAAATCGAAACAATACTGACCCACAATTCAATACACGACTGAACTCCCAATTCAAAAAACTACAGAACCCCCAATTAAAATCACTACAGAACCCCTACTTCAAATGCTACTGAACCCCCGGTTCAAAATACTACAGGACCCTCATTCAAAACACTACTTTACCCCCAATTCAAACACTACTGAACCCCCAATTCAGAACACTTCAGAACCCCCAATTCAAAACACTACTGACCCCCAATTCAAAACACTACTGAACCCCCAATTCAAAACACTGCAGAACCCCCAATTCAAAACACGATTAAATCCCCAATTCAAAACACTACAGAACCCAATTCAAAACACTATTGACTCCCAATTCAAAACAATACAGAACCCCCAATTCGAAGCACTACAGAACCCCCAATTCAAAACACTACTGAACCCCAATTCAAAACACTACAGATCCTCCATTCAAAACACTACTGAACCCCCAATTCAAAACACTACTTAACCTCCAATTCAAAACACTATAAAACCCCCAATTCAAAGCACTACCGAACCCCAAACTCAAATCATGACTGAACCCCCCCATTCAACACACTACTGAACCCCAATTCAAAACACTACAGAAGCCCCAACTCAAAACACTGCATAACCCCAATCTAAAACACTACTTAACCCCAACTCAAAACACTACAGAACCCCCAATTCAAAAAACAGACAAAACCCCCAATTCACAACAGTACAGAACCCTCAATTTCAACACACTACTGATCCCTCTATTCCAAACACTACAGAAACCACAATTCAAAACACTACTAAATCCCCAATTCAAAACACTCCTGAACCCCCTATTCAAAACACTACTGAACCCCAATTCAAAACACTACTAAATCCCCAATCCAAAACACTACTGAACCCCCAATTCAAAACACTACTGAACCCCAATTCAAAACACTACTAAATCCCCAATCCAAAACACTACTGAACCCCCAATTCAAAACACTACTGAACCCCAATTCAAAACACTACTAAATCCCCAATCCAAAACACTACTGAACCCCCAATTAAAAACACGACTGAACCCCAATTCAAAACACTACTAAATCCCCAATCTAAAACACTACTGAACCCCCAATTCAAAACACTACTGAACCCCAATCCAAAACACTACTGAACCCCCAATTCAAAACACTACTGAACCCCAATTCAAAACACGCTTAAATCCCCAATCCAAAACACTACTAAATCCCCAATCCAAAACACTACTGACCCCCAATTCAAAATACTACTAATTCCCAATCAAAAACACTGCTGAACCCTCAATTAAAAAGACTACAGAACCCCCAATTGTGAAATGCTCATCACCCACAATCCCCTTTGACAATCCTTCTGACTTTCTGCAGGATAAGATAGCCCATAACAAGAGAGACCAGAAATCCATCCACTCTCAACTAATGAAGGACAAGTGACCGAGTTTCGCGGAGAGGAGAGAGATCATTCCTGTGCACAAGGTGAGATTGGCCATCCATAATAAGCCAGTGAGGATGAATCCATGATACATTGATAAGCCTGGGGCAATGACTGCAAGTGATCTTTAATGGATAAGCCTGCTTAGTCAATTGCTAATTTTCCCTTTTTTCTATTCCAAGTACCAGCAAGAAAAGGGGCGGACTTCATCACCACAGTCCCAACCCACCTCTGAGAAAGAAACCACAGTATCTTCAGAGCATTCACCATCTTGGCGTTCACCTGTGCCCTCCACCAGCACAGATACACACACCTCAGTGGGTCCTCGTTCTAGAGTAGGCTGGAGTTCACAACCTGCTGATCACCTCACAGACAAGGGCCCACAGCTGACAAAGGCAATGAAAACAGAGGTTTCTGACACTTGGAGCCTGCTGGAGACCAGACCCCTGCTGAGTCTGAGACTGATGATGAGCCTTTGCTCTGGGCTCTAAGAGACCTCTTGGAGATTCAGAAAGAGGCAGGGGAACATCAGGCAGAATTGCCAGAGACTGTTTGCAAACTGGATCCTATACTGCAGGAGTCTGTCCACATTCTGTCTGCTATCACGGCTCATCAAAGTCTACATGGGAAGTGTGGCGGCCACCTTGGAGATCCAGATGTAGTGGCTTCTATTGGATTTACACTTGGACCTGAACACTGTCATTCTAGACAAGGGTGTGTTTCAGCAGTGGCTAAGCGAAAGGGGGAATGGAACAGCTCGACCTCTCTCTCTCCCTGGGGGTTCCTTCTACTAAAGGAGTGATGGAGTGGCCATTGGGCACATAAAGGGCCCAATGGTCAGCCAGTGCCAGTAGTGCCAGCCAAACACCCAGGTGCATTCACCCAGGACACTCCAAGTGTACCATGCCACCCCACCACCCCTCTGCTAGCGACTCCATCAAATCCAACAGGTCCGGCTGAGAAGTTTGCATCAGCACCTGAGCAGCAGACCCAAGGCTTCAAGCCTCTGGGCCACTGATGCCTGCTGAAGGTCATACAAACATACAAATAAGGAGCCAGATTATCCCATTTGGCACCTCAAGCCTGCACTTGATGTGACCTGATTTTATCATCAACTCTATATTCCTGCCAATCCTGGTAAACATTCACCCTCTACTGTATCAAGATAGATTGGAAAGTATCAAGAATCTATCCAGCTCTGCCGCTGTTTCCATAGCCTTTTGAGGAAGAGAGTTCCAAAAACTCACAACCCTCTCAGCGAAAGTTTTCTCTTTCTCTTTGACTTAATTGTCTCTTTTGTAACCAACTTGGTGTCGTTAGTAAATTTAGCCACCATACCTTCAGTCCCTTCATCCAAGTCATTGATATAAATTGTAAAAGACTGAGGCCTCAGCACTGGTAATTCATCTCACTCAACAGGGCATAGCTATCAGCAGGCTACTTCCACCTCAGCAGGAGATGTTGGGCAGTATTTAGATATAGAAGTAAGCTTATAAAAATTAAGATGTATTGAATGCACACTGGTGGCACGGGTGTTCCCTCATTCTATATATATATATAGTTGTCACTTTTGTAAATATATGTTGAATTATTCATCCATCTCCACCTCATGATTTCTATTTTTGTTCATTTTTTTGTTCAGTTTCGATTTTACAGTAGTCTAAGTGTCCAGAATGTTGCTGTCCAAATGTAATCCGATCAGGATCTCCAATTGCATGAATTCTTATAGATTTTCAACCCAAGTGAGTAGTCTATAATTTTTCTTTATTCTTTCACAGGATGTGGGCGTTGCTGGCTAAGCCAGCATTTTATTGTCCATTCCTAATTGCCTTTAAGACGGTGGCGGTGAGATGCCTTCTTGAACCGTTGCAGTCCATGTGGTACAGGTATATTCACAATGGTATTAGGGAAGGAGTTCCAGGATTTTGACTCAGTGGTGATTGGATTTCCTCTTGTTGGATGTTGTAAGAGTTTTTCAGAGAGCTATGTATGTTGCTGGCTTCATGCAGGAGATCTCTCTTTATTAATACAGCTCAGCAAATACAAAGAACACACAAAGGTAGTAATTCTAATATGAAAACGTACTTTATTGCCCAGGCCTGGTTTCCACCATGGAGGGACAGCATTCTGAGACAGCTCGAATTACTCTAATTAAATTATCAAGACATTTTGTAATTATACTTCTTCAGAAATCATCTGCCCGCCTACTCTGTCCATCTTAATGGGATGGACCAATCATATTAATATGGATTATTTATCTTGGCCAATTACATCCTACTCTCTGGCAGCATGAAATTCATTGGTCCATAGAATCCAGAAGCTCCCACCCATTTGTCTCTTAGCAACTTCAATTACATAGGTAATAGAGTTCAAAGGGACATTTCCCACTGCCTCTCAATTATGTAGGTCATAGAGTTCAAGAGTTTCTGTTCTCACTGTCTGCTAAGCATTTATCAGTAGAAAATGAATTGTCCCATTCATTTAGTGTCTGGGAACTATACTGATAAAAACTGTGCTCTGTGGCCATATTATTCTCAAAGAATGTGGTTCATCTCACTTAGTTTTCATCCCATTGTGCCTTGGGGCAGTCTGTATTTGGCTAAGGTGTACAGAATACTTTCAAAAATACATATTTAAAATCTCTAACAGTGGTTATATGTGTTTCTATGCAACTGTGCCTTTGTAATTCCAGGTATGTCATGCGTTTTCTGTACTATATTCATTTCTAAATTAGTCTACCCCAAATTTATTAGTCTTTTGGTACCAGACAATCCTTATTTCCTCTAACAGATGTGGTCACTGTCTGGCACGAGTGTGGTGTGAATGTTATTTGCCACTTATCAGACAAGCCTGAATGTTATGCAGGTCTTGTTGCATATGGGCACAATCTGCTTCAGTATCTGAGGAGTCACAAATGGTGCTGAACATTATGCAATCATTTGCAAACATCCCCATTTCTGGTATTATGATAACGAGAAGGTGATTGATGAAGAAGCTGAAGATGGTTAGGCCTAGCAGGAGCGCCTGCAGTGATGTCCTGGAGCTGAGATGACTGACCTCCAACGATCACAACCATCATCCTTTGTGCCAGGTATGACTCCAACCAGCAGAGCGATTTTCTCCTGATTCCCATTGACCCCAGTTTTCCTGAGGCTTCTTGATGCCACACTTGGTCAAATGTCAAGGGCAGTCACTCTCACCTCACCTCTGGAGTTCAGCTCCTTTGTCTTTGTTTGAACCAAGGCTGTAATGAGGTCAGGAGCTGGGGTGGTCCTGGCAGAACCCAAACTGAGTGTCACTGAGCAGGTTATTGCTGGATAAATGCTGCTTGATAGCACTGTTGATGACATCTTCTCTTACTTTGCTGATGATCGAGAGTAGACCAATAGGGCGGTAATCAACTGGGTTGGATTTGTCTTGCTTTTTGTGGACAAAATCTTATGAGCAACATCAGAAAACACATATCATTTGTGACAGTTTGGTCTACCCAATAGACCTGTTGGCCAATGCTTTGGCCTTGGGAGAAGTTTTCATCAAGGCTACTGTAGCTCTTATAGTATGTCTATTGTTTATGGATAGCATGAGTAGTCACCTTGACTTACATTAGGTCCGTAGGTTTTTGAATATTAATTTCCTTAAGCAACCTCCTCCTCAGCCTACACAGCACAGAAAGGAGGAAGATACACACACTTCAGCAGCTCAAGTCCTGCTTGATTCCACATCTCCACCTCTGTACAGCCGGATCACAGACTTCCCATGAACTGACAGCCTGTGCACTCGCTAGTGATGCTGGATCCCATCACAGGTGTGTCAGATCTCAGATCACTCCGTCCTGAAGCCCACCAGACCCCAGTCAATGTTCCCAATGTTACCAGATCCCCCTACTCCTCTCCCCTTCCCCTAAGCACTGCCAGCACAAAGACCACAGCCTCAGTGTTACCCAATCTTATAGCCCATTCCAGGTTATCAATCCAATTTCTCTCTAGCTGATCATGTCCCCATCCCAGGGTTCTGCAAGATCCAAGAGAAGGCTGATAGGAGACTTGATTGAGGTGTTCAAAATTATGAGGGACAGAGTAGATAGGGAGAAACTGTTGCAACTCATGAAAGAATTGAGAACAACACGGGACAGGTTTAAAGTAATTTGCAAAGGAAGCAAAAGAGCTGTGAGAAAAAAACCATGCAGCGAGTCGTTAATGTCTGAAATGCACTGCCTTAGAGTGTGCTGGAGACAGGTTCAATCGAAGCATTTAAAAGGAAATTATACAGTTATCTGAACAGGAAGAATGTGCAGAGCTATGGGAGGAAGCCGGGAAAATGGCACAAAGTGAAAGGCTCATTCTGACAGCCAGTGCAGACATGACAGGCTGAATGGCCTCCTGCAGTTCTATGATTCTGTTATTCTTTTTCCTTTTTCTCCCCCCCCTCCCCACCCCCACCCCCAAGCTGCCAACACTCTCGTACTGCCAGATCGGACCCTAGCTGCACACTGTTTTTTGTAGCATTGAATGCAGGCCCCATTACTATCATGGGCTGAATCTTATAAATATTTGCTTAAATTCCATGTTACTCCATGTTACTGTCAGCAAGTTCTGTGTATTGTAGTGAGAAATCCCTTTCCTGAAAAATGTTTAAGGCAGGGATCATTAGCTCTGAAATGTCCAGATGTATTGTATCTTTCACAGTGAAGAAGCACTGAGACAGTGTCAGTGAATATTTCCCTTGGTGAAGTATTCCACCTGGTGGCCTGGCAAAGAGTGGACAAATAAAACAACAAACTTAAGTTTAAACTGCTGCAGGAACTGAAAAAACACCAAGCCAGAATTTACTGAGGCTGGTGAATAAAAGTTGTTCATTGTTTTTAAGACTTGTCATAATTTCCATGACTGTTTACCCGACAAGTTGCTGGCTGTGGGAAATGGAAATGGTGCAGCACCCTCCACTCAGCATCTGGAGCCTGTGCTTAAAAGGCAAGCAGATGTTATCTCCTTAAATCCGATTGAAGAATCATCCAGGAGCAGTGTAGAATCTGAACCAGCAAGTGTCAAAATATGGAATTCAATATCAATTTAGGTATGGAAAGTACAAAGAACAAAGAACAATACAGCACAGGAACAGGCCCTTCGGCCCTCCAAGCCCGCACCGCTCCCTGGTCCAAACTAGACCATTCTTTTGTATCCCTCCATTCCCACTCCGTTCATGTGGTTATCTAGATAAGTCTTAAACGTTCCCAGCATGTCCGCCTCAATCACCTTGCTTGGGAGTGCATGCCAGTTCCCCACCACCCTCTGTGTAAAATACGTCCTTCTGATATCCGTGTTAAACCTCCCCCCCCTCACCTTGAACCGGGTTCGATTCCCAGCTCGGGTCACTGTCTGTGTGGAGTTTGCACATTCTCCTCGTGTCTGCGTGGGTTTCCTCCGGGTGCTCCGGTTTCCTCCCACAGTCCAAAGATGTGCGGATTAGGTTGATTGGCCAGGTTAAAAATTGCCCCTTAGAGTCCTCGGATGCGCAGGTTAGAGGGATTAGTGGGTAAATATGTGGGGGTAGGGCCTGGGTGGGATTGTGGTCGGTGCAGACTCGATGGGCCGAATGGCCTCCTTCTGCACTGTAGGTTTCTATGATTCCATGATTCTATGACCCCTCGTGAACGTCACCACCGACCTGGGAAAAAGCTTCCCACCGTTCACCCTATCTATGCCTTTCATAATTTTATACACCTCCATTAGGTCACCCCTCATCCTCCGTCTTTCCAGTGAGAACAGCCCAGTTTACCCAATCTCTCCTCATAACTAAGCCCTTCCATACCAGGCAACATCCTGGTAAACCCTCCTCTGCACTCTCTCTAAATCCTCCATGTCCTTCTGGTAGTGTGGTGACCAGAACTGGGCGTAGTATTCCAAATGCGGCCGAACCAACGTTCTATACAACTGCAACATCAGACCCCAACTTTTATACTCTATGCCCCGTCCTATAAAGGCAAGCATGCCATATGCCTTATTCACTACCTTCTCCACCTGTGACGTCACCTTCAAGGATCTGTGGACTTGCACACCCAGGTCCCTCTGCGTATCTACACCCTTTATGGTTCTGCCATTTATCGTATAGCTCCCCCCTAGAATACAAAATGTGAAGAAAATTTGAATTAATCAAGAAATGAAAGAGATTGGAAGAAAAAGTAAAAATGTTTTTTATTTACTTTTTTTAACTTCGACAACAGTTGAAATTGGAAGCAATGGGACTCCTCAGTTGTTCAAGAGCATTTTCAGTGCCAGAGAGGTAATTGGACAGTAATTAAGATTTATCAGATCATTAAAAAGGGTAAGGTGAGAATGACTGCCCTCGACATCAGGGCTGCATTTGACCGAGTGGGGCATCAAGTTCCCTAGCAAAACTGGAGGCAATGAGAATTAGGAAGAAAACTCTTCGCTGGTTGGACTCATGCATAAAACGAAGGAAGATGTTTGTGGTTAATGGACAAGTCTTAAAAGCAATGGACAACTTTTATTCACCAGCCTCAGTAAATTCTGGCTTGGTGTTTTTTCAGTTCCTGCAGCAGTTTAAACTTAAGTTTGTGGTTTTATTTGTCCACTCTTTGCCAGGCCACCAGGTGGAATACTTCACCAAGGAAAATATTGCACCATTTCCATTTCCCACCAATCACCAGCTTCAGGACATCACTGCAGGAGTTCCTCAGGGTAGTATCGTAGGCCCAAACATCTTCAGCTGCTTCAACAGTGACCTTCCTTCCATCATAAGGTCAGAAGTGGGGATGTTTGCTGATGATTGCACAATGTTCAGCACCTTTCGCAACTCCTCAGACACTGAAGCAGTCCATATCCAAATGCAACAAGACCTGGACAATATTCAGGCTTGGGCTGATAAGTGACAGGTAACATTTGTGCCACACAAATGACCATCTCCAAGAGAGAATCTAACCATCACCCCTTGACATTCAATGGCATTACCATCGCTGAATCACCTACCATCAACATCCTGGGGGTTACTATTGACCAGAACTTGATTAGCCATATGTGGCTAGGAAGGGCAGGTCAGAGGCTAGGAATCCTGTGCCAAGTAACTTATATCCTGACACCCCAAATCCTATCCACAATTCACAAAGCACAAGACAGGAATGTGATGGAATACTCTCCTCTTGCCTGGATGGGTGCAGCTTCAACAACACTGGAAGCTTGACACCATCCAGGACAAAGCATCCCGCTTGATTAGAACTCCTTCCACAAACATTCACTCTCTCCATCACTGATTCACAGTAGCAGCAATCTACAATATGCTCTGCAGGAACTCACCAAGGATCCTTAGGCAGCATCTTTCAAACCCATGACCACTACCATCTAGAAAGACAAAGGCAGCAGATACATGGGAACATGACCACCTAGAAGTTCCGCCCCAAGTCACTAACCCTCCTGATTTGGAAATATATTGCCACTTCTTTTTTTGTTGCTGGGCCAAAATGCTAGAATTCCCTCCCTAACAGCAGTGTGGGTGTACCTACACCTCATGAACTGCAGCGGTTCAAGAAGGCAGCTCACCACCACCTTCTCAAGGGCAATTAGAGATGGACAATAAATGCTGGCCCAACCAGCAATGTCAACATCCCTTGAATGAATGAAAAATAATTAGACTGAAATGGACAAGACTTTAAAGTTCTCTGGTGAGCTTTGTCCTTATCCACAGTTCAAGTATGAGAATAGTTCAATACAGTTGAATGAGGAACCAGACATTGAGATGCTATTTTCAAACAGTTTTTGGAGGAGGGCACACTACAATTTCCAGATTTTCACATTTAACTGCCCATTTGTGCTGATCTAAAGTATTGTCTAATATATGCATAAATAACAGTGAGCAATATTATAAAAACAGAAAATGCTGGAAAAACCCAGCAGGTCTGGCCGCATCTGTGGAGAGAGAAACAGAGTTAACATTTTGAGTTCATATGATTCTTCTTGGAGTACTGCGCGCAGTTCTGGTCACCTCATTACAGGAAAGATGTTGAAGCCATTGAAAGGGTGCAGAGGAGATTTACAAGGATGTTGCCTGGATTGGGGGGCATGCCTTATGAGGATAGGTTGAGGGAGCTTGGTCTCTTCTCCCTGGAGAGACGAAGGATGAGAGGTGACCTGATAGAGGTTTACAAGATGTTGAGGGGTCTGGATAGGGTGGACTCTCAGAGGCTATTTCCAAGGGCTGAAATGGTTGCTACGAGAGGACACAGGTTTAAGGTGCTGGGGGGTAGGTACAGGGGGGATGTCAGGGGTAAGTTTTTCACTCAGAGGGTGGTGGGTGAGTGGAATCGGCTGACGTCGGTGGTGGTGGAGGCAAACTCGTTGGGGTCTTTTAAGAGACTTCTGGATGAGTACATGGGATTTAATGGGATTGAGGGCTATAGATAGGCCTAGAGGTGGGGATGTGATCGGCGCAACTTGTGGGCCGAAGGGCCTGTTTGTGCTGTGGCTTTCTATGTTCTATGTTCTATGTTCTTCAGAACTCAAGAGAGGGAGAAATTTGATGGATTTTATACTGTTTAAGGGGTAGAGCAGGTGGAGCAACATCGAAGGGAGATAAGGATAAATTTGACAAAGATATCATGGAACACAAGACAAAGGAAGTGTTAATGATAGTGTTAAAGATTAAAAAAGGTGCTGATAGTGACATAAAGGTAAGACAGCAGAATGTGTTAACAGCAGAAAACAAAAGTCAGCACTCTGAAAGAAAAACTTAAGAACAAGTGACAGATGGCCCTGTGGAATGAGGGGTGAGGTGGGGTGGGTCACGTGGGGGAACAAAAATTGAATTAAAAAAGGGATAAAGATGGAGGGGAGAGGTTTTGATCTGAAGTTTTTGAACTCAATGCTAAGTCTAACTTCAGATGTCAGATAAGACCTTCAAAGGGCCAGGCTACAGAAAAGGACTGGTGGGTGTGCATAAATAAATTCTTTGTGCAGTGGAAAGCCTGTTAGAATGCTGGCTCATAATGTGAAGGAGCACAGAAGAGTGTAGCATCGATTTGGTGCAAGACTTTGTGCAGAGCTTGGAGTTGATCCTTTCCTACTTGGAACGGGTTGCCACCTCCATCCTGACCGCTGTGGAAGCCAGCATGATACAACATCTGATGGTGGTGGTGGAAGCCACACAGCTGCCATTGCAGCACAAACAGCTTCCATGCTTCTTCCTGCTGCAGTGGAAGCTCAGACCAATGCCATCATTGCTTTGGATACCATTGTTCAAAGGGACATGCTGGGCATAACAGCAGCCCCTCAACCTGTTCCTTAGCAGATCAGTAGGATTGCTGAGACACAGCACAGGATAGAGTCAGTGGCTCCCTGGACAAACCAGCCGCCCTCTCTCAGATTTATAGCATTTCTGTCCCTAGTCCTGTCACTTCACCAATGTCCTTGCTTTTGTCTGTCAGCCAGTTTGCCCAGATGGCTTCAGTCCAGGCTCAGATGGTGCAGTGGGATACCAAACCCTCTTGGCCCAGAGCTGCTTCAGGCCATCCTCCAATGTCATGTGCCATCTCCTCAAGTCAGCAACCTCCTATCACCCAAGCTGCAGCCATTGGGGTAGCACCTCGGAAGAACACTAAGAAAGGCACAGACACATGGGAAATGCACAAAAGGAATACATTACTTTCATTCTGCTTGGATTATGTAATGAGTGAATTAATAACACTGGATTTGAATTTTTGTCTCCTGGTGGATTTTATCGTTGTGTGGTTTGATTGTCAGTGATAGAGGAAATGTAAAAGATGTTGGATTGTTAGTGATGGGGGAGTGTGGTTAAGATTAATGTATTTCTTCTAATAAAATGATAATTTAGAGCACAATCAGAAAGAGGCTATCTACATTGTAGCCTCCCTTCCTCCTCCTCCACTTCCTCCCCTCTTGCAGCTTGTCCCTTGTTGTAGTCATGTTTACTTCCTAGAGGAAACCTTGCCTGGCTACCCTTGTCTGGAACTCTACGCATTTACCATGGTTAATCCACCTAACTTACACATCTTTGGATACTACGGGGCATTTTACTTTGGCCAAGCCACCTAACCTCCACATCTGACTGGGAGGAAACCCTCGCAGACACGGGTAGATCGTGCAAACTCCACACAATCACCCAAGGCTGGAATCGAACCCAGATCCCTGGAACTGTAAGGCAGCAGTGCTAACCACTGTGCCACTGCGCCACCCTTACTGCATAATGTGAAACAGCAATGAGATAATGACCAGTTAGTCTGTTTTAGGTGGTGTAGGTTAGGGGACACTGGAAACAATGTCCCCTTTTTGATTAAGTGCCACAAGATCATTTACATGTCGTCATTCAGTCTTATCCCAGGAGACAGCACCACACCACTGCAGCTCCTGCTGCTACTCCCCCACCCCCCCCCACACCGTCCACCCCACCCCTACCACCTTCCCACCCGCACCCCCCCCCCCCCCCTCGCCCACCCCAACAACCGATCCCCACCTCTCTCAATACTGCACTGAAATGTCAGCCCAGGCAATGAACTTAAGTGGCTGCAGTGAGACTTGAACCTTCTACCTCAGAATTAAGAGTATTATTGTGCAAGGCTGACACCAATATTTGCTTCTAAAATAGTTTGACAGTATTTTGTGATCATGGACTCATTACTTTTATTGTGTAAATTGTGTACACTGTTGTCAGTTGTCATTTAGTCCGCCTGTTCTTGTGGTTTAGTTAGGTTCAAAGTAAAAAAACATTTTCAAATTTCTCCAAATTTATCTGGGATTTTTGGGCTTGATATTTTTTCTGATTTTCTTTTGCTTCTGGATGTTAAAAATATTTTTTAAAAGCACCCAGTATTTTTTAAGTTGGCATTTAAATTTGTTTTTAAAGGTCCTAATGAATGCATCATTGGAATTTAAACATTACCTGGAGATTGTTACCCCCAAAATAATGGTGTGAGGTTTTCCATTTTCAAATATTTGTATCTCCTTGCTATGATTGCCAACTTCCGTGCCAAATTTGGGGTAGGTTTATGTTAGGAAATTGTACCCACTCAGCCTGGCTGGCAAGTGTCCAAAGCTGTTCAGACAACTGAGGGAGAGAGGATGCTTTTAACTGGGAAAGATCTTGAATCTATTTAATTTGGTAAATCGGGGCCTTGTTCCTGCTGTTGCTATCAGGCTAACAAAGGATAAAAGCATTGTGACATATTCTGAATTCATGTCCAAGAAACTGTGCCCATATTACATGTAAGAGAATGGCAGCCGTTATAGCTTATGTAGTTTTGAAGGTTTATATTTGAGCTGGCAATGCAATGAGAAGCCCAACACCCCTGGAGAACTTGACAATTCTGTAAACCTTTACCACCCGCACTGTCATCTGTCTTAGAAAACTGTCACATTGTATAATCTATGATGCCCTGACAGAGGGTGTTGGTGATTTACTTGTTAAAGGAACGCAAAGCAATTTGGCCGTTGTGACAGATCCCCCATAGTTCCTTGAAATGAGCCTGATCCAGCTTTTGACTTGGACTTTTTCCACTTGGCATGATATTTAAAATAGATGCAAAAATTAAGAAAAAAAGTCCCATAATTTCACATCCTAAAGGTCACAAAATGTGCCAACAACTTTTTTGACATTGTGTATGTCTGGTTCTTTACCCATGGGAGCTTATTTCAAGCTATGATTTTATTTTCAAATTGGCTGCTCTGACAAGTGTCAGTCTCGATCAAGCCAGTAAATCAGAAGTTCTGGATTGTGCTACTTTTAATGAATAACAAACAGAGCCTGTTCTCCATTACTCAGGAGTGCTGCTCCGTGTGTCATTGAGCAGAACAGATTGGAAAATCCAAGCTTCAATCCCTGGGCAGAGGTGAATGAATTAATCTGGGGCAGCAGTAGTATACAGTTGGTCTCTATGGGGAAAGGAGCAGGAAGCAAATCCAGGGATAACGTTGATGTCCCAACAACTGGCACAGGTAAATTGGCTTTGGTTCTGCTTGTCCATCCTCACAGCTGAATGATCTGACAAGATTCACTGTCCAGACTCATTTCACGCTCAAAGGGATTCTGGGGCTTCGTACTGTACCTCAGCAAGAGTGAAACTGTAATAACTTGAGGCAACTCGATGTGGCAAAGAATTAACTAAAGGGTTTATTAATAGGAAGAACTATATACAACGAAGGGTTCAACAGCACAATTAATACAGATCTACTCCCAACAATGTCCTGACTCCAACTGAAACCCTCCAGTCCCAGGACTGCTTGTCCTTGTGATGCACATCAATTTAGACATGAGGCTCGAGGCTTCAGTAAATGAAGGCTTTTATTTACTATTAATGAAGCTATCAGAACTTATGTACACTATCCCAGACTGAAGGGGTCCCGGCCAGAGCAGGGACTCTTATACCTCTCCCAGGAGGCGGAGCCCGACTGGGATGTGCCACAACAGTAACAAACACAGGTGTAACAACCCCACCCTAACCCAACAGCAACAATAGCACAATCCAACAGTAACATATGTACATCCTTGTAGTACTGGCCAGCCCCTGGCTCAGCACTATCCAGTGGGAACCAACGATGGTTCACCACATTCACCCCTCCTTTGAGAACAAAGGCCAGCAGGGTACAAAAAACAGAATAAAGTGTCATCAGTGTGGTGGACCTCAGTTGTGCCTTTGTCCTATATGGACCACCGTTGTGTGTGTTTGTCATACCTGGACACATCCCCTTCCAGTTTGGTGCCTCCCCTCAGCACCTAGTATAAAGGTGGCTGTCTCCTCCCCCTTGTTCAGTCCAGGTCGGTTAATTGTTGGGATCTGCTCCTGATTCTGTTGTGAATAAAAGCCTACACTTATATTGGCATATCGGTAGTCTTTCGCCTTATTGATAGTGCATCAATCAGTCTATAAGTTCAGACGGTCAGGGGGACCGCACCGTCGTTGTGACCTCCTCAATACCGGCGGTGACACCGGAGTAGGCACTTGCGGTGGCGTTCTCCCCAAAACGGCGTCCAGATGTTCGTCCACGGACTCACAGACCGGTTGACCCTGAGGAGACGGTAGTGCAGGGGATCCTGACACGCCCTGCGGTGGCGACCATCTTCGGGGCTCAGGCAAGCTGTGCATGGGAGTAAAATTGTTAAGCAATGGTCCCGATGCTACCCGCGCCGTGTCCGGGGAAGAAATGAGAGATAATGGATTTGTTACTGGGGGTATGGGAGCGACAGGGGTTGCTACGTCCCCTGCTGGCGCCAGGTCTCGGATCGAGACCGTGTCCTCTCGCCCGTCAGGATATGCCACTTAGGCATACTGAGGGTTGGCGTGGAGGAGGTGGACCTGTTCGACCAAGGGGTCGGACTTGCGGGCCCTTACATGTCGCCGCAGGAGGACGGGTCCTGGGTACGTCAACCAAGCCGGTAAAGATATCCCCGAGGAAGACTTCCGAGGGAATGAGAACATCCTCTCGTGGGGAGTAGCATTGGTTGCCGTACACAGGAGGGAGCGAATAGAGTGAAGCGCATCAGGGAGGACCTCCTGCCAACGGGAGACTGGAAGACCTTTGGATTTCAACGCCAGTAGGACAGCCTTCCAGACTGTAGCATTCTCTCGTTCCACCTGTCCATTACCCCTAGGGTTGTAACTCGTGGTCCTACTAGAGGCAATCCCGTATGAGAGCAGGAATTGCCTCAAGTCATCGCTCATGAACGACGAGCCCCTGTCGCTATGGATATAGCTGGGGTACCCGAACAGGGTAAAAAGATCACGGAATGCCTTGATCACCGTGGCAGCGGATGTATCCGAGCAGGGAACAACAAACGGGAACCGGGAGTACTCATCGATGATGTTTAGAAAGTACACGTTCTGATCTGTTGAGGGAAGGGGGCCCTTAAAATCAACACTCAGCCTCTCGAAGGGACGAGTGGCCTTGACCAAATGTGCCCGGTCAGGTCGGTAAAAATGCGGTTTGCATTCCGCGCAAATCCGACAGCTCCTTGTTACTGACCTGACGTCCTCCACCGAGTAAGGCAGGTTGCGGGCTTTTACAAAGTGGTAGAGCCGAGTGACCCCAGGATGGCACAGATCATTATGGAGGGCGTTCAAACGATCCTCCTGAATACTAGCGCATGTTCCACGCGAGAGGGCATCCGAGGGCTCATTGAGTTTCCCTGGACGATACATGATATCGTAGTTATAGGTGGAGAGTTCAATTCTCCACCGCAAGATCTTGTCATTCTTGATCTTGCCCCTCTGCGTGTTGTTAAACATGAACGCCACGGACCGCTGGTCCGTGATCAGGGTGAACCGTTTTCCCGCCAAGTAATGGCGCCAGTGTCTGACGGCCTCCACAATGGCCTGGGCCTCCTTTTCCACCGCTGAATGCCGAATTTTGGGGCCTTGGAGGGTGCGGGAAAAAAATGCGACGGGCCTGCCCGCCTGGTTAAGTGTGGCGGCCAGGGCGAAATCAGATGCATCGCTTTCCACCTGAAAGGGGATGGACTCATCAACAGCGTGCATCGTAGCTTTCGCAATGTCATCTTTCAATTTCTTGAAGGCCAATTGGGCCTCTGGCGTGAGGGGAAAAGTCGTGGACTTAATAAGCGGACGGGCTTTATCCGTGTAGTTGGGGACCCACTGCGCATAATAGGAGAAGAAGCCTAGGCATCTTCTCAGTGCTTTTGCGCTAGCGGGCAAGGGAAGTTCAGCAAGGGGGCGCATACGGTTTGGATCAGGGCCAATGACCCCGTTTTCCACCACGTATCCCAGGATGGCTAAACGGCGCGTACGGAACACACACTTCTCCCTGTTGTAGGTCAAGTTCAGGCGAGATGCAGTGCGTAAGAAGTTTTGGAGGTTTGTGTCATGGTCCTGCTGATCATGGCCGCAGATGGTGACATTATCCAGGTACGGGGAAGGTAGCCCGCAGCCTGTTCTGGTCCACCATTCGGTCCATAGCACGCTGGAAGACCAAGGCCCCACTGGTGACACCAAAGGGAACCCTAAGAAAATGATACAAGCGACCATCCGCCTCAAAAACCGTGCATTGTCGGTCCTCTGGGCGAATGGGGAGTTGGTGGTAGGCGGACTTGAGGTCTATGGTGGAGAACACCCGGTACTGCGCAATCTGATTGACCATATCAGATATGCGCGGGAGAGGATACGCATCCAGCTGCGTATATCGGTTAATGGTCTGACTGTAATCAATGACCATCCGGGGTTTGTTCCCACTCTTGACCACAACAACCTGTGCCCTCCATGGACTAACACTGGCTGTATGATCCCTTCTTTGAGGAGCCGCTGAACCTCAGATCTAATGAAGATCCGATCCTCAGTGCTGTAACGCCTACTTTTAGTAGCGATGGGCTTGCAGCCTGGTACCAGATTCTGAAATAAGGAGGGTGTGGTGATCTTTAACGTAGAGAGGTTGCAGGCGGGGCGCGTTGGGAAATTTGGAGACTGCAGCTGTTCTCCCACTGCCAGCGAAGGGAGTGGCCCACCGTACTGTAGGATTACACTCCTCAAGTGGACCATGAAGTTTAGTCCGAGAAGTATTGGCGCGCAAAGATACGGCAACACAAGGAGCTTGAAGCGCTCGTAAATTGTGCCTTGTACTTTCAAGGTTACCACGCAACTCCCTAGCACGGCAACAGACCGGGACCTTGATGCCATAGAGATTGTCTGTTTGGCAGGTTGAATCTGGAGTCCACACCTCTTCACAGTGTCAGGGTGGATAAAGCTCTCAGTGCTCCCGCTGTCAAACAGACAATAAAGCACATGATTGTTTACCTGGATATCCATCATTGAACGATCGAGCCTATGAGGCTTGGCCTGGTCCAGGATGATCGACGCCACCGTTGGTTCATGAATGCCACTGCAGGCAGCTGAAATCGATGCAGAGGACCCCTGCTGGTCGTTCGTGGTCAGTGTCGACCAACATGGCTGCCCCCATGAATCGCACGTGGGTGAGGGCGCCAAACTCAGCGACCCCTGGTGGTCATACTCCTCCGACTCCGTCGACCGTAATGGCGTCGTCCTGGACTTGCACGTGGACGAACCCCGCGACGACTTCGACGATGATGGTGATGATCCAAGCTCCGAAGAATCGCAGGCCGCACTGCCGTTCTTGGGTTTCGATCTGCACACCTTTGCATAATGCCCTTTTTTACCGCATGCGGTGCAGATTACCGCTTTAGCGGGACACTTTTGTCGGGTATGTTTTGCTCCTCCGCAGAAATAGCACCGCGGGCCGCATGGGGCTGCAGCCGTCGTCTGCCCCAAATGGGAGCACGCCATAACACAGCACTTCGAGCCCGAGGGGCGAGGAGGGATTTGCGACTGCTCCTGCCACGTTGTCTCCACGTGGTCCTCTGGATATAAGACTAAGCTCTTTGAAGCCGACTCGAGCATTTCTGCTAATTCGATAGCCTGGGTAAGATTGAGATTACCCTTTTCCAGCAGTTTGAGACGGATGTATGATGATCCGACCCAGGCCACAAACGCATCTCGGGCGAGGTCGTACATGCTCTGCTCAGCCGACACAGCTTTGCAGTCACAGCCCCTGGCTAGCTGTAAGAGCTCATTGGCATAGTCCTCCATCGTTTCGCCTGACTGCCGACGTCGAGTGGCTAGGAGGTAACGAGCGTGTATCTCGTTAGGTGGTTTTGTATAGCGCTTCTTTAGAAGCTCGAGGGCCTTCGGGTAAATGGTGGCCGCACGGATCGCGAGGTAGACTGTGTCGCTTACCCTCGCATGGAGGACCCGGAGTCTGTCATCATCTGTAGTGACCGCTGTGGAGGCTGCAAGGTAATCTTCAAAACACTTCAGCCAGTGGTCGAAGGTGTTAGAAACGCCCACCGCACGTGGATCTAGCGTCAGACGTTCTGGCTTGAGAATTTGCTCCATACTCTTTCTTTTTTTTCTTCCGTCGAGAGTTTAATAATAGTTAATAAAATTGATGCACATCAATTTAGACACGAGGCTCGAGGCTTCAGTAAATGAAGGCTTTTATTTTCTATTAATGAAGCTATCAGAACTTATGTACACTATCCCAGACTGAAGGGGTCCCGGCCAGAGCAGGGACTCTTATACCTCTCCCAGGAGGCGGAGCCCGACTGGGATTTGCCACAACAGTAACAAACACAGGTGTAACAACCCCACCCTAACCCAACAGCAACAATAGCACAATCTGGTTTAACATAGATATCAGACGGACATATTTTACACAGAGGGTGGTGGGGGCCTGGAATGCGCTGCCAGGCAAGGTGGTGGAGGCGGACACACTGGGAACATTTAAGACTTATCTAGACAGCCATATGAACGGAGTGGGAATGGAGGGATACAAAAGAATGGTCTAGTTTGGACCAGGGCGCGGGCTTGGAGGGCCGAAGGGCCTGTTCCTGTGCTGTATTGTTCTTTGTTCTTTGTTCAATCCAACAGTAACATATGTACATCCTTGTAGTACTGGCCAGCCCCTGGCTCAGTACTATCCAGTGGGAACCAACGATGGTTCACCACACCTTGCTCCCAATTGGCCCAGGTTTCCGCACTCGTGTTCCATTAGCTCCGGCCGCTCAGGTGACCTGCAAAGGATTGTCCCTTAAAGGGGCCATGTTACCACCAAGACTTTTCAGAAGAAGAGGGGAGCAAACTGGTGAAAATGTATCAGATATTCCTCCCCCCACTTATATTGCAACCATCTGTTTAAATTTATAAGTTTAAGTTTACTTATTAGTGCCACAAGTAGGCTTTCATTAACACTGCAATGAAGTTACTGTAAAATCTCCTAGTCGTCTATTCGGGTACACTGACGGAGAATTTAGTATGACCAGTGCACCTAACCAGCACGTCTTTCGAACTGTGGGAGGAAACCCACATGAACACAGGGAGAATGTGCAGACTCCACACAGACAGTGACCTAAGCTGGGAATCAAAACTGGGTCCCTGGCACTGTGGGCAACAGTGCTCACCACTGTGCCACCACGCTGTCCCACCGTGCTGCTCATCTCAGGAACACTCATGCCACACCAAGCACTGGTAGTGACCATCTCCACCAAGATAGAGCTCAACCTTGGACATTTAACAACATTATCATCATCAAATCCATCACCTTCAACATTTTGACAGTTGCCATCAACCAGAAATTCAACTGAAGAGGCCACAGACATACCAGTGCAGATCAGAGGCTGGGTATTCTGCAGTGAATGGGAAGCTACAAAGTCTCTCAATTAGATACAAAGCACAAGTCAGGAGTGTGAGAAAATGCTCTCTATTATGCAAATAGTACATTAATCTTTATTACACGAGGATTAGAGTATATGTTCAAAGGAGGCCTTTACCACTACCTCTGTAAGAAAAAATTCCAAAGATTCACAATCATTTGAGTGAAGAAAGTTCTCCTCATCTCAGTCCAAAATAACCCACCACATATTCTGGACTGTGACCCCTAGTTCTAAACTCCCCAGCCTGGGAAAGCATTCTGCCAGCTTCTGCTCTGTCAGGTCTCCTTATCTCAATCAGATTACCTTTCATTCTTCTAAACTCAGATAATAAAGGCCTACCCAGCTCAACCCCTCTTCATAGGACACACCCCTCATCCCAGGCTCCAGATGGCGCACTTTTGTCCTGTTTCTTCAGTTCTTGCAGCTCGAATAACATACAAAGAACTGAATGGCATCCAGGATAAAACAGTCTACATCTGCCACCATAACGTTCCATTCTCACCATCACTGCCACATCTGGGCTATAGTATGCATCATCCTCAAAGTAGCAGCAGTTCTCCCCTAACAGCAGCTCCCAAACCCCTGACCTCCCCACCTGGAAGGATAAGGGCAGCACATGCATGGGAAACCTATCAACACAAAATCACACAGCATCCTGCCCTGGACATATTCTACCTTCAACGTTGCTGTGTCAAACTCCAGGAACGCCCTACAGAAAACCATCTTCATCACAGGGACAGCAGTAGTTAATAAAGAAAGCACATCAATCACCAGCTATGAGAGGTAGGAATGAGCAACGAATGCTGGACTTGCTAGTGAAGCCCACATTCCAAATACAATTTTTAAAGGCATTATAGGAATTGAAGAAAGTTGTCAGTGTTAACTGAGGGGGGAATGGGGAGGGAGAAAGTCAGCATTAACTGAAGGGGGATGGGGAGGGAGAGAGTCAGTATTAACTGAGGGGGAATGGGGATCCCCGCAACCCATTTATCATAAAATAGAATCATATAGAATCCCTACAGTGCAGAAAGAGGCCATTCGGCTCATTTAGTCTGCACCAACAATCCCACCTAGACCCTATTCCTGGAACCCCCCGTACATACCCTACTAATCTCCCTGACACTAAGGGGAATTTTAGCATGGCCGATCCACCTAACCTACACGTCTTTGGACTGTGGGAGGAAACTGGAGCACCCGGAGGAAACCCACGCAGACACGGGGAGAACATGCAAACTCCCCATAGACAGTCACCCAAGGCTGGAATTGAACCTGGGTCCCTGGAACAGTGAGGCAGTAGTGCCGTGCCACCCAAGTAGTTTGTCTTGCTGATGAGTGAAGAACATGAGCAAAGTGGTTAGGTTTTCCACTGGCTTTGCACTGTTTACCACGAGCTGCACACTCTGTCTGGTGTAGGTAAGCACTGCCATAGGGGCAGCAAAACGGGGATCGCGGAGCTGGCCAGTGTTGAGCTGGCCAGTGATCGGGAGGCCGGCAGTGCAGGGCTATTGCGTAGGCACCAATGTTGGCGCTGACAGATCGGCTTGTGCGCAGTGGCCCGCTCAGCACTATGCTGCTGACCTCTCCAGCAGAAACAGAATTTTCACACACTTGGGCACTCTTCAGTCTGCAACTTAAAATGCTGTTTTCACTACAGAAAGTAGGCAAACCCGTCCATAAAGATCCATACCTGGAAGCAAGACTTCTTATTTTTCATCATCCTCTTGTTATTTCAAAATGCTTTGGACAGAAAAACTCAGAATTTATAACTGCATAAGCAAATAATGGATTCCTTTTATTTCTCTGGTTGCAGACTCCCTCTGCTGATACAAGAGTGTATAGAAGCTTAAAGTGAACAAAATGTACATTTTAATTTTCAATACATTATAGTACCTGTACCTGTGAATTAATAATTTCAAGAAAACCTTTAGGCTCATCCACTGGTCAGTTCACTACACCCTCGTTATTCACCACACACTCATTATTCATCTACCAACAGAGTCTATCAATCAGGACTCATGTCTAACAAAGTTTCACTGCACTCACAAAGACTGCTGTTGCAAACCCCATGCCCACATTTTACAGTTTTCATGTACTGTCAGCTACCAACCATGATGGCGACATCATCCAAAAAGACTACATGTGTCGCTATGGTCCTTGTGTATCTCTTGAAGGACAAGGTAGCGCATAACATCAGGGCATCTATGGTATACCGGGCAGCAGTGTAGGAGGCTCATCGGGCAATGAGTGGCCCACCTTCATCTGCTGTTGCTGCTTCACAGCACCAGGGACCTGGGTTTGATTCCAGACTTGGATCACTGTCTGTGGGGAGGTTGCATGTTCTCCCCATGTTTGCGTGGGTTTCCTTCGTGTGCTCCGGTTTCCTCCCACAGTCCAAAGATGTGCAGGTGAGGTGGATTGGCCATGCATTAGTTGGAGAAGTATTTGATGAATTGTGCAAAAGAAAGAGGGCTGCTGGTGGTGGACTTGGGAGTCAACGTCAGGATTTAATGACTTCATATTACCATCACAGGGGGAAGTTATATAACTTCCAGCCCTGGTAAACAATCATTCCATCACATGCCTTATGCATTTATGTGCAGCCAACTGGGAGATAACGGATGTGTTGCTGGTTGTGCCCTGGAAAGATCTGTGAGTGGATAATACTGTGGGTGGTCACTTTGACAGCCATTGGTAAAGCTTGGCCACCAGATCAAGGAGGGAGCTCATATTTTTCAAGCAGTTTGTGGTTGCCTGCAACCACCTGACACGACGACTTCGGCCTATGGGAGCACTGCTCTGCTGAGGGGGTCAAGGAAGCTGAGGTTGTGTATGTAAAGCCTGTGTCATGGGTAATAGCTCCTGCAAAGGGTCCTCCCCCCTGTACAGCTCCCTCCTGTACAACTCCCTCCTGTACAGCTCCCTCCTGTACAGCTCCCTCCTGTACAGCTCCCTCCTGTACAGCTCCCTCCTGTATAGCTCTGTCCTGTGTAAACCTGTTGGACTTTAACCTGGTGTTGTGAGACTTCTTACTGTGTTTATCCCAGTACAACACCGGCATCTCCACATCACAGCTCCCTCCTGTACAGGTTCCTCCTGTACAGCTCCCTCCTGTACAGCTCCCTCCTGTACAGCTCCCTCCTGTACAGCTCCCTCCTGTACAGCTCCCTCCTGTACAGCTCCCTCCTGTACAGCTCCGTCCTGTCCAGCTCCGTCCTGTCCAGCTCCCTCCTGTCCAGCTCCCTCCCGTACATGTGTCAATCCCACCGCAGCATGTCCTTGCTGCCATGGGTGAAGCAGCTCTTTCTCTTCTGATGTGCAGTCAAACACACATCCATGGTGGCTCCCATCCTGATTTTGTCAGTTGGCATTTCCCAAAGGTTGTTGGGAGAAGGGGCATTCACACAAGCACTCTGCCAAACATTTGCAGAGGGGAGAGATAGAGCAGCTGCGATAATCAAGGTTTTATTCAGATGGGACAATGACAGCTTTAAAAACCCACCTGAACTCCTGCTCAAACTCATCTCCATTTCCCAGGCAATTCCCCAGAAAATCTGCACCAGTAACATTTCCAGCCAAGTTAAACACAATTGAATTATATCTGATTAATCTCGCCAAGGGATGGTAATTGTGCCAAGAAGCACCACGCCAAATCACATTACAAATTCCTCACTTCAATCAGCAGTTTTTCCGCTGGCATTCACTAAAGGGGAAAGTGGGCACATTGGATCAGGGTTACTCTCCCACTCTATACACCCATTTGTTTTATACCTTTCCACCATCTAAAGAATGAAAAACTCTCAGAGTGACCGAATGGTCAGTGCGGAAGTGGAGAGGGAGAGCATTGGAGAAAACTGTGCGGTGAGAGTGATAGTAATAACTGCAGAGGAGGGAGAGTGACATATCAGTAACCAAGAGTTTGCAAGGATGAACAGTGACAGCACTAACTGAGGGAGTGAGGAGTGGGATTGGCAGTATTCAGTGAGGGAGAGGGACGGTACATGACAGCACTAACCAGGAGGAGAGAGTGCGTTGGCAAGAACTGAGAGGGAGTGAGGATGGAGTGTAATATTGTGAACTGGGGGAGAGTGGAAGTGGAGACTGATAGCATAAACTAAGTGGAAAAAGGTGTCAGCAATAATGAGGTTGAGGCAATGGCAATAGTCAGCATTAAGTGAAGAGGAATGAGGAGGGAGAGTGCTACCATTCATGTTGAGTGTGAGAAGTGAGAGTGGCAGGATTCATTGAGAGGATGTTGGTATTGACTGAGGTGCAGAGGGAAGTGACGGGGAGAAATTGGCCTGTGCGCACTTCTGAAGAGAAGTGCACCAGACAGCATATTGGTAAAGGTAATTAAACATGATCACTGAATGAGCAGCAGCTTCAGCATAAAGAACAGTCAGATTATGATGGCAATCAGTTGATCTGATGTGAGCATTGTTATTTTCCAACTGCCCCAACCAACTTCCTCAACTTTCTACAGCTGGACATGAGGATAAACAACAATAAGGACACCCCCCAACAAGTCCCCAACCCACACACCCAATCAACTCATCTATCCACTCTATTTAAATTGGCAAAAGGGAGGAAAAGTGTTAGTATCGATTGAGGGGAGGTGGAGGGTCAGCATTAACTGAGGGATGGAGGGAGAGTCAGCATTAAATGAGAGATGGAGGGAGAGTCAGCATTAAATGAGAGATGGAGGGAGAGTTAGCATTAACTGAGAGGCGGAGGAGAGTCAAAATTAACTGAAGAGCGGAAGAGTCAGAATTAACTGAGGGGAGGAGCGAGAGTCAGAATAAACTGAGGGACAGAGGGAGAGTCAGAATTAACTGGAGGTCAGATGGTGAGTCAGAATTAACTGAGGGATGGATGAGAGTCAGAATTGACTGAAGGGATTTGGATGCATTCTTGTATTTACCCATCTTTGAGATTTGAGGATTCTGTCTGGTCCAACACACCTTTGTTATGTGACCTTTCTTGCCACAATTACAACATCTGTTTTCTTGACATCAATATTCCTGTGGAAAATGCCCCACCTTATAGGTTGTGAGATTTTATTTACTCTGTATTAATCTTGTGCATTTTGGCACCAGTTCCAATTTGGATCCCGGACCAGAACCCCAAGGTATATTATGAAGTCAGACTAGACCCCAACAATTTTTCTATTTTGGCAGAAATGTGAGGAAAGAATACTTTGCTCCAGGAGTAATTTCATTGACAACTTAGGGATCATTTAGCAAAACAACTGTATTCATAATACAGTTTAAGCATAACTCTAACAAATTGAGGCAGTTTAACTTTTAACAGTTGAACAAACTTTAAACATTAAAAGAAACAACTCTAATTTCTAACTTATCGCAATTTCAGTTCCAAATAAGCAACTTTCTTCCCATTGACTTAAATACCACTTTAAATACAGTTAGCAAACCTAGGCATACTGGCTATAAATTGTGTTGAAAGTCTTGAAGCTGTCAGAGAGACGTTGAAGAGAAAGCAGCTTGGAGACTTCTGCCTTTAAACAGCTCCAACCAGCAACTAAAACAGAAAGCTGTTTCACTCTCTGCTACATACTTAGCTCCTCCCATTAACCATATTATCACATGACCTTGTATAATCAAAACAAAATCCCCAGCTCCCATTCTTTTAAGCACAAAGAAAAAACAAGGGGCGATGTCCATTTATAAACAACAGGCCATTAGTCTTCTCCTAAATAAACACTACATGGTTAAAATGAGTTAGTATCCTGCCGCCTCGCAACTAAGCTGTATTTCTTTGAGCCATACTGGGCAGGAGTTTATGGGGTCGCTCGTCCCAAAACCGTAAAATCCCACCCGAGGTCAACGGACCTTTCCATGGTCCGCCCCTCACCCGCTTCGAGGGTGGCAGGTGGAGCAGTAAACTTCTGGCTGCTGACTCCCTGCAAATAAAACTGAATCTTGCAACAGTCCCCTTAAACATAAAATACATCAGTAGCACAGTATCATCACATGAGGACACTGCAATCTCAACAGCAAACTTTAGTGTTAAGGAGTTTTCAGTGAACAATTGTCTCTGAATTGTCTCATTTGTCAATTCGCCCACAAGTCTGTCTCGTGTCCTCAATGGTCAGGCGAAACTCCCAACTCTTTGCTAGTTTCTATACCACGGCTCCAAATTGTGGAATATTCTTACCCTCTTCTTGGCTCCGTCGATGAAATCTGAATCTCTCCGCAATGATTAAAGGTTTGGGTGAGAAGTGTTCTTCAAGGGACTTAGTCAGTTCCTTGGACATTTTTGTACCAGGTTTGACAGGGTGGAGAAGAGTTTGTTACAGAGTGAAGGTTTTCTATCATATTACACTCAGGAAAGTTGTTATTTTAATTTCATCCGGTATCCTGTTTGCAGCAAGGTAATATTGAAATCTCTCTTCGTGGGTACTCCATGATTCTGCATGCTCATCGAATGGTTCCATTGTATCATCGTTTTCCGCCATCGCAGTTACCAATTTTTAAGTTGTCGAACATCCTTTAACTTTTCCTCCCCTCTAATTTCTCTTCAAATTTAATTTGTATATTTCTTTTATTGTTTCTTTAAAGAATTTTTTCCATTTTCAACACCAATCTGTTTTAAAACCAGGAGGTTTCAGTAATTTTGGTTACTATCACATCATTAATTTTTCTTTTTGAGCAGTTTCTTCTCCACAAGCAGGTTTTTCTCTCCCTCTCTCTGTCTCTCTCACTGAGTTTGAGGACCCGATGCTGCAGCCCGCCACATGTGAAAGCACACAGCTGGAAAAGACTCCCCAGCTTCAGTAAGTAAACTTGTTTTTACACAGCCTGTCCCCTTATTTTCTTTCTTTGCTCATTTTCTAGGAGATTTTGAGCCCACTGATTGTGTTAATTAACTAGTATTACCGCTGACATGCCAGCTGATTTTTTTTTCCCCCACCTCCAACTCGCTGAGTGTTTCTGTATCACGGTTGAGTAAAGAAATTTAAGAAACAGTTTGGAGTGCTTTTTATCAATTTTATAATTGATGTAACCCTTAGCAAAGACTAACCACCCAGTTCCAATGGCCAAATTTACTGCACTTCAATCGATGGTGGAGTTGTCTCCTGAAAATCGATCATTGTTTGAATTGTTCCTTCTATTTTCACTAGAAAACCATCTTCATCACCAGTTTTGTCTTTTACTGTCATGTACTAAAGTTGTCAGCGCACTTTGACAGCAAAGGTAAAAGAATGAAAAGGTTGCCACACAGTGGGATACATAACCAGTTTGTGGAGATTTATTAAACAGGTGTTGCTTGTTAAAGTCCAGGCTGGAAGAGAGGGAAAATCTCTCAAATGCCTCTGATGATACCACCACATAAGGCACACTACATAGAGATGCACTGGTTTACAATACATAACGCAGGTCTGGCCTCCTGTTGCATGATGTGGAGATGTCGGCGTTGGACTGGGGTAAGGAAAATCTCCCAAATGCCTCTGATGATATCACCACTTAAAGATGTGGCACACTTACATAGAGGTGCACTGGTTTACGCAGCGCTCCGAAAGCTAGTGGCGTTTGCTACCAAATAAACCTGTTGGACTTTAACCTGGTGTTGTGAGACTTCTTACTGTGTTTACCCCAGTCCAACGCCGGCATCTCCACATCATTACAATACATAACGCAGGTAGTGACTGGCCTCCTGTTGCATGATGTGGAGATGCCGGCGTTGGCTACTCCTGTTGCACACAGAGCCTAATATTCAGATCCATTGCAGTCAATGGACTTAAATAGTAGGATCTGCGTATGACAGACAGGCAATTTGATATTGTCCGTTTTACACCGCTGCTTGAGATGCCTTTCCCGGGCATGTCTCAGTGAGAATCCTTCAATCTGGTTGGTTGATGAGTTTTTGTCCTTTGCTCACATATACCACAGATCTCCTGTAGAGGGCGCCAGGCTGCCAGAGACACAGGATTAGAGCAAGTCTCGACTGAAGTCACAAAGAAACTCTGTGGGCAGCTGTTGGTGAGGTGAACAACAGGCACTGTTCCTTTGTCACTGGCTGCACGTTCCAACATAGGAAACACCATTGCTTGTCAGTGTTTATCCTCCGCATAACCAATAGATCTAATCAAATTAATTCTCACTCATATCCCTTCAACTCTTTTTTTCATCATCCACCCGTACAATCTAATTGAAACATATAAGATTCTGAAAGGGCTTGACAAGGGAGATGACAAGCGGATTTCCTTCCTTATATGGGAGTCTACATCTAAGGGCACAGATTAGAAATTAAGATGGAAATGAGAAGAAATGAGTTCTCTCAGAGGGTCATTAGTCTTGGAATTCTCTCTCACAGTGAGCACTGAATATATTCAAAGTGACGTTGGACAGACGTTTGATCCACAAGGGTAATGGGGGGACAGGCAGGAAAGTGGAGTTAAGGCCACAATCAGCCATGATCTTGTTGAATGGCAGGTTTAATGGGTCGATTGTCCAACTCCGCAGTCCTATTTTAAAAAAATGATTATATGATCTACTCCAGGACGTTGATATTTTTTCTACCACCAATCCTAGAAATGAATATCACAGCCTCACAACTCTGTTGTCAAGTTAAAATAGATTTATAGGAATATTATGTTTTGGGACTATATGTCTTTAATGTAGGGTAAAATGAAGGGATTATGTAGGCTTTTCTGCAATCTGTGTGACAGCAAGCCTGAGTGCGAGAGATTAAGAAACGCCCAGATTGTTTGACTGGAAAGAAGCTGCTTACACTTGGAGACAGCGGCTGCAGCCTGTGTGCTAACGGTGGATAGACCGTGAGTCTTCCAAGGTCCCAGAGAAGTGTTAAGAATGTCTCATTGTAAACAGTTGTGCTTTAAACTGTCCATTGAATTCCAGATGAAAGAGGGTTGGGTTCTCAAGGATAATCGCCATCTCAACCTAGATACAAAACCCATACGATTCACATTGCCATGATAATTCCCATAGGTGGCACGGTAGCACAGTGGTTAGCACTGTTGTCTCACAGCTCCAGGGACCCGGGTTCGATTCCCGGCATGGGTCACTGTCTGTGTGGAGTTGGCACGTTCTCCTCGTGTCTGCATGGGTTTCCTCTGGGTGCTCCGATTTCCTCCCACGTTCTGAAGATGTGTGGGTTAGATGCATTGACCATGCTAAATTGCCCCTTAGTGTCTCGGGATGCATAGGTTAGAGGGATTAGTGGGATAAATAGATGGGATTACGGGATAGTGCCTGGGTGTTGGTGCAGACTCAATGGGCTGAATGGCCTCCTTCTGCACTGTAGGGTTTCTATGATTTCTATGATAATGAGCTTTGAGGTGAGAAGGGTACAGAGGAAGCATTGGAAACATTGGAAACAGGATACCATAAAATAAAAAAAACTTTAAAGTTTATTATTGAACATCACAGACAGGTTGGACTGCCGGGACCTGGGAGAGAGAGAGAGCAGCTAGGTGCTGAAAGTCTCTCTGATTCACCACGCCAGATTGTGGATGGAAGCTTGTGCTAGGATTGGAAAGACCAAATCTGTGGGGACTAAAAGATTGGCCTGACTTTAGTTAAATTGAGAAGTCTCCAGTAAAGTATATACTTTGTAAGACGGTTCTGCAGTTAAAGATTTCTGGGCTTAGAAAGGAAAAGATCCAAAGCAAACCATCAGGAGTCTAGAATCATTTTCGATTGATTCTCAGCGAATAGAATATCTACTTAAAGGACAGGGAAATGCATACCAAATAATGGATTTCCTTTTGGTTGTTGTTATGTATGCCCCTATGGACTAAGGGTGCATAAAGAATCACAAGGTAGGCCTGGTAACTTGAACACTGAAAGTTCTTTATTAGAGGTTCACAGTCAGACCTTAGACAGCCCAACTGGGTCCTACACTGGGTGGAGCTAATTGTGATGTGGAGATGCCGGCATTGGACTGGGGTAAGCACAGTAAGAAGTCTCATAACACCAGGTTAAAGTCCAACAGATTTATTTGGCAGCACTAGCTTTCGGAGCCTCAAGCTCCTTCTTCAGGTGAGTGGGAGTTCTGTTCACAAACAGGGCGCATAAAGACACAAACTCAATTTACAAGATAATGGTTGGAATGCGAGTCTTTACAGGCAATGAAGTCTTAAAGGTACAGACAATGTGAGTGGAGAGAGGGTTAAGCACAGGTTAAAGAGATGTGTATTGTCTCCAGCCAGGATAGTTAGTGAGATTTTGCAAGCCCAGGCAAGTCGTGGGAGTTATTGATAGTGTGACATGAACCCAAGATCCCGGTTGAGGCCATCCTCATGTGTGCGGAACTTGGCTATCAGTTTCTGCTCAGCGATTCTGCGTTGTCATGTGTCGTGAAGGCCGCCTTGGAGAACGCTTACCCGAAGATCAGGGGCTGAATGCCCGTGACCGCTGAAGTGTTCCCCGGCTGAAAGGGAACACTCCTGCCTGGTGATTGTTGAGCAGTGTTCATTCATTTGTTGTCATAGCGTCTGCATGGTCTCCCCAATGTACCATGCCTCGGGACATCCTTTCCTGCAGCGTATCAGGTAGATAACGTTGGCCGAGTTGCAAGAGTATGTACCGTGTACCTGGTGGATGCTGTTCTCACCAATTGGAGCTAATTAGAACATAGAACATAGAACAGTACAGCACAGAACAGGCCCTTCGGCCCACGATGTTGTGCCGAGCTTTATCTGAAACCAAGATCAAGCTATCCCACTCCCTATCATCCTGGTGTGCTCCATGTGCCTATCCAATAACCGCTTAAATGTTCCTAAAGTGTCTGACTCCACTATCACTGCAGGCAGTCCATTCCACACCCCAACCACTCTCTGCGTAAAGAACCTACCTCTGATATCCTTCCTATATCTTCCACCACGAACCCTATAGTTATGCCCCCTTGTAATAGCTCCATCCACCCGAGGAAATAGTCTTTGAACGATCACTCTATCTATCCCCTTCATCATTTTATAAACCTCTATTAAGTCTCCCCTCAGCCTCCTCCGCTCCAGAGAGAACAGCCCTAGCTCCCTTAACCTTTCCTCATAAGACCTACCCTCCAAACCAGGCAGCATCCTGGTAAATCTCCTCTGCACTCTTTCCAGCGCTTCCACATCCTTCTTATAGTGAGGTGACCAGAACTGCACACAATATTCCAAATGTGGTCTCACCAAGGTCCTGTACAATTGCAGCATAACCCCACGGCTCTTAAACTCTAACCCCCTGTTAATAAAAGCTAACACACTATAGGCCTTCTTCACAGATCTATCCACTTGAGTGGCAACCTTTAGAGATCTGTGGATATGGACCCCAAGATCTCTCTGTTCCTCCACAGTCTTCAGAACCCTACCTTTGACCCTGTAATCCACATTTAAATTAGTCCTACCAAAATGAATCACCTCACATTTATCAGGGTTAAACTCCATTTGCCACTTTTCAGCCCAGCTTTGCATCCTATCTATGTCTCTTTGCAGCCTACAACAGCCCTCCACCTCATCCACTACTCCACCAATCTTGGTGTCATCAGCAAATTTACTGATCCACCCTTCAGCCCCCTCCTCTAAGTCATTAATAAAAATCACAAAGAGCAGAGGACCAAGCACTGATCCCTGTGGCACTCCGCTAGCAACCTGCCTCCAATCCGAAAATTTTCCATCCACCACCACCCTCTGTGTTCGATCAGATAGCCAGTTACCTATCCAATTGGCCAACCTTCCCTCTATCCCACACCTCCTCACTTTCATCATAAGCCGACCATGGGGGACCTTATCAAACGCCTTACTAAAATCCATGTATATGACATCAACTGCCCTACCTTCATCAACACACTTAGTTACCTCCTCAAAAAATTCTATCAAATTTGTGAGGCACGACTTGCCCTTCACGAATCTGTGCTGACTATCCCGGATTAATCCGCATCTTTCTAAATGGTCGTAAATCCCGTCCCTAAGGACCTTTTCATCAATTTACCAACCACCGAAGTAAGACTATAAGGTCTATAATTACCAGGGTCATTTCTATTCCCTTTCTTAAACAGAGGAACAACATTCGCCATTCTCCAGTCCTCTGGCACCATCCCCATGGACAGCGAGGACCCAAAGATGAAAGCCAAAGGCTCTGCAATCTCATCCCTTGCCTCCCAAAGAATCCTAGGATATATTTCATCAGGCCCAGGGGACTTATCGACCTTCAGTTTATTCAAAACTGCCAGGACATCCTCCCTCCGAACATCTATTTCCTCCAGCCTATTAGCCTGTAACACCTTCTCTTCCTCAAAAACATGGCCCCTCTCCTTGGTGAACTCTGAAGAAAAGTATTCATTCATCACCTCGCCTATCTCTACTGACTCCATACACAAGTTCCCACTACTGTCCTTGACCGGCCATAACCTCACCCTGGTCATTCTTTTATCCCTCACATAAGAGTAAAAAGCCTTGGGGTTTTCCTTGATCTGACCTGCCAAGGACTTCTCATGTCCCCTCCTAGCTCTCCTAAGCCCCTTTTTCAGCTCATTCCTTGCTAACTTGTAACCCTCAATCGAGCCATCTGAACCTTGTTTCCTCATCCCTACATAAGCTTCCCTCTTCCTTTTCACAAGACATTCCACCTCTTTCGTGAACCATGGTTCCCTCACTCGGCCATTTCCTCCCTGCCTGACAGGGACATACCTATCGAGGACATCCAGTATTTGTTCCTTGAAAAAGTTCCACTTTTCATTAGTTCCTTTCCCTGACAGTTTCTGTTCCCAACTTATGCCCCCTAATTCTTGCCTAATCGCACCATAATTACCTCTCCCCCAATTGTAAACCTTGCCCTGCCGTACGGCCCTATCCCTCTCCATTGCAATAACAAAAGACACCGAATTGTGGTCACTATCTCCAAAGTGCTCTCCCACAACCAAATCTAACACTTGGCCCGGTTCATTTCCCAGTACCAAATCCAATGTGGCCTCACCTCTTGTCGGCCTATCCACATATTGTGTCAGGAAACCCTCCTGCACACACTGCACAAAAGCTGCCCCATCCGAACTATTTGACCTACAAAGGTTCCAATCAATATTTGGAAAGTTAAAGTCCCCCATGACAACTATCCTGTGGCCCTCACACATATCCATAATTTGCTTAGCAATTTCTTCCTCCACATCTCTATTACTATTTGGGGGCCTATAGTAAACTCCTAACAACGTGACCGCTCCTTTCCTATTTCTAACCTCAGCCCATATTACCTCAGTGTGCAGATCCCCCTCGAAGTGCCTTTCCGCAGCCGTTAAACTATCCTTGATTAACAATGCCACTCCTCCACCTCTTTTACCACCTTCCCTACACTTACTGAAACATCTATACCCCGGAACGTCCAGCAACCATTCCTGTCCTTGTTCTACCCACGTCTCCGTAATGGCCACAGCATCGTAGTCCCAAGTACCAATCCACGCCCCAAGTTCATCTACCTTGTTCCGGATGCTCCTTGCATTGAAGTAGACACACTTCAACCCACCTTCCTGTCTACCGGTACCCACCCTTGACCCTGATACCTTCCCCAATACCTCACCACCCTCACTGACTTCTGGACTACAACTCCTTTTCCCACTCCCCTGACAAATTAGTTTAAACCCCCCTGAAGAGCCGTATCAAATTTCCCTCCTAGGATATTGGTGCCCCTCTGGTTCAGGTGCACCCCGTCCTGTTTGTACAGGTCCCACCTTCCCCAGAATGTGTTCCAATTATCCACGTAACTGAAACCCTCCCTCCTACACCATCCCTGCAACCACATGTTTAACTGCACTCTCTCCCTGTTCCTCAACTCGCTATCACGTGGCACCGGCAACGTACCAGAGATGACCACATGTTTTGTCTTGGCTCTCAGCTTCCAGCCCAGCTCCAAAAATTCCTGCTTTAAATCCCCGTCCCTTCTTTTACCTATGTTGTTGGTACCAATGTGTACCACGACTTGTGACTGTTTCCCCTCCCCCTTCAGAATCCGGAAAACATGGTCTGAGACGTCACGGACCTTGGCATCCGGTAGGCAACATACCATCCGTGAGTCTCTTTTGCTGCCACAGAACCTCCTATCTATCCCTCTAACTAACGAGTCCCCAATAACTATTGCCCTCCCGCTCTGCCCCTTACCCTCCCGAACCACAGAGATGGACACAGTGCTGGAGATCCTCTCACTGCAGCTCACCACTGGTATGTCATCCCCCTCAACCGTATCCAAAGCGGAATACTTGTTGCTAAGGGGAACGACCACAGGGGATCCCTGCACGGACTGCTTCCTCCCAGCCCCTCTCACCGTCACCCATCTGTTTTCATTCCTCGGAGTAACTGTATTCCTAAAGCTTCTGTCTATGGCCACCTCTGCGTCCCTAATGATCCTAAGTTCATCCAACTCCAGCTCCAGTTCCCTAACACGGTTTTGGAGGAGCTGCAGATGGGTGCACCTCCCACAGATGTAATCAGCAGGGACACTGTCGTCGTCCCTCACCTCAAACATAGTGCAAGAGGAACATAGCACTGCCTGCACACCCATCCCCTCTAGATACCTTGCCAGTACCAGGTAGAAACAGCAAAAATGAATTAAACTCACCCCTGCTCACCCTTTCTGCCTAAGCCCTGTGAGCCAAAGCCCTTATAGCTCACACTCTGCTTCCCACACACTCAAGCCCTGTGAGCCAAAGCCCTTATAGCTCACACTCTGCTTCCCACACACTCAAGCCCTGTGAGCCAAAGCCCTTATAGCTCACACTCTGCTTCCCACACACTCAAGCCCTGTGAGCCAAAGCCCTTATAGCTCACACTCTGCTTCCCACACACTCAAGCCCTGTGAGCCAAAGCCCTTATAGCTCACACTCTGCTTCCCACACACTCCCCTGCCCGCTCCCGACGCTGCCCGCTGTATACTGCAGCCTACCTTTTACACTTCGCGCGGTTAAAAAACCCTTCCCAGACTCCTTAGCAGCCCACTTCCGGTTTTCACTTTAAACTTAAGAAAAATACTAATACAAAAGTAAAGGCTAAAAAATAAGCACACACTAGCTGACTAATTAAATAAATAAATAATTCAATCAATCTCTCACCAGCACTCCTGCCTCCAATCACTCCCTCTCAGCTTGCTCCAGTGGAACAATGAGCCCAGGGGTCACCTGATCCACACTCCTAAAGGGGCAGTACGCACCTCAAACCCCAGCATACATTATATACATATATCACACCCCTCCCCCTAAACATATATACAAACAAGGAAGAAACATCTCCATCTAATGAAGACTATTCATACCGAGCATTACAAACTACTACAGTTGTAGCAGCCTGTGACTGCTTGAGTAAAATAGAATCATTGAAAGGAAACCAAGTGCAGACAAACATCAGGCCAGAAATGCAAGCATAGCAAGATTACATAAAAACTGGCATAGAAATTGGCCTAAAAGCAAGGTATGCTGGGATTACCTCAGTCCAAAACTAGTCTGTCCTTTGCAAGATTCGAGCTTAGACAATTGAAAAACAAAGATGCACCAGGACATATTAGTGTAAAAGGACAGTTATACATTTCATAAGAATCAAATCACCATTATATACATGGGACAGACATGCATCAGTGAAACAAAAGATTCAATGCAAATTAAAAGCTGAAACTCGACATCTCGGTGTGTCACACACAAACACAAAGAATCCACCATTGAAACTCATTAACACCCATTGAAACCCATCAACAATGATGTGAAACTAATCAGACCTATTGATAGGCCACATCCTCAGAAGATTCCAGAAGGTAGCCAGACAGATATAAGAAACCTACGCTAGCAGCATTCGAGAGAAAACCCCTCTCCAGCTTCCCCGGAAGTGTGTCAGGACACAGCAGCGACAAGAGCAGCTCGTGTGCATACCAGGGAGAGAGAGAGACAGACAGACTTGAGAGTTCAACGTACTGTTGGAATCCGGGGTAGTATACAAATTTTAAATGATCAGTTAGCGCGAGAGAGAAAGAATTGTTAAAGTTGTAAAACTTATATCTTTTACAGTTTGGAATAAAGTTGTGACTTGGTTATTTACGATTGGTTCGTGTGCGAAGTCCTTTTTCCTGATATATGCAGAGGTGTTTGAGTAAAATCCATTATACACAGTGTTGGTTGAGTGAGTCCGCAGGATATTAGAAATACCCCGGACAACGCAGTCTCCAATAGAAAGTTGCTTCTGACAGTTGACATGGACATAGTGAGTCTATCAGGGGGATGGTGGTTTCATGGAGGCTGTTTCCTCACTTGAGGAACCTCTTCCAGGGTAGTCCCCCAGGATTCTGGAAAATCCCGCTGCTCAGCATGAGAGTCCCTCTCTGACAGACCACAGACTGGTACACTGATGCTGCATCCTCCCTTGGGGCGACCGACTCTGAACTACTAGGATCAGGCAACTCCACTGAGACCAACGCGGACGGTTCTATTATTTGTGGGGCTCTCCGCCTTTGATCCAAAGATATGCGGATTAGGTTGATTGGCCATGCTCAATTGCCCCTTAATGTCAGGGGGATTAACAGGGTAAATACATAGAGTTACGGAGATTGGCCCTGGGTGGGATTGTTGTCAGTGCAGGCTCGATGGGCCAAATGGCCTCCTTCTATACTGTAGGGATTCTATGATTCTAAGTGGTTCCCCTCAAGGGTTATGCGAAGGTGAAGGTACAGTTAAGGGTACAATGAGCAGAATTCTCACTATATGTGGGTAAACCTTGCGTTATTTGGACGCTCCTGGTTACAGACGTTGGAATTGAACTGAGGCTTGGTTAACTTGAATACGAGGTTACAAGACATTATGGAAAAATTCAAAGATATCTTTCAAGGAACCCTTGGAGAGACGAAGGGTGTCAAGGTTAAACTACGATTGAAGCTGGATGCCTGATCAAGCAGTTTAAAGGCACATCCAATACTATATGCCATTAGGCCTAAGGTGGATGTTGAATTAGAACGACTGGTGGATCTGGAGGTATTGGAACCAGCGACCAAAGCGAATGGACCACTCCAATTCTTCCAGTTTTGAAATTTGACAGATCGGTGAGAATCTGTGGGGATTTTAAAGTGACAGTAAACCCAGTCCTGTGCGTAGACCAATACCCGCTTCCTCTCATAGAGGACCTCTTCAGTGGCCTGGCAGGGGGAAAGAAATTCTCCAAGATGGACCTAACTCAGATCTATTTGCAGATGGGGGTAGTGAAGAATTCACAACCACCAATAATGATAGTCACACACAGGGGTCTATTCCATTATAAGCGGTTTCCTTTTGGCATTATGTCAGCTCCAGAAAAGGTGCTCCCAGCTGGAATCTGAAGATAATGTACTTCACACAGGAATATGAAGCTCTGGTAACCACTAGCTGAGTGCGGAATGATCCGACCATGAGCCAAGTAGTGGAATTTGTCCTGAGAGGGAGGTTGAGTAGTAGAAACCACCCAGGTGTTGGCCGTATATGTCCCAAAGATGGGAGTTGTCCATATTGGATGGATGTTTATTATAGGGCATGAGAGTCGTCATTCTCCCATCCTTCAGAGGAAAGTTGCTGGAACAAGTGCACCGAGGGAACCAGGGATGGTGTGAGTGAAAGAAATACAAGAAACTATTTCTGATGGCCAAAATTTAATACACAGATTGAAGATAGAGCAGGATTGTGTGAATCCTGCGCTTTGTTCCAGAGGGCATTGGATCAAATCTTGAGATTTGAGTGGATTGATGGAGTTCAGTGTTACCCGGATGATATTTTGGTCACGAATTCGACAGAGGAGGAACATTTAAAGAACCTGGAGAACACCTTAAAGAAATTGCAGGAGCACGGCCTACAAGTCAAGAGAGAGGAATGCGTGTTCTTCAAGGACTCCATTGAATACCTGGGTCATGTAATTGATGGCGATGGGTTACACAAGGTGTCCAAGAAGATGGAGGTCATCATGAAGGTCCCAAGACCTGAAAATGTGTCCAAATTGAGGTTGTTTTTGGAATATATTAATTACTATGGCAAGTTCATTCTGGATCTGGTGATGGTGATGAAACCAATGCACCAGCTGTTGGGAAAAGGGCAGCCATAGAAGTGGCAAAAGAATGTGAGGAGGCCTACTTGTTGGTAAAGCAGGCTTTGAAGAGATTGGAAATGTTAGTTCATTTCAACCCAAATTTACCGCTGCAGCTTGCATGCGTGGCTCGCCCTATGGGATTTGGGCTGTCCTGTCTCATATTATCCCAAATGGCGAGGAACGACTCATAGCATTTGCTGCAAGATTGTTGACAAAGGCTGATCAAAAGTATGCTTGGGCTTCCTCGTTGGTGTCAAGACATTTTATCACTTCCGATATGGCATTTCATACTTCTGACAGATCATAGACCTTTGACATCCATCTTAGGGCTGTACACAGGAATACCGTCTATGGTGGCAGCTCGGTTCAAAGGTGGGCGTTGGTGCTGTCAGCCTATTAGTATGAGATCCGATGCCATCAGTCAGCAAAACATGACAATGTGGATGGTCTGTTAAGCGGCACGGTAGCACAGTGGTTAGCACTGCTTCACAGCTCCAGGGACCTGGGTTCGATTCCCGGCTTGGGTCACTGTCTGTGTGGAGATTGGACATTCTCCTCGGGTCTGCGTGGGTTTCCTCCGGGTGCTCCGGTTTCCTCCCACAGTACAAAGATATGCAGGTTAGGTTGATTGGCCATGCTAAAAATTGCCCCTTAAAGTCCTGAGATGCGTAGGTTAGAGGGATTAGCAGGTGGATATGGGGGTAGGGCCTGGGTGGGATTGTGGTCGGTGCAGACTCGATGGGCCTTTTGGCCTCATTCTGCACTGTAGGGTTTCTATGATTCTATGTTCACAGTATGAGTTTTAACAACACCAGGTTAAAGTCCATCAGGTTTATTTGGTAGCAAATGCCATAAGCCTTCGGAGCGTTGCTCCTTCGTCAGATGGAGTGGATATCTGCTCACAAACAAGGCACAGAGACACAAAATCAAGTTACAGAATACTGATTAGAATGCGAATCTTTACAGCTAATCAAGTCTTAAAGATACAGACAATGTGAGTGGAGAGAGCATTAGGCACAGGTTAAAGAAATGTGTATTGTCTCCAGACAGGACAGCTAGTGAGATTCTGCAGGTCCAGGCAAACTGTGGGGGCTACCGATAGTGTGACATGAACCCAAGATCCTGGTTGAGGCCGTCCTCATGTGTGCGGAACTTGGCTATCAGTTTCTGCTCAGTGACTCTGCGCTGTCGTGTGTCGTGAAGGCCGCCTTGGAGAACGCTTACCCAAAGATCAGAGGCCGAATGCCCGTGACCGCTGAAGTGCTCCCCCACAGGAAAAGAACATTCTTGTCTGGTGATTGTCGAGCGGTGTTCATTCATCTGTTGTCGTAGCGTCCGCATGGTTTCCACAATGTACCATGCCTCGGGACATCCTTTCCTGCAGTGTATCAGGTAGACAACGTTGGCCGAGTTCAAAAAGTAGGTACCGTGTACCTGGTAGATGCTGTTCTCACGTGAAATGATGGCATCTGTGTCGATGATCCGGCACGTCTTGCAGAGGTTGCTGTGGCAGGGTTGTGTGGTGTCATGGTCACTGTTCTCCTGAAGTCTGGGTAGTTTGCTGCGGACAATGGTCTGTTTGAGGTTGTGCGGTTGTTTGAAGGCAAGAAGTGGGGGTGTGGGGATGGCCTTGGCGAGATTTTTGTCTTCATCAATGACATGTTGAAGGCTCCGGAGTAGATGTCGTAGTTTCACAACGCAACGCCATCCATGCTCTCAAGACCAACCGCAACATTGTCATCAAACCAGCAGACAAAGGAGGGGCCATCGTCATACTGAACAGAACGGATTACTGCAAAGAAGTGTACCGACAACTGAACAACGGGGAATACTACAGACAGTTACCCACAGATCCGACCAAAGAACACACCCATCAACTCAACACTCTGATCAAGACCTTTGATCCGGACGTTCAGAGCACCCTCCGTGCTCTCATCCCACGTACTCCCCGCGTTGGAGATCTCTACTGCCTCCCGAAGATACACAAGGCAAAAACACCCGGCCGTCCCATCGTATCGGGCAATGGGACCCTGTGCGAGAACCTCTCCGGCTATGTCGAGGGCATCCTGAAACCCATTGTACAAAGAACCCTCAGCTTTTGTCGCGACACTACGGACTTCCTACAGAAACTCAGCACACATGGAGCAGTTGAACCAGGAGCACTCCTCGTCACAATGGATGGCTCGGCACTCTACACCACGATGATGGCATTGCTGCAACAGCCTCAGTACTCAACGCCGACAACTTCCAGTTTCCAGATGCAATTTTACAACTCATCCACTTCACCCTGGAACACAATGTCTTCACCTTCAACAACCAGTTCTTCATCCAGACACACGGAACGGCCATGGGGACCATTCCGACGCACCACAGCGAGAAACCGCACTGACCTCCTCAGAAGACAAACACGGGACACGGTGGACAGAGTACCCTTCATCGTCCAGTACTTCCCCGGAGCGGAGAAGGTACGGCATCTCCTCCGGAGCCTTCAACATGTCATTGATGAAGATGAACATCTCGCCAAGGCCATCCCCACACCCCCACTTCTTGCCTTCAAACAACCGCACAACCTCAAACAGACCATTGTCCACAGCAAACTACCCAGCCTTCAGGAGAACAGTGACCACAACACCACACAACCCTGCCACAGCAACCTCTGCAAGACGTGCCGGATCATCGACACGGATGCCATCATCTCACGCGAGAACACCATCTACCAGGTACACGGTACTTGCTCTTGCAACTCGGCCAACGTTGTCTACCTGTTACGCTGCAGGAAAGGATGTCCCGAGGCATGGTACACTGGGGAAACCATGCAGACGCTACGATAACGGATGAATGAACACCGCTCGACAATCACCAGGCAAGACTGTTCTCTTCCTGTGGGGGAGCACTTCAGCGGTCACGGGCATTTGGCGTCTGATCTTCGGGTAAGTGTTCTCCAAGGCGACCTTCACGACACACGACAGCGCAGAGACGCTGAGCAGAAACTGATAGCCAAGTTCCGCACACATGAGGACGGCCTCAACCGGGATCTTGGGTTCATGTCACACTATCGGTAACCCCCACAGCTTGCCTGGACCTGCAGAATCTCACTGGCTGTCCTGTCTGGAGACAATACACATTTCTTTAACCTGTGCCTAATGCTCTCTCCACTCACATTGTCTGTATCTTTAAGACTTGATTAGCTGTAAAGATTCGCATTCTAATCAGTATTCTGTAACTTGATTTTGTGTCTCTGTATGCCTTGTTTGTGAGCAGATTTCCATTCCATCTGACGAAGGAGCAGCGCTCCAAAAGCTAATGGCATTTGCTACCAAATAATCCTGTTGGACTTTAATCTGGTGTTGTTAAAACTCTTACTGTGTTTACCCCAGTCCAATGCCGGCATCTCCACATCAAGCTATGTTCAGACAAAGGCAACGGTGCTCTCAGCTGGAATCTGAAGATAATGTACTTCACACAGGAAGATGAACTTCCAGTAACCACTAACCGGATGCAGAATGCCACTCGGAACGATCCGATCATGGGCCAAGTAATGGAATTTGTCCTGAGAGGGAGGTCGAATAGTAGAAACCACCCGAGGTTTGGTGTATAGGTCCCGAAGAGGGGAGTTGTCCGTATTGGATGGATGTTTATTATCGGGCATGAGAGTCGTCATTCCTCCATCCTTTAGAGGAAAGGTGCTGGAACAGGTGGACCAAGGGAACCCAGGGATGGTGTGAGTGAAAGGAATAGCAAGAAACTATTTCTAATGGCGAAATGTTGAAACACAAATTGAAGAAAAAGCGGGATTGTGTGAATCCTGAGCTTTGTTACAGAAGGCACCGCCCTTGTCGCCTCTTTATCCATGGAATGGCCCTAATGGCATGGCAGTGAATACCCATTGACTTTGCTGGGCTAGTAGAAGGGCAGATGCTTTTAGTGAAAGTGAATGCCCACTACAAGTAGCCGGAGGTCGTGGCTATAAAGTCCACGCAGTGGAGTCTGCGGTAGACAAAGTTGATGAAATATTTGCCCGGTTTGGTAATCCAGAACAAGTGGCCAGTGACAATGGAGCCTAGTTTGTGGCACAGGATTTTGCGGAGTACATGGAGCACCACAGAATCAGACATGTGAGAGTGCCCCCATATCACCCAGCGCGAATGGTCTGGCGGAACGATTTGTTCAGACCTTGAAACAATCTCTGAAGTCATCGCAAGGGGAGGGGCTGCCAGGGCAGCGGATAAATAATCTTCTGAGTATGTACCGCGACATGCCACATGTGACAACTCATAGCTCGCTGGCTTGGCTGATGTTCGAAATTGAGAACCATATTCGACCTGCTGTGGCTGGAGGAGACCCGAGACGTGATTGAACAGAACCAAAAAGGACAGATGGCCAGAAGAGCAGGAAGCGTGAAATCAAGGATGTTTCAGAAAGGGGAGTTCACTCTGGCCAGGAATTATACTTCTGGACTGAAGTGGATACCAGCTACCATTGTTGCACAAATGGGACCTTTGTCCTACACAGTACAGCCCAGGGGGTGAGCTAGTTTGGAGAAGACATGCTAACCATTTGGTTCCAGCACCGCATCATAATATCATAGAATCATAGAATCCCTACAGTACAGAAGGAGGGCATTTGGCCCATCAAGCCTGTACCTAACAATCCCACCCAGGTCCAATCTCCGTAACACTATGTATTTACCTATTAATCCTCCTGACATTAATGGGCAATTGAGCATGGCCAATTAACCTAACCCGCGTATCTTTGGATCAAAGAAGGGGAGCCTCACAAACGATTGCTCTATGCTTGTAATGTGATCTAGGCAGGCTTTAATTGCAGGGCTTTGAGCTCATCAGGGAGGGGTGCATTGGTATCAGCAATTTTAGATGCCTTCATCTTGGAGCTTGTTATGTCTTGCAGACCTTGCCATAGTTGGTGGGGGTTCATGCGGCTAGCCTGGGATTCTAACTTGGTCTGGTACTGTCTTTTGGCATCTTTGATGGATCTCCTTAGATCATATCTGGCTTTCTTATGTAGCCATGATGTGGAGATGCCAGCGTTGGACTGGGGTAAACACATTAAGAAGTCTCACAACACCAGGTTAAAGTCCAACAGGTTTATTTGGTAGCACAGGCCACTAGCTTTCGGAGCACTGCCCCTTCATCAGGTGAGTGGGAGTTCTGTTCACAAACAGAGCATATAAAGACACAAACTCAGTTTACAAAATAATGGTTGGAATGCGAGTCTTTACAGGTAATCAAGTCTTAAAGGTACAGACAATATGAGTGGAGAGAGGGTTAAGCACAGGTTGTCTACCTGATACGCTGCAGGAAAGGATGTCCCGAGGCATGGTACATTGGGGAAACCATGCAGACGCTTCGACAGTGGCTGAATGAACACCACTCGACAATCACCAGGCAAGAGTGTTCTCTTCCTGTTGGGGAACACTTCAACGGTCACGGGCATTCAGCCTTTGATCTTTGGGTAAGCGTTCTCCAAGGTGGCCTTCACGACACACGACAACACAGAGTCGCTGAGCAGAGACTGATAGCCAAGTTCTGCACACATGAGGACAGCCTCAACTGGGATCTTGGGTTCATGCCACACTATCTATAACCCCCACAACTTGCCTGGGCTTCCAAAATCTCGCTAACTGTCCTGTCTGGAGACAATACACATCTCTTTAACCTGTGCTTAACGCTCTCTTCACTCACATTGTCTGTACCTTTAAGACTTGATTACCTGTAAAGGCTCGCATTCCAACCATTATTTTGTAAATTGAGTTTGTGTCTTTATATGCCCTGTTTGGGAACAGAACTCCCACTCACCTGATGAAGGAGCAGTGCTCCAAAGGCTAGTGGATTTTGCTACCAAATAAACCTGTTGGACTTTAACCTGGTGTTGTGAGACTTCTTACTTTCTTATGTAGGCCAGGGTCGCATGCCTTGAACACCTCAGACATAGACTTCAGCAAGTAGTGGATATCCCTGTTCATCCATGGTTTCTGGTTGGGAAACATGTGGATTTGCTGCTTTGGCACACGGTCTTCTACACACTTACTAATGAAGTCAGTGGCTGTCGTGGCGTATTCGTTCAGGCTGGTCGCAGAGTTTTTAAATACTGACCAGTCCACTGACTCTAAACGGGACGTAGGAGATCATCCGATTTCTCAGACCAACACTGCATGACTTTCTTCGAGGACTCTCCCATTTCAGTTTTTGCTTGACTGGTTGCAGCCAAATCCAACACAGAGGGAGAGGGGGAGGGGCCAGGGAGAGGGGGAGGGGCCAGGGAAAGAGGTGGGGTCAGGGAGAAGAGGAAGCAGGGAAAGGGGCGGCGACAAGGAGAGGGGGTGGGGCTAGGCAGTGGGCTGGAGCCAGAAATGGGTGTAGGCGGAGCGGAGCCGGGGGTGTGGACGGGGGCGGAGCCGGGGGTGTGGGCGGAGTTGGGATGAGTCCGGAGCGGAGCCGGGATGAAGTCGGGGGCGGGGCCGGGGCGGTCGGGGGCGGGGTCGAGGGCGGGGCTGGGGCGGTCGGGGGCGGGGCCGGGGCGGTTGGGGGCGGGGCCGGGGCCGTCGGGGCGGGGGCGGGGCCGGGGCCGTCGGGGGCGGGGGCGGGGGCGGGGCCGGGGCCGTCGGGGGCGGGGGCGGGGGCGGGGCCGGGGTGTGGGCTTGTCGGCCAGTGGAGGAGGAGGCGGGGGGAAGCAGATGAGGGGGCGGGGCCAATGTGAGGGGCGGAGCCGCGGAGTCGGGGAAGGGGGAGGAGTGGAGTGGGCAGCGGAGGAGAGGAGCTGACCAACTGCTTTGGCTTCCTGGAGGTGCGGGAGTTTGGTGTGGGGTAAGAGTTGGGGGGGAGTGTGTGTGTGTGTCTGGCGGCTGTCTGTCTCTCGGACTCGGTTCCAGTCTCTCTGCCCAGTGTCCAGAGGGTGCTGTCCGGTGGTCTCCCTGCTGCTGCTGCCGCCGTCGGGGCTGCTGCTGGAAGCTGTGGCCGCTGACAGCGGCTCCTGCCCGGGGCTGCTGGCTGTGTGGAAGGTGCTGCTTTCACAGTGCAGCCCTTCATCATCATCATCAGCAGCAGCAGCAGCAAGGTGACCATTACTATTAGCCACTTAAAACATCAAGATTTCCAATTGGAACAACCTTTCAGCACCTGTATAGAAATCACTAACTGGTTTTTTTGTTGGGCTTCTCAGTGTTTTTATCTATTGGATTTGTAACATGCATTTCAAAACAGTGCACTTAAAGGGATCACATCACCAGGACTGGCCGCATTCTGCATGAGCAGCCTCCAGCCTTCCCTCACTGGCCTGTTGTGAGGGTCAGTTGTCAGAATGATCAAGCAGTTATCCTACTCCATACATTCCCCCAGGAGCGGCACAGCCAACCAAGTATTCTTGAAGTGCACTCACTTATTGCAACATCGGGAAACGTGCCAATCAATTGACACACAGCAAGATCCCACAAACAACACCAGGATAAATGATTTTTATTTACTATTGGTTGCTAAAGGGGTAAATATTGGCCAGGCCCTCCCTTGTTCTTTGTCCAGTGCCATGGTATCTTTTACGTGCACCTGAGAGGACAAACTATTTCAAATTTGTATCTGTCTAATCCAAAACACAACTGTGAAGCACTCCATCGAAGAGTAAGCCCAGATTTTATGTCTATTCCTGGAGTGAGACTTGAACCCATAACGTTGTGATTCAGAGGTAAGAGAGCTACCACTGAGTCCTGGCTGATAGCTTTAAGGGATGCTGCAACGTAGAGGTGCTTAAATGAGATTACACTGCTGTCTGATAGCCCTGGTGGCTACAGAATATACAGGACTGGGAAAGATATTGTGATGTTGTGGTTTGAAGGAAGCGAATATGAAAAAGGTAAGTGATGATGTTCCCTCTTGAATTTGTTGATCTTGTCTGTTTTACGTCCTGGGTCAGTCTGCTCCCTCTCCACTAGGTGAAATCGATCCTAAAATGTTGTTCACCTTCCCTCCTCTAGCTGCTTGAGATCCACTGTTATGTGATTGCAGGAGTGGTCAACCTGTCAATGCTCAGAATGCAGAACCAGAAAGTGTACACATACAAAGAGGCACTTGCTTTAAGTAGTGTACTCACTGATATTTCTATGTAACTTCAAATCATACAAGGTATGGATTGCAATGTTGAAACCTAGCACATCGGCATATCAGTTTGATTGTAATTATTTGCATAAAATCTTAATTTGACACTCTTGTGTCCATGTCTGATACAGTCTTTTTCTCTTGAGTACTTTCCTCCTCATTCCCTTTCTCTTTGTCTCTGTCTCGTTTTCTCTCTGCCTCTCCTAGTCCTTTCTGTTCCTTGCCTTCCCCCCCCCCCCTGTATTCTCATCCTCTTGTCTACACCCTCTTTTGTATCCTCCCATCCATATTCCTCTGTCACCTCACCCCTCCATGTCAAAAGCAATGATTTATACTCCCTCGGCATTTAGATGCTACATAAACTCTATGTGCAATATAATGAAAGTTTATGCTGGTTTTCCATGGATAGCTTATATATAATATATATATATATATATCGATCTTCAGGGAATTGAAGCTTTCTCAGTTGTTTGAGGAAAAGCAGTATGGCTTCAGAAAGGCAGGGGCTACCTGCTCTAGTTGTGACTGATGGCACCTCTGCCAAACTCCACAACGTGTGGAGATGCCGGCGTTGGATTGGGGTAAACACAGTAAGAAGTTTAACAACACCAGGTTAAAGTCCAACAGGCTTATTTGGTAGCAAAAGCCACACAAGCTTTCGGAGCTCTGAGCCCCCAGGGGCTCAGAGCTCCGAAAGCTTGTGTGGCTTTTGCTACCAAATAAACCTGTTGGACTTTAACCTGGTGTTGTTAAACTCCACAACCGCAGGACTGGCAAGAATATAATAGTGTAAATTTCTAGTCTCTTAAATGGTAGTTGAATGTGTTTCTCTCTAGTACAGTTTGAGACTGTACCCAAGTAACCTTAATAACGTTTATTGGATGCACAGCATTTCCACTGAAAGTTACATCTGCATGAGGCGCAGTAAAACAGGCCTCAGGAAGAGAAAGTGTAATGTGACCACCTGCAGTCACACTTCACTACGTGTCACTGATGTGCTGGGCATTGATTAAACCTGTTTTCTTTTGAGGTTTTGTCTGCAAGGAAGCAGACCTTTGTATATACATTTTAACAACAATCGCCTGACTATTTGCACATTGCAATAAAGTGTTTGAATTGATGCACTCTGTTCTATCTTGTGTAATATTCTTATGTGATTTGAGGTGCTCTGCTGTCACTTTCCAAAAGTGGGTGGCTGGTGAGGCCCAGACCAATACTTGGAACGCCCTTCATTCAGTGGTCAAACTGTCTTGTATACAATCACCAATGATAGCTCTCAGATCTTCCAAATCCTCTATTAGTGACTGACAACATTTTAAAATGCACCAAAGTTGGCTTATAGTGCTTCTTTACCTGTGGACCTCAGTGCTTTGGCATCAGCAGCATCATTTCGGTGAGATGCTTCCACTGTGTTCATTGATTCTATGTCTGAAGTTTCCTCTGCAGAGCATTTGATGCTGGATGCTGCTCAATGGCAGCCTGCAGTCTGTGTCACAGTGTGCAAGACAGGGGCTTCAGAATCCCAGCACGGGCAAGTCTGTGAAGAGTGGCAATCTGATGGAGATTGACACTCTGCAGAAGTTATGGGCCATCCATTTGTGTGGATGGAACTGAATTGTAACTTAAGACACTGACTTTTAACTTGACTATCCTGAAATGTGACGGTGGTTAAATCCAAAATCAGGACACAGACCTGTTGGTATCAGCACCAAGAGATATCAATGGAGTTAAACTTCATTGTAAATCTCTGGCATTAAGATAGAGGTGAAATATTTATCTCTTTCTCTCTGTCTCTCTCCGCATCTTGTTTCCTGTTTAGCCAGAAAGAGATGGGGTTTCTGCAGCATCAGATGTGAGTGCTGGGTGTGTGTACTTGAACACTGCTGGAAGGATGTCCTTTCCATTGGCTGGAGGCCGTTCCAATAAAATGGGATAGTAAGAGTTTTAACAACACCAGGTTAAAGTCCAACAGGTTTATTTGGTAGCAAATACCATTAGCTTTCGGAGTGCTGCTCCTTCGTCAGATGGAGTGGAAATCTGCTCTCAAACAGGGCATACAGAGACACAAAATCAAGTTACAGAATACTGATTAGAATGTGAATCTCTACAGCCAACCAGGTCTTAAAGATACAGACAATGTGAGTGGAGGGAGCATTAAGCACAGGTTAAAGAGATGTGTATTGTCTCCAGACAGGACAGCCAGTGAGATTCTGCAAGTCCTGGAGGCAAGCTGTGGGGGTTACTGATAGTGTGACATAAAGCCAACATCCCGGTTTAGGCCGTCCTCATGTGTGAGGAACTTGGCTATCAGTTTCTGCTCAGCGCCCGAGGCATGGTACATTGGGGAAACCATGCAGACGCTACGACAACGGATGAATGAACACCGCTCGACAATCACCAGGCAAGACTGTTCTCTTCCTGTGGGGGAGCACTTCAGCGGTCACGGGCATTCAGCCTCTGATCTTCGGGTAAGCGTTCTCCAAGGCGGCCTTCACGACACACGACAGCGCAGAGTCACTGAGCAGAAACTGATAGCCAAGTTCCGCACATATGAGGACGGCCTAAATCGGGATGTTGGGTTTATGTCACACTATCAGTAACCCCCACAGCTTGCTTCCTGGACTTGCAGAATCTCACTGGCTGTCCTGTCTGGAGACAATACACATCTCTTTAACCTGTGCTTAATTCTCCCTCCACTCACATTGTCTGTGTCTTTAAGACCTGGTTGGCCGTAGAGTTTCACATTCTAATCAGTATTCTGTAACTTGATTTTGTGTCTCTGTATGCCCTGTTTGAGAGCAGATTTCCACTCCATCTGACGAAGGAGCAGCGCTCCGAAAGCTAATGGCATTTGCTACCAAATAAACTGTTGGACTTTAACCTGGTGTTGTTAAAACTCTTACTGCGTTTACCCCAGTCCAACGCCGGCATCTCCACACCAATAAAATGGCTCAGGGCTTCCAAAAACCCTCATGCCTCCCCACATTTTGCTTCCTACATTCTACCCCTGACAAATGTAGGCAAATAGGACTAGTTCAGTTTAGGAAACTCGGTCTGTGTTGATGAGTTGGGCCAAAGGGCTGTATCTGTGCTGTATATCTCTATGACCATCTTTAAAAAGTTGAAACCCAGGCAGAAACTTTTCCGCCAAAAAATGAAAGTCCTGGACCAGAAGAAATTTGCCGTGCTTAAGTTCACTTGAACAATTCTCTGCCTTGCAGATGTGTGTGCGTGTGTGTTAGTTCTTGGCATCCAGATTCTAACTGGCCTCTTGTGTGTTTTCTTCCAGCTGCTTGCTTCACTTCCACACACAAAAAATAGAAGAAAAAGAAAGATGTAAAGAAGGGGAAAGTGTGATAGAGAGACAGCACTTTGTGAGCCACAGGCACTGGGACAGTGAGGAGAACTTTCCTGGGAGCTGAGGTCTGTCTGGCTGCTGCTGTTTTGAACCATGTCTGCTGGAAGAGGCTTCGGCTGCACCAGGAAAACTTGTGAGCAGCAGGAGAAGACGGAGGAAGTCAGTGTGGTAGTGGTGGACTCTGATTCCGAGGAGGAAAGGTCCAGGCTTTCCACGGATTGCCGCCAAACTGGCCAAGGGGTGGAGTGTCCGCTGGCACCAGGCTTTCCGAATGGCCGCTCAGGAGGATCCCTCTGGAATAGTGACAGTGGTCGGCTCTGGGAGAGGAGAGCAGCCGCAATGTGCACCCCCCACAGCCCTGGCCGGGTGCCTGGCACCTGGCAGGGTGAGCCAGCCCCTGGTGAGCTGAGGCAGCAAAGTCCGGGCGAATTGCTGCCGCCTGCAGTGGACGGCGCTTTCTCTACCCTTCCCACCCCTCTCGGGGCCATCTCCCTCCCCCCTGGCATCATCATCATGACTGCCCTGCATTCGCCCGCCGCTGCCCTGGCTGCCATGGCGGATGGGGCACTGCAGCTCGCCAGCCTGCCGGACTGCCCCCTGTCCCAGCAGGGTCTGCCCACCAGCAGCCAGCCAGCCAAGAAGAAGAGGAAGAGGTGCGGGCTGTGTGTACCCTGCAGGAGGCTCATCAACTGCGGAGAATGCAGCAGCTGCCGAAACCGCAAAACCGGCCACCAAATCTGCAAGCTGCGGAAATGTGAGGAGCTGAAGAAAAAACCAGGCTCTTCACCAGAGGTAGAGTAAAAGCACGAGGAGTGGGCTCGGGTGTTGCATTCTTAACCATCATCCAAACCTTGTGGTTAATGAGGAGTATTTTGGATTAATCAAGGTTATGAACCCGTTTCTTCAACCCATGCAATCGAGGATCTAATCATGCAACTTCCTTTTGGCTGCACTTGATTCCCTTTCCCTTGAGGTGCTGTAAGAGAAACTTCTGAAGGAGAGCATCTATTTCCATTTGGAGAGGCAAATGTGACCAGGGATAGTCAGCATGGCTTAGTCAGAGGGAGGTCATGCCTAACAAACTCGATTGAATTTTTTGAGGATGTGACCAGCTGTGTAGATGAGGGTAGATCAGTCTGAGTTTATATGGATTTCAGCAAAGCCTTTGACAAGGTTCCACATGGGAGACTTGTAAAGAAGGTAAATTCACATGGGATACAGGGTAATTTGATAAAGTGGATTCAAAATTGCCTGAGTTGTAGGGGACAGAGTGATGACAGAAGGCTGCTTTATTGACTGGATTTATTTAATGACCGTGGTGTATCACAGGGATCTGTGTTGAGCCCCCTATTATTCGTCACTTATATAAATGACATTGATGACCATGTGGGAGCGGTAGGATTAGTAAGTTTGTGGATGGCATGAAGATTGGACGGGTGGTTAACAGTGAGGCGGAGTGTCTTGGGCTACAAGAAGATATAGACAGAATGGTCAAAGGGGCAGATAAGTGGCAGATGGAATTTAATCCTGAAAAGTGTGAGGTGATACACTTTGGAAGTAAATTGACAAGAAAGTATTCAATGAATGGTGGGACACTAGGAAGTTCTGTGGAACAAAGGGACCTTGGCAAGTTTGTCCACAGATCCCTGAAGGCGGAGGGGCATGTTAGTAGGGTGGTGAAAAAAGCATATGGGACACTTGCCTTTATCAATCGAGGCATAGATTACAAAAGCAGAGAAGTCATGTTGGAGTTGTACAGAATTTTAGTGAGGCCACAGCTGGAGTACTGTGTACAGTTCTGGTTGGCACATAATTGGGAGGATGTGATTGCACTGGAGAGGGTGCAGAGGAGATTCACCAGGATGCTGACTGGGAAGGAACATTTAATTTACGAAGAGAGGTTGGATAGGCTTGGAGTGTTTTTGTTGGAGCAAAGAAGACTGAGGTGTGCAAGATTGAGGGACATGGACAGAATGGATAAGGAGCAACTGTTCCCCTTAGTTGAAGGGTCAATCACAAGGGGACATAGGCTCAAGGTGAGGAGGCAGGAGGTTTGGGGGGATGTGAGGAAAAACGTTTTTACCCAGAGAGTGGTGACGGTCTGGAATGCGCTGCCTGAGAGGGTGGTAGAGGCAGGTTGTCTCACATCCTTTAAAATGTATCTGGATGAGCACTTTGGCACATCATAACATTCCGGGCTATGGGTCAAGTGCTGGCAGATGGGATTAGGTGGGAATTCAGGTGTTTCTAATGTGTTGGTGTGGAGTCGATGGGCTGAAGGGCCTCTTCTGTGCTGCATGATTCTATAAAAATTGGATAGAATGGAGATGTGACCAAGAGAAGCACTCCACATGGAAGTTCCGCTCAGAGTGAAGGACAGTGGAGATGTGCTGCTGAACCCTTCAAAATGCCTTTCCCCTGGGTCCCAGTTATCCACCATTCAGTTTCTGATGATTCATATTTAAATTTGGGCTCTGTTTGTTAGCATTGACATACCCACCAGTGTACAGGTATGCAGACAAGGCTGGGAATGGGCGATGTAACTGGAGACAACCTACCCACTATTCTGTTTGGAATGTGTAATCTGATTCAGCCTGGCTTGAGGCAAGCAGTTTTGCATTCAAATTCTACATTAACACACTGCACTCAGTGCTAACCTTGTTGCCTGTTAGGTTGCCCTGTCTGAACTCTGTAGGCCTCGGAGGGCTACTGCCTTTTTGGTAAATAAACCCTACATCTGAACACCAAAGTTGTTAGTATCAGTAACAGGAGCTATCTGCAGCATATGTACATTTATCTGTGCTGACCAGACTCCCTGGTGTTCACCAAAGGGCTCACAAAGACAAACACTTGGTTACTCCTAGTTTAGGGTTAGTGTTGGCCAATTTTGACAGGTGTGACAGTGTGTCTAGTTTGAACAGCAGCCCTCACCCACTCTCTGACCGTATGTTACAAGTGGTAAACTTGTCTATTGGAAGCAAGTCAATTTAGCGTCCGGAGGGGAGAATAATGGTCCAATCTACCAACAGCCAAGAATCCCTTTAAATCAATGGTGGAAAATTGGGAACTGCATGTCTGTCTTTCTGAAACTTCGCCATGGGCAAGGTTTTTGGCTGCAATACCTGCAAAATATAAGCTGATGGGTTTAACTCCTTATGTACTGAGTATGATTTTATCAATGGCACTGTGTTGGATACTTGCTGTACTGTAGAACTTTAACACAGGCTGTGTGCTTTTAGAGACAGAAACAGGTAGATTGGAAACAGTAAACTATATCTGCTCTAGCCCTAGACCAGGGACATCCAGACTTAATCTAACCTCCAAGATGGCGCCCGAGTGAGGCAATGTCTTGCAAGCTGTGCCCAGCACACCTTCTAATTCTATCTTTTACTCTCGTTCTATGCTACATTCTGCACTCTCTCGTTTCCTTTTCTATGAACGGTATGTTTTGTCTGTATAGCGTGCAAGAAACAATACTTTTCACTGTATGTTAATACATGTGACAATAATAAATCAAATCAAACATTTTTTCAGTGGGACCCCTGTTAAGTGCACATTATGGACTCTCTCATGGGAACAGATAAATTGTAAATGGATATTCTTATTCAGCTGCAGATATCTACTGCCGCTGATATCAAGAAGTAGACCATTCAGCCCCTCAAACCTGCTCCACCATTCAGTAACATAATGGCTGATCTGATTGTAGCCTTCAAATCCAATTTTCTGTCTGTCCCTTCATAACCCTTGATTCTCTTGTTGATCAAACATTTATTTAATTCAGCTTTGGATATTCAATGGCAGGTTAGGCTAATTGGCTTCCTGCTTTCTGTCTCCCTCTTTTTAGAATAGAGGTGCTATACATGTGATTTTTCAATCTGATGGGATCTTTCCAGAATCTAGGGAACTTTGGGAGATTACGATCAATGCATCGTTTCTGCAGATCCTATAATGCAAATCCTCAGGTCCAGGGAATGTATCAGTCTTTAGGTCTAATAGTTTTCCCAGTACCCTTTCCCTTGTAATTGCAATTGTTTTAAGTTCCTCCCTCCCTTTTTCCTCTTGATTTTCAAGTATGTTTGGGATTTATTTATATCTTAAATGTCAGAATACCTGTTCAATGCTTCTGCCATTTCCTGCTTTCCCAGTCTCACCCTCTAAGTGACAGACAGGTTTTAGTGTCTACTTTAGGATTTATCCACCAACTAGGCAACAGCCCCTTTCCAAACCACCAAGCTCACAGATTTTAAACAGTATAAGCCAGCGAGTGACAAAGTTAGCACTGTACCTCAATTGAAGAGAGTGAACGAGAAACCAGGCATACATTAACCTATTTGTCTTGACTCCTGGGTGAATAATGGGATTGGTTATTAGCTGTAAGCTTGGGTATTATGGAACAGATAATCAACTTGCAAAAACCCGTCAACTTGGATTCAAAGAGGAATATCCTGATTCTATGATATGATATGATTTCTATGAATATCCTGCCTGATGGCCGTTCTCAACTTTGTTTACAGAAGTGACAATTACAGTGGATATCACTGTGGCATAGTATTCCTAGACTTCCAGAAGGGATTTTGATAAAATTCCACTTGAAAAGCTTTGGTCAAACACAAAAAAACACCAGCATGGTGGCACAGTGGTTAGCACTGCTGCCTCACAGCGCCAGGGACCCGGGTTCGATTCTTGGCTTGGGTCACAATCTCTGTGGAATTTGCACGTTCTCCCTGTGACTGCGTGGGTTTCCGCCGAGTGCTCCAATTTCCTCCTATAGTCCAAAGACGTGCTGGTTAGGTGAATTGGCCATTCTAAATTCTCCCTCAGTGTACCCGAACAGGTGCCAGATTGTGGCGACTAGGGGATTTTCACAGTAACTTCATTGCAATGTTAATGTAAGCCTACTTTAACTTAAAAAAATGATGGGGATTTTTATTGGATAAGAAATTGGTTGAATGATAGAAAATGATGGGTATATCTTAGAAGAGCTATGGGGGTGGGGGTAATCAAGGGGAATTCAGCATGGAGTTTGTTGATGGTCAGTATTGGGATCACTAGTGTTGCAACACTGATTCTAAACTGGGAGTGTAATCTTGAGGTAGAGGGAACAAATATCATGGGGATCTCCACCTATTGATCCCAAACTTCTGGCCTTTGGTGCATTTCCCCTTCACATTAGGCTACTGTTGATGGCAGATCTGTTCAGCTCTGCAATGCACCCCCTACCGCACTTCTACAACTTTTTATTTCTCCATATTTACTGTCAAACCTCCAGTCATCTCTCCTAACTCTCCCACCATGACTCTGTATCCACTTCATTAATCATTGCATTTCTTTCTTCACCTCCAAAGTTTATCAACTTTAGTACAATACAAATGGTTAATAATGCTAATCTTCCCCTCCATACACCTCTCTTCATCACCTATTCTGTTCCCCTTTTTTTGCCCCTGCCCCTCTTCTATTGGGAAATATCCAACTTGGAAAGCAACCTAAAATGTAATTGCGAAGTTCAAATGACGTGTGCTGTTATCTGCAGTCTCCTTATTTGTACCCCAGGGCAGTAACTTAATCCTAAGGCCGATTTTACAAAGTTGTGCTCCTGGCAAAATGTCTTGCCTGCTGGGAGTGTGCATTAGCAAACGTGGAAGCATGCTTCTCACCACTTTCCTTCCATTAAAGTGAATGGATGAAGAATTTCTCTCTTCTCTCCATGTTTTTTTTGTAAGAGTCTGTGCTGCTAGTGGCTGCTTATAAAATCAGCCCCAGATTGTATGGTCTATGTTTGAAATATCCTGACTTTTGCATTGTGGGAGCGATCATGAATGTCAAACATACGTTCAACTCATTTGTAACCTTTCACCAATGTCATGCCACTTGGACATTCTTGGTGTAAAATGTGTTTTTATATATATTTTATGAATATGAAGCTAACTTTGAATTGAAAGTCTAATTCCGTCAACTTGGGATTTTGATATATGCTACAATCACAACTGTCCCATTTGAATTTTTACACCTCTGCCTCACAACCAACTGCATCCTCTACGGAACCAGTAGCAGAGTTTCAGCCGTTAACCGGCACTCATCATTCATGCTGTAGCTTCTGTTCCTGCCAATAGGTTGCAGTTTGAGCACAGATCATGCGACAGAGAAGAATTTGATGAATAAGCAGTATCATGTGATTGGAAATAGCACTGATTGAGGAATCTTCGTGTAGCACATTGCAATGATGCTTGACTACTTTATTTTGCAGATGAATCCAGTTCTAATGAACACAAAGCCAGTTTCGTATCCTCAAATCAAGAATTGTTTAACTTTTAAAAAAAATAACCAGTTTATTTTTATTCTCCCTGATTCTTAGTTTAGGAATTTTTTTTGCGTTGGACTTGGATATAGACTGTGAATGTTCAATAAGACATAGGAATATTAAGAGCTTTCTTCCATTAAGAACATAAGTACTCGGGGTAGGCAATTCGAGCCTGCTCCGCCATTTAGTATGATCATGGCTGGCCTCATCTTCAACTTCTTGACTGCTCCCCATAATCCTTCATCCCACTAATTAAAAACTTACCTATCTCCTCAAATTTGTTCGTGTTCTGGCGTCCGCTGCACTCCAGGGGTAGTGAATTCCACAGATTCACGACCTTTTGAGTGAAGTAATTCCTTCTCATTTCTATTTTAAATCATCCTCCCCTTAGCCTAAAGCTATAGCCTTTCATTTTAGAATGTACAATAAAGGGAAACATCTGTTCTACGTCTATCTTACATCTAGGGGAGGCGATGGTCTAGTGGTATTATCGCTTGGCTATTAATCCAGAAGCTCAGCTAGTGTTCTGGAGGCAAGGGTTCGAATCCCGCCATGGCAGATAGTGGAATTTGAATTCAATAAAAAAAATCTGGAATTAAGAATCTACTGATTACCATGAAGCCATTGTCAATTGTCGGAAAACTCATCTGGTTTACTAATGTCCTTTAGGGAAGGAAATCCACCTGCCTTACCTGTTTTGGCCTACATGTGACTCTAGAGCAATGTGGTTGATTCTCAACTGCCCTCTGAAATGGCCTAACAAGCCATTCAGTTATACAAGGGCAACTAGGGATGGGCAATAAATGCTGGCCAGCCAGTGACGCCCATGGCCCACAAATGAATAAAAAAAACCCTGTTAATCCCCTTTAGCATCTTGTATACCTCAATTATATTTCCCCTCATTTTTCTATGAACCCAAATTGCTGGCGGCACGGTAGCGCAGTGGTTAGCACTGCTGCTTCACAGCTCCAGGGACCTGGGTTCGATTCCCGGCTTGGGTCACTGCCTGTGTGGAGTTGGCGCATTCTCCTCGTGTCTGCGTGGGTTTCCTCCGGGTGCTCCGGTTTCCTCCCACAGTCCAAAGATGTGCGGGTTAGGTTGATTGGCCATTGTAAAATTGCCCCTTAGTGTCCTGAGGTTTGTAGATTAGAGGGATTAGCGGGTAAAAATATGTAGGGATATGGGGGTAGGACCTGGGTGGGATTGTGGTCGGTGCAGACTCGATGGGCCGAATGGCCTCTTCCTGCACTGTAGGGTTTCTATGATTTCTATGCTCAGTCTCTCTTCATAAAACAAGTCTTTCATCCCTGGGATAAATCTAATGAACCTTTTCTGAACTGCCTCTAATGCATTTACATCCTTCCTCAAGTAAGGGACCAAAACTGGGTGCAGTTTCCCAGATGCGGTCTCACTAGTGTCCTATACAGTCACAACAGTATTTACCTACTTTTATACTCTATTAAATTAGCAATTAATACCAAAATTCCATTTGCCTTCCTTATTACCTGCTGCATCTGCATACTAATTTTCTGCAAAGCATGAGGACACACAGATCCCTCTGCACTGAAGCATTTTGAAGTTTCTCTTCAATTAGATACGTTAACTTTCCATTCCTCTGACCAAAATGGATAACCTCTCACTTATCCATGTTAAATTCCATCTGTCAAATTTTGGCCCATTCGCCTAACCTGTCCATTTGTAAATGTCTTATTTCATCACTGCAACTTGCTTTCTCTTCTATTTTACTGGAAATTTGGACATACTACAATCTGTTCCTGCATCCAAGTCACTAATTTAGATTGTAAAAAGTTGGGCCCACTGAGGACTGAATCCCTGTAGCACACTACTGGTTACAGCTTGCCAACCAGAAAAAGACACATTTATCTTCACTCTTTGCTTTCTATTGATTAGCCAATCCTCTATCCAAGCTAATATATTACCCCCAACACTGTGGGATCTTACCTTGTGTATTAACCTTTTGCGTGGCACCTTATCAAATGCCTCCTGGAAGTTCAGATACACTACATCTACAGGATCCCTGTTATCCACTTTGCTTGTTGCATCTTCAAAGAACTCCAGCAAATTAGTTAAACACGATTGACCCTTTGTAAAAGTATGCTGACTCTGATAGATTGCATTTTGAATTTCCAAATGTCCCATTACTACTTACTTAATAATGGAATTCCAACAATTTCCCAATGACAGACATTAAATTAACTGGTCTGTAGTTTCCTACTTTCTGCCTTTCTCCCTTTTTGAACAGAGGTGCTACATTAGCTTTTTTCCAAATGAAACCTTTTCAGAATCCAGGGAATTTTGGAATATTTTAACCAATGCCACCACTATCTCTGTTACCACTTCCTATAAGACCCTAGGACATCGGCCATCAGGCCCAAGGGACTTGTATGCCTTTCATCCCATTAGTTTGCTCAATACTTTTTCCTTGGGATGGTGATTGTTTTAAGTTGTTCCCTTTCAACAACCTCTGCAGTACCTGTTACTATTGGGATTAATCTAGTGTCCTCCACCATGAAAATAGAGGTAAATTATTGATTTACTGTCTCTGCCATTTCCATGTTCCCCATTATTAACTCACCAGTCTCATCTGAAGGGACCAGCATTGACTTTAGCTACTCTCTTCGTTTTTATATACTTATAAAATCTTTTGATATCCTTTTTTATATTTTGCACTAGATTTCATAATTTACCTTTGTTCTTATTACTATTTTTAGTAACCCTTTGTTGGTCATTAAAAGTTTCCTGTCACTGACCTTTGCAATATAGTATGCCTTAGTTATTGCCTTTGTTATCTTTAAACTCCTTGCCTAACTGCAGATACATTTTCCCCCCTTACAATCTTTCTTCTTCTTTGGAATACATTTGTGTTGGGAGGAATTGAAAATCTCCTTACATGTTTGCCACTGTTCATCAATTGTCCTACCTTTTAGTCTTTCTGCCCAGTCCACTAGGGCCAAATCTGTCCTCATGACTATATAATTACCTTGGTTTAACACCAAAACACTAGTGTGGGCTTAAAGTTTATTGCTCTCAAACTGAATTTGAAATTCAAGCAAGAATGATCAACAATGATCGTTCTTCCCTTTACTACAACACCGTGAATTAATCCTATCTCATTGGAGGAAGTGTTAGGTTTGTTAGAGAACTTAAAGACTGACAAATCCCCAGGGCCTGATGGAATCTATCCAAGGCTGCTCAGGGAGACGAGAGATGAAATCGCTGGGCCTCTGACGCAAATCTTTGTCTCGTCACTGGACGCAGGTGAGGTCCCAGAGGATTGGAGGGTAGCTAATGTGGTCCCATTATTTAAGAAGGGTAGGAAGGATAACCCGGGTAATTATAGGCCGGTGAGCTTGACGTCCGTGGTGGGGAAGTTGTTGAAGATTCTTAGAGATAGGATGTATGCGCATTTAGAAAGGAATAAACTCATTAACGATAGTCAGCATGGTTTTGTGAGAGGGAGGTCATGCCTCACTAACCTGGTGGAGTTTTTTGAAGAAGTGACCAAAATGGTTGATGAGGGAAGGGCCGCGGATGTCGTCTATATGGACTTTAGTAAAGCGTTTGACAAAGTCCCTCATGGTAGGCTGGTGAAAAAGGTTGGATCTCATGGGATAAAGGGGGAGGTGGCTAGATGGGTGGAGAACTGGCTTGGTCATAGAAGACAGAGGGTGGTAGTGGAAGGGTCTTTTTCCGGCTGGAGGCCTGTGACTAGTGGTGTTCCGCAGGGCTCTGTATTGGGACCTCTGCTGTTTGTGATTTATATAAATGATCTGGAAGAAGGTGTAACTGGGGTGATCAGTAAGTTTGCGGACGACACAAAATTGGCAGGACTTGCAGATAGGAGTATTGTCAGAAGCTACAGAAGGATATAGATAGGCTGGAAATTTGGGCAAAGAAATGGCAGATGGAGTTCAATCCTGATGAATGCGAAGTGATGCATTTTGGTAGAAATAATGTAGGGAGGAGCTATATGATAAATGGCAGAACCATAAAGGGTGTAGATACGCAGAGGGACCTGGGTGTGCAAGTCCACAGATCCTTGAAAGTGACGTCACAGGTGGAGAAGGTGGTGAAGAAGGCATATGGCATGCTTGCCTTTATAGGACGGGGCATAGAGTATAAAAGTTGGGGTCTGATGTTGCAGATGTATAGAACGTTGGTTCGGCCGCATCTGGAATACTGCGTCCAGTTCTGGTCGCCACACTACCAGAAGGACGTGGAGGCTTTGGAGAGAGTACAGAGGAGGTTTACCAGGATGTTACCTGGTATGGAGGGGCTTAGTTATGAGGAGAGATTGGTAAACTAGGGTTGTTCTCCCTGGAAAGACGGAGGATGAGGGGAGACTTAATAGAGGTGTATAAAATTATGAAAGGCATAGATAGGGTGAACGGTGGGAAGCTTTTCCCCAGGTCGGTGGTGACGTTCACGAGGGGTCATAGGTTCAAGGTGAAGTGGGGGGAGGTTTAACACAGATATCAGACGGACATATTTTACACAGAGGGTGGTGGGGGCCTGGAATGCGCTGCCAGGCAAGGTGGTGGAGGCGGACACACTGGGAACGTTTAAGACTTATCTAGACAGCCATATGAACGGAGTGGGAATGGAGGGATACAAAAGAATGGTCTAGTTTGGACCAGGGAGCGGCGCGGGCTTGGAGGGCCGAAGGGCCTGTTCCTGTGCTGTACTGTTCTTTGTTTGTTCTTTGTGCACAATGCCAAATCCAAAATAGCCTGCTCCCTGGTTGGTTCGGCAATGTATTATTTCAAGAAACATTCTCTTATATGCTCCTTGAACCCTCCCTCAAGGTAATTTTCCCTCGAGGCTACTCATGCCAATTGGATTAATCCAATATATATGCATATTAAAATCACCCGTGATTATTGTCATACCTTTCTTACAGGCCCCACTATTTCCTGGTTTATACTGTGTCTTGCTGTCATACTACTATTAGGGGAACTATAGATTACACCCTCCCAGGGACTTATTTCCTTTTTTATTATTTCTACCCAGACCGATTCTACGTCTTGATCTCCAGTGCCAATATAATTCTTGCTACAGCATTTACTAACAAAACTACACCACCTCTTTTTCCTTTCTGTCTATCAGATATTCAACCGCCAGATCTGGTCTCCTTGTAGCCATGTCTCCGTAATCGCCACCAATTCATATGGCTTTGTCTCTATTTGTGTTGTTAACTCATAAATTTTATTCCAAATGCTATGCACTTTCAGATACAAAGCCTTTAAATTTGTCCTATTATTAATTTTCCCTGCTTGTGTATGATTTTCTAGTGTAATAAGACATTCATATGCTCTGTCCATACCTTTCATTATCCGGTAACAATTAGCTTCATCATTGACCTGTACTCCTCCTTACACTTTGATTTTTAAAATTCCTGGGCAACTGAACCCTCTCCGACTATTTAGTTTAAAGCCCTATCTATAACCCTAGTTATTCGATTTTCCTCGCTCATAAGTCACACCCTCCTGCCTCTGACTACTGACTGAATCTAAGGTAGTTAATCAAATGGGTGTTACTGCCTCCTGAAACAGAGTCCAGACAGCTCTTCCCCTCCCTGCTGTGTCACAATGTCTGAAGCTCGGACTTCAGCCATTAACTCTGAGCCAAAGTTCCTTGGGCAACCAACACTTGCTACAGATGTGGTCCCTATGAACCACAATGGGGTCCACCATCCCACATGTCGCAGCTAGAACACATCACCTAGTCGTGCATCTCTATTTAAGTATGATGTGGAGATGCCGGCGTTGGACTGGGGTGGGCACAGTAAGAAGTTTCATAATGCACCTTTCGGAGTGGTGACTCATCTGATGAAGGAGCAGTGTTCCAAAAGCTTGTGATTCCAAACAAACAAAGAACAAAGAACAATACAGCACAGGAACAGGCCCTTCGGCCCTCCAAGCCCGCGCCGCTCCCCGGTCCAGGATTGAATCCTGAATCCAGGATCCCCGCCCAATTTTCCAGCCTATCTACATACCAATATCCTATCCACCGAGCTGTCCCTCACAGCTACGATGCTTTGTTCATCACAAACCTGTTGGACTTTAACCTGTTGCTGTGAGACTTCTTACTCCATAGTATTAGAGGGTTGGATGGAGAGAAATTTGTTGATGTATTCAGGAGGAATTTCTCATTCAGTATGTGGATGGCCCGAATAGAGAGGGGGCAAAGCTTGACCTCCTCTTGGGAAATAAGGAAGGGCAGGTGACAGAAATGTTAGTGAGGGATCACTGTGGGACCAGTGACCATAATTCTATTAGTTTTAAGATAGCTATGGAGAATGATAGGCCTGGTCCAAAAGTTAAAATTCTAAATTGGGGCAATGCTAATTTTGATGATATTAGCCAGGAACTTTCAAAAATTAATTGGGGGAGTCTGTGGGAAGGCAAAGGGACGTCTGGTAAGTGGGAGGCTTACAAAAGTGTGTTAACCAGGGGTCAGGGTCAGCACATTGCTCTTAGAGTGAAGGGCAAGGCTGGTAGAAGTAGGGAACCCTGGCTAACTCGGGATATTGAGGCCCTGGTCAAGAAGAAGAAGAAGGAGGTACATGACCTGCATAGGCAGCTGGGATCAAGTGAATCCCTTGAAGAGTATAGGACATGTAGGAGTAGAATTAAGAGAAAAATCAGGAGAGCAAAAAGGGGACACAAGATTGTTTTGGCAGATAAGGCAAAGGAGAATCCAAAGACCATAAGACATAGGAGCGGAAGTAAGGCCATTCGGCCCATCGAGTCCACTCCACCATTCAATCATGGTTGATTTCAACTCCATTTACCCGCTCTCTCCCCATAGCCCTTAATTCCTCGAGAAATCAAGAATTTATCAATTTCTGTCTTGAAGACGCTCAACGTCTCGGCCTCCACAGCCCTCTGTGGCAATGAATTCCACAGACCTACCACTCTATGGCTGAAGAAATTTCTCCTCATCTCTGTTCTAAAGTGACTCCCTTTTATTCTAAGGCTGTGCCCCCGCGTCCTAGTCTCCCCTGCTAATGGAAACAACTTCCCTACGTCCATCCTATCTAAGCCGTTCATTATCTTGTAAGTCTCTATCAGATCTCCCCTCAACCTCCTAAACTCCAATAAATATAATCCCACGATCCTCAGACGTTCATCGTATGTCAGGCCTACCATTCCTGGGATCATCCGTGTGAATCTCCGCTGGACCCGCTCCAGTACCAGTATGTCCTTCCTGAGGTGTGGGGCCCAAAATTGCTCACAGTACTCCAAATGGGGCCTAACCAGTGCTTTATAAAGCCTCAGAAGTACATCCCTGCTTTTGTATTCCAAGCCTCTTGAGATAAATGACAACATTACATTTGCTTTCTTAATTACGGACTCAACCTGCAAGTTTACCTTTAGAGAATCCTGGACTAGGACTCCCAAGTCCCTTTGCACTTTAGCATTATGAATTTTGTCACCGTTTAGAAAATAGTCCATGCCTCTATTCTTTTTTCCAAAGTGCACGACCTCGCACTTGCCCACGTTGAATTTCATCAGCCACTTCTTGGACCACTCTCCTAAACTGTCTAAATCTTTCTGCAGCCTCCCCACCTCCTCAATACTACCTGCCCCTCCACCTATCTTTGTATCATCGGCAAACTTGGCCAGAATGCCCCCAGTCCCGTCATCTAGATCGTTAATATATAAAGAGAACAGCTTAATATATAAAGAGAAGAGCTTCTACAAATATATAAAGGGCGAAAGAATAACAAGGGAGAGAGTAGGGCCTCTTAAGGATCAACAAGGTCACCTATGTGTGGATCCACAAGAGATGGACGAGATCCTAAATGAATATTTCTCACCAGTATTTACTGTTGAGAAAAGCATGGATGTTAGGGAAGTTGAGGAAATAAATAGTGATGTCTTGAGGACTGTACATATTACAGAGAATGAGGTGCTGGAAGTCTTAAAGCGCATCAAGGTAGATAAATCCCCAGGACCTGATGAAGTGTATCCCAGGACATTGTGAGAGGCTAGGGAGGAAATTGCAGGTCCCCTAGCAGAGATATTTGAATCGTCGATTGTCACAGATGGGGTGCATGAAGATTGGAGGGTGGCAAATGTTGTGCCTTTGTTTAAAAAGGGCTGCAGGGAAAAGCCTGGGAACTACAGGCCAGTGAGCCTCACATCTGTGGTGGGTAAGTTGTTGGAAGTTATTTTGAGAGACATGATCTACAGGCATTTAGAGACGCAAGGACTGATTAGGGACAGTCAGCATGTCTTTGTGTGTGGAAAATCATGTCTCACAAATTTGATTGAGTTTTTTGAAGGGGTAACCTAGAAGGTAGATGAGGGCAGTGCAGTTGATGTTGTCTACATGGACTTTAGCAAGGCCTTTGACAAGGTACCGCATAGTAGGTTGTTGCATAAGGTTAAATCTCATGGGATCCAGGGTGAGATAGCTAAATGGATACAAAATTGGCTTGATGACAGAAGCCAGAGGGTTGTTTTTCAAACTGGAGACCTGTGACCAGCAGTGTGCCTCAGGGATTGGTGCTGGGTCCACTGTTATTTGTCATTTATATTAATGATTTGGATGAGAATATAGGAGGTATGGTTAGTAAGTTTGCAGATGACACCAAGATTGGTGGCATACTGGACTGTGAAGAAGGTTATCTCATATTGCAAAGGGATCTTGATCAATTGGGCCAGCAGGCTGACGAATGGCTGATGGAGTTTAATTTAGATAAATGCGAGGTGATGTATTTTGGTAGATTGAACCAGGGCAGGACTTGCTCAGTTAATGGTAGGGCGTTGGGGAGAGTTACAGAACAAAAAGATCTAGGGGTGCATGTTCATAACTCCTTGAAAGTGGAGTCACAGGTGGACAGAGTGGTGAAGAAGGCATTCAGCATGCTTGGTTTCATTGGTCAGAACATTGAATACAATAGTTGGGGCGTCTTCTTGAAGTTGTACAAGACATTGATCAGGCCAAGCTTGGAATACAGTGTGCAGTTCTCATCACCCTATTATAGAAAGGATATTATTAAACAGGGAAGAGTGCAGAAAAGATTTATTAGGATGCTACAGGGACTTGATGGTTGAATTATAAGGAGAGGCTGGATAGATTGGGACTTTTTTCTCTGGAGCGTAGAAGGCTGAGGGGTGATCTTATAGAGGTCTATAAAATAATGAGGGGCACAGATCAGCTTGATAGTCAATATCTTTTCCCAAAGGTAGGGGAGTCTAAAACTAGAGGACATAGGTTTAAGGTGAGAGGGGAGAGATACAAAAGGGTCCAGAGGGGCAATTTTTTCACACAGAAGGTGGTGTGTGTCTGGAACAAGCTGCCAGCGGTAGTAGTAAAGGCGGGTACAATTTTGCCTTTTAAAAAGCATTTAGACAATTACATGGGTAAGATGGGTGTAGAGGGATATGGGCCAAATGTGGGCAATTGGGACTAGCTTAGGAGTTTTTTAAAAAAGGGCAGCATGGATAAGTTGGGCTGAAGGGCCTGTTTCCATGTTGTAAACCTCTATGACTCTATTTAAATAGATTTTCAGTTTTTTAATTTTGTTATGGATCTTTAGTTTTCAATCTGTAACTTTTCCTACCTCGTCTTCAATCTCAAAACAAGACAGGTAGAGGAGAGTAATGCTCAACTACCAATCCTAAACCTATGATATCACATGGGCATGTTCACTCAATGTTTATAGGACTTCTGCGGCTTATCTCCCAGCTCTCCGGCCTTAGTCTGCTCCTGCTCCCACTGAACTGTGGAAGTAGTAAGGGAAACAAGAGCTGGCAATACCTCCCCAAACTTCCCTCAACTCCTAAGTTCCACTCTGCAGTTTGCGTTCATTGCGCTTTAGGCCTTGTTTTATATTCTCCGCCTCACCTGTTTTATATTCTCCGCCTCTCCTGTTTTAGGAATCAGTCCTAACCAGTTTATTTAACTGACTGCCCCAATTAACTCCTCAAGCCACAACAGCTCCCACTAGCCAGGTGTCCCTGGAGAGGGAGCATGCGGTATCCACGGGCGCAGTTCACACCTTCCGCGCCCATTGGGCACTGCAGGGGCTGGGGTGCATTATAGACCCTGATAATCACATTATGATTTGATGTTTTAAGTTTCCTTTGTACTTCTGTTCTGTTCGGGCTGTTCCCCCTCCTTTTGGGGAGCTGCCCCTTTTACTTTGTCCCTGAGTTCATTTGAGTTGGTTTATTTGGTTTGCCCCAAAAGACAAAAAAAAAAACAGCTCCCACTAGGAGAGCTTGCTTTTACTCTCCTTAGGGCTGAAAGATACTTAATATACCCTTCAAATTAACCTGACTCACTAAGGAACTGCCAGCAATTACTACTAGATTTTAAGAAGACAAGAGATTAAGATTTATTCTCTCAAACTCTCTCACAGTTAACTCCCAAGCTCCATTTTATGCAGCTTGCTGATTGCACTTTAGGTTGTGCAATGGACTCCAACCTTAAAACAGTCAGTGTGTTGTTGATTACAGTCTGCCATGGCTGAGTTGGTAGCATTCTCACCTCTGAGTTGGGTAGCAGATTGTGGGTTCAAAGTCCTAATCCAAACCTGAATATAAAAGTCAAGCCCAACACTGCAGTGCAGGACTGAGGGAATGCTGCTCTGTGAGAGGTGCCATCTTTCCAATTAGATGTTAAAACAAGGCCACCTCTGTCCCCTCAGGTGGACATCAAAGGCACTATTTTGAAGAAGAGCAGAGGAGTAATTCCTGGTGTCCTGGACAGTATTTATCCTTCAATCAATATCATTATCTGGTCATTATCACATTGCAGTGTGTGGGAGTTTTCTAGAGGGAATTTTATGGAGGCAACGGGTGCTCAGCACCAGCTTGATAGCTAGCTGGGGACACACGTTGCCTCCTCCTGGAAAAACTGCTGGTATTACTTGCAAATCAGTGTTAAGAGGCCACTGGTGGGCCTCTCCCTGGAGTCAAAGACTCCTGGGGAATGAAGTCCAGCCTGCTGAGAGTTGCTGGCCAATCAGAGGCCTGCAGCTCTTTTGCTCAGTAACTCCATTGGGAGGCAGTGACTGCTGCAGGAAAGACATCAACCCGAGGACTGAATCTTCGTTGGATTCCTGGACTTGGGTTAGTGATGGCAGAAAGGCTTCACGGAGAATTGGGGTATAGGGGTTCAGTAGCAAGATCAGGGGTTGGCTTCCAGTGGTCCTCTGAGTGTCAGTTAGCGGCTCTGTTCTGCTAATTAGCTGCTGCGGTTTTGCCGGTGCACTGTGATTAGCTCTAGAAGTTGTGAGCATCAAAAGCATGTGTGGACAATGGGCAGGAAAAGAGTGAATAAAGCTGGTTGCTGAGTGGAGGATGTCACGAGTGAAATTGATACATTGGGAGAGGGAAGAGACCTGGGTTCAAGATGAAATAAATATAATTTAACAGCGTAGATTTTGATGCAAAACACAAGATGTGAACATTGCTTCAGTGAGAGGCTGGTCACATCTATAATTCCTCACGTATTGGGACAGATTTTAATTTTCACTGCTAGGAGGAAAATGATCATAATGGTCATATAATCACTGTTATACACGGTGTAAATTGTGATGTATACTAGATGGTATTCCGCTAAAGCCAGTTTTCCATCTGACTGTTAAAAGCCATCATAGTGAGTTGCTGAGTTTGACCATTGATAAAACAAGTGTCGTTTTGAGACGATAAGATAGTAGGCCAGACTCTCTCCGATATCCTACAACATACACAGCTATTGGTTGCAGAATGGCACTGTCGATGTCTGGAAGTAACTCTTAGTGGGCAATAGTGTGTTGGGAAAGGGGAGCAAAAGACAATGGGGAATGAAATGGGAGAAATGAAAGAGGGAGAATTGTTGGCCAGTGTGCTGTTTCTTTGACAAGATACTTGATTTATCTGCATCGCCCAATGGATAACCTGTTTTAAATTACTTTGTGGAGAATGGGGGAATGACGTGCTTTAAGGTAGCACAGTTAGGAAATTGCTTACAGTCTTTCACTAATTATCGACAGCTCATAGTTCAACTAAGGCCATTCACAGTGGGAGAATTTCTCACTGAAAATCCGCACAGTTGGAAATCAAAACAGATTCCAATAAAAAATACTTGGAACAAATGTGACTTCTGCTTTTCATTTGGGTGGAGGGGACTTGCATTTACAACCTCAGTATGTTCTATAGCACTTTGCAACCAATGAAGTATTTTTGAAGTGTAGTTATTGTCACAATGTCGGAAACACAGCAGCTAGTTCATGCACAGCAAGATTCCACAAAATAATAAGATAATGACCAGATAATCTGCTTTGGTGATCGTAAGAGCAATGATTGTTAGCTGGTACGGAATACCCTCTTTCTTTTAAAAAAAAAAGCCTGAACAGACAGAAGGCGTTTTAATTTAATACCCCGAGTCTATGACTCCGTAAGACGAAACGTAGCACTCCCTTGGCACTATCGTGACAAGTCAACCGATATTATGTGCTGAAGTCCCGAATTGAGGATTGAATTCATGACCTACAGATTCAAAAGAGGAGTAGTTCTGATGCATGACATTCCAACCCGACACACTCCCATTGCGATGTGCATTAAACTGGGATTGACACTGAAATATTCAAAGGAGCTGAGCTCACCTTCATTTTGATCTATGACACTAACACCCCACTAACCTGCATCCTACTTTCCTGTTTCCTGTAAACCTGTTGGACTTTAACCTGGTGTTGCTAAACTTCTTACTGTCCTACTTTCCATGCAGACTACCACCTATTTGATCGCAGATTAGTTTTAATCTGCTTTTTATTTTGTTTGATTCCTGTACAGTACTGTTGTCTTTTACAATACTTTTGACCTCCATCCTATTGGCCTCATCAGAGCAGAAGTTACAGGGAAGGAACGAGGCTAACGTGTTCACTGGAAATGGTGATTGGAGAGAACACTAATCATAGAAACCCTACAGTGCAGAAGGAGGCCATTTGGCCCATCGAGTCGACACTGACCACAATCCCACCCAGGCCCTACCCCCACATATTTACCCACTAATCCCTCTAACCTACGCATCTCAGGACCCTAAGGGGCAATTTTTTTTTTAACCTGGCCAATCAACCTAACCCGCACATCTTTGGACTGTGGGAGGAAACCGGAGCACCCGGAGGAAACCCACGCAGACACGAGGAGAATGTGCAAACTCCACACAGACAATGACCCGAGCCGGGAATCGAACCCGGGACCCTGGAGCTGTGAAGCAGCAGTGCTAACCACTGTGCTACCGTGCCGCCCCTAATAATTTTATTTACTGATTTTAGTCAGCCTAGAATTGATAACGTCCCACACACTCGAGTCAAACTGTAACACTAATATCTTCCAGAAAGTAGCAGGCGGCAGCAATGGGAGGAATAAACACCTCCGTATCTAAGCTAGAGTTTTTGTAAGTGTTCGAGGTTCCGTATTTACTCCCCTATTAAATTGATTGTGTTAGACCCCGGTTGGATAGAATGCAGTTGTTCTGTTAACGTTTGGGAGCTTAAACTCTATTAACTCTGTACTGTTGGAATCTGTGGTGGCTGTGTGATAACACTTTTTAAAAATCCAATTCAATCAGATCAAGTCCAATTCAGAGTCTCAACAAGTGAGACTTTCCCGATCCAAGCTGACAAGACCGGGCTCTCACCTCCTGTCTTGGGCTTGATCTACATGATCCAAGCTGATTGGAGTAGGCATTGCACCTCCTCCAAGGCTTGATCTCATTTGCATCTTAGCCAAAAGGTTGAGATGCCGCTTTTAAAAATTGCTTCAAATGTAGCTAAAATGTAACCTAGTGACTTCAACCAAGTACAGCATGTCCATACGACACCTGATCTCAGCCAAAAGGCTGGGAACACTTGCTCTTCCACTCCATGCCAGGGACTTTGAATAACTGAGGGTCGGAAGCTGTAACTAACATGTAGGTGCTGTGGGGGGGTGGTGGTGGGAAGTGGGCGGGTTGGGGGAGGAGCATTCAAAGATTCTGTCATGTAGATTCTCTGCAGAATCTCATCAAAAGCTGCAGAGACTGAGAAAACTGGCTGCCTGCCAGGTCACGCTTCATCAGTGTCATCTGAAAGGAGGATAATTCCTTTCCCTTAAGGAGATCAGATAATTGGAAAAATCTGGGCTGATTTCCATTCCACCAGATTAACTGGGCTTTTAACAGCTCCAAATGTAGAGGTGTAAACCGAGGGGAGGGGGAGGGGGAGGGGGGGGGGATGTGGTTGGAAGAAGCACAGCTGTCTGAATTATGGAGCTTGTGCAATTGGAGTGGTCTGAGTATCCAAGCGGCTGGAGTCATAGAATCATAGATTCCCTACAGTGCATAAGGAGGCCATTTGGTCCATCAAGTCTGCACTGACCACATACCCACCCAGGCCCTATTCCCGCAACCCCCCCATATTTACCCTGCTAACCCCCTGACACTAGGGTCAATTTAGCATGACCAATCAACCTAACCCGCACATCTTTGGACTGTGGGAGGAAACCGAAGCACTTGGAGGAAACCCACGCAGACACGGGGAGAATGTGCAGACACGGGGAGAATGTGCAAACTCCACACACACACTGACCCGAGGCCAGAATTGAACCCGGGTTCCTGGCGCTGTGAGGCAGCAGTGCTTGCCACTGTGCCACCAAGTCAGGGAACAAGAAGTGCTTCCCAGTGATTCCTAACTGAATAAGTTATGAATTTGTTTATAATGGAATAAGAATATGATGTTTAAAAAAAACAGGAAAGCAAGTAGGCCATTTGGCCCCTCGAGTCTGCTCCGCCATTAAATAAGATCATGACTGATTTGATTGTGACAACTCCACTTTTCTGCGTGCCTCCATAAACCTTGATGCTTTTGTCAATCAAAAATCCTTGGATATATTCCGTGACCCAGTCTCCAGTGCTCCCTGGGGAAGAATTCCAAAGCCTTACAACCTCTGATAGAAGAACGTACTTCTCATCATCCTCTTAAATTAGAAACTTGTGGGGAGGACTCTCCCATCCTGCCCACTACAGAAATCGTAGCGGGGGGAGGGGGGGAAGTGCGGGTGGGGGGGACTACACAAAGGTCCCTTGACCTCGGGCGGGATTCTCCGGTTTTGGGGCAAACATGGCCAGAGAATCCTACCCATTATCTGTGCTACGTAGTTCAAGATTCTCCCACAAGGGGAAATAGCCTCTTAACATCTACCTTCTGAAGCCCCTCAAAATCTTTATACACTTCAATAAGATCACCAAGTCCAATGATTCCGACGCAGCGCGGTGGTTAGCACTGCTGCCTCATAGCACCAGGGACCCGGGTTCAATTCACGGCTCGAGTCACTGTCTGTTGGAGTTTGCACATTCTCCTGTGTCTGCGTGGCTTTCCTCCGGGTGCTCTGATTTTCTCACACAGTCCAAAGATGTGCGGGTTAGGTGGATTGGCCATGCTAAAATTGCCCCTTAGTGTCAGGGGAACAAGCGAGGGTAAATGAATGCGGTATGGGGTTAGGGCCTGGGTGAGTTTGTGGTTGGTGCAGACTTGATGGGCCGAGTGGCCTCCTTCTGCACTGTAGGATTCTGAGTATGGGCCCAACCAGCTCAATCTTTCCTCATCTCAGGAATCAACCTAGTGAATCTTCCCTGAACTGCTCCCTCCTTAGGTGAGCAAAACTGTACGCAGTGCTCCAGGTGTAGTCTTAATTCTACAGAATTGTAGCCAGACTTCCCGACTCTTACCCTCCACCCCCTTGCAATAAAGGTCAACATTCCATTTGCCTTCCCAAATACTTGCTGTACCTGCATGCTGACGTTTTGTGATACATGTACAAGCATACCCAGATCCCTCTGTATTCAGCAATTTCTCTCAATTTAAATAATATTCTGCTTTTTCATTCATCCTGCCAAAATGGACTTCCTCACGTTTTCACATGTTATACTCCATCTGCCAACTTCTTGCCCACTTACTTCACCAATCCCTGCAGCCCTTTATATCCATCTCGCAACTTGCTTTCCTGCCAACTCTAGTATTTTCAATGAATTTGGCTACAATACAGTAAGCCTCGTAATGAAAATTATTACTATAGATTGTAAATTGTTGAGACCCCAGCACTGATCTCTGTGGCACTCCACTTGTTACAATTTGCCACCCTGAAAATGATCCATTTATCCCAACTCAGTTTCCTGTTAGTTTGCCAGTCCTCTGTCCACGTTAACAAATCACCCCAACACCATGAACTTTTATCTTGTGTATTAACCTTTTATGTGGCATCTTATCAAATGCTATTTGCAAATCCAAATATGCCACATCTACTGGTTCCCCTTTATTCACTCTGCCTGTTATATCCACTGCAGACTCTAATAAATGTCAATTGTGATTGCTTATTTTTCGAGAGTGTCCAGCTAGTCTGAAAATGGGAGAGTTCCAGATCTGTTTTTTGGGTGAGTTTTCACACTCAATCTTATGCACTCTGTCTCTGAAATGATGGGCTAGTCACTTTCTAGCCAGAGAGGCTGTGGGTAGGGCTTAACTCGCCAGACAGCTTGTAAAGGGAGGTATTGTGCATGTGCAGACCTCTGACGCAGCATCTGCACATTAACAGTAGCAGGGGTCTGACAGAGAGAGCTGTCCGACCCCTGCCAGTGCAGGCAGCTTCAACTAGCTCTCCACCCCACTGCAATTGCGAGATGCAGCACCTGCCGCCCACTGCCGCCCAGACCGATTGCGGCCCGGCCGCAAAGACTGAACGCAACCTGAATCCCCACCGATCGCATGCAGAGTGGCAGTAGTCTCCCCATCCCTCCCTCCCCCACCGATCGCTTGCGGAGTGGCAGTAGATTCTCCAGCCCCCTCACTGGCTCCGTCCCCTGCCCTAGTCATTTTTTTCCACAATGGCGCCGGAACAAGGCGACTTCTTGCAAGCTGTGCCCAGCATACCCTCAAATTCTATCTTTTCACCATAGAAAGCATTATTTCTGGTTATGTCGCAGTTTGGTACAGCTCCTGCTCTATCCAACACCTCAATAAACTACAAAGATTTGTGAACGAAGCCCAGTCCATCACTCAAAGCAGCCTCCCACCCATTGACACTGTCTACAGAAAGCAGCCAGCATAAGACGTTCTCTCTTTCACCTTCCGTCGGGTAAAAGACAAAAGTCTGAGGACACGTACCAACCGACACAAAAACAGCTTCTTCCCTGCTGCCAGCAGACTTTTGAATAGACCTACCTCGCATTAAGTTGATCTTTCTCTACACCCTAGCTATGACTGTAACACTACATTCTGCACTCCCCCCTTCTCTGTGAATGGTATGCTTTGTCTGTATAGTGCGCAAGAAACAATACTTTTCATTGTATACCAATACATGTGACAATATAAATCAAATCAAATTTTTGCTGGTTTCTAAATCGTTCCCAATCTTCTGGTCTACAACTAATCTTTGCAGCATTGTACATATTTTCTTTCATTTGATACCACCCTTAAATTCCTTAATTAGCATTGGATGATACATCCTCCTGGTAGAGTCTTCCTTCCTCAATGGAATATATCTTTGCTGAGAGTTATGAAATATCTCCTTAAATGTCTGCTACTGCTTCTCTGCCATCTACCCTTCTAACCTTTGTACTCAGTTTACTGTCATATTCTTGTAATTGCTTTTATTTAAGTTTAAAACACTAGTTATGGACCCACATTTTTCACTCTCAAACTGAATGTGGAATTCTAACATGTTACGATCACTCTTGCCTACCTCTTTAATTAATCTGGTCATTACACTTACCTGGTCTAAAATAGCCTGTTCTGTGGTAGGTTCTGGAATGTATATTGTTAATCACATGGGCCGAATCTTCCGAGGAATGGTAATCGCCATTGGATTGTCACTCTGCTCCTTTTTACTTGTCCTGGACTGAAGCTGCACATTTCTCGCCTGGACTTTCGATCTGGGCCTGCTGTGAAATGTGCAGGGCACCTGCTGCAGGGATCCTTTCTGTACATTGCAGCAGCGTCGGGACAAGTGACGCTCTTTCTACAACACCAGCTGCTGTAAACCAGTAAGTGTAAAGGTCCCAGACATTTTGACAGGAGAGAAAGTAATTGTGTGAGGGAAATGGGTAGGATGGGACATGGGGATTAGGGGGCATTGTGATGTTGGGTAGTCAGGGTATCAGATAGTTTATGAGTCGGGTGGTCAGGGGAGCTGGGGGAATCGGGAGATGAGGGAGACAGTGGGTAGTCAGTGGGGGGGGGGGGGGGGGGGGGGGCGGTGGTGGGGGGTGAGGGTGAGGTGATGTAGTATAATTGCTACCCAGAAGTTAGAAGTAGTTTTAATCCTGACATTTTCTGGGTGAGAGAATCAGAAACATTCAAAGTCTTTGATTTGTAAGATCCACTCAATAAGGCCCCCCGCTCCCAGCCTCCCCAGGAAACAGAATATTTGGACTATGGTGATGGGGTGCTATTGGAGCAAGTGAGTAGACTTACCAATGTACATTGTAACCTCTCCAGTCCAGTGCAGAATGCTTGGGATCAAGCCATTTCTGAATTTTGGAATTTTCTGGATTACACACTGATGTTAGAACGCCGAACTATAAAAGAATGTAGATATGCATATTTACCTGAAACATAAAACAGTGATAAAACATTATCGAGGAGCGGCACAGTGGTTAGCGCCAAGAACCTGGGTTTGATTCCGGCCTTCGGTGACTGTCTGTGTGGAGTTTGCATGTTCTCCCCAAATCTGTGAGTTTCCTCCAGGTGATCCTTTCATCCCACAGTCCAAAGTCATGCAGGTTAGGTGGACTGGCCAAGGTAAAGTGTGTGCACACACACACACGTGTGTGTATGTGTGCCCTGTGATGGATCGCCAACAACACCCCACTGTCGCGCAATGCTTTAATGTTTTACTGACCAGCACTGCCCCTTGCTTCCCCCCTCCCCAAACCACACCAACCCTAACATTGCATCTTTAGCATCTGATACCCCATTCCTCCCCACCTTCCGAGACACAGCAGCCAAATCACCTCTGCTATCCATTGCAGCTCCAATGCAACAAAGTGTGAAGGGCAAACTCCTGTCTCGAAGAAAGTGGAAGTTTCAGCTTCCAGCTCAATGGGTGCTCCTGATTGGAAGCAACCATTTAACACCCAGTTTCCAAGAGAATTCTTCTTTCCAAGTCAATGCCCAGTGGAATTCCAGGCAAAAAATATACGCAGGTCATATCCTGACACTAATCCTGTGTTACTGGTGCTCCAATAAAATGAAATAAATGAGAACTCTCTGTCCGTACCAAGTATGCCCAAAGGGAATGGAAGATGATGGAGATGTGGGCGGCACGGTAGCACAGTGGTTAGCACTGCTGCTTCACAGCTCCAGGGTCCCGGGTTCGATTCCCGGCTCGGGTCACTGTCTGTGTGGAGTTTGCACATTCTCCTCGTGTCTGCGTGGGTTTTCTCCGGGTGCTCCGGTTTCCTCCCACAGTCCAAAGATGTGCGGGTTAGGTTGATTGGCCAGGTTAAAAAATTGCCCCTTAGAGTCCTGGGATGTGTAGGTTAGAGGGATTAGCGGGTAAGATATGTGGGGGTAGGGCCTGGGTGGGATTGTGGTCGGTGCAGACTCGATGGGCCGGATGGCCGCCTCCTGCACTGTAGGGTTTCTATGATTCTATGATGTGTTTTCATTCCAAATGCTCTGAGGAACACAGCATATGAGGCATTTTTCAGAAACAAATTACCCCAAGTGAAGAGGACATTTCTTTAAATTGGCAAATGCAAATGAAAATTGAATTTTCATAGCCTTAGTGTGATTGGGAACTTTACTTCTTGCATATTAGTGCAGCAAATAATCTGGCAAATGTTTTATTTTCTGGGTGTTTAGTCCTGGCCCCTCTCAAATAGAATGATGGAATGGTTACAGCATCAGAAGAGGCCATTTGTTCCATTTTGTTGGTGCTGGCTCTCTAAGTGCTGCTCAACAAATCCTAACCCCCCCTGTTTTTTTCCGCATAGTTCTGCAGATTCTTTCCATTCGGGTGCTTATCCACTTCCCTTTTGTAAGCCATGATTGAGTCTGCCTCCATCGCATGTTTTCTCTTTGCGACCTTCCCTCTGCTTCTTTACTTCCCTGAGGGGTCTGACTGTTGCTTCACTTGCAGTCAGTGCATTTGGCACAATCCCATGTAACAGCTCCGAGTTCTCTTCCAAATGTGTCATACAAATTAGATGTTTAGAGACTAGATCTAACAACGCTTGAAAAAATTAATCACAATTAAACATTTTAATCTGTAAATCACAGTATTAATCATGTATTTAATAGACACTCATTAAGTATTAAACAGCATTACCTGAAAACAGTAGAGGGGAGATGAGAGGATATTTTTTACACAATGATTTATGATTTGGAATGCATTGCCTGAAAAGATAGTGGCGGCAGATTCAATAATAATTTTCAAAGGGAATTGGATATGTGCTTTAAAAGGAAAACTTTCAGAACTTTAGGGAAAAGGTAAGAGAGCGGGATTAATTGAATAGTTGTTTCAAAGAGCTGGTACATGCACAATAGGCCGAATGGTCGCCTCCTGTGCTGTATAATTTTGCGATTCTATTTATATGCCAGCCTTGCTTTTATATTTACTGGCTGCTATGTTGGATATATTGGTGTCAGTTTTGCCATGTGTGATTTTTTTTTTTAGTTTTATCTTTGATATCAGCAGGAGGAGTTTGTCTGCCAGACAATGCTGATTATACAGTGGATAAATTAGTGCATGGAGCAGTGTTGGTTATACATGTTACAATTAATAGCAAAATACTGAAATACAGTCGAGTAGTAAAAATCATAAAAGCAAAGGAAAACTACCAAAGCTTCTTTTTGATCATTTCCAGCCTTTGGTAAAGATAATGGGGCAAAACTTGCTGCAGTATTCACTGTTAGAAATGTTACTGTCGCCTTTAACTCCTAAATGCCTTTTGCTAGATATGTGATCTGGAAATGGTGTGGAGGGACTGGAGCATCTGAGACCTTTTAGAGGTGTCGTTTGTGTGAAACAGGTGACTGTGAGGCATCAGTTAACCAGCAAGTTCAGCAGATTCACAACTCTCAGCGTATTCCTGACCTTGCTGATCGATTTGTGTGGGTGTTGTGACCTCTGCTGTTTTCCAGAAAGATTTAGCTCCTAAATAAAGTACTCGGTGTAACTGACTGCATCCTGAACTGTGCATATAAAGGGTTTTGGCTTTTTAGTTCCTGTCCTACTCACATTCCCTCCTTCCCATGGCTGCTCTTGTTCGTATCCTTCTCTCTGTCTTTCCTTTCTTCATACTCCCCTTGTCTTTCTCTCTGTGCATCCTGTTCCCTGCCATTTTTCTGACTTATTCTTCCCATATCCCATTCTGACCTTCATTCTCTCCCATCTCAGTCGGCCCCTCATATTCTGTTCCCACTGTTTTCCATCTGCCCATTCTTTGAGCTTTTCCCCTCCATGTATCCCATTCCCACTGTTGTCCTGCTCCTGTCTATGTCACACTTTCCCTCCCCATATCTCATTCTTGTTTTGCTCTCTTTTCTCTCAGCCTTTCTCTACATGTATCCTGTTAGCACACTCACCTTACTTTCTCTTCTCAGACTTTCTCTCCCAGTATCCCTTTGACACCCTTACCTTGCTCTCGCCTTCAAACATAATTTCTGCGATTAACACACTGGCAGAATAATTGAACATATTAACTTTAATTGTGATTAATTGACTGTCTTATTGTGAATGAAAGAAAAAATACTCCTAAATGCCAGCTACATAATCCTGGCATTCATGAGGCTCATTAGCATGGGATCAGAGAATACGATTCAGAGACCACTATAGGCGCCATCTTGGGAGTCCACCTGATCCATACTGGCAGGTGGGTCTTTGTTTCCTCTCATAATCTTTGTGAGGGGCCAATACTAAATCTTTATTTTAAAATCAGTTGTTTGGGACCTGGATCCCCCAGTGGGGCTTACTTCTGCTGTGTTGGAACCTGGTATGCCTCCGCTGGCTTGGTGCCTCCAGTATTAGGCTGGTCACTTTTATGGGCCAGGACTGCAGATGCATCCAACATAGAGGCTCTGTGGCTTTTCCTACCCTCTATAAAGTAACAGGGATTTCCTAGTAAGGAAATCCTAATAAGGATTTTCTTACTAGGGACAAGACCCAAACTATCCAGGTGCCAACCTTTTTCCAAACATTTCCACTGGAATTAAGGCAGAATGTAGTTCAACTGTGACTGTTTTTATTTACATTACTAACATGGTTACTGGTTTAAAACTCAGTGTGAGGAGGGATATTAGTAGAAATTGTCTTTACAAAGTTATTGAAGCATCAAATGCCTTGCCGTAGGAAGCGATTGAGACAAAGAATGTTGCATCTTTTAAGAAAAGAGTAGATAAACCTTTTGAACCAAGTTGGGCATATGGGACAATGGAGAGACAGCAAAACAATGGGATTTGTTGTCGATTGCAATATATTTATATATACACATTAAATACTTTAATATAAATATTAGAGTTCGCATAAGCCCAGTACAATGGGCTCTTCTGTGGTATACGTTTTAAGCACTGGATTTTCCTCTTGATTTCCCACATGTTTTGGGGTTTAATACTGAGTAAACTTGGGTGGTAAGTCCTACCAGTGAATTTGCTGGTGAGAAATTCACCTCCACATTACCCTCGCTGGGAAATAAAGGGTCATTTTTCCTTCACTTGCCCACCCTGATACGTTTAAATGTGGTCGGATGGTCATTGTCAACCTTCCAGATTTTGATATTTTCCAAGGCTGACCCTGACCTTGAATATATGAGGGGATGCTTAATTGAGGAGTTATTTTGTTTGCCAGAACTGAATATTTGCATATTGACTTTAGGCCTATGATACTCAAACATTTGCCCTGCTTATTTAGTCAGCAGTATGTGCAATTTTGGACTAGGGGAGAAATGATCTAATGAGTGGAAGGATCCTAAGTAAACCACCTCGTAAGAGCAGAGGTTTCCAACTGGTGTGCTGTGAAGGCCCCACAAGTGTGCCACAAAATAAAATTCAAAATGATTAAATATGAATGTAATTAAACTAAATCTAATCTTTTTAACTCGATGGTCGGCATCTCCAAGCTCCGATGAAGCTCAAGAGGCCTCCCATGCAGGCGCCGGCTGGGAATGAGCTGCACATGCGTGGTTCAGATTTTTTACATTGATTAGGCCCGAATTGCGCAAGCATTGGCACTTTCCCAGCTGGTGCATGCACGGCTCAGATTACCAATGTATAACATTCCAAACTGCACATGTGCAGACCTTTCCTGGCTGACACATGCACAGGAGATCCCGGGTTCTTTGAGAATTGGAGATGCCAACCACGGAGTTGAAGACAAAGTCCCCATGTGCCTGCACAAAAAGCAAAAACACAAAAAGGGCACAAGAGCCTGGGAGAAGCAAGGGACAGTAAGACTTGAGACTGGCAATTACTGTGCTTACCCCAGTCCAACGCCGGCATCTCCACATCAGAAGCAAGGGAGACAGGGAGAGGTTGAAAACAGGAGAAAAGACAGGGAAGAATTTAAAAAAAAAACAAAGTTCCCAGTAGGGGAAGAATAGTAAGAAACAGAAACCAATAAAGTTAAGAAAAGGAGAAACAGGCTTCAATATTGTATTTAACATGCAAATGCTTTCAATGTAAACTTCTTAAACAAATGAAAATGGCAGCTTAACATGTTTTTAAGAGGATTTAGAGATAAATTCTGCTTTTGCAAGAGGGCAGTTCAATTGGAGAAAATAAGAAGTATGCCTCAATTTTTTTAATAGTATAAAGGTGTGCCATGTCGTAAAGAATGTTGGGAATCACTGCATTAGAGAGACAGCAACTTCCGTGATCATGTTGGACATCAACTCAAAGGTGCAACTAGTTAGCAGACATGGTAAACGGAATGATCCCAAACAAGCCTTTGAGAGTCTGTTGCTGAGTGTTCATGCCAGACTGCTCAGTGAGTCATGAGAAGCTTTCTGGATGTTTTGCAGATACATGTAGTGGATTTTTCTAATTTCTACATCATTTGAACCACATACTTCAAAATATGTCCAATTAGAAAATAAGATCGATGTTCTCTAATTTTCTTAAATCAATGCGGCCTGTAAGAACATTGCTACACTTTAAGAAAGTTCATGAAGCAGGCACCATCTATAAGATGAGCCTGATCCAGACTTCACCAGCTTCCATGTCCAATCTCTCTGTCTGTCCCAGCCTCTCCTATTAACTGCAGTTTCTTGCCTTGTGTTAATTAGTTGTTTTTAGTCATGATATTTCTCCCTTATTTGCAGTTCTTTGTTGATAGTTGTATGGAACCACCTTCTTTCATAGAGACACATCATTAATATTAAAAGAAAATGAGTGACATTGGCTCTTGTTTTTGCCCCATGTGAGGGCACTATCTTTTGTGCATTGTCCCTTTAAACAAGTTGCTCTTGAAGACTAGCAGAGCTGCTTGAGACTGGCAATGTAAGTTCTTATAGTGGTTGTGAGCTTCAGTTTTCCAGACCCCCTGCTGATGGCACAAGAGCATGGGAGGCAAGGAGGTGAATAAAGCTGTTTTAATTGATAACAGGATGTGGAATTTGATCAATGCCTTAATTTACCTCTTCTATCCTTGTGAGATCTTTGAAACTATTCCTGCACTTTATGGCAGTTCTTAGACTGCTGGAAGTTGCACTGCATTGATTGCTTCAGCAGCCTCCCTCCACAAGGTCTAAGTCAGCCTTTTGTTGGCTTCTTGCCCTTCGTGCCAATGAGTTGTTTCCCTGGAACCTTTATTTCAGCCAGTAAAACTCCCACAGATGTAATTAAAAAAACTGGGAACTCTCCCAGCTTATACTTGGTCACTTCTGCCTCACCTTTCTTCACTCCCCAGGAGTTTTTGCACTCTCAGGCATTCTTTCACTTGTGGCTCTAATTATCCAAAAAGTTACGTCCCGTTTTTAAATAGTTTTAGCATTTTAAATGCTAAAGCATTCACATTCCTCCCTTTCCACAAGGCACTGGCACCCTTGCCTTCTTTCTTCTCCAGTGGCAGTATTTCCGAAATTATTGTGGTCTAGATTTTCATGGAGTCATGGAGACTCTGGCCTAACCAATATGGCACTAGGCACGCTGATCCAGAAGTCCCGTCCCAAGGCATATCTATTTTCACTGGTTGGGTGCTGGGGGCAGGACATGACTCACAGGTGATAAACCTAAAATCAGCAGGGCAATTTGTACTTGGCATTGAGTTCAAGCAAGCTTCTTCTTCCACAGTCTGAGAGTTATGATTTTTTAGAGTAGACATAAATGCTCGTAAAGGGTAGAAGAGGGCTGTGGAATTGTCCAGCTGGCACATTAGTTAAATCCCCCACCATTTAAAATTTTAAAAATCCAGCTTTTGTCTGTGAGTTGAAAAGCGTCTATGCTCGTGGGTTCAGTTGATGCTTGTTGAGCTATCAGTATAGCATTATTACTGCTTGATTGCTTCTACAACTTGACACTATCACTGTGGCGGGGATGGGGGTTTTAAGTTCACAGTTTGATTGACATTTCCAAGAGGTTATTAAAGGATTAGCTGTCTATTTTTATAAGGGATTAAGTTCTTGAGGGGATTTAAGTGTATTGAATTGGCTTTTATGGATTTGAGGTTCAATATAATTTAGAACTTCATCAAAACTCGGCATTAAGCAGCCCCTCTTGCCATCTAACCTGCATCCAAGAGTGATGGTTCCAACTCCAACATGCATTTGCCTCCACCTGAGCAACAATCCCAACATTCAGGGCACTTTTTCGCCCAAGGAGGGTATGATGCACTGGAAAATTTCCCGACTCTACACATACTCCTCGGGAACCAAGATCCAGACCTGTGACTGCAGTTCCAAAGTTCATCCGTGGTTGTAAAGCAGTTTTGGATGTTGAGGTGATGAAAGTGCTTTATAAATGCAAAGCATTCTTTCAGTAGCCTCATGAGTAGCAGTACACTGATACTCCACAACAACAGCAGTGGGTTCGCTTGATCAGGTTTACCCCATTGCACCTACTGGCAGTCAATAAGAAGTAAATTCAACTTTATAAATGTATTAATATCTGTATCGGGCTACTGTAATTACCCATTGTAAGAATGGGTTCAGACTGAGTTGTCTTTGTACATTTGTTGAACTAAGTTTTGGTTTGAATGGACTGTTTTCAAACATTTTACCTTTTTGAAAACTACAAGCATCTGCTACATGAGTAGGGACAGGCGTTTTAACCAAACATCAGTTCTTGGGAAAACTGATATTATTTCTATGTTTTTTATATATTGCTTGCACTGGGGTACATGCTCATCTTTGCCATTATGTGGGTGGATTGCCTGTCTTTATAGAGGCCACCTGATTTTCAATTCAGAAGTTGCAATGGATGATTCACTCTACCAGATTGCCACTCAAACTGGTGAAGGTGAAAACCTACCCCCATTGTTTCAAATTGATGTTGTTAATTACTTGAATGTTGCTATTAAGCTTTTGCTGTAGAGGTTCTGAGACAATTACAAGTCCTTCATATAATTATGCAATTAGCCCATTGACAGTAGGTATATCAAATATACTGATGAATACCTAGGAAGATAAGAGCACTTTGCAAGTCTTTGAAATCATTGAACTTTGGTTGTGAAAAGTGCTATACAAATGCAAGTCTTTAATTTACAAAGGAACAAACCTGTTTTCATTTCAAAGCAACAGCCATGCTAATGCTAGTTTAACCAAAGGAATAGCCCACTTTGTTCTTTGGATAAAGACACAGGCCTACATTTTCAACCAGAGACGGATGATTTTCCAGGTCAGTGAACTGACCTTTAAAAGTATCCCCCCAACCCCTGCCAGTGGGATATTTGGTCAGGGAGAGGTGGGGCAGCCTGGCCTGAAACAGAGTCTGGGTAGGTGACCTCGGAATGAATTCGCAAACTGCCAGGCGCACAGGCAGGCTGGGCGCAAGGCCTGCCTCTGTACCCTGGCTAATAAAACAAAATTCATACCTCCAGATCTCACCCATACACACTCCCTATGTCCAATTCATGCCAACCCATGACCCTGACCCCCATGGCCCCCACACCTATGCCAACTTAGTTACCTTCTACCTATCCCCATTGCCCACATAATCCTGTGCCAACTTAGTGACAGTCCATGCCCCCAACCAACCTTTGCTTTTGCCCCTCCATGCCAACTTGCCTTTATCCTTGGACAGTTCTTAGCGAACTTTGACATTTTCTGGATAGTTTTGACAGATTTGACAGCTGGACAGCTTCTTAATATTTCCTTGGTGGCTGGACATCTCCTGGACAGCTGGACACCACTTTTACAGTTTGACAGTTTCAATGAGTTTGTGCATAATCGTGTTCACTGTTAACATTCCCAAAGGTTGCCTTACCTCTGGCTATCCATAAGATTCCACCAAGTTCAGACCTCCCCTTACTTGTTCTAATCCACACATTCCTATTCCAAAATCCCACTATAGTGGAGATAGTCGATGATTTAAATGACCAGCTGCCTCTGAAAGTAGTGCATACGTGAATCCCACCCTGACTCCAACCTGACTCCCAAGAAGATGGATAGTGCCGGGTTCAGGGGCGATACTTGGCAATTTCAGCCATTTCTGGGATTTTCACCACAGCAGTGAGGTTCTCTGTTGTTGTGAAATCCGGGCCACAACTTGAACATTAATAAATAAAACAACCATTTCAAGCCTTTTCCTACAACACTGAAAACCAACTAGATACAGGTTGCCCATTGTTAAATTCTGTGTGCTGGTGCTTTCCATTTTCATTGTTGGGCCAACCAACCAATTATGTGCTGAAGCTTCCACTATTGCTTTCTGCCAATTGTACTGCACATGCCCACACATTGTTCCAGTGACGAATGGAGTAAAAGATTACGCAGACAACACTGAAAAATGACTCATTCTTCATTATCCTGGATACCACAGAGAAGCACCAGCATAGCATAAAAATGATTTATCTAAGCCTTTCTTCTTGACATGTAAAGCACCAGTGAAAACTCTAACGTTCAAGTATGAGCATTGTTTGCCTCTTATCTTTGACAGGCAGGTAAGTGTATTTTGACCTGTTCATTGACACAAAGTTAGCCATGTATCTGTTTTTGAGAGACACAATACCATTGCATTCTCACACCGAGATCTTCCAGTTATGGGTAATAAATTCAACTGCAGCAGCACTGTTTTCCTGCCCATATTCCTTCTCCCGATCCTGGGAAATACAAGCCAGGATTCTCCCAAAAAAGTTCTAAGTGTCGAATTCGTGGGAAAACTGGAGTAAATCGCGCTTTCTTTTTCAGTGGGAGTTCAGGCTAGAATCTCCCACACTCTGTGCACTGGAGAGCCAACAGCATGAATATCATTAAATTTCAGGAGGTGGGATCTATTCCCGCCCAGGAGGCTGAAACCAGTGGAACTCTGCGCATGCGCAGTGCCTCCAAACTGTCAGCCTCCATGTTTGCTGGCCAGCTCAATCGCCGGCCGGCCTGGGACCCACACAGTGCTGCCCCCAACGCCCCAATGGATCGATTGTAGCCCCCCAACCATTCCCGGGCCAGCTGCGACCCCCACCTCCCCGTTCCGTCCCGACCAGCCCTGATCTCCAACCCCCTACCCCCCAGCAGTGATGATCTCCCCCACAAGCAGAGCCCCCCCAAAACAGATTCATCCCCTACAGCAGTCCCGACCCCAGCCCGCCCCGTTCCCTGGCCTCCCTCCTGCCGGCGTCTCCACATCATGACTCCCTCCTGCCCCCATCGATCTCCATTGCAGAGTGGTAGCGGGGCCCCCCACCCCAACTGATCGCCATCCCCTTGGCACTGCCTGGTGGGCAGTGGCAAGATGCCCCCTGGACATGGGCAGTTTGCCCCTTGGGCAGTGCCAGGGGGCACAGGCTGGCATTGTCAGGATGCACATGCCCAGGGGGCACCACCCGCCTCCCCCTCCCCCCGCCGCCTGACCTCCTGGGGGAGGAGCCCCTTCACTCCAACGGGGGCGTCCCGCTAGTTCTCCAAAGGTGGTGAGCTAGTCTGAACTCCGCTGGAGTGAAATACTCTAGGCGGGGTGAGAGAGGCTAGCGGGCCTGGAAAATTCAGTGCCAGGCTCGCTAATAACATTTAAATAAATTTCTGGTGCCGCACAGACGCTACCGGAAATCTGGGCCTGGGAGACGCAAGCGCGGCATGAAAACTCACAGGAATGCCAGGAATCGGTTGACGCTCAATTCCCCCTGGCTCGCTGTACTAAAAAATTAGCGCAACAGAATGGGAGAATCACTCCAGAGTCTGGCCAATTAAATCTTTTTGGTTGGACCTGTCAGTATTTCAGATGCTACTGGCTAGCCTACTTTGGGTGGTGAGGAGGAGAATCCCTGTGATACTTGATGTAACAGCATGGTCTTCATGCCTGGCTGATACAAAAAATGTAATTAAATTTTCAACATTGCTCATAGCCATTGATTTTTCTGTCATCAATTCATATTAGCTAAGGTTAAATTTTAATCTCCCATTTCCTGCTCACCTCCCAATTGCTATAACAATGCTGGGTACCAGAATTGAACTGCCAGTCCTGATGCCCTGTGCTGCTAAAGCATTTATGTGTTAGTAGAAGTGCTGATTGAAGAAATAGCTCTGTCTTCTTGAGTGTTGCCAAGGCTGTCTTCATCCTGGTGAGTACTTTTTCTGATGTGTACCAACCCCCAAAATGTTGTTGATGGGGCCTTGGCAATGGTGGTACCATTGAACGTCATTGAGAGATGATCAGGCTGAGGTTGCTAAGTGTTCCTACAGTAATGTCCTAGGATTGTGATGATTGAAATTGTAACTATCTTCCTGTGTCAGGTATGACTCTAGCCACTGGAGGATTTCCCTTGACGTCAGTTTCCATTGACGTCAGTTTTGCAAAGTACTGTATTGAGTCAAATATTGCCTTGATGTCAAGGGCAGATACTCATAATTCCCTTCTTTCATCCATATATACATCAAGGTTATGATAAGGTCTAAAGCCAAGCAGTTCAAGCGGAACCTAAACTGAGTATTGGCAAACAGGTCATAGGTGAGTAAAGGCCGCTTGATGAGACTGTTGATTATTAGTTCCATTACTTGGCTGATAATTGTGGGGCTGCAAATATGATTGGAATTGTCCAGGTTTGATTTGTTTTTTGGCATTTTCCTTTCCACATGAAACCCTGATGTTAATCTGTGCTGGATATTCAACCTATTCCATTGTGAAGGTTAGACATCAGTTCTTATGTAATGTTGAAGTTGAGGTCGATACAGGTCTATAGGGAAGAGTCAGGCCGTTGGAGCAAAGATATGATGAACAAAATTGCCTCAATCTATTTGTATTAATTGCATAATCTCGTGCAAAAGCAATAATTTAACCTGTTTCTTTTAATAACCTGTGTGACTTCATGAAAACAGAAGTGTCTAGGATTGGAGTCAAGCTAGTAGCATGGGTTGTGAATTGGTCAGGAGAAAGGAGGCCCACAATGGAATAATAGTGAGGATGTAACTCATGGTGTGTTCCAGCAGTCTATACGGCTTGTCATTTTGAATTATCAGTGACTGAGGTGAAAGAATATAGAGCTATATATCCAAGTCCAGATCACCAACAATCTGTCCTGGTCCCCCCATGCTGACACTATAGTTAAGAAAGCCCACCAATGCCTCTACTTTCTCAGGAGGCTAAGGGAATTCGGCATGTCCGCTCAGACTGTCACCAACTTTTACAGATGCACCATAGAAAGAATCCTTTCTGGATGTATCACAGCTTGGTATGGCTCCTGCTCTGCCCAAGACTGCAAGAAACTACAAAGGGTTGTGAACGAAGCCTAGTCCATCACGTAAACCAGCCTCCCATCCATTGACTCTGTCTACACTTCCTGCTACCTTGGAAAGCAGCCAGCATAATCGAGGACCCCATGCACCCTGGACCCTTCTTCCATTGGGAAAAAGAAGCAGAAGTCTGAGCTCACGTACCAACCAATTCAAGAACAGTTTCTTCCATGCTGCCATCAGACTTTTGAATGGACCTACCTCATATTAAGTTGATCTGTCTCTACACCCTAGTTATGACTGTAACACTACATTCTGCACCCTCTCCTTTCATTCTCTATGTACGGTATGCTTTCTATAGTGCACAAGAAACAATACTTTTCACTGCATACTAATACGTGATAAATTCAATTAAATTTGCTGATGACACTAAAGCCTGAATTTTCACCAATTCGGGATAACTTGGGAGACTTTTAAAAATGGTGGACATGACCCGAATCTGGGATTCCTGACCCCATTCCCAGGCTTTCCGATTTTCATCAGGCTTTTAAAGGTTGTGGGCTGGTTTGGGTTAAAAGCCTGCACCCTAGGGGATTGTCACAGTAACTTAATTGCAAGGTTAATGTAAGCCTACTTATGACACTAATAAATAAACTTTAAAAATTTAAACTGCACTTCCAGCCTGGCCAGCTCTGTTACAGAGATAGACATGTCCTATTCCTCCACAAATTTCAAGGAGTCAGGTCAACATTTTAAAGAGTGATGGTTCAAGCACCTTGAAGTATCATGAACACCACAGTCGATGTGAGGGCACCTTTTGAAAGGTAAGTTGAAAATGTCCTCATGCTCCCACGCCTATCCACTCACCCCCAAGTTGTGGCACCTCCAAGCCTATTAATTCACTTTATAGAACCAATGAACCCTACGATGACAATAGGAATGTAAAAAAAGAAAATCTTTAATTCATAACTTCTCACTTTTTTAAAAGGACTTTTTACTACAGAGCAATAAACGTGTCAATCATAGAAATCATAGAAACCCTACAGTGCAGAAGGAGGCCATTCGGCCCATCGAGTCTGCACCGACCACAATCCCACCCAGGCCCTACCCCCACATATTTTACCCGCTAACCCCTCTAACCTACACATCCCAGGACTCTAAGGGGCAATTTTTTAACCTGGCCAATCAACCTAACCCACACATCTTTGGACTGTGGGAGGAAACCGGAGCACCCGGAGGAAACCCACGCAGACACGAGGAGAATGTGCAAACTCCACACAGACAGTGACCCGAGCCGGGAATCGAACCCGGGACCCTGGAGCTGTGAAGCAGCAGTGCTAACCACTGTGCTACCGTGCCGCCCCTTTGGGTCACTGTCTGTGTGGAGTTTGCACATTCTCCTCGTGTCTGCGTGGGTTTCCTCCGGGTGCTCCGGTTTCCTCCCACCGTCCAAAGATGTGCAGGTTAGGTTGATTGGCCATGCTAAAATTGCCCCTTCGAGTCCTGAGATGTCTAGGTTAGAGGGATTAGTGGGTGGGATATGGGGATAGGGCATGGGTGGGATTGTGGTCGGTGCAGACTCGATGGGCCGAAGGGCCTCTTTCTGCACTGTAGGGTATCTATCTATCATCTATCCCTTCTAATGTTTCAATAGCTAAAACTACAAACACTTAGAACCTCTTAACCTTGTGTAAATAAACATTGGAAAATGACAGCAGAAATCAGAGAGCCAGAGCTGTCAATCATGCAATGTTTTCTTTGGGGTTCAGGTGTTTTAGTACTCTTATGGATGTCAGACCTCTCAACCAAGAATACATAGTGAGACTTGAGGGACTTGGGGATCCCTGTCTACTGTAAATGAACAGATATAACATAAATTAAAAGACTAATAAAACATTGGCCTTTAGCTCAAGGGTTCTGGAATACAAAAGGTGGAAGTTATATTGCAATAATATATCACGCTGGTTAAACCATGTCTAAATTATTGGGACACATTGCATATACTAGGCTTGTATTTTCTTGAATACAGTAAACAAATTAATGATCAAATTGCAAATAGATTAATGGTTTTGATAGGATAGACAGAAACTAATTTTTCTGGTGAGTCATCCAGTGATGATGTCAGTAAATACTACTTCATGCAAAGGTTTGTGGCAATCTGAAACTCTCTCTATTGAGGCTAGAACAATTGAAATTTCAAAGCTGCGATTGATTTTTTGTAAATATGAGTATTAAGGGATTTGAAACAAAGCTGGGTAAATAAGTTGAGTTGCAGCTCAGCTGCGATCTGATTTAGTGCCAAAATAGACTGGATACGGTTGAGCAGTCTACTGCTATTTCTATTATCAAATTTATTAATAGTCCAGATTTGCTTTTATACTCTGGCCCGGATTTGAGGAACCTCTCCATTGATGTGAAAATCCTAAGTACCATCCCCAAACCTGGCATTTCCCATCTTAGTAAGAAGTTTAACAACACCAGGTTAAAGTCCAACAGGTTTCTTAAGGCTCCGAAAGCTTGTGGCTTTTGCTACCAAATAAACCTGTTGGACTTTAACCTGGTGTTGTTAAACTTCTTACTGTGTTTACCCCAGTCCAACGCCGGCATCGCCACATCATGATTTCCCATCTTCACAGGGGTGGGACAGGAATCAGGCTGGGGTTTGTGCGTGTGCAATTTGCGAATGCAACTGGCTATTTAACTCACCAGCTGCCTTCACTGAAGTGAGACTTTGGTAGGCCAGGAGATTGAAACCCAGGGGGCGATTCTCCCAAAAGTGCTGAATTTGTGGGAAAACTGTTCTAGATCATGTGGTGAACCATAGATGGTTACCACTATGGGTACTTGTACATATGTTACTCTTGTTACTGTTGGGGTTAGGGTTTGGGTGTTCCACCTGTTATTATTGTTTATGTGGTACACTCCGTTCGGCTCTGCCTTCTTACAGGAGTATAAAGGTCACTGCTACTTCCTAGTAGCCCTTAGTCTGGGATAATATTGTTAAGTAGTGTGCTCTATTCTTGTTGTGAATAAAAGCCTTTATTCCCGGGTACGTCCTAGCCTCCCGTGTGAATCAATCACGCATCAATTTTATTCACAACAAAATACTGAAAATTTTGTTCGAAATAAAATGGAGCAGATGCTAAAGCCCGATCGGCTAACCTTGGATCCGCGTGCCGCTGGGGTGTCGAATACTTTCGACCATTGGTTGAAGTGCTTTGAGGATTACGTTGAGGCCTCGACAGCAGTCCAGTCCAACGCCGACAGATTGCGGGTCCTCCACGCCAGGGTGAGCGACACTGTGTATGCAACAATTCGCGATTCCCAAAATTACAAAGATGCCATCGAATTACTCAAGAAGCTGTATAATAAACAGCCGAACGAAATTCATGCTCGTCACCTATTAGCCACTCGACGGTGGCAGCCCGGCGAAACTACAGGACAGTACCTGCACGAACTTCAACAGCAAGCCAGAGCCTGCAACTGCAAGGCGGTGTCGGCTACTCCATACACCAACGACCTTATTCGGGATGCGTTCGTGGCGGGAATCGGCTCATCCTATATTCGCCTGCGGCTGCTAGAGCAGGGTAACCTGGACCTGGCTAAGACGGTAGAATTGGCCGATGCAATGGAAACGGCATCCAGAAGTCTCGAAACCTACCCCACCGACCACGTGGGAACGTCGTGGCAAGCACAGCCACCGCCTCAACTGTACTCGGCGGCTCCTTGGAACTGCGCGATAATGCTCCCAACTTCAGACCTGATGGCTGCGGCAGCTCCTGGAGGACCACGGTGCTATTTCTGCAGATTGGCGAAGCATCCTCGCCAGAGATGTCCGGCCAGGGTGGTGTTTTGCTCCGCCTGTGGAAAGCAAGGGCACTATGCAAAAGTGTGCCAAGCAAAGACCCCTTCCAAGCCCAGCAGTTCTGCGTGCGACTCCCCAGGATCCATCTCCTCGTCTCCGGCCTCGTCGATGTCTTCAGCCAGGTGCGATCCACGGGCGCCGCCATTTCCTATGATGACGACGCAAGCCACGTGCGACCTGCGGGTGCCGCCGTTTTCAACACCATCGACCACGTGCGATTCATGGGCGCAGCCACTTTGGTCGACACAGGCCGCAGAAGACCAGCAGGGGTCCTCGTCGTCGGCTATCTCAGCTGCCTGCAGTTACGCTTGGGATCCAACAGTGGCGCTAATCATCCTGGACCAGGCCAAGCCTCACAGACTCGACAAGTCCATGATGGACATAGAGGTAAACGGGCGCCTGGCGCATTGCCTGTTTGACAGTGGGAGCACGGAGAGCTTCATCCATCCGGATACAGTAAAACGGTGCGCTCTCCGTGTGCAAACTGTCAGGCAGACAATCTCCATGGCGTCGAGGTCCCGATCTGTCCTCGTTTTTGGGAGCTGTGTGGTAACCTTAACGGTGCGGGGCACAGTCTACGAGAACTTCAGGCTCCTCGTGTTACCGCACCTTTGCGCTCCGGTACTCTTGGGGCTAGACTTTATGGTCCACCTGAAGAGTGTGACCCTGCAGTACGATGGGCCACTCCCTCCACTTTCAGTGGGAGAACAGCAGCCTCCAAATTGTCCAGCGCACTCCACATGCGGCCTCTCAACACTCAAAATTACCCCGCCTTCCCTATTTGAAAATCTCGTGCCAGGCTGCAAGCCCATCGCGACTAAGAGCAGGCGTTACAGTGCTGAGGATCGGATCTTTATTAGATCTGAGGTTCAGCGGCTCCTCAGGGAAGGGGTCATTCAACCCAGCACTAGCCCATGGAGAGCACAAGTTGTGGTGGTTAAGACTGGAGACAAGCCCCGGATGGTCATAGACTATAGTCAGACCATTAATAGGTACACGCAGCTGGACGCGTACCCTCTCCCGCGCATATCTGACATGGTCAACCAGATTGCGCAGTACCGGGTGTTCTCCACCATCGACTTGAAGTCAGCCTACCACCAGCTCCCCATTCGCCCAGGGGACCGCAAATACACGGCCTTTGAGGCGGATGGCCGTCTCTACCACTTTTTAAGAGTCCCTTTCGGCGTCACTAATGGGGTCTCGGTCTTCCAGCGTGAGATGGACCGAATGGTGGACCAAAACGGGCTACGGGCTACCTACCCGTACCTGGACAACGTCACTATCTGCGGCCATGACCAGCAGGACCACGACGCCAACCTCCAGAAGTTTTTACGCACTGCGACTCTCCTGAACCTGACCTATAACAAGGAGAAGTGCGTATTCAGCAAGCACTGCCTAGCAATCCTCGGATACGTGGTGGAAAACGGGGTCATCAGCCCCGATCCAGACCGTATGCGTCCCCTCCTTGAACTTCCCCTACTCACTAGCATCAAAGCACTGAGAAGATGCTTAGGCTTCTTCTCGTACTATGCACAGTTGCTCCCCAATTACGCGGACAAAGCCCGTCCGCTCATAAAATCTACCTCTTTTCTCCTGACAGCAGAGGCTCGCCTCGCCTTTGCAGGGATAAAAGCCGACATCGCGAAAGCCACGATGTACGCTGTTGATGAGTCCATCCCTTTTCAGGTGGAGAGTGATGCATCTGATTTCGCCCTGGCCGCCACCCTTAACCAGGCGGGCAGGCCCGTCGCCTTTTTCTCTCGCACCCTCCAAGGCCCTGAAATTCGGCACTCCTCTGTGGAAAAAGAGGCTCAGGCCATTGTGGAGGCCGTACGGCATTGGCGCCATTATTTGGCTGGCAAACGGTTTACCCTGCTCACGGACCAGTGGTCCGTGGCCTTCATGTTCAACAACACGTTAAGGGGAAAAATTAAGAATGATAAAATCTTGAGGTGGAGAATCGAACTCTCCACCTACAACTATGATATCATGTACCGTCCGGGGAAGCTCAATGAGCCCTCAGATGCCCTGTCGCGTGGAACATGTGCCAGTGTGCAGGAGGACCGGTTACAGGCCCTCCACAATGATCTCTGCCATCCGCGGATCACTCGGTTTTTCCATTTTGTAAAGGCTCGGAATCTGCCCTACTCCATAGAGGATGTCAGGTTGATAACTCGATGCTGCCAGGTATGTGCAGAGTGCAAGCCGCACTTCTACCGGCCTGACAGGGCACACCTCATTAAGGCCACTCGCCCTTTTGAATGACTGAGTGTCGACTTCAAGGGGCCCCTTCCTTCGACAGATCGGAATGTGTATTTCCTCAACGTGGTTGATGAATACTCCCGATTCCACTTTGTCATCCCCTGTTCTGACATGTCCTCTGCCACAGTCATCAAAGCCCTGCGGAGTCTTTTTACCCTGTTCGGCTACCCCAGTTATATCCACAGTGATAGGGGTTCGTCGTTTATGAGCGACGACTTGAGGCAATACCTCCTCTCTAAAGGAATTGCCTCAAGTAGGACTACGAGTTACAACCCCAGGGGTAACGGACAGGTCGAGAGAGAAAATGCTACAGTCTGGAAGGCTGTTTTACTGGCGCTAAGGTCTAGGGGTCTTCCAGTCACCCGTTGGCAAGAGGTACTTTCTGATGCACTCCATTCAATCCGGTCCCTCCTGTACGGCAACCAACGCTACCCCACATGAGCGGATGTTTACCTTCCCTAGGAAGTCTTCCTCTGGGACCTCACTGCCGTCTTGGTTGACGTACTCAGGACCTGTCCTCCTGCGGCGGCATGTTAGGGCCCGCAAGTCCGACCCTTTGGTTGAACAGGTCCATCCCCTCCACGCCAACCCTCAATATGCCTATGTGGCATATCCTGACGGGCGAGAGGACACGGTCTCTATCAGAGATCTAGCGCCTGCAGGGGACCTGGAAACCCCCGTCACTCCTGCACCCCTGGTTAGGATTCCTTTGCCCATTCTCTCCCCTCCTGACACGGCGCGGGCAGCATCGGGACCTCAACTTAATCCTCTTACTCCCGTGTACAACTCGCCTGAGTCCAGGAGATTGTCGCCACCTCGAGGTCCACAGGCGTGTGAGGAACTGGAGGGGTCAGTGGACACCACCTCGGAGAGAGGGTCATCACCACGGTCACCAGAACCGGCACTGGAGCCAGTGCTGCGGAGGTCACAGAGACGGTGCGGACCTCCGATACGGCTGAACTTGTGAACATGTGGACAGTTCGTATTGTCTCCTTACCCCACCGGCCTTTGTTTTTAAAGGAGGGGTGAATGTGGTGAATCATAGATGGTTACCACTATGGGTACTTGTACATATGTTACTCTTGTTACTGTTGGGGTTAGGGTTGGGGTGTTCCACCTGTTATCATTGTTTATGTGGTACACTCCGTTCGGCTCCGCCTTCTTACAGGAGTATAAAGGTCACTGCTACTTCCTAGTAGTCTTTAGTCTGGGATAATATTGTTAAGTAGTGTGCTCCAATCTTGTTGTGAATAAAAGCCTTTATTCCCGGGTACGTCCTAGCCTCCCGTGTGAATCAATCGCGCATCAGATCACGACTTTTTTCAGTGCAACTTCTCACTCGAATCTCCCCACTCTGTGCAATGCAGAGGTCATAATCGGGAATATCATTAAAAACCCGGGAGGGGTGGGGCCTATTCATGCCGGAGTCTGACAGTTTTGGACTCTGTGCATGCGCAGTGGTCCTGTTTGCTGGCCAGCTCGATCGCTGGCCAGCCCAGGACCACCCCGGAGAGCCACCCCCCCAGCAGTGGCGATCCCCCCTCACCCTGGCAGACTACCCCCCCACCCGCCTTGATCGCTGACATCCCTCCAGCCCAGACCGATTCCCATGCAGAGTGGCAGCGGGGCCCCCACCCACAATAGGTCCCATGCCCTTGGCACTGCCCAATGCCCAGCCGGCAGTGCCAAGGTGCACCCAGGAGTGGGCACTTTGCCCCCTGGGCAGTGCCTGGGGGCACAGGCTGGTACTGCTACGGTGCCCATGCCCAGGGAACACTATGCCCCCCCCGCCGCCCGATCCCCTAAGGGGCCCCAATTGCCCCCCTTCACTCCAGTGGGGTCTCCTGCTAGTTCCCCGAACATGGGGAGCTACTCTAAACCCCGCCAGAATGAAGTACTCCTGGCAGGGTGGGAGATGCTATCGGGGCCGGCACGGAATGGATAATCACATTGAAATGACATTTAAATTACATTTAAAGTATATTCAAATTACTTACCTCACTTCCCACTGGACTTCTGCATATTCCCAACGGTGCCATTTTCTTCCTGTTGGAGGATGCGCACGGAATGGCCGACACGCGCATCTCCCAGCCCAACCCGCCAGAAAAGTTGCGGGTGGCAATGGGAGAATTGGGCCCCCAGTGTACAGAATACACCAAGTAAGGGGAGGTGGTGGATACTTCTGGAAATCCAGAGTATCCCTTTGAAGAGGAAAGGTACCCCTTTGGATAGATTCCTCGGACATCTTTTAGCGAAGTAGAGCGCCCTTTGGAATTGTTAAAAAGGAACGTAATTTTGCACGTTTTATCGATAAACTCACTGGAACTGTCAATCAGTAAAAGTGATGTCCAGGAACTATCCAGTTGTCAAGGAAATGTACAGATGTCAAGGAAATGTACAGATGTCAAGGAAATATTAAGCAGCTGTCAAGGAAATGTCCAGCTGCCAAACCTTCAAAGCCATCCAGGAAGTGTCAAAGTTATTCAAGTTGTGTCAAACTTATAAAAGTTACCCAGAAAGTGTCAAAGCTGTCAGGAACTGTTCAATGATACTTGATGAGTTGACATGGGGCGGGGCAGGGGGGGGAAGGATAAGGACAAAAGGTGATGAGGGCATGGGTTGACATGCGTTGGCACGAAGTTGACATAGAGGGTATGGAGCAATGGGAGTAGATATAGGGAGATTAAGTTGGCATAGAGGTGCAAGGGGGCCATGGGGTGTGGATGAAGGGGCACTAAGTTGCCATGGGATATGGGGGGAATGGGGGTGAGTAGAGGGTAACTAAGTTTGTATAGAGGTGTGGCTCCATGGGAGTGGGTGAAGGGCACAAGCTGATATAGGTTAGCATGGATGGGCATTAGTGATTGTTTGGGGAAATGGTCAGGGGCTGATCTGCAAATGGGGGGGACAGACCAGCAAATGGGGGAGTTGTTAGTAAACGGGTGAGGAGGGGAGACTGCGGAGGACGTGGGCTGTGGAGAGGGTCGTGAAAGAGACTCATCGGGAGGGTCACGATGCCCCGATGATGGTACCCATGTTGGTGTGGCATACATAAGAACATAAGGCCCATCTGGATGTGTTATACTGCCACCGTTATTGAGGGGAGTGGTGTGGCAGGAGGTCTCCCAGTTCACTAGGAGGTCAGGGCACATGCGCAATGGCGCCTGAGCACTCTGAGGCCGGCTTCATTGGTGTGCATAGGTTCTGCCCCCCACTTTGACAGTGTGGGAAGATAGCACGGCCGAGCTCGCTGAAACACCCTGGTTTTCAGACTTTTATGGCACTTATTTTGGTAAGATCGACCCCAATCGCACCCTCCCCACCCCCCCCCCCCGTGACTCTGTAAGCCGAACAGGCAAGAGAGTAAAGAATAGGAAACCTCCAAAAACATACATATATCACACCAACAACTAATCTGTAAATCAAATCATATGGCATAGAAGGCAGCCATTTGGCCCATTGTGCCGGTGGTAGCTTTTTTGTACAGCTATTCCATTAGTGCCACCTCCCCTGCTCTTTGTCCATTATCTGGTAAATTTGTTCCCTTCAAGCATTTTTTAATTCACTTATGGGATATGGGCGTCGCTGGCTGGCCAGCATTTATTGCTCATCCCTAGTGGCCCTTGAGAAGGTGGTGGTGAGCTGCCTTCTTGAATTGCTGCAGTCCATGTGCTGTGGGTTGACCCACAATGCTGTTAGGGAGGGAATTCCAGGATTTTGACTCGGCGATTGTGAAGGACCGGCTGATATATATTCCAGGTCAGGACGGTGAGTGGCTTGGAGGGGATCTTGCAGGTGGTGGTGTTCCCATGAATCTGTTGCCCTTGTCCTTCCAGATGGAAGTGGGTTTGGAAGGTGCTGGCTCAGGATTTTTGGTGAATTGCCACAGTGCATCTTGTAGCTAATACACAGTGCTGCTACTGAGCGTCGGTAGTGGAGGGAGTGGATGTTTGTAGATGTGGTGCCAATCAAGCGGGCTGCTTTGTCCTGGATGGTGTCAAGCTTCTTGAGTGTTGTTGGAGCTGCACCCATCCAGGCAAGTGGGGAGTATTCCATCACACTCCTGACTTGTGCCTTGTAGATGGATAGGCTCTGGGGAGTTACTTGCTGCAGTATTCTTAGCCTCTGATCTGCTCTTGTAGCCACTGTGTTTATGTGACAAGTCCAGTTGAGTTTCTGGTCAATGGCAACACCATTGAATGTCAAGGGATGGTGGTTAGAGTGTCTCTTATTGGTAATGGTCATTGACTGGCATTTGTGTGGCACAAATGTTACTTGCCAATTGTCAACTCAAGCCTGGATATTGTCCAGATCTTGTTGTATTTGAACACGGTCTGCTTCAGTGTCTGAGGAGTTGCGAATGGTGCTGAACATTATGCAATCATCGGTAAACATTCCCACTTCTGACTTTATGATGGAGGGAAGGTCACTGATGAAGCAGCCAAAGATGGTTGGGCCTAGGACACTAACCTGAGGGACTCCTGCAGAGATATCCTGGAGCTGAGATGACTGACCCTCCACAACCACAACCATCTTCCTATGTATCATGCATGACTCCAACCAGCGGAAAGTTTGTCCCCTGATACTCATTGGTTCCACTTTTGATTGATTCTATTTTGAATATGACTCTTTGAACCTACTTCCAACATCCTTTCTGTAGTGAAGTCAGGTGCAAAATACTCACTTAGTACCTCAACCATGCTCTCTGCCTTCCAAACATTATTTTCTATTTGGTCCTTTGTCGCCTCACTTTGACTACATTTTCAGTTTATAAAATACTTCAGGATTCCCATTTGTTCACTTTATAATCCTTTTAAATAGCTCTAGTGGAGAATTCTTCATTTCATTTAACATTATGTTCAGTTGTGCAAGTTGATGTCAAGATATTGGCTGGAGTGTGGAGATACAGAATGACTTCAAATCAGCATTACATTGATTAACATCATTACCCTGCTGCTCTGTTAGGGTGAGTGCATGCAAACCCCTTCAATTTTCAGCGTGTCATGACCCGACAGAAGTGTGTGTGAGTACCTTAAAATCCATTCTTGAGCCTCAACTAGTTACATCTCAGCATCGAAAAGGGACACCACGCAGGCAAACTTAGCCCCTTATTGCATTTACCACTGACAATCTTACTTAATTTTAGTGGTTTATCATTGCAAAGGTCCAATAAGAGAAAAAACATCAGGATTATTCAGCAGGCCAGGCAGAATCTGTGGCGAGAAATGGAAAATGTTAACGTCCCAGGTATAACTCTTGTCAAAACCGTGACCCTCTGACTTGAGGTTCGAGTGCCAAGGCTGACATCAAATGACTGTCATGATGTGGAGTTGCCGGCATTGGACTGGAGTAGGCACAGTAAGTAGTCTCACAACACCAGGTTAAAGTCCAACAGGTTTAATTTTTAGCACGGACCTTTGGAGCGTTGCCCCTTCATCAGTTGAGTGAAGAGTTCAGTTCACAAACAGGGCATATATAGACTATATATATGTCTATATATGCCCTGTTTGTGAACTGAACTCTTCACTCACCTGATGAAGGGGCAATGCTCCAAAAGCTCGTGCTAAAAATTAAACCTGTTGGACTTTAACCTGGTGTTATCAAATGGCTGTGTAATTGTAGGAGAGAAAGGACATTGGATTCAGAAGCCCTCTTTATCTGTAATGTTTTCTATTTCTGACAGGTTATATCTGAAAAATTAACTTTTTATTCCTTCTCTCCACAGATGCTGACAGATCTGCTGAGTGTTTCCAGCAATTATTCTGTTTGTTTTTGTTTGTTTCAGATTTCCATCGTTCACGGTATTTTGCTTTCTGTATTGATCCCATGTCTCAAAGCAATGTGACTGCTGTCCCCTGTTGTGTGGTATAGATTGACAAGATTAGTATTATCACAGGTTCACTCAACTGTACTGCGTCTATCCTGCAAGCATGCCTGACCCAGGAAAGATGGTGTGCGTATAACACTTCACTCCAGTCACAAAGCACCTGAGATTAGATATTCAGCTGAGTTTTTGTTTCAGCTCTAAGAATTCCAAGGATTAATAATCTAGCAGCTGGCACAGGATAAATAATGGGTGAGAACCGAGAGTTGATGCACTGTAAACTTGCCTACTTCTGAATTCAGAGGAGGTCATTTCAAAATACCAGTACAGATGCGCCGTTCGCCATTTTGAAGCCTTGTGCATCGCTTCGGAGCTTGGGCAAAGCATATGTCAGTTTTAGTACCCTTAGGTATGAGCTATATTTAGGTTCTTGCTGCAGTTGTTCTGTAAGCGGTGGGGAATTTAGATGCAGCTAGGATTACATATTGCAGGAACAAGAAAGCTGTATCTTGCAATATGCCACCAGTGTATCAAGGGAGGTAAAGCAGCTTGATAGATGGGCTGGCAGATGGCAAGGTGGGTGGAAAAATGGTAGATTCAGAACTGTGCAGCCTGAAAGCATATCCAATTGCCCTGCCAAATTTCTGGCATTAAGCTTTGATTCCAAACATTATTTCCCGAATAAATCAGTAAAAAGAGGAAACTAAGAAATCATACTGGGTAAGTAAAAAGGAAAAATCACCTTTTGTGCGAAATGTAGAGATTTACAATTGTGATGGTGTTAAATGCGGGCATATTTTAGGGTGCACTTTCCATTGTTTTATGGAGGATAGCAGCACATTCTTTTTGCATTGATGTCTTGGCTTCGGAGAAGCAGGCTGCCAGCTGAGGAGCACAAGAGAACATCGATGATAAAGCAGTTATTAGAATACAGCTTCCTCTAGGTCACGGAGAGCAAGAGAACAGCCAGTCAGACCAGGTGATGGGAGCCTTGTTTGCCATTACTGTCTGTCAGGCTTGCTCACTGCATCACTGGTCCCCACCTGTCCTCAGCTCTTTGTGTAAGGCAGAATTTAAATGGAAACGTTTGGAGAAAAGGCCCACATAGAACTGAGGAGAAGCATAGGGATGGCCATACAATGATGGATATCACTGTGGGTTTGACTGCGATTAATCAAAAGTAAATCCTTTTGAATCTTTTGTTCCTGCTCATTCTGCTGTAAGTTAGAAATTCCAGGTATGGCTGTTAACAGTGAGTTGAAAGGGTTTAATTTGTACTTTAATGGCCTGAAAATTGCAGCAACTCATGTGCACTGACCCCTGTTTCAAAATTCCCGATATACATTCATATTGCACAAAGCTTTGTGTCAGATGCAGGGAATCCTGCAGTGTAACCCTTTGTACTCCAGTTTAAGGAAGATCGTTTGTACACAAGTTTGCAGAGTGAGACCAGTGTTAGTTAGGATGCTGATCCAGACCTCCTAGGGTATATTATAAAGCCAGACTAGACCCAACAATTTTTCTGTTTTGGCATAAGTGTGAAGAAAGGACACTGCCTTCTCGGGATGATTCCACTGACAAGTAGGATTTTTTAATACTGAATAAACTTTATTTAATAATGCAGTTTAAATATAATTCCAACAAGTTAAGCAACTTGACCATTAACAGTTGAACAATATTTAAAAATGAAAAGGAAATAAATTTAATTCCTAACTTATTAGTTTTCCGTTCCAAATAAGCAACATTCCTCTTGCAGACTTAAATGCCACTTTAAATACATGATGTGGAGATGCCGGCATTGGATTGGGGTGGGCACAGTAAGAAGTCTCTCAACACCAGGTTAAAATCCAACAGATTTATTTGGAATCATGAGCTTTCAGAGTGCTGCTCCTTCAGCAGGTGAGTGGAGAGGTAGGTATTACAAACACGGTATATATCGACAAAGATACAATTGCAAGATAATGGTTGGAATGCGAGTCTTTTCAGGTAATCATGTCTTTACAGGTACAGACAGTGTGAATGGAGAGAGGGATAATCACATGTACCGTGTGCCTGGTAGGTGGTATTCTCGTGTGATGGTGGTATCCAGGTCGATGATCCGGCCTTCAGGAGAACAGTGACCATGGTACCACACAACCCTACCACGGCAACCTCTGCAAAACGTGTCGGATCATCAACATGGATACCATCATCACACATGAGAACACCACCCACCAAGTACACGATACATACTCATGCGACTTGGCCAATGTTGTCTACCTCATACGCTGCAGGAAAGGATGTCCTGAGACATGGTACATCGGTGAGACCATGCAGACGCTATACAACGGATGAACGGACAACGCGCGACAATCAGCAGGCAGGAGTGTTCCCTTCCAGTCGGGAAAAGCTTTAGCCATCAAGGGCATTCAGCCTCTGATCTTCGGATAAGCGTTCTCGGCCTTCAAGTCATACGACAACACAGAATCTTCGAGCAGAAACTGATAGCCAAGTTTTGCACGCATGAGGATGGCCTCAACCGGGATCTTGGGTTCATGTCACAGTATATGTAACCCCCACTATTTGGCCTGAGCTTGCAAAATCCTACTAACTGTCCTGGCTTGAGATAATTCGCATCTCTTTAATCTGTGATTATCCTTCTCTCCATTCGCACTGTCTGTACCTGTAAAGACTTGATTACCTGAAAAGATTCACATTCCAACCATTATCTTGCAATTGTGTCTTTGTCTATATATGTTGTGCTTGTGAAACCTACCTCTCCACTCACCTGATGAAGGAGCAGCGCTCCGAAAGCTCGTGATTCCAAATAAACCTGTTGGACTTTATATGAGACTTCTTCCTTTAAATATAGTTAGCAGCCATAAATATACTTACCATAATGAGTGTAGACAGTCTAGAAGCTTTCAGAGAGAGAGAGAAGCTATAAGTCTGCAAAATCCTTCAGGCTTCAGCTGCAAACAGAACTGTTTTTCGCAAAAGCTTTTTCTCTCTGCACATAAACCACATCAGCACATGACCCTGTCAATCACTCTAATCTGAAATTGCAGGAAAACTAAAGTAAATAAAAGTCCATTAACTCTACTTAACTACTCGCAAGGTTGAAATCCCCCCCAGACTCTCCGTCTGCTTGTAGCATAAAGCTGAATTTTTAGACATTCCCCTTAATCACAAACCTATCTATATATATATATATAAATTGCACTATTATCATCACATCAGCCAGTTTCTCGATCGATGACCCTTGAAGGAGGTGAAAAAGAGAGCAGTTCACAGTTTTGGAATGTCAGTTAATATTTTAGTGCCAGGAAAGTACTTGAAGTAGAAATCGAGATTAACAGAGAACGTTCTTCTGCTCTAGATTATGACCGGAAAATACCAGCTCATCTTTATCTCCGGGTCCACTTCAGGTTATATACCCTGCAAAGTGCCATCGTCTATTTTCTTATATTTAAGGCACTATATAAATGCAAGTTATTATTATGACAATAGTTTACATCAGTACAATACGGCCAGGCTTATCCTGATTTGCAAATGTGTTTCAATTCATGCTGAGATTTTTATAGCACATAATTTTGGGAACATCCATTCTTTTTAAATTGAAATTTATTTCTATTTTTATTTGTTTTGGGCGGGAAGATGTTTTAAATTGGAATGTTCTCCCATCTGAAAATCTTAGGGGTGGAATTTTCTGTCCCACCCGCCATGGGAATTGTAGCAGGTGGGACATGGACCATGCAAACCTCCATTGACCTCAGGTGGAATTTTCCGGTCTTGAGGCGCGCACAGCTGGAAAGTCCTGCCCTCGGCCTATATTCTTTCTGCGAGTTTGAGAGAGCTGAAATGAGCTAAACTGTTATACTCTTAATAACGAAACCATTAATAAATAAATTCAACTAAAATGAGAGGGTGGTGGCCCCCTGGTGGGGCGCCATAACTAAAATAAAATGTCCAAAGGAAATTTAATTAAATTAAAATATTGTTCCCACGGGGTGATGAATCCAAGCCCCAGCAACACTCACTGGTCACAGAAGGTCTGAAGCATACCGATGGACACTGTGTGCTCCCTCTCCAAGGCCACCTAGCCATGATAGAGAGCAGGGTTGGACGGTCCCCTCCACCGCCCGCTGCCTGGCCAAACACAGCAACAGGCTTACGAGGACGTCCTTCTCCTCAGCTCCCCCCATGCTGGATGAACAAAGGTGAGTATGGAACTGAAGTGCAACCAAAGGTTGTGGAGCAGTCCCTTCAAATAACAAAAAAGGGGCTGTAACCTCAGGCAATCTATATAAGCATGGGACACAGGCTCCCTTTGGCCGCAGAAAAGACACGTGGCCTGGGTGTCTGTTAACCACCTTCAGCTACAATAGAACTGGACTGCTGCATGTAACACCCTCCATATCAGGTCCCTGAAGGAGCTGAAGCGTTCCATTTGCACTGCCAATTCATGGTTAAAGAACATCATATTTACAATGCATTTTAACACTGTGACCTGTGTCATTTGTGCCAATCAGGCATAGGCCACTTGGCATTCCTGGGCCTCTTGGAACATCAACTGTCCTGTTTGGGGGAGGGCTGTGCTCCTGCCAAAATTCTCAACTCTGGATGGACATAAACCAGGAACTGTCATCACATGACCTCCTGCCACCAGTCACCTTGGTAGGCTTAACAACACTTTACTCTCATTTCCAATATTTTTGTACCAAATAAAGTATTCAAGGGAAATGGAGGGGAAAACTCAATTATTTTAACACCCCTGTGAACTTTCTGCTGGGCTGCGTCCTGGAGATTTGTTCCTGGTAATCCTGCATGGTTGATCAACGTGAATGTGTCAATTGGCAGAACTCCCTTAACAGCCAGGTGCTTAAATGTTTCAGAGAATGGGGGAAGAAAGTGTCCGTAAACATTTAAACTGAGGTTGAGTAAGTTTGGAATGTGCCTGGACATTTAACAGATTATGTTGGTGTGGAACCAGGGCAAGATGAGACCAGCAAGGCACTGTGTAGCCAGCCCAGGTAGCTCACACTGGGTGTACCCTGCAGCTTTGGCAGCGTGAGTTAAAAATTCCTTCACACCTATACAAAACTGTTTCACAGGAATGTTACTAAAGAAAACATATGTGGCACAAGTTCTCTATTTTGAATCTGATCCAAAATCTGGAATTTCCACCACAGGAGGTAATTTGGCCTATCATAGCAGAGCTAGTATTAGTTCTTCAACTGGGCTATAAAAAACACAGGCTGATAATCCTCTTCCAAATATTGTAACTATTGTAGGCCTAACCTTCAAGACACCCAAATTTAACTGGAGTTATAATGGCAGTAAAATGCACCCGTATTTGGGAAATGGAAATAGAAAAGTCTGGGACATTTGAACTCCTAGGCCTCATTTAAATGCTGCTGGTTGATTTCTCACTAATTGTTGGAATACCAGGAGCGACAGATTTTCATTCTGTCACATTTTGCCAGTGACATACATGTGACCACCTGCCTTCAGTGAAGGAGTAGGTTTGACATTCAGACCACAGCTTTGGATATCTGCCAAAGAGAATGATTTCCTCTCCACATTTTAGGCAGGATTATCTGAAACCTCACCCACCTCCAAAGTGTATCAGAATATTACAGGTACGTTGTCTGGAATTTTCCAATACATAATGCTGAGTGCCTACTGAGAGAGTCTACCTTTATGTGTAATAAAATCATACCCATTAGTTATCAAGTGTGGGCTTAGCTTTTTACTGACTGCCTGAAGAAGGCTTCCCTGATATTGTACTACAATTGTACAGTAGCTACAGCCAACAAAACACACATGAGTTAATGTCAGATGTATTGAGTGACTATCATTCAGCTCTCCTCTGCCAATCATCCTTACAGTCCAAAATTTGTAAGATTAAATGTATTTTGACTGCTATTTAGTAATGGCATCTATCACGTAATTTTCTATGGTTCTATAGTTATTATTATTTATTTATTCTAAAGTTACTGGGGAGAATTTAAACTAGATAGGTTGCGGGGAGGGGAGCTAGAAGAGTTGACTAGGATCAAGGAACTAATTGATGGGGTGGAGGATGCAGGGGTAAGGGGAATTACAAAATTAATGGTAGAGGAGAGGGTGCAAGTGAATGAAGGCGGTAATTTAGATAAGGGAGTAGAGGGAGAGGGTGTTCGCGACTCATCAAAGCGGGTCCAGATAAAAGCTGGAATAAGGACACTTTGCCTGAATGCACGAAGCATTCGGAACAAGGTATATGAGTTGATGGTGCAAATCAGCACGAGTGGGTACGATCTAGTGGCCATTACAGAAACGTGGCTGAAAGGTGACCAGGACTGGGAGATGAATATCCAGGGGTATCAGGCGTTTAGGAAGAATAGACAGGAAGGAAAAGGTGGTGGGGTCGCGCTATTAATAAGAGATAATATCAGGGTAGTACTGAGGGATGACATAGGCTCTGAGGAACAAAACGTGGAATCATTATGGGTAGAGATGAGGAATAGTAGAGGGAGAAAGACACTAGTAGGTGTGGTATATAGGCCCCCAAATAATAATGTTGAGGTGGGGAGGGCTATAAACAAGCAGATAAGGGATGCGTGTAAAAACGGAACGGCAATAATCATGGGGGACTTCAACATGCACATTGACTGGCAGACTCAAGTCGGTAAGGGTGGAATGGAGGAAGAGTTCTTAGAATGCTGTCGGGATAGTTTCCTTGAACAGCATGTTACGGAACCGACGAGGGAACGAGCTATTTTGGATCTGGTATTGTGTAACGAGGTAGGTAGAATTAAGGATCTTATTGTGAAGGACCCTCTTGGGTCTAGTGACCACAATATGGTCGAATTTCTGATTCAGATGGAAGAGGAGAAAGTTTGGTCCCAAACCAGTGTCCTCTGTTTGAACAGAGGGAAATATGATAGGATGAGGGATGAATTGGCTAAGGTAGACTGGGAGAGCAGGCTGGCAGGTAGGATAGCTGAGGAACAGTGGAGGATTTTTAAGGAGATCCTTTTCAGTTCTCAGCAAAAATATATTCCAGCAAAAAACAAGGATTGTAAGAAAAGGGAGAACCAGCCGTGGATAACGAAGGAAATAAAGGAGAGTATTAAAATAAAAACAGCTGCGTACAGAGTGGCCAAAAATAGTGGAGAAACAAGTGATTGGGAAAAATTTAAGAAACAACAAAGAGAGACTAAGAAAGCGATAAAGAAAGGAAGGATAGACTATGAAGCTAGGCTAGCAATTAATATAAAAAATGATAGTAAAAGTTTTTATAAATATATAAAAAGGAATAGAGTGGCTAGAGTGAATGTTGGACCCTTGGAGGACGAGAGGGGGGAGTTAATAGTGGGAAATGAGGATATGGCTGAGTCTTTAAATAAGTTTTTTGTGTCGGTCTTCACGGTGGAGGACACAAATAGTTTGCCAAATATTAACGATAGAGGGTTGGCAGCAGGAGAAATACTTAATACAATTAATGTAACCAGAGAGGCAGTGCTGGGTAGACTAATGGGACTGAAGGTGGACAAGTCCCCGGGTCCGGATGGAATGCATCCCAGGGTATTGAAAGAAATGTCAGAGGTAATAGTGGATGCGTTAGTGATTATTTATCAAAACTCGTTGCATTCTGGGGTAGTGCCGGTTGATTGGAAAACGGCTAATGTTACGCCGCTGTTTAAAAAAGGAAGGAGACAAAAGGCGGGTAACTATAGGCCGGTCAGCTTAACGTCTGTAGTAGGGAAAATGCTGGAATCCATTATTAAAGAGGAGATAGCAGGGCATCTGGATAGAAATGGTTCGATCAATCAGACGCAGCATGGATTCATGAGGGGAAAGTCGTGCTTGACGAACATGTTGGATTTTTATGAAGATGTGACTAGGGCGGTTGATGGAGGAGAACCGGTGGATGCGGTGTTTTTGGATTTCCAAAAGGCGTTTGATAAGGTGCCCCATAAAAGGCTACTGAAGAAGATTAGGGCACACGGAGTTGGGGGTAGTGTGTTAAAGTGGATTGGGGACTGGCTATCCGACAGGAAGCAAAGAGTCGGAATAAATGGGTGTTTTTCCGGTTGGAGGAAGGTAACTAGTGGCGTGCCGCAGGGATCGGTACTCGGGCCGCAACTATTTACCATTTATATAGATGATCTGGAGGAGGGGACGGAGTGTAGGGTAACGAAGTTTGCAGACGACACAAAGATAAGTGGAAAAGTGAATCGTGTGGAGGACGGAGAAGATCTGCAGAGAGATTTGGACAGGCTGAGTGAGTGGGCGAGGATATGGCAAATGGAGTATAACGTTGAGAAATGCGAGGTTATACACTTTGGAGGAAATAATAACAAATGGGATTACTATCTCAATGGAAACAAATTAAAACATGCTACCGTGCAAAGGGACCTGGGGGTCCTTGTGCATGAGACGCAAAAGCCCAGTCTGCAGGTACAACAGGTGATCAAGAAGGCAAATGGGATGTTGGCCTATATTGCGAAGGGGATAGAATATAAAAGCAGGGATGTCTTGATGCACCTGTACAGGGCATTGGTGAGGCCGCAGCTGGAATACTGTGTGCAGTATTGGTCCCCTTATATGAGGAAGGATATATTGGCATTGGAGGGAGTGCAGAGAAGGTTCACCAGGTTGATACCGGAGATGAGGGGTTTGGATTATGAGGAGAGGCTGAGGAGATTGGGTTTGTACTCGTTGGAGTTTAGAAGGATGAGGGGGGATCTTATGGAGACTTATAAGATAATGCGGGGGCTGGATAGGGTGGAGGCGGAGAGATTCTTTCCACTTAGTAAGGAAGTTAAAACTAGAGGACACAGCCTCAAAATAAAGGGGGGTCGGTTTAAGACAGAGTTGAGGAGGAACTTCTTCTCCCAGAGGGTGGTGAATCTCTGGAATTCTCTGCCCACTGAGGTGGTGGAGGCTACCTCGCTGAATATGTTTAAAGCGCGGATGGATGGATTCCTGATCGGTAAGGGAATTAAGGGTTATGGGGATCAGGCGGGTAAGTGGTACTGATCCACGTCAGATCAGCCATGATCTTATTGAATGGCGGGGCAGGCTCGAAGGGCTAGATGGCCTACTCCTGCTCCTATTTCTTATGTTCTTATGTTCTTATAGGTCAGTGGGACTAGGCATAAAATGGTTCGGCACAGACAAGAAGGGCCAAAAGGCCTGTTTCTGAGCTGTAATTTTCTACGGTTCTACGAGGCACTGGGGAAGTCAGTAATAGATTCTTTTCGGATGTGTTGTCATGGGAGCCAATATTGAGAAACTTGCATAGTGTGATGGGTCCTGTTCATCACCATATTAAGAAATAGGTTCTCTGGACACTACTGACTGAAAACCAGGCAGTGAGGAGCTGAAAGAAACATATAGCCTCAAAAGCCTATGTGCAAAATTAAGTATCACTCTGGCTCTGTTGACAGCATTCTTGCTTCGGAGTCCTAGGTGGTGGTTCAAGTTCCTTGTTGAATTCAGGCACATAATCCCTTCTGACATTTCAGTAGTTGAGGCAGTGCTTTTGGAGTTGCTGCCTTTCAGATGAAACATTGGGCTGGATTTTCATGTTAGAGGTGGGTAGCAGGTGTATGGGAAATTTCCCAGCTCGGCGTACCCTCCTCGGAGAGGAAAAGTGCTTGGAGAGATGTGATTTTCGCTCTTACGGGTACTGGTGCATGCTGGATTTGGCCCCGCTGACACCAAGAATAGTTCAGAGGCAGTCACAGGGGCTGCCAAATGCTAAATCTCTGGAACTTTGCCCCAGTTGTTTTAATACTAGGGCTCTCCACCTCACATCCCCATACTCACCAATCCATGTCCCATGCATGCCAATGCACGCCTGTCCACTCATCCCCAGTGGATCCTCATATCCTTCATCCTAACTCATGCCCGTCCACCCACGTCAATGGCACCTCGTACCCTCCACAGCAACACTTCCATGCTCATTCACCCAGTGCGCACTCTATACAGAACCAGTGAACCCTATGGTAACAACGACATGTGGTAAAACTTAAAAAAGCCATTCATAACTTTCTTAAAAGACCCTGTTATTACAACCCTATAAAAGTGTCAATCAACCAGACCTTTATAGTATTAATAGCAAAAACTACAAGCACCTGACACCTTTTTATCTTGTATAAGTAAATATTGAGCCATTGACAAAATGGATCCAAGAGAAAATGCCGTCAATCAAGCAATGTTTTCCTTTATCTGCACCTGATTCAACAGTTTGATGGTTACCTGGAGTGAGGGTCAGAGGGCCAAATGTTTAAGAAGACAGCTGAAATAAAGCCCCCGAGAATGTGATGACTTTGTTAAACAGCACTCAGTAGCTGCTGTGGCCTTCTCTGATCGGTGTCCAGTGGAGGTGGGTCCAATCAACTCTACCCCACTTCCCCACCCGGAAACGAAGACCCCACTACTCAGGCCTTATTTCCCAGGGGCAGGTGCAGTGGGCTGAGAATGTACCCAACTCTGCGCACCCTTGGTGTCAAATTTGGTCTGATGATGTTCAATGAAGTGCTTTTGTTTTATTGATTAAAGGTACTAAATAAATATAAGTTGTTCTGTTGAGCCACTGGAATGGAAATATTATTTTCACTGTAAAGGTGCTAGAGGCTGCAACTTAGCGGTAAATTTCATCATGGCTGCTAAATAATGCCAAATTTGCACCAGGAAGATTTAGGAATGCCATCTTCCTGGCTCTTCTTGATGACATGATAAGATTTACACTCAGGAAAGGCATGAATCTGATTTTGAATCAATTAGCATCCACTTAGTGGGTTTAATGGCACGTCTTCAGCCCTCATCGAATTTTACCACTCATCATGTGTGATATCAGGCCGGCATGATTTACTGCTGCTTTTTAGAAAAAGGAACCTGGTGCCATGACCTGGCATGGTGGGAATAGCCGGTTAGTGTTTGTGGTCTTGCAGTCTGCTCTCTGTCCTGTGTGTGTCTGCTCTCTGTGCCGTGTGTGTCTGCTCTCTGTGCCGTGTGTGTCTGCTCTCTGTGCCGTGTGTGTCTGCTCTCTGTGCTGTGTGAGTCTGCTCTCTGTGCTGTCTGTGTCTGCTCTCTGTGCTGTGTGTGTCTGCTCTCTGTGCTGTCTGTGTCTGCTCTCTGTGCTGTCTGTGTCTGCTCTCTGTGCCGTGTCAGTCTGCTCTCTGTGCTGTGTGTGTCTGCTCTCTGTGCTGTGTGTGTCTGCTCTCTGTGCTGTGTGTGTCTGCTCTCTGTGCTGTGTGTGTCTGCTCTCTGTGCTGTCTGTGTCTGCTCTCTGTGCTGTCTGTGTCTGCTCTCTGTGCCGTGTCAGTCTGCTCTCTGTGCCGTGTGTGTCTGCTCTCTGTGCTGTGTGTGTCTGCTCTCTGTGCTGTGTGTGTCGGCTCTGTGTGCTGTGTGTGTCTGCTCTCTGTGCTGTGTGTGTCTGCTCTCTGTGCTGTGTGTGTCTGCTCTCTGTGCTGTGTGAGTCTGCTCTCTGTGCAGTGTGAGTCTGCTCTCTGTGCTGTGTCAGTCTGCTCTCTGTGCTGTGTGTGTCTGCTCTCTGTGCTGTGTGTGTCTGCTCTCTGTGCTGTGTGAGTCTGCTCTCTGTGCTGTGTGAGTCTGCTCTCTGTGCTGTGTGAGTCTGCTCTCGGTGCTGTGTGAGTCTGCTCTCTGTGCTGTGTGTGTCTGCTCTCTGTGCTGTGTGTGCCTCCTCTCTGTGCTGTGTGTGTCTGCTCTCTGTGCTGTCTGTGTCAGCTCTCTGGGCCGTGTCAGTCTGCTCTCTGTGCTGTGTGTGTCTGCTCTCTGTGCTGTGTGAGTCTGCTCTCTGTGCCGTGTGTGTCTGCTCTCTGTGCTGTGTGTGTCTGCTCTCTGTGCTGTGCGTGTCTGCTCTCTGTGCTGTGTGTGTCTGCTCTCTGTGCTGTGTGTGTCTGCTCTCTGTGCTGTGTGTGTCTGCTCTCTGTGCTGTGTGTGTCTGCTCTCTGTGCTGTGTGTGTCTGCTCTCTGTGCTGTGTGTGTCTGCTCTCTGTGCTGTGTGTGTCTGCTCTCTGTGCTGTGTGTGTCTGCTCTCTGTGCTGTGCGTGTCTGCTCTCTGTGCTGTGTGTGTCTGCTCTCTGTGCTGTGTGTGTCTGCTCTCTGTGCTGTGTGTGTCTGCTCTCTGTGCTGTGTGTGTCTGCTCTCTGTGCTGTGTGTGTCTGCTCTCTGTGCTGTGTGTGGCTGCTCTCTGTGCCGTGTGTGTCTGCTCTCTGTGCCGTGTGTGTCTGCTCTCTGTGCTGTGTGTGTCTGCTCTCTGTGCTGTGTGTGTCTGCTCTCTGTGCTGTGTGAGTCTGCTCTCTGTGCCGTGTGTGTCTGCTCTCTGTGCTGTGTGTATCTGCTCTCTGTGCTGTGTGTGTTTGCTCTCTGTGCTGTCTGTGTCTGCTCTCTGTGCTGTGTGTGTCTGCTCTCTGTGCTGTGTGTGTCTGCTCTCTGTGCTGTGTGTGTCTGCTCTCTGTGCTGTGTGTGTCTGCTCTCTGTGCTGTGTGTGTCTGCTCTCTGTGCCGTGTGTGTCTGCTCTCTGTGCCGTGTGTGTCTGCTCTCTGTGCCGTGTGTGTCTGCTCTCTGTGCTGTGTGTGTCTGCTCTCTGGGCCGTGTCAGTCTGCTCTCTGTGCTGTGTGTGTCTGCTCTCTGTGCTGTGTGAGTCTGCTCTCTGTGCTGTGTGTGTCTGCTCTCTGTGCTGTGTGTGTCTGCTCTCTGTGCTGTGTGTGTCTGCTCTCTGTGCTGTGTGTATCTGCTCTCTGTGCTGTGTGTGTCTGCTCTCTGTGCTGTGTGTGTCTGCTCTCTGTGCTGTGTCAGTCTGCTCTCTGTGCTGTGTGTGTCTGCTCTCTGTGCTGTGTGTGTCTGCTCTCTGTGCTGTGTGTGTCTGCTCTCTGTGCTGTGTGTGTCTGCTCTCTGTGCTGTGTGTGTCTGCTGTCTGTGCTGTGTGTGTCTGCTCTCTGTGCCGTGTGTGTCTGCTCTCTGTGCCGTGTCAGTCTTCTCTCTGTGCTCTGTGTGTCTTCTCTCTGTGCTGTGTGTCTCTGCTCTCTGTGCTGTGTGTGTCTGCTCTCTGTGCCGTGTGTGTCTGCTCTCTGTGCTGTGTGTGTCTGCTCTCTGTGCTGTGTGTTTGCTCTCTGTGCTGTGAGTCTGCTCTCTGTGCTGTGTCAGTCTGCTCTCTGTGCTGTGTGTGTCTGCTCTCTGTGCTGTGTGTCTGCTCTCTGTGCTGTGTGTGTCTGCTCTCTGTGCTGTGTGTGTCTGCTCTCTGTGCTGTGTGTTTGCTCTCTGTGCTGTGAGTCTGCTCTCTGTGCCGTGTGTGTCTGCTCTCTGTGCTGTGTGTTTGCTCTCTGTGCTGTGAGTCTGCTCTCTGTGCCGTGTGTGTCTGCTCTCTGTGCTGTGTGTTTGCTCTCTGTGCTGTGAGTCTGCTCTCTGTGCTGTGTCAGTCTGCTCTCTGTGCTGTGTGTGTCTGCTCTCTGTGCTGTGTGTCTGCTCTGTGCTGTGTGTGCCTGCTCTCTGTGCTGTGTGTGTCTGCTCTCTGTGCTGTGTGTTTGCTCTCTGTGCTGTGAGTCTGCTCTCTGTGCCGTGTGTGTCTGCTCTCTGTGTGTGTCTGCTCTCCGTGTGTGTCTGCTCTCCGTGTGTGTCTGCTCTCCGTGTGTGTCTGCTCTCCGTGTGTGTCTGCTCTCCGTGTGTGCCTGCTCTCCGTGTGTGTCTGCTCTCCGTGTGTGTCTGCTCTCCGTGTGTGTCTGCTCTCCGTGTGTGTCTGCTCTCCGTGTGTGTCTGCTCTCCGTGTGTGTCTGCTCTCCGTGTGTGTCTGCTCTCCGTGTGTGTCTGCTCTCCGTGTGTGTCTGCTCTCCGTGTGTGTCTGCTCTCCGTGTGCGTCTGCTCTCCGTGTGCGTCTGCTCTCCGTGTGCGTCTGCTCTCCGTGTGCGTCTGCTCTCCGTGTGCGTCTGCTCTCCGTGTGCGTCTGCTCTCCGTGTGCGTCTGCTCTCCGTGTGCGTCTGCTCTCCGTGTGCGTCTGCTCTCCGTGTGCGTCTGCTCTCCGTGTGCGTCTGCTCTCCGTGTGCGTCTGCTCTCCGTGTGCGTCTGCTCTCCGTGTGCGTCTGCTCTCCGTGTGCGTCTGCTCTCCGTGTGCGTCTGCTCTCCGTGTGCGTCTGCTCTCCGTGTGCGTCTGCTCTCCGTGTGCGTCTGCTCTCCGTGTGCGTCTGCTCTCCGTGTGCGTCTGCTCTCCGTGTGCGTCTGCTCTCCGTGTGCGTCCGCTCTCCGTGTGCGTCCGCTCTCCGTGTGCGTCCGCTCTCCGTGTGCGTCCGCTCTCCGTGTGCGTCCGCTCTCCGTGTGCGTCCGCTCTCCGTGTGCGTCCGCTCTCCGTGTGCGTCCGCTCTCCGTGTGTGTCCGCTCTCCGTGTGTGTCCGCTCTCCGTGTGTGTCCGCTCTCCGTGTGTGTCCGCTCTCCGTGTGTGTCCGCTCTCCGTGTGTGTCCGCTCTCCGTGTGTGTCCGCTCTCCGTGTGTGTCCGCTCTCCGTGTGTGTCCGCTCTCCGTGTGTGTCCGCTCTCCGTGTGTGTCCGCTCTCCGTGTGTGTCCGCTCTCCGTGTGTGTCCGCTCTCCGTGTGTGTCCGCTCTCCGTGTGTGTCCGCTCTCCGTGTGTGTCCGCTCTCCGTGTGTGTCCGCTCTCCGTGTGTGTCCGCTCTCCGTGTGTGTCCGCTCTCCGTGTGTGTCCGCTCTCCGTGTGTGTCCGCTCACCGTGTGTGTCCGCTCTCCGTGTGTGTCCGCTCTCCGTGTGTGTCCGCTCTGTGTGTGTCCGCTCTGTGTGTGTCCGCTCTGTGTGAGTCCGCTCTCTGTGCTGTGTGTGTCCGCTCTCTGTGCTGTGTGTGTCTGCTCTCTGTGCTGTGTGTGTCTGCTCTCTGTGCTGTGTGTGTCTGCTCTCTGTGCTGTGTGTGTCTGCTCTCTGTGCTGTGTGTGTCTGCTCTCTGTGCTGTGTGTGTCTGCTCTCTGTGCTGTGTGTGTCTGCTCTCTGTGCTGTGTGTGTCTGCTCTCTGTGCTGTGTGTGTCTGCTCTCTGTGCTGTGTGTGTCTGCTCTCTGTGCTGTGTGTGTCTGCTCTCTGTGCTGTGTGTGTCTGCTCTCTGTGCTGTGTGAGTCTGCTCTCTGTGCCGTGTGTGTCTGCTCTCTGTGTGTGTCTGCTCTCCGTGTGTGTCTGCTCTCCGTGTGTGTCTGCTCTCCGTGTGTGTCTGCTCTCCGTGTGTGTCTGCTCTCCGTGTGTGCCTGCTCTCCGTGTGTGTCTGCTCTCCGTGTGTGTCTGCTCTCCGTGTGTGTCTGCTCTCCGTGTGTGTCTGCTCTCCGTGTGTGTCTGCTCTCCGTGTGTGTCTGCTCTCCGTGTGTGTCTGCTCTCCGTGTGTGTCTGCTCTCCGTGTGTGTCTGCTCTCCGTGTGCGTCTGCTCTCCGTGTGCGTCTGCTCTCCGTGTGCGTCTGCTCTCCGTGTGCGTCTGCTCTCCGTGTGCGTCTGCTCTCCGTGTGCGTCTGCTCTCCGTGTGCGTCTGCTCTCCGTGTGCGTCTGCTCTCCGTGTGCGTCTGCTCTCCGTGTGCGTCTGCTCTCCGTGTGCGTCTGCTCTCCGTGTGCGTCTGCTCTCCGTGTGCGTCTGCTCTCCGTGTGCGTCTGCTCTCCGTGTGCGTCTGCTCTCCGTGTGCGTCTGCTCTCCGTGTGCGTCTGCTCTCCGTGTGCGTCTGCTCTCCGTGTGCGTCTGCTCTCCGTGTGCGTCTGCTCTCCGTGTGCGTCTGCTCTCCGTGTGCGTCTGCTCTCCGTGTGCGTCTGCTCTCCGTGTGCGTCCGCTCTCCGTGTGCGTCCGCTCTCCGTGTGCGTCCGCTCTCCGTGTGCGTCCGCTCTCCGTGTGCGTCCGCTCTCCGTGTGCGTCCGCTCTCCGTGTGCGTCCGCTCTCCGTGTGCGTCCGCTCTCCGTGTGTGTCCGCTCTCCGTGTGTGTCCGCTCTCCGTGTGTGTCCGCTCTCCGTGTGTGTCCGCTCTCCGTGTGTGTCCGCTCTCCGTGTGTGTCCGCTCTCCGTGTGTGTCCGCTCTCCGTGTGTGTCCGCTCTCCGTGTGTGTCCGCTCTCCGTGTGTGTCCGCTCTCCGTGTGTGTCCGCTCTCCGTGTGTGTCCGCTCTCCGTGTGTGTCCGCTCTCCGTGTGTGTCCGCTCTCCGTGTGTGTCCGCTCTCCGTGTGTGTCCGCTCTCCGTGTGTGTCCGCTCTCCGTGTGTGTCCGCTCTCCGTGTGTGTCCGCTCTCCGTGTGTGTCCGCTCACCGTGTGTGTCCGCTCTCCGTGTGTGTCCGCTCTCCGTGTGTGTCCGCTCTGTGTGTGTCCGCTCTGTGTGTGTCCGCTCTGTGTGAGTCCGCTCTCTGTGCTGTGTGTGTCCGCTCTCTGTGCTGTGTGTGTCTGCTCTCTGTGCTGTGTGTGTCTGCTCTCTGTGCTGTGTGTGTCTGCTCTCTGTGCTGTGTGTGTCTGCTCTCTGTGCTGTGTGTGTCTGCTCTCTGTGCTGTGTGTGTCTGCTCTCTGTGCTGTGTGTGTCTGCTCTCTGTGCTGTGTGTGTCTGCTCTCTGTGCTGTGTGTGTCTGCTCTCTGTGCTGTGTGTGTCTGCTCTCTGTGCTGTGTGTGTCTGCTCTCTGTGCTGTGTGTGTCTGCTCTCTGTGCTGTGTGTGTCTGCTCTCTGTGCTGTGTGTGTGCTCTCTGTGCCGTGTGTGTCTGCTCTCTGTGCCGTGTGTGTCTGCTCTCTGTGCCGTGTGTGTCTGCTCTCTGTGCCGTGTCAGTCTGCTCTCTGTGCCGTGTCAGTCTGCTCTCTGTGCCGTGTGTGTCTGCTCTCTGTGCCGTGTGTGTCTGCTCTCTGTGCCGTGTACGTCTGCTCTCTGAGCCGTGTACGTCTGCTCTCTGTGCCGTGTGTGTCTGCTCTCTGTGCCGTGTCAGTCTGCTCTCTGTGCCGTGCGTGTCTGCTCTCTGTGCTGTGCGTGTCTGCTCTCTGTGCCGTGTCAGTCTGCTCTCTGTGCCGTGTGTGTTTGCTCTCTGTGCCGTGTGTGTCTGTTCTCTGTGCTGTGTGAGTCTGCTCTCTGTGCTGTGCGTGTCTGCTCTCTGTGCTGTGCGTGTCTGCTCTCTGTGCTGTGCGTGTCTGCTCTCTGTGCTGTGCGTGTCTGCTCTCTGTGCTGTGCGTGTCTGCTCTCTGTGCCGTGTGTGTCTGTTCTCTGTGCTGTGTGAGTCTGCTCTCTGTGCTGTGTGTGTCTGCTCATTGCGTCTTGGAAGTGCAGCAGAGAGGGAGAGATTCGCGAGAGGAGTGCTGCGGGTAAGCGCTGTTATTTTTAACTTACTTTTTTGCGGGTTTTTTCTTTAAAAATATCTAAACCCGGAAGTGGTCGCGCAGGGAGGTCTGGGAGAGAGAGATTTTTTTTTCCCCAATAAATTGGAACAGAGAGGAATCCCGATACTCTACACTTGTAGAGTATCCCACCCTCCCTCCTCCTCTAACCTAAAAAAAAAGACCCAGTGAGAGCAGGGCTTTGGAGAAAACAGGAGGAGGAAAGGTAAGTTTAAAATTTTCATTCACTTTTTTTTCCCTGTGTGTTTAAAGGGGCAATTATGAGTGTGAGGCCAGTATGTTGTTCCCAATGTAGGATGTGGGAGGTCCTGGAGGCTCCTAGCCTCCCGGACGACCATATCTGTGCTGGGTGTGTTGAGCTGCGGTTCCTAAGGGAACATGTTAGGGAACTGGAATTGCAGCTCGAGGACCTTCGCCGGGTTAGGGATAGTGAGGAGGTCATTGACAGGAGCTATCGGCAGGTGGTCACACCGGGACCACGGGAGGAGGGTAACTGGGTAACAGTGAGGAAGGAGAAAGCTCAGTTGATGGTGAGCACCCCGGTGGATGTGCCCCTTAATAATAAGTACTCCTGTCTGAGTACTAATGGGGTGGACAGCCCACCTGGGGGAAGCAGCGGTGGCAGTGTCTCTGGAGCTGAGCCTGGCCCAGTAGTGCAAAAGGGTAAGGAAAGGAGGGTAGTGCTAATTGGGGACTCTACGGTGAGGGGGTCAGATAGGCGTTTTTGCGGACACAGACGGGACTCTCGGATGGTGGTTTGCCTCCCTGGTGCAGGGGTCCGGGATGTCTCTGGTCGAGTCCCAGAAATCCTGAAGGGGGAGGGAGAGGAGCCCAAGGTCGTGATGCATATAGGTACTGCTGACATAGGTAGGAAGAGGGAAGGGGTCATGAAAAGAGAATATAGGGAGTTAGGTAGACAGCTGAGAAAGAGGAATGCAAAGGTAGTAATCTCGGGATTGCTGCCTGTGCCGCGGGAAAGTGAGAACAGGAATCGGTGGAGAATGAATGCGTGGCTGAGGGACTGGAGCAAGGGACAAGGATTTGGATACTTGGATCATTGGGACCTCTTTAGGGGCAGGTGTGACCTGTTTAAAAAAGACGGGTGGCACTTGAATCCCAGGGGGACCAATATCCTGGCGGGAAGGTTGGCTAAGGCTACTGGAGAGACTTTAAACTAGAAAGGTTGGGGGGAGGGAATTGAAATGAGGGGACTGAGAGCGAGGAGGTTAGCTCGCAAATAGATAAGGAATGTAAACAGGGTAAGAGGGAGGTTAGACGAGTGATGGAGAAGGGAAGTGCTCAGGCTGAAGGTCTGAGATGTGTCTATTTTAATGCCAGGAGTGTAGTGAATAAAGTGGATGAGCTTAGAGCGTGGATTGCTGCTTCGAATTGTGATGTGGTGGCCATTACGGAGACTTGGATGTCTCAGGGACAGGACTGGGTGCTTCAGGTGCCGGGTTTTAGATGTTTCAGGAAGGACAGGGAGGGAGGCAAGAGAGGGGGGGGAGTGGCACTGTTGATCAGGGATAGTGTCACGGCTGTAGAGAAGGTGGACGCCGTGGAGGGATTGACTACGGAGTCTCTGTGGGTGGAGGTGAGGAACAGGAAGGGGTCGGTAACGTTGCTGGGTGTTTTCTATAGGCCGCCCAATAGTAACAGAGATGTTGAGGAGCAGATGGGGAAACAGATCCTGGAGAGATGGAGGAATAACAGAGTTGTCGTGATGGGAGATTTTAATTTCCCAAACATAGATTGGAATATCCCTAGGGCTAGGGGTTTGGATGGAGAGGAGTTTGTTAGGTGTGTCCAGGAGAGTTTCCTGACACAGTATGTGGATAAGCCTACTAGAGGAGAGGCTGTACTTGACCTGGTGCTGGCTAATGAACCTGGACAGGTGGAGGATCTCTCAGTGGGTGAGCATCTTGGGGATAGCGATCATAATTCTATCTCCTTCACGATAGCATTGGAAAGAGATAGGATCAGGCAGGCTAGGAAAGTGTTTCTCTGGAGTAAAGGGAAATACAGTGTCATCAGGGAGGAAATTAGACGGGTAAATTGGAAGGAGGCATTCTTGGGGAAAAGTACCGAAGGAAAGTGGAGGATTTTCAAGGAATGTTTGTCTGGAGCTCTGCATGACAACGTTCCGATGAGACAGGGGGGTGTTGGTAGGGTACGGGAACCGTGGTGCACGAAGGTTGTGATGAACCTGGTGAATAAGAAAAGAGAGGCGTACAGAAGGTTCAGAGAGCTAGGAGGTGTTAAGGATTTAGAGGAGTATACGGGATGTAGGAAGGAGCTTAAGAAGGAAATTAGGAGAGCGAGAAGGGGTCATGAGAAGGCCTTGGCGGGTAAGATTAAGGAGAATACCAAGGCTTTCTACAAATATGTCAAGAGTAAAAGGATGAGATGTGAAGGCATAGGACCCTTAAAAGGTGAAGGGGGAAAAGTTTGTGCGGAACCGTTAGAAATGGCGGAGCTGCTTAATGAATACTTTACCTCGGTATTCACGGTGGAAAGGGATCTGGGTGGTTGTACTGCTGGTTTGCGGTGGACAGAAAGGATCGAGCATGTGGACATAAAGAAAGAGGATGTGTTGGAACTATTGAATGTCATCAAGGTTGGTAAGTCGCCGGGACCGGATGGGATGTACCCCAGGTTACTGTGGGAGGCGAGGGAGGAGATTGCGGAGCCTTTGGCGATGATCTTTGCATCGTCGATGGAGACGGGAGAGGTTCCGGAGGATTGGAGGATTGCAGATGTGGTCCCTATATTCAAGAAAGGGAACAGGGACAGCCCGGGAAATTACCGACCGGTGAGTCTAACCTCAGTGGTTGGTAAGTTGATGGAGAGGATCCTGAGAGACAGGATTTATGATCATCTAGAGAAGTTTAGTATGATCAAAAGTAGTCAGCACGGCTTTGTCAAGGGCAGGTCGTGCCTTACGAGCCTGGTTGAGTTCTTTGAAAATGTGACCAAACACATTGACGAAGGAAGAGCGGTGGATGTGGTCTATATGGACTTCAGCAAGGCGTTCGATAAGGTCCCCCATGCAAGACTTCTTGAGAAAGTGAGAGGGCATGGGATCCAAGGGGCTGTTGCCTTGTGGATCCAGAACTGGCTTGCCTGCAGAAGGCAGAGAGTGGCTGTGGAGGGGTCTTTCTCTGCATGGAGGTCAGTGACCAGTGGAGTGCCCCAGGGATCTGTTCTGGGACCCTTGCTGTTTGTCATTTTCATAAATGACCTGGATGAGGAAGTGGAGGGATGGGTTGGTAAGTTTGCTGACGACACCAAGGTAGGTGGTGTTGTGGATAGTTTGGAGGGATGTCAGAAGTTGCAGCGAGACATAGATAGAATGCAAGACTGGGCGGAGAAGTGGCAGATGGACTTCAACCCGGATAAGTGTGTGGTGATCCATTTTGGCAGATCCAATGGGATGAAGCAGCAGTATAATATGAAGGGTACCATTCTTAGCAGTGTAGAGGATCAGAAGGACCTTGGGGTCCGGGTCCATAGGACTCTTAAATCGGCCTCGCAAGTGGAGGATGCGGTCAAGAAGGCGTACGGCGTACTGGCCTTCATTAATCGAGGGATTGAGTTTAGGAGTCGGGAGATAATGCTGCAGCTTTATAGGACCCTGGTTAGACCCCACTTGGAGTACTGCGCGCAGTTCTGGTCACCTCATTACAGGAAAGATGTTGAAGCCATTGAAAGGGTGCAGAGGAGATTTACAAGGATGTTGCCTGGATTGGGGGGCATGCCTTATGAGGATAGGTTGAGGGAGCTTGGTCTCTTCTCCCTGGAGAGACGAAGGATGAGAGGTGACCTGATAGAGGTTTACAAGATGTTGAGAGGTCTGGATAGGGTAGACTCCCAGAGGCTATTTCCAAGGGCTGAAATGGTTGCTACGAGAGGACACAGGTTTAAGGTGCTGGGGGGTAGGTACAGAGGAGATGTCAGGGGTATGTTTTTCACTCAGAGGGTGGTGGGTGAGTGGAATCGGCTGACGTCGGTGGTGGTGGAGGCAAACTCGTTGGGGTCTTTTAAGAGACTTCTGGATGAGTACATGGGATTTAATGGGATTGAGGGCTATAGATAGGCCTAGAGGTGGGGATGTGATCGGCGCAACTTGTGGGCCGAAGGGCCTGTTTGTGCTGTGGCTTTCTATGTTCTATGTTCTATGTTCTATGCTCTCTGTGCTGTGTGTGTCTGCTCTCTGTGCTGTGTGTGTCTGCTCTCTGTGCTGTGTGTGTCTGCTCTCTGTGCTGTGTGTGTCTGCTCTCTGTGCTGTGTGTGTCTGCTCTCTGTGCTGTGTGTGTCTGCTCTCTGTGCCGTGTGAGTCTGCTCTCTGTGCTGTGTGTCTGCTCTCTGTGCCGTGTCAGTCTGCTCTCTGTGCTGTGTGTGTCTGCTCTCTGTGCTGTGTGTGTCTGTTCTCTGTGCTGTGTGTGTCTGCTCTCTGTGCAGTGTGTGTCTGCTCTCTGTGCCGTGTGTGTCTGCTCTCTGTGCAGTGTGTGTCTGCTCTCTGTGCAGTGTGTGTCTGCTCTCTGTGCAGTGTGTGTCTGCTCTCTGTGCTGTGTGTGTCTGCTCTCTGTGCTGTGTGTCTGCTCTCTGTGCCGTGTCAGTCTGCTCTCTGTGCTGTGTGTGTCTGCTCTCTGTGCTGTGTGTGTCTGCTCTCTGTGCCGTGTCAGTCTGCTCTCTGTGCTGTGTGTGTTTGCTCTCTGTGCTGTGTGTGTTTGCTCCCTGTGCTGTGTGTGTCTGCTCTCTGTGCCGTGTCAGTCTGCTCTCTGTGCTGTGTGTGTTTGCTCTCTGTGCTGTGTGTGTTTGCTCCCTGTGCTGTGCGTGTCTGCTCTCTGTGCCGTGTCAGTCTGCTCTCTGCGCCGTGTGTGTTTGCTCTCTGTGCTGTGTGTGTTTGCTCCCTGTGCTGTGCGTGTCTGCTCTCTGTGCCGTGTCAGTCTGCTCTCTGTGCCGTGTGTGTCTGCTCTCTGTGCTGTGAGTCTGCTCTCTGTGCTGTGCGTGTCTGCTCTCTGTGCTGTGTGTGTCTGCTCTCTGTGCTGTGCGTGTCTGCTCTCTGTGCTGTGTGTGTCTGCTCTCTGTGCTGTGTGTGTCTGCTCTCTGTGCTGTGTGTGTCTGCTCTCTGTGCCGTGTGTGTCTGCTCTCTGTGCTGTGTGTGTCTGCTCTCTGTGCTGTGCGTGTCTGCTCTCTGTGCTGTGTGTGTCTGCTCTCTGTGCTGTGCGTGTCTGCTCTCTGTGCTGTGCGTGTCTGCTCTCTGTGCTGTGTGTGTCTGCTCTCTGTGCTGTGTGTGTCTGCTCTCTGTGCTGTGTGTGTCTGCTCTCTGTGCTGTGTGTGTCTGCTCTCTGTGCTGTGTGTGTCTGCTCTCTGTGCTGTGTGTGTCTGCTCTCTGTGCTGTGTGTGTCTGCTCTCTGTGCTGTGTGTGTCTGCTCTCTGTGCTGTGTGTGTCTGCTCTCTGTTCTGTGTGTGTCTGCTCTCTGTGCTGTGTGTGTCTGCTCTCTGTGCTGTGTGTGTCTGCTCTCTGTGCTGTGTGTGTCTGCTCTCTGTGCTGTGTGTGTCTGCTCTCTGTGCTGTGTGTGTCCGCTCTCTGTGCTGTGTGTGTCTGCTCTCTGTGCTGTGTGTGTTTGCTCTCTGTGCTGTGTGTGTCTGCTCTCTGTGCTGTGTGTGTGCTCTCTGTGCCGTGTGTGTCTGCTCTCTGTGCCGTGTGTGTCTGCTCTCTGTGCCGTGTCAGTCTGCTCTCTGTGCCGTGTCAGTCTGCTCTCTGTGCCGTGTCAGTCTGCTCTCTGTGCCGTGTGTGTCTGCTCTCTGTGCCGTGTGTGTCTGCTCTCTGTGCCGTGTGTGTCTGCTCTCTGTGCCGTGTGTGTCTGCTCTCTGTGCCGTGTACATCTGCTCTCTGTGCCGTGTACGTCTGCTCTCTGTGCCGTGTGTGTCTGCTCTCTGTGCCGTGTGTGTCTGCTCTCTGTGCCGTGTGTGTCTGCTCTCTGTGCCGTGTGTGTCTGCTCTCTGTGCCGTGTGTGTATGCTCTCTGTGCCGTGTGTGTATGCTCTCTGTGCCGTGTGTGTTTGCTCTCTGTGCCGTGTGTGTTTGCTCTCTGTGCCGTGTGTGTTTGCTCTCTGTGCCGTGTGTGTTTGCTCTCTGTGCTGTGCGTGTCTGCTCTCTGTGCTGTGTGTGTCTGCTCTCTGTGCTGTGTGTGTCTGCTCTCTGTGCTGTGTGTGTCTGCTCTCTGTGCTGTGTGTGTCTGCTCTCTGTGCTGTGTGTGTCTGCTCTCTGTGCTGTGTGTGTCTGCTCTCTGTGCTGTGTGTGTCTGCTCTCTGTGCTGTGTGTGTCTGCTCTCTGTGCTGTGTGTGTCTGCTCTCTGTGCTGTGTGTGTCTGCTCTCTGTGCTGTGTGTGTCTGCTCTCTGTGCTGTGTGTGTCTGCTCTCTGTGCTGTGTGTGTCTGCTCTCTGTGCTGTGTGTGTCTGCTCTCTGTGCTGTGTGTGTCTGCTCTCTGTGCTGTGTGTGTCTGCTCTCTGTGCTGTGTGTGTCTGCTCTCTGTGCTGTGTGTGTCTGCTCTCTGTGCTGTGTGTGTCTGCTCTCTGTGCTGTGTGTGTCTGCTCTCTGTGCTGTGTGTGTCTGCTCTCTGTGCTGTGTGTGTCTGCTCTCTGTGCTGTGTGTGTCTGCTCTCTGTGCTGTGTGTGTCTGCTCTCTGTGCTGTGTGTGTCTGCTCTCTGTGCTGTGTGTGTCTGCTCTCTGTGCTGTGTGTGTCTGCTCTCTGTGCTGTGTGTGTCTGCTCTCTGTGCTGTGTGTGTCTGCTCTCTGTGCTGTGTGTGTCTGCTCTCTGTGCTGTGTGTGTCTGCTCTCTGTGCTGTGTGTGTCTGCTCTCTGTGCTGTGTGTGTCTGCTCTCTGTGCTGTGTGTGTCTGCTCTCTGTGCTGTGTGTGTCTGCTCTCTGTGCTGTGTGTGTCTGCTCTCTGTGCTGTGTGTGTCTGCTCTCTGTGCTGTGTGTGTCTGCTCTCTGTGCTGTGTGTGTCTGCTCTCTGTGCTGTGTGTGTCTGCTCTCTGTGCTGTGTGTGTCCGCTCTCTGTGCTGTGTGTGTCTGCTCTCTGTGCTGTGTGTGTTTGCTCTCTGTGCTGTGTGTGTCTGCTCTCTGTGCTGTGTGTGTGCTCTCTGTGCCGTGTGTGTCTGCTCTCTGTGCTGTGTGTGTCTGCTCTCTGTGCTGTGTGTGTCTGCTCTCTGTGCTGTGTGTGTCTGCTCTCTGTGCTGTGTGTGTCTGCTCTCTGTGCTGTGTGTGTCTGCTCTCTGTGCTGTGTGTGTCTGCTCTCTGTGCTGTGTGTGTCTGCTCTCTGTGCTGTGTGTGTCTGCTCTCTGTGCTGTGTGTGTCTGCTCTCTGTGCTGTGTGTGTCTGCTCTCTGTGCTGTGTGGGTCCGCTCTCTGTGCTGTGTGTGTCTGCTCTCTGTGCTGTGTGTGTTTGCTCTCTGTGCTGTGTGTGTCTGCTCTCTGTGCTGTGTGTGTGCTCTCTGTGCCGTGTGTGTCTGCTCTCTGTGCCGTGTGTGTCTGCTCTCTGTGCCGTGTCAGTCTGCTCTCTGTGCCGTGTGTGTCTGCTCTCTGTGCCGTGTGTGTCTGCTCTCTGTGCCGTGTGTGTCTGCTCTCTGTGCCGTGTGTGTCTGCTCTCTGTGCCGTGTACGTCTGCTCTCTGTGCCGTGTACGTCTGCTCTCTGTGCCGTGTGTGTCTGCTCTCTGTGCCGTGTGTGTCTGCTCTCTGTGCCGTGTGTGTCTGCTCTCTGTGCCGTGTGTGTCTGCTCTCTGTGCCGTGTGTGTATGCTCTCTGTGCCGTGTGTGTATGCTCTCTGTGCCGTGTGTGTCTGCTCTCTGTGCCGTGTGTGTTTGCTCTCTGTGCCGTGTGTGTTTGCTCTCTGTGCCGTGTGTGTTTGCTCTCTGTGCCGTGTGTGTTTGCTCTCTGTGCCGTGTGTGTTTGCTCTCTGTGCCGTGTGTGTTTGCTCTCTGTGCCGTGTGTGTTTGCTCTCTGTGCCGTGCGTGTCTGCTCTCTGTGCCGTGCGTGTCTGCTCTCTGTGCTGTGTGTGTCTGCTCTCTGTGCTGTGTGTGTCTGCTCTCTGTGCTGTGTGTGTCTGCTCTCTGTGCTGTGTGTGTCTGCTCTCTGTGCTGTGTGTGTCTGCTCTCTGTCCCGTGCGTGTCTGCTCTCTGTCCCGTGCGTGTCTGCTCTCTGTGCTGTGCGTGTCTGCTCTCTGTCCCGTGCGTGTCTGCTCTCTGTGCTGTGTGTGTCTGCTCTCTGTGCTGTGTGAGTCTGCTCTCTGTGCTGTGCGTGTCTGCTCTCTGTGCTGTGCGTGTCTGCTCTCTGTGCTGTGTGTGTCTGCTCTCTGTGCTGTGTGTGTCTGCTCTCTGTGCTGTGTGAGTCTGCTCTCTGTGCTGTGCGTGTCTGCTCTCTGTGCTGTGCGTGTCTGCTCTCTGTGCTGTGCGTGTCTGCTCTCTGTGCTGTGTGTGTCTGCTCTCTGTGCTGTGTGTGTCTGCTCTCTGTGCTGTGTGTGTCTGCTCTCTGTGCTGTGTGTGTCTGCTCTCTGTGCTGTGTGTGTCTGCTCTCTGTGCTGTGTGTGTCTGCTCTCTGTGCTGTGTGTGTCTGCTCTCTGTGCTGTGTGTGTCTGCTCTCTGTGCTGTGTGTGTCTGCTCTCTGTGCTGTGTGTGTCTGCTCTCTGTGCTGTGTGTGTCTGCTCTCTGTGCTGTGTGTGTCTGCTCTCTGTGCTGTGTGTGTCTGCTCTCTGTGCTGTGTGTCTGCTCTCTGTGCTGTGTGTGTCTGCTCTCTGTGCTGTGTGTGTCTGCTCTCTGTGCTGTGTGTGTCTGCTCTCTGTGCTGTGTGTGTCTGCTCTCTGTGCTGTGTGTGTCTGCTCTCTGTGCTGTGTGTGTCTGCTCTCTGTGCTGTGTGTGTCTGCTCTCTGTGCTGTGTGTGTCTGCTCTCTGTGCTGTGTGTGTCTGCTCTCTGTGCTGTGTGTGTCTGCTCTCTGTGCTGTGTGTGTCTGCTCTCTGTGCTGTGTGTGTCTGCTCTCTGTGCTGTGTGTGTCTGCTCTCTGTGCTGTGTGTGTCTGCTCTCTGTGCTGTGTGTGTCTGCTCTCTGTGCTGTGTGTGTCTGCTCTCTGTGCTGTGTGTGTCTGCTCTCTGTGCTGTGTGTGTCTGCTCTCTGTGCTGTGTGTGTCTGCTCTCTGTGCTGTGTGTGTCTGCTCTCTGTGCTGTGTGTGTCTGCTCTCTGTGCTGTGTGTGTCTGCTCTCTGTTCTGTGTGTGTCTGCTCTCTGTGCTGTGTGTGTCTGCTCTCTGTGCTGTGTGTGTCTGCTCTCTGTGCTGTGTGTGTCTGCTCTCTGTGCTGTGTGTGTCCGCTCTCTGTGCTGTGTGTGTCCGCTCTCTGTGCTGTGTGTGTCTGCTCTCTGTGCTGTGTGTGTTTGCTCTCTGTGCTGTGTGTGTCTGCTCTCTGTGCTGTGTGTGTGCTCTCTGTGCCGTGTGTGTCTGCTCTCTGTGCCGTGTGTGTCTGCTCTCTGTGCTGTGTGTGTCTGCTCTCTGTGCTGTGTGTGTCTGCTCTCTGTGCTGTGTGTGTCTGCTCTCTGTGCTGTGTGTGTCTGCTCTCTGTGCTGTGTGTGTCTGCTCTCTGTGCTGTGTGTGTCTGCTCTCTGTGCTGTGTGTGTCTGCTCTCTGTGCTGTGTGTGTCTGCTCTCTGTGCTGTGTGTGTCTGCTCTCTGTGCTGTGTGGGTCCGCTCTCTGTGCTGTGTGTGTCTGCTCTCTGTGCTGTGTGTGTTTGCTCTCTGTGCTGTGTGTGTCTGCTCTCTGTGCTGTGTGTGTGCTCTCTGTGCCGTGTGTGTCTGCTCTCTGTGCCGTGTGTGTCTGCTCTCTGTGCCGTGTCAGTCTGCTCTCTGTGCCGTGTGTGTCTGCTCTCTGTGCCGTGTGTGTCTGCTCTCTGTGCCGTGTGTGTCTGCTCTCTGTGCCGTGTGTGTCTGCTCTCTGTGCCGTGTACGTCTGCTCTCTGTGCCGTGTACGTCTGCTCTCTGTGCCGTGTGTGTCTGCTCTCTGTGCCGTGTGTGTCTGCTCTCTGTGCCGTGTGTGTCTGCTCTCTGTGCCGTGTGTGTCTGCTCTCTGTGCCGTGTGTGTATGCTCTCTGTGCCGTGTGTGTATGCTCTCTGTGCCGTGTGTGTCTGCTCTCTGTGCCGTGTGTGTTTGCTCTCTGTGCCGTGTGTGTTTGCTCTCTGTGCCGTGTGTGTTTGCTCTCTGTGCCGTGTGTGTTTGCTCTCTGTGCCGTGTGTGTTTGCTCTCTGTGCCGTGTGTGTTTGCTCTCTGTGCCGTGTGTGTTTGCTCTCTGTGCCGTGCGTGTCTGCTCTCTGTGCCGTGCGTGTCTGCTCTCTGTGCTGTGTGTGTCTGCTCTCTGTGCTGTGTGTGTCTTCTCTCTGTGCTGTGTGTGTCTGCTCTCTGTGCTGTGTGTGTCTGCTCTCTGTGCTGTGTGTGTCTGCTCTCTGTCCCGTGCGTGTCTGCTCTCTGTGCTGTGCGTGTCTGCTCTCTGTCCCGTGCGTGTCTGCTCTCTGTGCTGTGTGTGTCTGCTCTCTGTGCTGTGTGAGTCTGCTCTCTGTGCTGTGCGTGTCTGCTCTCTGTGCTGTGCGTGTCTGCTCTCTGTGCTGTGTGTGTCTGCTCTCTGTGCTGTGTGTGTCTGCTCTCTGTGCTGTGTGAGTCTGCTCTCTGTGCTGTGCGTGTCTGCTCTCTGTGCTGTGCGTGTCTGCTCTCTGTGCTGTGCGTGTCTGCTCTCTGTGCTGTGCGTGTCTGCTCTCTGTGCTGTGCGTGTCTGCTCTCTGTGCTGTGTGTGTCTGCTCTCTGTGCTGTGTGTGTCTGCTCTCTGTGCTGTGTGTGTCTGCTCTCTGTGCTGTGTGTGTCTGCTCTCTGTGCTGTGTGTGTCTGCTCTCTGTGCTGTGTGTGTCTGCTCTCTGTGCTGTGTGTGTCTGCTCTCTGTGCTGTGTGTGTCTGCTCTCTGTGCTGTGTGTGTCTGCTCTCTGTGCTGTGTGTGTCTGCTCTCTGTGCTGTGTGTGTCTGCTCTCTGTGCTGTGTGTGTCTGCTCTCTGTGCTGTGTGTGTCTGCTCTCTGTGCTGTGTGTGTCTGCTCTCTGTGCTGTGTGTGTCTGCTCTCTGTGCTGTGTGTGTCTGCTCTCTGTGCTGTGTGTGTCTGCTCTCTGTGCTGTGTGTGTCTGCTCTCTGTGCTGTGTGTGTCTGCTCTCTGTGCTGTGTGTGTCTGCTCTCTGTGCTGTGTGTGTCTGCTCTCTGTGCTGTGTGTGTCTGCTCTCTGTGCTGTGTGTGTCTGCTCTCTGTGCTGTGTGTGTCTGCTCTCTGTGCTGTGTGTGTCTGCTCTCTGTGCTGTGTGTGTCTGCTCTCTGTGCTGTGTGTGTCTGCTCTCTGTGCTGTGTGTGTCTGCTCTCTGTGCTGTGTGTGTCTGCTCTCTGTGCTGTGTGTGTCTGCTCTCTGTGCTGTGTGTGTCTGCTCTCTGTGCTGTGTGTGTCTGCTCTCTGTGCTGTGTGTGTCTGCTCTCTGTGCTGTGTGTGTCTGCTCTCTGTGCTGTGTGTGTCTGCTCTCTGTGCTGTGTGTGTCTGCTCTCTGTGCTGTGTGTGTCTGCTCTCTGTGCCGTGTGTGTCTGCTCTCTGTGCCGTGTGTGTCTGCTCTCTGTGCCGTGTGTGTCTGCTCTCTGTGCCGTGTGTGTCTGCTCTCTGTGCCGTGTGTGTCTGCTCTCTGTGCCGTGTGTGTCTGCTCTCTGTGCCGTGTGTGTCTGCTCTCTGTGCCGTGTGTGTCTGCTCTCTGTGCCGTGTGTGTCTGCTCTCTGTGCCGTGTGTGTCTGCTGTCTGTGCCGTGTGTGTCTGCTCTCTGTGCCGTGTGTGTCTGCTCTCTGTGCCGTGTGTGTCTGCTCTCTGTGCCGTGTGTGTCTGCTCTCTGTGCCGTGTGTGTCTGCTCTCTGTGCCGTGTGTGTCTGCTCTCTGTGCCGTGTGTGTCTGCTCTCTGTGCCGTGTGTGTCTGCTCTCTGTGCTGTGTGTGTCTGCTCTCTGTGCTGTGTGTGTCTGCTCTCTGTGCTGTGTGTGTCTGCTCTCTGTGCTGTGTATTTGCTCTCTGTGCCGTGTGTGTCTGCTCTCTGTGCCGTGTGTGTCTGCTCTCTGTGCCGTGTGTGTCTGCTCTGTGTGCCGTGTCAGTCTGCTCTCTGTGCCGTGTCAGTCTGCTCTCTGTGCCGTGTGTGTCTGCTCTCTGTGCCGTGTGTGTCTGCTCTCTGTGCCGTGTGTGTCTGCTCTCTGTGCCGTGTGTGTCTGCTCTCTGTGCCGTGTGTGTCTGCTCTCTGTGCCGTGTGTGTCTGCTCTCTGTGCCGTGTGTGTCTGCTCTCTGTGCCGTGTGTGTTTGCTCTCTGTGCCGTGTGTGTTTGCTCTCTGTGCCGTGTCAGTCTGCTCTCTGTGCCGTGTGTGTCTGCTCTCTGTGCCGTGTGTGTCTGCTCTCTGTGCCGTGTGTGTCTGCTCTCTGTGCCGTGTCAGTCTGCTCTCTGTGCCGTGTGTGTTTGCTCTCTGTGCCGTGTGAGTCTGCTCTCTGTGCCGTGTGTGTCTGCTCTCTGTGCCGTGTGTGTCTGCTCTCTGTGCCGTGTGTGTCTGCTCTCTGTGCCGTGTGTGTCTGCTCTCTGTGCTGTGTGTCTCCTCTCTGTGCCCTGTGTGTCTGCTGTCTGTGCCCTGTGTGTCTGCTCTCTGTGCTGTGTGTCTGCTCTCTGTGCTGTGTGTGTCTGCTCTCTGTGCTGTGTGTCTGCTCTCTGTGCTGTGTGTCTGCTCTCTGTGCTGTGTGTGTCTGCTCTCTGTGCTGTGTGTCTTCTCTCTGTGCCCTGTGTGTCTGCTCTCTGTGCTGTGTGTGTCTGCTCTCTGTCCCGTGTGTGTCTGCTCTCTGTGCTGTGTGTGTCTGCTCTCTGTGCTGTGTGTGTCTGCTCTCTTTGCTGTGTGTGTCTGCTCTCTGTGCTGTGTGTCTGCTCTCTGTGCTGTGTGTCTGCTCTCTGTGCTGTGTGTGTCTGCTCTCTGTGCTGTGTGTGTCTGCTCTCTGTGCGGTGTGTGTCTGCTCTCTGTGCTGTGTGTGTCTGCTCTCTGTGCTGTGTGTGTCTGCTCTCTGTGCCGTGTGTGTCTGCTCTCTGTGCTGTGTGTCTGCTCTCTGTGCTGTGTGTCTGCTCTCTGTGCTGTGTGTCTGCTCTCTGTGCTGTGTGTGTCTGCTCTCTGTGCTGTGTGTCTGCTCTCTGTGCTGTGTGTGTCTGCTCTCTGTGCTGTGTGTGTCTGCTCTCTGTGCCGTGTGTGTCTGCTCTCTGTGCCGTGTGTGTCTGCTCTCTGTGCCGTGTGTGTCTGCTCTCTGTGCCGTGTGTGTCTGCTCTCTGTGCCGTGTGTGTCTGCTCTCTGTGCCGTGTGTGTCTGCTCTCTGTGCCGTGTGTGTCTGCTCTCTGTGCCGTGTGTGTCTGCTCTCTGTGCCCTGTGTGTCTGCTCTCTGTGCCGTGTGTGTCTGCTCTCTGTGCCGTGTGTGTCTGCTCTCTGTGCTGTGTGTCTGCTCTCTGTGCTGTGTGTGTCTGCTCTCTGTGCTGTGTGTGTCTGCTCTCTGTGCCGTGTGTGTCTGCTCTCTGTGCCGTGTGTGTCTGCTCTCTGTGCCGTGTGTGTCTGCTCTCTGTGCCCTGTGTGTCTGCTCTCTGTGCCGTGTGTGTCTGCTCTCTGTGCCGTATCAGTCTGCTCTCTGTGCCGTGTGTGTCTGCTCTCTGTGCCGTGTGTGTCTGCACTCTGTGCCGTGTGTGTTTGCTCTCTGTGCCGTGTGTGTTTGCTCTCTGTGCCGTGTGTGTCTGCTCTCTGTGCCGTGTGTGTTTGCTCTCTGTGCCGTGTGTGTTTGCTCTCTGTGCCATGTGTGTCTGCTCTCTGTGCCCTGTGTGTCTGCTCTCTGTGCCGTGTGTGTCTGCTCTCTGTGCCGTGTGTGTCTGCTCTCTGTGCCCTGTGTGTCTGCTCTCTGTGCTCTGTGTGAGTCTGCTCTCTGTGCTGTGTTTGTCTGCTCTCTGTGCTGTGTGTGTCTGCTCTCTGTGCTGTGTGTCTGCTCTCTGTGCTGTGTGTGTCTGCTCTCTGTGCTGTGTGTCTGCTCTCTGTGCCGTGTGTGTCTGCTCTCTGTGCCGTGTGTGTCTGCTCTCTGTGCCGTGTGTGTCTGCTCTCTGTGCCGTGTGTGTCTGCTCTCTGTGCCGTATCAGTCTGCTCTCTGTGCCGTGTGTGTCTGCTCTCTGTGCCGTGTGTGTCTGCACTCTGTGCCGTGTGTGTTTGCTCTCTGTGCCGTGTGTGTTTGCTCTCTGTGCCGTGTGTGTTTGCTCTCTGTGCCGTGTGTGTTTGCTCTCTGTGCCGTGTGTGTCTGCTCTCTGTGCCGTGTGTGTCTGTTCTCTGTGCCGTGTGTCTCTGCTCTCTGTGCCGTTTGTGCCTGCACTCTGTGCCGTGTCAGTCTGCTCTCTGTGCCGTGTGTGTTTGCTCTCTGTGCCGTGTGTGTTTGCTCTCTGTGCCGTGTCAGTCTGCTCTCTGTGCCGTGTGTGTCTGCTCTCTGTGCCGTGTGTGTCTGCTCTCTGTGCCGTGTGTGTCTGCTCTCTGTGCCGTGTCAGTCTGCTCTCTGTGCCGTGTGTGTTTGCTCTCTGTGCCGTGTGAGTCTGCTCTCTGTGCCGTGTGTGTCTGCTCTCTGTGCCGTGTGTGTCTGCTCTCTGTGCCGTGTGTGTCTGCTCTCTGTGCCGTGTGTGTCTGCTCTCTGTGCTGTGTGTCTCCTCTCTGTGCCCTGTGTGTCTGCTGTCTGTGCCCTGTGTGTCTGCTCTCTGTGCTGTGTGTCTGCTCTCTGTGCTGTGTGTCTGCTCTCTGTGCTGTGTGTGTCTGCTCTCTGTGCTGTGTGTCTGCTCTCTGTGCTGTGTGTCTGCTCTCTGTGCTGTGTGTGTCTGCTCTCTGTGCTGTGTGTCTTCTCTCTGTGCCCTGTGTGTCTGCTCTCTGTGCTGTGTGTGTCTGCTCTCTGTCCCGTGTGTGTCTGCTCTCTGTGCTGTGTGTGTCTGCTCTCTGTGCTGTGTGTGTCTGCTCTCTTTGCTGTGTGTGTCTGCTCTCTGTGCTGTGTGTCTGCTCTCTGTGCTGTGTGTCTGCTCTCTGTGCTGTGTGTGTCTGCTCTCTGTGCTGTGTGTGTCTGCTCTCTGTGCTGTGTGTGTCTGCTCTCTGTGCTGTGTGTGTCTGCTCTCTGTGCTGTGTGTGTCTGCTCTCTGTGCCGTGTGTGTCTGCTCTCTGTGCTGTGTGTCTGCTCTCTGTGCTGTGTGTCTGCTCTCTGTGCTGTGTGTCTGCTCTCTGTGCTGTGTGTGTCTGCTCTCTGTGCTGTGTGTCTGCTCTCTGTGCTGTGTGTGTCTGCTCTCTGTGCTGTGTGTGTCTGCTCTCTGTGCCGTGTGTGTCTGCTCTCTGTGCCGTGTGTGTCTGCTCTCTGTGCCGTGTGTGTCTGCTCTCTGTGCCGTGTGTGTCTGCTCTCTGTGCCGTGTGTGTCTGCTCTCTGTGCCGTGTGTGTCTGCTCTCTGTGCCGTGTGTGTCTGCTCTCTGTGCCCTGTGTGTCTGCTCTCTGTGCCGTGTGTGTCTGCTCTCTGTGCCGTGTGTGTCTGCTCTCTGTGCTGTGTGTCTGCTCTCTGTGCTGTGTGTGTCTGCTCTCTGTGCTGTGTGTGTCTGCTCTCTGTGCTGTGTGTGTCTGCTCTCTGTGCTGTGTGTGTCTGCTCTCTGTGCTGTGTGTGTCTGCTCTCTGTGCTGTGTGTGTCTGCTCTCTGTGCTGTGTGTGTCTGCTCTCTGTGCTGTGTGTGTCTGCTCTCTGTGCTGTGTGTGTCTGCTCTCTGTGCTGTGTGTGTCTGCTCTCTGTGCTGTGTGTGTCTGCTCTCTGTGCTGTGTGTGTCTGCTCTCTGTGCTGTGTGTGTCTGCTCTCTGTGCTGTGTGTGTCTGCTCTCTGTGCTGTGTGTGTCTGCTCTCTGTGCTGTGTGTGTCTGCTCTCTGTGCTGTGTGTGTCTGCTCTCTGTGCTGTGTGTGTCTGCTCTCTGTGCTGTGTGTGTCTGCTCTCTGTGCTGTGTGTGTCTGCTCTCTGTGCTGTGTGTGTCTGCTCTCTGTGCTGTGTGTGTCTGCTCTCTGTGCTGTGTGTGTCTGCTCTCTGTGCTGTGTGTGTCTGCTCTCTGTGCTGTGTGTGTCTGCTCTCTGTGCTGTGTGTGTCTGCTCTCTGTGCTGTGTGTGTCTGCTCTCTGTGCCGTGTGTGTCTGCTCTCTGTGCCGTGTGTGTCTGCTCTCTGTGCCGTGTGTGTCTGCTCTCTGTGCCGTGTGTGTCTGCTCTCTGTGCCGTGTGTGTCTGCTCTCTGTGCCGTGTGTGTCTGCTCTCTGTGCCGTGTGTGTCTGCTCTCTGTGCCGTGTGTGTCTGCTCTCTGTGCCGTGTGTGTCTGCTCTCTGTGCCGTGTGTGTCTGCTGTCTGTGCCGTGTGTGTCTGCTCTCTGTGCCGTGTGTGTCTGCTCTCTGTGCCGTGTGTGTCTGCTCTCTGTGCCGTGTGTGTCTGCTCTCTGTGCCGTGTGTGTCTGCTCTCTGTGCCGTGTGTGTCTGCTCTCTGTGCCGTGTGTGTCTGCTCTCTGTGCCGTGTGTGTCTGCTCTCTGTGCTGTGTGTGTCTGCTCTCTGTGCTGTGTGTGTCTGCTCTCTGTGCTGTGTGTGTCTGCTCTCTGTGCTGTGTATTTGCTCTCTGTGCCGTGTGTGTCTGCTCTCTGTGCCGTGTGTGTCTGCTCTCTGTGCCGTGTGTGTCTGCTCTGTGTGCCGTGTCAGTCTGCTCTCTGTGCCGTGTCAGTCTGCTCTCTGTGCCGTGTGTGTCTGCTCTCTGTGCCGTGTGTGTCTGCTCTCTGTGCCGTGTGTGTCTGCTCTCTGTGCCGTGTGTGTCTGCTCTCTGTGCCGTGTGTGTCTGCTCTCTGTGCCGTGTGTGTCTGCTCTCTGTGCCGTGTGTGTCTGCTCTCTGTGCCGTGTGTGTTTGCTCTCTGTGCCGTGTGTGTTTGCTCTCTGTGCCGTGTCAGTCTGCTCTCTGTGCCGTGTGTGTCTGCTCTCTGTGCCGTGTGTGTCTGCTCTCTGTGCCGTGTGTGTCTGCTCTCTGTGCCGTGTCAGTCTGCTCTCTGTGCCGTGTGTGTTTGCTCTCTGTGCCGTGTGAGTCTGCTCTCTGTGCCGTGTGTGTCTGCTCTCTGTGCCGTGTGTGTCTGCTCTCTGTGCCGTGTGTGTCTGCTCTCTGTGCCGTGTGTGTCTGCTCTCTGTGCTGTGTGTCTCCTCTCTGTGCCCTGTGTGTCTGCTGTCTGTGCCCTGTGTGTCTGCTCTCTGTGCTGTGTGTCTGCTCTCTGTGCTGTGTGTGTCTGCTCTCTGTGCTGTGTGTCTGCTCTCTGTGCTGTGTGTCTGCTCTCTGTGCTGTGTGTGTCTGCTCTCTGTGCTGTGTGTCTTCTCTCTGTGCCCTGTGTGTCTGCTCTCTGTGCTGTGTGTGTCTGCTCTCTGTCCCGTGTGTGTCTGCTCTCTGTGCTGTGTGTGTCTGCTCTCTGTGCTGTGTGTGTCTGCTCTCTTTGCTGTGTGTGTCTGCTCTCTGTGCTGTGTGTCTGCTCTCTGTGCTGTGTGTCTGCTCTCTGTGCTGTGTGTGTCTGCTCTCTGTGCTGTGTGTGTCTGCTCTCTGTGCGGTGTGTGTCTGCTCTCTGTGCTGTGTGTGTCTGCTCTCTGTGCTGTGTGTGTCTGCTCTCTGTGCCGTGTGTGTCTGCTCTCTGTGCTGTGTGTCTGCTCTCTGTGCTGTGTGTCTGCTCTCTGTGCTGTGTGTCTGCTCTCTGTGCTGTGTGTGTCTGCTCTCTGTGCTGTGTGTCTGCTCTCTGTGCTGTGTGTGTCTGCTCTCTGTGCTGTGTGTGTCTGCTCTCTGTGCCGTGTGTGTCTGCTCTCTGTGCCGTGTGTGTCTGCTCTCTGTGCCGTGTGTGTCTGCTCTCTGTGCCGTGTGTGTCTGCTCTCTGTGCCGTGTGTGTCTGCTCTCTGTGCCGTGTGTGTCTGCTCTCTGTGCCGTGTGTGTCTGCTCTCTGTGCCGTGTGTGTCTGCTCTCTGTGCCCTGTGTGTCTGCTCTCTGTGCCGTGTGTGTCTGCTCTCTGTGCCGTGTGTGTCTGCTCTCTGTGCTGTGTGTCTGCTCTCTGTGCTGTGTGTGTCTGCTCTCTGTGCTGTGTGTGTCTGCTCTCTGTGCCGTGTGTGTCTGCTCTCTGTGCCGTGTGTGTCTGCTCTCTGTGCCGTGTGTGTCTGCTCTCTGTGCCCTGTGTGTCTGCTCTCTGTGCCGTGTGTGTCTGCTCTCTGTGCCGTATCAGTCTGCTCTCTGTGCCGTGTGTGTCTGCTCTCTGTGCCGTGTGTGTCTGCACTCTGTGCCGTGTGTGTTTGCTCTCTGTGCCGTGTGTGTTTGCTCTCTGTGCCGTGTGTGTCTGCTCTCTGTGCCGTGTGTGTTTGCTCTCTGTGCCGTGTGTGTTTGCTCTCTGTGCCATGTGTGTCTGCTCTCTGTGCCCTGTGTGTCTGCTCTCTGTGCCGTGTGTGTCTGCTCTCTGTGCCGTGTGTGTCTGCTCTCTGTGCCCTGTGTGTCTGCTCTCTGTGCTCTGTGTGAGTCTGCTCTCTGTGCTGTGTTTGTCTGCTCTCTGTGCTGTGTGTGTCTGCTCTCTGTGCTGTGTGTCTGCTCTCTGTGCTGTGTGTGTCTGCTCTCTGTGCTGTGTGTCTGCTCTCTGTGCCGTGTGTGTCTGCTCTCTGTGCCGTGTGTGTCTGCTCTCTGTGCCGTGTGTGTCTGCTCTCTGTGCCGTGTGTGTCTGCTCTCTGTGCCGTATCAGTCTGCTCTCTGTGCCGTGTGTGTCTGCTCTCTGTGCCGTGTGTGTCTGCACTCTGTGCCGTGTGTGTTTGCTCTCTGTGCCGTGTGTGTTTGCTCTCTGTGCCGTGTGTGTTTGCTCTCTGTGCCGTGTGTGTTTGCTCTCTGTGCCGTGTGTGTCTGCTCTCTGTGCCGTGTGTGTCTGTTCTCTGTGCCGTGTGTCTCTGCTCTCTGTGCCGTTTGTGCCTGCACTCTGTGCCGTGTCAGTCTGCTCTCTGTGCCGTGTGTGTTTGCTCTCTGTGCCGTGTGTGTTTGCTCTCTGTGCCGTGTCAGTCTGCTCTCTGTGCCGTGTGTGTCTGCTCTCTGTGCCGTGTGTGTCTGCTCTCTGTGCCGTGTGTGTCTGCTCTCTGTGCCGTGTCAGTCTGCTCTCTGTGCCGTGTGTGTTTGCTCTCTGTGCCGTGTGAGTCTGCTCTCTGTGCCGTGTGTGTCTGCTCTCTGTGCCGTGTGTGTCTGCTCTCTGTGCCGTGTGTGTCTGCTCTCTGTGCCGTGTGTGTCTGCTCTCTGTGCTGTGTGTCTCCTCTCTGTGCCCTGTGTGTCTGCTGTCTGTGCCCTGTGTGTCTGCTCTCTGTGCTGTGTGTCTGCTCTCTGTGCTGTGTGTCTGCTCTCTGTGCTGTGTGTGTCTGCTCTCTGTGCTGTGTGTCTGCTCTCTGTGCTGTGTGTCTGCTCTCTGTGCTGTGTGTGTCTGCTCTCTGTGCTGTGTGTCTTCTCTCTGTGCCCTGTGTGTCTGCTCTCTGTGCTGTGTGTGTCTGCTCTCTGTCCCGTGTGTGTCTGCTCTCTGTGCTGTGTGTGTCTGCTCTCTGTGCTGTGTGTGTCTGCTCTCTTTGCTGTGTGTGTCTGCTCTCTGTGCTGTGTGTCTGCTCTCTGTGCTGTGTGTCTGCTCTCTGTGCTGTGTGTGTCTGCTCTCTGTGCTGTGTGTGTCTGCTCTCTGTGCTGTGTGTGTCTGCTCTCTGTGCTGTGTGTGTCTGCTCTCTGTGCTGTGTGTGTCTGCTCTCTGTGCCGTGTGTGTCTGCTCTCTGTGCTGTGTGTCTGCTCTCTGTGCTGTGTGTCTGCTCTCTGTGCTGTGTGTCTGCTCTCTGTGCTGTGTGTGTCTGCTCTCTGTGCTGTGTGTCTGCTCTCTGTGCTGTGTGTGTCTGCTCTCTGTGCTGTGTGTGTCTGCTCTCTGTGCCGTGTGTGTCTGCTCTCTGTGCCGTGTGTGTCTGCTCTCTGTGCCGTGTGTGTCTGCTCTCTGTGCCGTGTGTGTCTGCTCTCTGTGCCGTGTGTGTCTGCTCTCTGTGCCGTGTGTGTCTGCTCTCTGTGCCGTGTGTGTCTGCTCTCTGTGCCCTGTGTGTCTGCTCTCTGTGCCGTGTGTGTCTGCTCTCTGTGCCGTGTGTGTCTGCTCTCTGTGCTGTGTGTCTGCTCTCTGTGCTGTGTGTGTCTGCTCTCTGTGCTGTGTGTGTCTGCTCTCTGTGCCGTGTGTGTCTGCTCTCTGTGCCGTGTGTGTCTGCTCTCTGTGCCGTGTGTGTCTGCTCTCTGTGCCGTGTGTGTCTGCTCTCTGTGCCCTGTGTGTCTGCTCTCTGTGCCGTGTGTGTCTGCTCTCTGTGCTCTGTGTGAGTCTGCTCTCTGTGCTGTGTGTCTGCTCTCTGTGCTGTGTGTGTCTGCTCTCTGTGCTGTGTGTGTCTGCTCTCTGTGCTGTGTGTCTGCTCTCTGTGCTGTGTGTCTGCTCTCGGTGCCCTGTGTGTCTGCTCTCTGTGCTGTGTGTGTCTGCTCTCTGTCCCGTGTGTGTCTGCTCTCTGTGCTGTGTGTGTCTGCTCTCTGTGCTGTGTGTGTCTGCTCTCTGTGCTGTGTGTGTCTGCTCTCTGTGCTGTGTGTGTCTGCTCTCTGTGCTGTGTGTGTCTGCTCTCTGTGCTGTGTGTGTCTGCTCTCTGTGCTGTGTGTGTCTGCTCTCTGTGCTGTGTGTGTCTGCTCTCTGTGCTGTGTGTGTCTGCTCTCTGTGCTGTGTGTGTCTGCTCTCTGTGCTGTGTGTGTCTGCTCTCTGTGCTGTGTGTGTCTGCTCTCTGTGCTGTGTGTGTCTGCTCTCTGTGCTGTGTGTGTCTGCTCTCTGTGCTGTGTGTGTCTGCTCTCTGTGCTGTGTGTGTCTGCTCTCTGTGCTGTGTGTGTCTGCTCTCTGTGCTGTGTGTGTCTGCTCTCTGTGCTGTGTGTGTCTGCTCTCTGTGCTGTGTGTGTCTGCTCTCTGTGCTGTGTGTGTCTGCTCTCTGTGCTGTGTGTGTCTGCTCTCTGTGCCGTGTGTGTCTGCTCTCTGTGCCGTGTGTGTCTGCTCTCTGTGCCGTATCAGTCTGCTCTCTGTGCCGTGTGTGTCTGCTCTCTGTGCCGTGTGTGTCTGCACTCTGTGCCGTGTGTGTTTGCTCTCTGTGCCGTGTGTGTTTGCTCTCTGTGCCGTGTGTGTTTGCTCTCTGTGCCGTGTGTGTTTGCTCTCTGTGCCGTGTGTGTCTGCTCTCTGTGCCGTGTGTGTCTGTTCTCTGTGCCGTGTGTCTCTGCTCTCTGTGCCGTTTGTGCCTGCACTCTGTGCCGTGTCAGTCTGCTCTCTGTGCCGTGTGTGTTTGCTCTCTGTGCCGTGTGTGTTTGCTCTCTGTGCCGTGTCAGTCTGCTCTCTGTGCCGTGTGTGTCTGCTCTCTGTGCCGTGTGTGTCTGCTCTCTGTGCCGTGTCAGTCTGCTCTCTGTGCCGTGTGTGTTTGCTCTCTGTGCCGTGTGAGTCTGCTCTCTGTGCCGTGTGTGTCTGCTCTCTGTGCCGTGTGTGTCTGCTCTCTGTGCCGTGTGTGTCTGCTCTCTGTGCCGTGTGTGTCTGCTCTCTGTGCTGTGTGTCTGCTCTCTGTGCCCTGTGTGTCTGCTGTCTGTGCCCTGTGTGTCTGCTCTCTGTGCTGTGTGTCTGCTCTCTGTGCTGTGTGTGTCTGCTCTCTGTGCTGTGTGTCTGCTCTCTGTGCTGTGTGTCTGCTCTCTGTGCTGTGTGTGTCTGCTCTCTGTGCTGTGTGTCTTCTCTCTGTGCCCTGTGTGTCTGCTCTCTGTGCTGTGTGTGTCTGCTCTCTGTCCCGTGTGTGTCTGCTCTCTGTGCTGTGTGTGTCTGCTCTCTGTGCTGTGTGTGTCTGCTCTCTTTGCTGTGTGTCTCTGCTCTCTGTGCTGTGTGCCTGCTCTCTGTGCTGTGTGTCTGCTCTCTGTGCTGTGTGTGTCTGCTCTCTGTGCTGTGTGTGTCTGCTCTCTGTGCTGTGTGTCTGCTCTCTGTGCTGTGTGTCTGCTCTCTGTGCTGTGTGTGTCTGCTCTCTGTGCTGTGTGTCTTCTCTCTGTGCCCTGTGTGTCTGCTCTCTGTGCTGTGTGTGTCTGCTCTCTGTCCCGTGTGTGTCTGCTCTCTGTGCTGTGTGTGTCTGCTCTCTGTGCTGTGTGTGTCTGCTCTCTTTGCTGTGTGTGTCTGCTCTCTGTGCTGTGTGTCTGCTCTCTGTGCTGTGTGTCTGCTCTCTGTGCTGTGTGTGTCTGCTCTCTGTGCTGTGTGTGTCTGCTCTCTGTGCGGTGTGTGTCTGCTCTCTGTGCTGTGTGTGTCTGCTCTCTGTGCTGTGTGTGTCTGCTCTCTGTGCCGTGTGTGTCTGCTCTCTGTGCTGTGTGTCTGCTCTCTGTGCTGTGTGTCTGCTCTCTGTGCTGTGTGTCTGCTCTCTGTGCTGTGTGTGTCTGCTCTCTGTGCTGTGTGTCTGCTCTCTGTGCTGTGTGTGTCTGCTCTCTGTGCTGTGTGTGTCTGCTCTCTGTGCCGTGTGTGTCTGCTCTCTGTGCCGTGTGTGTCTGCTCTCTGTGCCGTGTGTGTCTGCTCTCTGTGCCGTGTGTGTCTGCTCTCTGTGCCGTGTGTGTCTGCTCTCTGTGCCGTGTGTGTCTGCTCTCTGTGCCGTGTGTGTCTGCTCTCTGTGCCGTGTGTGTCTGCTCTCTGTGCCGTGTGTGTCTGCTCTCTGTGCCCTGTGTGTCTGCTCTCTGTGCCGTGTGTGTCTGCTCTCTGTGCCGTGTGTGTCTGCTCTCTGTGCTGTGTGTCTGCTCTCTGTGCTGTGTGTGTCTGCTCTCTGTGCTGTGTGTGTCTGCTCTCTGTGCCGTGTGTGTCTGCTCTCTGTGCCGTGTGTGTCTGCTCTCTGTGCCGTGTGTGTCTGCTCTCTGTGCCCTGTGTGTCTGCTCTCTGTGCCGTGTGTGTCTGCTCTCTGTGCCGTATCAGTCTGCTCTCTGTGCCGTGTGTGTCTGCTCTCTGTGCCGTGTGTGTCTGCACTCTGTGCCGTGTGTGTTTGCTCTCTGTGCCGTGTGTGTTTGCTCTCTGTGCCGTGTGTGTCTGCTCTCTGTGCCGTGTGTGTTTGCTCTCTGTGCCGTGTGTGTTTGCTCTCTGTGCCATGTGTGTCTGCTCTCTGTGCCCTGTGTGTCTGCTCTCTGTGCCGTGTGTGTCTGCTCTCTGTGCCGTGTGTGTCTGCTCTCTGTGCCCTGTGTGTCTGCTCTCTGTGCTCTGTGTGAGTCTGCTCTCTGTGCTGTGTTTGTCTGCTCTCTGTGCTGTGTGTGTCTGCTCTCTGTGCTGTGTGTCTGCTCTCTGTGCTGTGTGTGTCTGCTCTCTGTGCTGTGTGTCTGCTCTCTGTGCCGTGTGTGTCTGCTCTCTGTGCCGTGTGTGTCTGCTCTCTGTGCCGTGTGTGTCTGCTCTCTGTGCCGTGTGTGTCTGCTCTCTGTGCCGTATCAGTCTGCTCTCTGTGCCGTGTGTGTCTGCTCTCTGTGCCGTGTGTGTCTGCACTCTGTGCCGTGTGTGTTTGCTCTCTGTGCCGTGTGTGTTTGCTCTCTGTGCCGTGTGTGTTTGCTCTCTGTGCCGTGTGTGTTTGCTCTCTGTGCCGTGTGTGTCTGCTCTCTGTGCCGTGTGTGTCTGTTCTCTGTGCCGTGTGTCTCTGCTCTCTGTGCCGTTTGTGCCTGCACTCTGTGCCGTGTCAGTCTGCTCTCTGTGCCGTGTGTGTTTGCTCTCTGTGCCGTGTGTGTTTGCTCTCTGTGCCGTGTCAGTCTGCTCTCTGTGCCGTGTGTGTCTGCTCTCTGTGCCGTGTGTGTCTGCTCTCTGTGCCGTGTGTGTCTGCTCTCTGTGCCGTGTCAGTCTGCTCTCTGTGCCGTGTGTGTTTGCTCTCTGTGCCGTGTGAGTCTGCTCTCTGTGCCGTGTGTGTCTGCTCTCTGTGCCGTGTGTGTCTGCTCTCTGTGCCGTGTGTGTCTGCTCTCTGTGCCGTGTGTGTCTGCTCTCTGTGCTGTGTGTCTCCTCTCTGTGCCCTGTGTGTCTGCTGTCTGTGCCCTGTGTGTCTGCTCTCTGTGCTGTGTGTCTGCTCTCTGTGCTGTGTGTCTGCTCTCTGTGCTGTGTGTGTCTGCTCTCTGTGCTGTGTGTCTGCTCTCTGTGCTGTGTGTCTGCTCTCTGTGCTGTGTGTGTCTGCTCTCTGTGCTGTGTGTCTTCTCTCTGTGCCCTGTGTGTCTGCTCTCTGTGCTGTGTGTGTCTGCTCTCTGTCCCGTGTGTGTCTGCTCTCTGTGCTGTGTGTGTCTGCTCTCTGTGCTGTGTGTGTCTGCTCTCTTTGCTGTGTGTGTCTGCTCTCTGTGCTGTGTGTCTGCTCTCTGTGCTGTGTGTCTGCTCTCTGTGCTGTGTGTGTCTGCTCTCTGTGCTGTGTGTGTCTGCTCTCTGTGCTGTGTGTGTCTGCTCTCTGTGCTGTGTGTGTCTGCTCTCTGTGCTGTGTGTGTCTGCTCTCTGTGCCGTGTGTGTCTGCTCTCTGTGCTGTGTGTCTGCTCTCTGTGCTGTGTGTCTGCTCTCTGTGCTGTGTGTCTGCTCTCTGTGCTGTGTGTGTCTGCTCTCTGTGCTGTGTGTCTGCTCTCTGTGCTGTGTGTGTCTGCTCTCTGTGCTGTGTGTGTCTGCTCTCTGTGCCGTGTGTGTCTGCTCTCTGTGCCGTGTGTGTCTGCTCTCTGTGCCGTGTGTGTCTGCTCTCTGTGCCGTGTGTGTCTGCTCTCTGTGCCGTGTGTGTCTGCTCTCTGTGCCGTGTGTGTCTGCTCTCTGTGCCGTGTGTGTCTGCTCTCTGTGCCCTGTGTGTCTGCTCTCTGTGCCGTGTGTGTCTGCTCTCTGTGCCGTGTGTGTCTGCTCTCTGTGCTGTGTGTCTGCTCTCTGTGCTGTGTGTGTCTGCTCTCTGTGCTGTGTGTGTCTGCTCTCTGTGCCGTGTGTGTCTGCTCTCTGTGCCGTGTGTGTCTGCTCTCTGTGCCGTGTGTGTCTGCTCTCTGTGCCGTGTGTGTCTGCTCTCTGTGCCCTGTGTGTCTGCTCTCTGTGCCGTGTGTGTCTGCTCTCTGTGCTCTGTGTGAGTCTGCTCTCTGTGCTGTGTGTCTGCTCTCTGTGCTGTGTGTGTCTGCTCTCTGTGCTGTGTGTGTCTGCTCTCTGTGCTGTGTGTCTGCTCTCTGTGCTGTGTGTCTGCTCTCGGTGCCCTGTGTGTCTGCTCTCTGTGCTGTGTGTGTCTGCTCTCTGTCCCGTGTGTGTCTGCTCTCTGTGCTGTGTGTGTCTGCTCTCTGTGCTGTGTGTGTCTGCTCTCTGTGCTGTGTGTGTCTGCTCTCTGTGCTGTGTGTGTCTGCTCTCTGTGCTGTGTGTGTCTGCTCTCTGTGCTGTGTGTGTCTGCTCTCTGTGCTGTGTGTGTCTGCTCTCTGTGCTGTGTGTGTCTGCTCTCTGTGCTGTGTGTGTCTGCTCTCTGTGCTGTGTGTGTCTGCTCTCTGTGCTGTGTGTGTCTGCTCTCTGTGCTGTGTGTGTCTGCTCTCTGTGCTGTGTGTGTCTGCTCTCTGTGCTGTGTGTGTCTGCTCTCTGTGCTGTGTGTGTCTGCTCTCTGTGCTGTGTGTGTCTGCTCTCTGTGCTGTGTGTGTCTGCTCTCTGTGCTGTGTGTGTCTGCTCTCTGTGCTGTGTGTGTCTGCTCTCTGTGCTGTGTGTGTCTGCTCTCTGTGCTGTGTGTGTCTGCTCTCTGTGCTGTGTGTGTCTGCTCTCTGTGCCGTGTGTGTCTGCTCTCTGTGCCGTGTGTGTCTGCTCTCTGTGCCGTATCAGTCTGCTCTCTGTGCCGTGTGTGTCTGCTCTCTGTGCCGTGTGTGTCTGCACTCTGTGCCGTGTGTGTTTGCTCTCTGTGCCGTGTGTGTTTGCTCTCTGTGCCGTGTGTGTTTGCTCTCTGTGCCGTGTGTGTTTGCTCTCTGTGCCGTGTGTGTCTGCTCTCTGTGCCGTGTGTGTCTGTTCTCTGTGCCGTGTGTCTCTGCTCTCTGTGCCGTTTGTGCCTGCACTCTGTGCCGTGTCAGTCTGCTCTCTGTGCCGTGTGTGTTTGCTCTCTGTGCCGTGTGTGTTTGCTCTCTGTGCCGTGTCAGTCTGCTCTCTGTGCCGTGTGTGTCTGCTCTCTGTGCCGTGTGTGTCTGCTCTCTGTGCCGTGTCAGTCTGCTCTCTGTGCCGTGTGTGTTTGCTCTCTGTGCCGTGTGAGTCTGCTCTCTGTGCCGTGTGTGTCTGCTCTCTGTGCCGTGTGTGTCTGCTCTCTGTGCCGTGTGTGTCTGCTCTCTGTGCCGTGTGTGTCTGCTCTCTGTGCTGTGTGTCTGCTCTCTGTGCCCTGTGTGTCTGCTGTCTGTGCCCTGTGTGTCTGCTCTCTGTGCTGTGTGTCTGCTCTCTGTGCTGTGTGTGTCTGCTCTCTGTGCTGTGTGTCTGCTCTCTGTGCTGTGTGTCTGCTCTCTGTGCTGTGTGTGTCTGCTCTCTGTGCTGTGTGTCTTCTCTCTGTGCCCTGTGTGTCTGCTCTCTGTGCTGTGTGTGTCTGCTCTCTGTCCCGTGTGTGTCTGCTCTCTGTGCTGTGTGTGTCTGCTCTCTGTGCTGTGTGTGTCTGCTCTCTTTGCTGTGTGTCTCTGCTCTCTGTGCTGTGTGCCTGCTCTCTGTGCTGTGTGTCTGCTCTCTGTGCTGTGTGTGTCTGCTCTCTGTGCTGTGTGTGTCTGCTCTCTGTGCTGTGTGTGTCTGCTCTCTGTGCTGTGTGTGTCTGCTCTCTGTGCTGTGTGTGTCTGCTCTCTGTGCCGTGTGTGTCTGCTCTCTGTGCTGTGTGTCTGCTCTCTGTGCTGTGTGTCTGCTCTCTGTGCTGTGTGTCTGCTCTCTGTGCTGTGTGTCTGCTCTCTGTGCTGTGTGTCTGCTCTCTGTGCTGTGTGTCTGCTCTCTGTGCTGTGTGTGTCTGCTCTCTGTGCTGTGTGTCTGCTCTCTGTGCTGTGTGTGTCTGCTCTCTGTGCTGTGTGTGTCTGCTCTCTGTGCCGTGTGTGTCTGCTCTCTGTGCTGTGTGTGTCTGCTCTCTGTGCCGTGTGTGTCTGCTCTCTGTGCCGTGTGGGTCTGCTCTCTGTGCCGTGTGTGTCTGCTCTCTGTGCCGTGTGTGTCTGCTCTCTGTGCCCTGTGTGTCTGCTCTCTGTGCCGTGTGTGTCTGCTCTCTGTGCCGTGTGTGTCTGCTCTCTGTGCTGTGTGTCTGCTCTCTGTGCTGTGTGTGTCTGCTCTCTGTGCTGTGTGTGTCTGCTCTCTGTGCCGTGTGTGTCTGCTCTCTGTGCCGTGTGTGTCTGCTCTCTGTGCCGTGTGTGTCTGCTCTCTGTGCCCTGTGTGTCTGCTCTCTGTGCCGTGTGTGTCTGCTCTCTGTGCCGTGTGTGTCTGCTCTCTGTGCTCTGTGTGAGTCTGCTCTCTGTGCTGTGTGTCTGCTCTCTGTGCTGTGTGTGTCTGCTCTCTGTGCTGTGTGTGTCTGCTCTCTGTGCTGTGTGTCTGCTCTCTGTGCTGTGTGTCTGCTCTCGGTGCCCTGTGTGTCTGCTCTCTGTGCTGTGTGTGTCTGCTCTCTGTCCCGTGTGTGTCTGCTCTCTGTGCTGTGTGTGTCTGCTCTCTGTGCTGTGTGTGTCTGCTCTCTGTGCTGTGTGTGTCTGCTCTCTGTGCTGTGTGTGTCTGCTCTCTGTGCTGTGTGTGTCTGCTCTCTGTGCTGTGTGTGTCTGCTCTCTGTGCTGTGTGTGTCTGCTCTCTGTGCTGTGTGTGTCTGCTCTCTGTGCTGTGTGTGTCTGCTCTCTGTGCTGTGTGTGTCTGCTCTCTGTGCTGTGTGTGTCTGCTCTCTGTGCTGTGTGTGTCTGCTCTCTGTGCTGTGTGTGTCTGCTCTCTGTGCTGTGTGTGTCTGCTCTCTGTGCTGTGTGTGTCTGCTCTCTGTGCTGTGTGTGTCTGCTCTCTGTGCTGTGTGTGTCTGCTCTCTGTGCTGTGTGTGTCTGCTCTCTGTGCTGTGTGTGTCTGCTCTCTGTGCTGTGTGTGTCTGCTCTCTGTGCTGTGTGTGTCTGCTCTCTGTGCTGTGTGTGTCTGCTCTCTGTGCTGTGTGTGTCTGCTCTCTGTGCTGTGTGTGTCTGCTCTCTGTGCTGTGTGTGTCTGCTCTCTGTGCTGTGTGTGTCTGCTCTCTGTGCTGTGTGTGTCTGCTCTCTGTGCTGTGTGTGTCTGCTCTCTGTGCTGTGTGTGTCTGCTCTCTGTGCTGTGTGTGTCTGCTCTCTGTGCTGTGTGTGTCTGCTCTCTGTGCTGTGTGTGTCTGCTCTCTGTGCTGTGTGTGTCTGCTCTCTGTGCTGTGTGTGTCTGCTCTCTGTGCTGTGTGTGTCTGCTCTCTGTGCTGTGTGTGTCTGCTCTCTGTGCTGTGTGTGTCTGCTCTCTGTGCTGTGTGTGTCTGCTCTCTGTGCTGTGTCTGTCTGCTCTCTGTGCTGTGTGTGTCCGCTCTCTGTGCTGTGTGTGTCCGCTCTCTGTGCCGTGTGTGTCTGCTCTCTGTGCCGTGTGTGTCTGCTCTCTGTGCCGTGTGTGTCTGCTCTCTGTGCCGTGTGTGTCTGCTCTCTGTGCCGTGTGTGTCTGCACTCTGTGCCGTGTCAGTCTGCTCTCTGTGCCGTGTGTGTCTGCTCTCTGTGCCGTGTGTGTCTGCTCTCTGTGCCGTGTGTGTCTGCTCTCTGTGCCGTGTGTGTCTGCTCTCTGTGCCGTGTGTGTCTGCTCTCTGTGCCGTGTGTGTCTGCTCTCTGTGCCGTGTGTGTCTGCTCTCTGTGCCGTGTGTGTCTGCTCTCTGTGCCGTGTGTGTCTGCTCTCTGTGCTGTGTGTGTCTGCTCTCTGTGCTGTGTGTGTCTGCTCTCTGTGCTGTGTGTGTCTGCTCTCTGTGCTGTGTATTTGCTCTCTGTGCCGTGTGTGTCTGCTCTCTGTGCCGTGTGTGTCTGCTCTCTGTGCCGTGTGTGTCTGCTCTGTGTGCCGTGTCAGTCTGCTCTCTGTGCCGTGTCAGTCTGCTCTCTGTGCCGTGTGTGTCTGCTCTCTGTGCCGTGTGTGTCTGCTCTCTGTGCCGTGTGTGTCTGCTCTCTGTGCCGTGTGTGTCTGCTCTCTGTGCCGTGTGTGTCTGCTCTCTGTGCCGTGTGTGTCTGCTCTCTGTGCCGTGTGTGTCTGCTCTCTGTGCCGTGTGTGTCTGCTCTCTGTGCCGTGTGTGTCTGCTCTCTGTGCCGTGTGTGTCTGCTCTCTGTGCCGTGTGTGTCTGCTCTCTGTGCCGTGTGTGTCTGCTCTCTGTGCCGTGTCAGTCTGCTCTCTGTGCCGTGTGTGTCTGCTCTCTGTGCCGTGTGTGTCTGCACTCTGTGCCGTGTCAGTCTGCTCTCTGTGCCGTGTGTGTTTGCTCTCTGTGCCGTGTGTGTTTGCTCTCTGTGCCGTGTGTGTTTGCTCTCTGTGCCGTGTGTGTCTGCTCTCTGTGCCGTGTGTGTCTGCTCTCTGTGCCGTGTGTCTCTGCTCTCTGTGCCGCTTGTGCCTGCACTCTGTGCCGTGTCAGTCTGCTCTCTGTGCCGTGTGTGTTTGCTCTCTGTGCCGTGTGTGTTTGCTCTCTGTGCCGTGTGTGTCTGTTCTCTGTGCCGTGTGTGTCTGCTCTCTGTGCCGTGTGTGTCTGCTCTCTGTGCCGTGTGTGTCTGCTCTCTGTGCCGTGTGTGTCTGCTCTCTGTGCCATGTGTGTCTGCTCTCTGTGCCCTGTGTGTCTGCTCTCTGTGCCGTGTGTGTCTGCTCTCTGTGCCGTGTGTGTCTGCTCTCTGTGCCCTGTGTGTCTGCTCTCTGTGCTCTGTGTGAGTCTGCTCTCTGTGCTGTGTTTGTCTGCTCTCTGTGCTGTGTGTGTCTGCTCTCTGTGCTGTGTGTCTGCTCTCTGTGCTGTGTGTGTCTGCTCTCTGTGCTGTGTGTCTGCTCTCTGTGCCGTGTGTGTCTGCTCTCTGTGCCGTGTGTGTCTGCTCTCTGTGCCGTGTGTGTCTGCTCTCTGTGCCGTGTGTGTCTGCTCTCTGTGCCGTGTGTGTCTGCTCTCTGTGCCGTGTGTGTCTGCTCTCTGTGCCGTATCAGTCTGCTCTCTGTGCCGTGTGTGTCTGCACTCTGTGCCGTGTGTGTTTGCTCTCTGTGCCGTGTGTGTTTGCTCTCTGTGCCGTGTGTGTTTGCTCTCTGTGCCGTGTGTGTTTGCTCTCTGTGCCGTGTGTGTCTGCTCTCTGTGCCGTGTGTGTCTGTTCTCTGTGCCGTGTGTCTCTGCTCTCTGTGCCGTTTGTGCCTGCATTCTGTGCCGTGTCAGTCTGCTCTCTGTGCCGTGTGTGTTTGCTCTCTGTGCCGTGTGTGTTTGCTCTCTGTGCCGTGTCAGTCTGCTCTCTGTGCCGTGTGTGTCTGCTCTCTGTGCCGTGTGTGTCTGCTCTCTGTGCCGTGTGTGTCTGCTCTCTGTGCCGTGTCAGTCTGCTCTCTGTGCCGTGTGTGTCTGCTCTCTGTGCCGTGTGTGTCTGCTCTCTGTGCCGTGTGTGTCTGCTCTCTGTGCCGTGTGTGTCTGCTCTCTGTGCTGTGTGTCTGCTCTCTGTGCCCTGTGTGTCTGCTCTCTGTGCCCTGTGTGTCTGCTCTCTGTGCTGTGTGTCTGCTCTCTGTGCTGTGTGTGTCTGCTCTCTGTGCTGTGTGTCTGCTCTCTGTGCTGTGTGTCTGCTCTCTGTGCTGTGTGTGTCTGCTCTCTGTGCTGTGTGTGTCTGCTCTCTGTCCCGTGTGTGTCTGCTCTCTGTCCCGTGTGTGTCTGCTCTCTGTGCTGTGTGTGTCTGCTCTCTGTGCTGTGTGTGTCTGCTCTCTTTGCTGTGTGTGTCTGCTCTCTGTGCTGTGTGTCTGCTCTCTGTGCTGTGTGTCTGCTCTCTGTGCTGTGTGTGTCTGCTCTCTGTGCTGTGTGTGTCTGCTCTCTGTGCTGTGTGTGTCTGCTCTCTGTGCTGTGTGTGTCTGCTCTCTGTGCTGTGTGTGTCTGCTCTCTGTGCTGTGTGTGTCTGCTCTCTGTGCTGTGTGTGTCTGCTCTCTGTGCTGTGTGTGTCTGCTCTCTGTGCTGTGTGTGTCTGCTCTCTGTGCTGTGTGTCTGCTCTCTGTGCCCTGTGTGTCTGTTCTCTGTGCTGTGTGTGTCTGCTCTCTGTGCTGTGTGTCTGCTCTCTGTGCTGTGTGTCTGCTCTCTGTGCTGTGTGTCTGCTCTCTGTGCTGTGTGTGTCTGCTCTCTGTGCTGTGTGTGTCTGCTCTCTGTGCTGTGTGTCTGCTCTCTGTGCTGTGTGTGTCTGCTCTCTGTGCTGTGTGTGTCTGCTCTCTGTGCCGTGTGTGTCTGCTCTCTGTGCTGTGTGTGTCTGCTCTCTGTGCCGTGTGTGTCTGCTCTCTGTGCCGTGTGTGTCTGCTCTCTGTGCCGTGTGTGTCTGCTCTCTGTGCCGTGTGTGTCTGCTCTCTGTGCCCTGTGTGTCTGCTCTCTGTGCCGTGTGTGTCTGCTCTCTGTGCCGTGTGTGTCTGCTCTCTGTGCTGTGTGTCTGCTCTCTGTGCTGTGTGTGTCTGCTCTCTGTGCTGTGTGTGTCTGCTCTCTGTGCCGTGTGTGTCTGCTCTCTGTGCCGTGTGTGTCTGCTCTCTGTGCCGTGTGTGTCTGCTCTCTGTGCCCTGTGTGTCTGCTCTCTGTGCCGTGTGTGTCTGCTCTCTGTGCTCTGTGTGAGTCTGCTCTCTGTGCTGTGTGTCTGCTCTCTGTGCTGTGTGTGTCTGCTCTCTGTGCTGTGTGTGTCTGCTCTCTGTGCTGTGTGTCTGCTCTCTGTGCTGTGTGTCTGCTCTCGGTGCCCTGTGTGTCTGCTCTCTGTGCTGTGTGTGTCTGCTCTCTGTCCCGTGTGTGTCTGCTCTCTGTGCTGTGTGTGTCTGCTCTCTGTGCTGTGTGTGTCTGCTCTCTGTGCTGTGTGTGTCTGCTCTCTGTGCTGTGTGTGTCTGCTCTCTGTGCTGTGTGTGTCTGCTCTCTGTGCTGTGTGTGTCTGCTCTCTGTGCTGTGTGTGTCTGCTCTCTGTGCTGTGTGTGTCTGCTCTCTGTGCTGTGTGTGTCTGCTCTCTGTGCTGTGTGTGTCTGCTCTCTGTGCTGTGTGTGTCTGCTCTCTGTGCTGTGTGTGTCTGCTCTCTGTGCTGTGTGTGTCTGCTCTCTGTGCTGTGTGTGTCTGCTCTCTGTGCTGTGTGTGTCTGCTCTCTGTGCTGTGTGTGTCTGCTCTCTGTGCTGTGTGTGTCTGCTCTCTGTGCTGTGTGTGTCTGCTCTCTGTGCTGTGTGTGTCTGCTCTCTGTGCTGTGTGTGTCTGCTCTCTGTGCTGTGTGTGTCTGCTCTCTGTGCTGTGTGTGTCTGCTCTCTGTGCTGTGTGTGTCTGCTCTCTGTGCTGTGTGTGTCTGCTCTCTGTGCTGTGTGTGTCTGCTCTCTGTGCTGTGTGTGTCTGCTCTCTGTGCTGTGTGTGTCTGCTCTCTGTGCTGTGTGTGTCTGCTCTCTGTGCTGTGTGTGTCTGCTCTCTGTGCTGTGTGTGTCTGCTCTCTGTGCTGTGTGTGTCTGCTCTCTGTGCTGTGTGTGTCTGCTCTCTGTGCTGTGTGTCTGCTCTCTGTGCTGTGTGTGTCTGCTCTCTGTGCTGTGTGTGTCTGCTCTCTGTGCTGTGTGTGTCTGCTCTCTGTGCAGTGTGTGTCTGCTCTCTGTGCTGTGTGTGTCTGCTCTCTGTGCTGTGTGTGTCTGCTCTCTGTGCTGTGTGTGTCTGCTCTCTGTGCTGTGTGTGTCCGCTCTCTGTGCTGTGTGTGTCCGCTCTCTGTGCCGTGTGTGTCCTCTCTCTGTGCCGTGTGTGTCTGCTCTCTGTGCCGTGTGTGTCTGCTCTCTGTGCCGTGTGTGTCTGCTCTCTGTGCCGTGTGTGTCTGCTCTCTGTGCCGTGTGTGTCTGCTCTCTGTGCCGTGTGTGTCTGCTCTCTGTGCCGTGTGTGTCTGCTCTCTGTGCCGTGTGTGTCTGCTCTCTGTGCCGTGTGTGTCTGCTCTCTGTGCCGTGTGTGTCTGCTCTCTGTGCCGTGTGTGTCTGCACTCTGTGCCGTGTCAGTCTGCTCTCTGTGCCGTGTGTGTTTGCTCTCTGTGCCGTGTGTGTTTGCTCTCTGTGCCGTGTGTGTTTGCTCTCTGTGCCGTGTGTGTCTGCTCTCTGTGCCGTGTGTGTCTGCTCTCTGTGCCGTGTGCCTCTGCTCTCTGTGCCGCTTGTGCCTGCACTCTGTGCCGTGTCAGTCTGCTCTCTGTGCCGTGTGTGTTTGCTCTCTGTGCCGTGTGTGTTTGCTCTCTGTGCCGTGTGTGTCTGTTCTCTGTCCCGTGTGTGTCTGCTCTCTGTGCCGTGTGTGTCTGCTCTCTGTGCCGTGTGTGTCTGCTCTCTGTGCCGTGTGTGTCTGCTCTCTGTGCCATGTGTGTCTGCTCTCTGTGCCCTGTGTGTCTGCTCTCTGTGCCGTGTGTGTCTGCTCTCTGTGCCCTGTGTGTCTGCTCTCTGTGCTCTGTGTGAGTCTGCTCTCTGTGCTGTGTTTGTCTGCTCTCTGTGCTGTGTGTGTCTGCTCTCTGTGCTGTGTGTCTGCTCTCTGTGCTGTGTGTGTCTGCTCTCTGTGCTGTGTGTCTGCTCTCTGTGCCGTGTGTGTCTGCTCTCTGTGCCGTGTGTGTCTGCTCTCTGTGCCGTGTGTGTCTGCTCTCTGTGCCGTGTGTGTCTGCTCTCTGTGCCGTGTGTGTCTGCTCTCTGTGCCGTATCAGTCTGCTCTCTGTGCCGTGTGTGTCTGCTCTCTGTGCCGTGTGTGTCTGCACTCTGTGCCGTGTGTGTTTGCTCTCTGTGCCGTGTGTGTTTGCTCTCTGTGCCGTGTGTGTTTGCTCTCTGTGCCGTGTGTGTTTGCTCTCTGTGCCGTGTGTGTCTGCTCTCTGTGCCGTGTGTGTCTGTTCTCTGTGCCGTGTGTCTCTGCTCTCTGTGCCGTTTGTGCCTGCACTCTGTGCCGTGTCAGTCTGCTCTCTGTGCCGTGTGTGTTTGCTCTCTGTGCCGTGTGTGTTTGCTCTCTGTGCCGTGTCAGTCTGCTCTCTGTGCCGTGTGTGTCTGCTCTCTGTGCCGTGTGTGTCTGCTCTCTGTGCCGTGTGTGTCTGCTCTCTGTGCCGTGTCAGTCTGCTCTCTGTGCCGTGTGTGTCTGCTCTCTGTGCCGTGTGTGTCTGCTCTCTGTGCCGTGTGTGTCTGCTCTCTGTGCCGTGTGTGTCTGCTCTCTGTGCCGTGTGTGTCTGCTCTCTGTGCCGTGTGTGTCTGCTCTCTGTGCTGTGTGTCTGCTCTCTGTGCCCTGTGTGTCTGCTCTCTGTGCCCTGTGTGTCTGCTCTCTGTGCTGTGTGTCTGCTCTCTGTGCTGTGTGTGTCTGCTCTCTGTGCTGTGTGTCTGCTCTCTGTGCTGTGTGTCTGCTCTCTGTGCTGTGTGTGTCTGCTCTCTGTGCTGTGTGTCTTCTCTCTGTGCCCTGTGTGTCTGCTCTCTGTGCTGTGTGTGTCTGCTCTCTGTCCCGTGTGTGTCTGCTCTCTGTCCCGTGTGTGTCTGCTCTCTGTGCTGTGTGTGTCTGCTCTCTTTGCTGTGTGTGTCTGCTCTCTGTGCTGTGTGTCTGCTCTCTGTGCTGTGTGTCTGCTCTCTGTGCTGTGTGTGTCTGCTCTCTGTGCTGTGTGTGTCTGCTCTCTGTGCTGTGTGTGTCTGCTCTCTGTGCTGTGTGTGTCTGCTCTCTGTGCTGTGTGTGTCTGCTCTCTGTGCTGTGTGTGTCTGCTCTCTGTGCTGTGTGTGTCTGCTCTCTGTGCTGTGTGTGTCTGCTCTCTGTGCTGTGTGTCTGCTCTCTGTGCCCTGTGTGTCTGTTCTCTGTGCTGTGTGTGTCTGCTCTCTGTGCTGTGTGTCTGCTCTCTGTGCTGTGTGTCTGCTCTCTGTGCTGTGTGTCTGCTCTCTGTGCTGTGTGTGTCTGCTCTCTGTGCTGTGTGTCTGCTCTCTGTGCTGTGTGTGTCTGCTCTCTGTGCTGTGTGTGTCTGCTCTCTGTGCCGTGTGTGTCTGCTCTCTGTGCTGTGTGTGTCTGCTCTCTGTGCCGTGTGTGTCTGCTCTCTGTGCCGTGTGTGTCTGCTCTCTGTGCCGTGTGTGTCTGCTCTCTGTGCCGTGTGTGTCTGCTCTCTGTGCCGTGTGTGTCTGCTCTCTGTGCCCTGTGTGTCTGCTCTCTGTGCCGTGTGTGTCTGCTCTCTGTGCCGTGTGTGTCTGCTCTCTGTGCTGTGTGTCTGCTCTCTGTGCTGTGTGTGTCTGCTCTCTGTGCTGTGTGTGTCTGCTCTCTGTGCCGTGTGTGTCTGCTCTCTGTGCCGTGTGTGTCTGCTCTCTGTGCCGTGTGTGTCTGCTCTCTGTGCCCTGTGTGTCTGCTCTCTGTGCCGTGTGTGTCTGCTCTCTGTGCTCTGTGTGAGTCTGCTCTCTGTGCTGTGTGTCTGCTCTCTGTGCTGTGTGTGTCTGCTCTCTGTGCTGTGTGTGTCTGCTCTCTGTGCTGTGTGTCTGCTCTCTGTGCTGTGTGTCTGCTCTCGGTGCCCTGTGTGTCTGCTCTCTGTGCTGTGTGTGTCTGCTCTCTGTCCCGTGTGTGTGTGCTCTCTGTGCTGTGTGTGTCTGCTCTCTGTGCTGTGTGTGTCTGCTCTCTGTGCTGTGTGTGTCTGCTCTCTGTGCTGTGTGTGTCTGCTCTCTGTGCTGTGTGTGTCTGCTCTCTGTGCTGTGTGTGTCTGCTCTCTGTGCTGTGTGTGTCTGCTCTCTGTGCTGTGTGTGTCTGCTCTCTGTGCTGTGTGTGTCTGCTCTCTGTGCTGTGTGTGTCTGCTCTCTGTGCTGTGTGTGTCTGCTCTCTGTGCTGTGTGTGTCTGCTCTCTGTGCTGTGTGTGTCTGCTCTCTGTGCTGTGTGTGTCTGCTCTCTGTGCTGTGTGTGTCTGCTCTCTGTGCTGTGTGTGTCTGCTCTCTGTGCTGTGTGTGTCTGCTCTCTGTGCTGTGTGTGTCTGCTCTCTGTGCTGTGTGTGTCTGCTCTCTGTGCTGTGTGTGTCTGCTCTCTGTGCTGTGTGTGTCTGCTCTCTGTGCTGTGTGTGTCTGCTCTCTGTGCTGTGTGTGTCTGCTCTCTGTGCTGTGTGTGTCTGCTCTCTGTGCTGTGTGTGTCTGCTCTCTGTGCTGTGTGTGTCTGCTCTCTGTGCTGTGTGTGTCTGCTCTCTGTGCTGTGTGTGTCTGCTCTCTGTGCTGTGTGTGTCTGCTCTCTGTGCTGTGTGTGTCTGCTCTCTGTGCTGTGTGTGTCTGCTCTCTGTGCTGTGTGTGTCTGCTCTCTGTGCTGTGTGTGTCTGCTCTCTGTGCTGTGTGTGTCTGCTCTCTGTGCTGTGTGTGTCTGCTCTCTGTGCTGTGTGTGTCTGCACTCTGTGCTGTGTGTGTCTGCTCTCTGTGCTGTGTGTGTCTGCTCTCTGTGCTGTGTGTGTCCGCTCTCTGTGCTGTGTGTGTCCGCTCTCTGTGCTGTGTGTGTCCGCTCTCTGTGCTGTGTGTGTCTGCTCTCTGTGCTGTGTGTGTCTGCTCTCTGTGCTGTGTGTGTCTGCTCTCTGTGCTGTGTGTCTGCTCTCTGTGCCCTGTGTGTCTGTTCTCTGTGCCGTGTGTGTCTGCTCTCTGTGCTGTGTGTCTGCTCTCTGTGCTGTGTGTCTGCTCTCTGTGCTGTGTGTCTGCTCTCTGTGCTGTGTGTGTCTGCTCTCTGTGCTGTGTGTGTCTGCTCTCTGTGCTGTGTGTCTGCTCTCTGTGCTGTGTGTGTCTGCTCTCTGTGCTGTGTGTGTCTGCTCTCTGTGCCGTGTGTGTCTGCTCTCTGTGCTGTGTGTGTCTGCTCTCTGTGCCGTGTGTGTCTGCTCTCTGTGCCGTGTGTGTCTGCTCTCTGTGCCGTGTGTGTCTGCTCTCTGTGCCGTGTGTGTCTGCTCTCTGTGCCCTGTGTGTCTGCTCTCTGTGCCGTGTGTGTCTGCTCTCTGTGCCGTGTGTGTCTGCTCTCTGTGCTGTGTGTCTGCTCTCTGTGCTGTGTGTGTCTGCTCTCTGTGCTGTGTGTGTCTGCTCTCTGTGCCGTGTGTGTCTGCTCTCTGTGCCGTGTGTGTCTGCTCTCTGTGCCGTGTGTGTCTGCTCTCTGTGCCCTGTGTGTCTGCTCTCTGTGCCGTGTGTGTCTGCTCTCTGTGCTCTGTGTGAGTCTGCTCTCTGTGCTGTGTGTCTGCTCTCTGTGCTGTGTGTGTCTGCTCTCTGTGCTGTGTGTGTCTGCTCTCTGTGCTGTGTGTCTGCTCTCTGTGCTGTGTGTCTGCTCTCGGTGCCCTGTGTGTCTGCTCTCTGTGCTGTGTGTGTCTGCTCTCTGTCCCGTGTGTGTCTGCTCTCTGTGCTGTGTGTGTCTGCTCTCTGTGCTGTGTGTGTCTGCTCTCTGTGCTGTGTGTGTCTGCTCTCTGTGCTGTGTGTGTCTGCTCTCTGTGCTGTGTGTGTCTGCTCTCTGTGCTGTGTGTGTCTGCTCTCTGTGCTGTGTGTGTCTGCTCTCTGTGCTGTGTGTGTCTGCTCTCTGTGCTGTGTGTGTCTGCTCTCTGTGCTGTGTGTGTCTGCTCTCTGTGCTGTGTGTGTCTGCTCTCTGTGCTGTGTGTGTCTGCTCTCTGTGCTGTGTGTGTCTGCTCTCTGTGCTGTGTGTGTCTGCTCTCTGTGCTGTGTGTGTCTGCTCTCTGTGCTGTGTGTGTCTGCTCTCTGTGCTGTGTGTGTCTGCTCTCTGTGCTGTGTGTGTCTGCTCTCTGTGCTGTGTGTGTCTGCTCTCTGTGCTGTGTGTGTCTGCTCTCTGTGCTGTGTGTGTCTGCTCTCTGTGCTGTGTGTGTCTGCTCTCTGTGCTGTGTGTGTCTGCTCTCTGTGCTGTGTGTGTCTGCTCTCTGTGCTGTGTGTGTCTGCTCTCTGTGCTGTGTGTGTCTGCTCTCTGTGCTGTGTGTGTCTGCTCTCTGTGCTGTGTGTGTCTGCTCTCTGTGCTGTGTGTGTCTGCTCTCTGTGCTGTGTGTGTCTGCTCTCTGTGCTGTGTGTGTCTGCTCTCTGTGCTGTGTGTCTGCTCTCTGTGCTGTGTGTGTCTGCTCTCTGTGCTGTGTGTGTCTGCTCTCTGTGCTGTGTGTGTCTGCTCTCTGTGCAGTGTGTGTCTGCTCTCTGTGCTGTGTGTGTCTGCTCTCTGTGCTGTGTGTGTCTGCTCTCTGTGCTGTGTGTGTCTGCTCTCTGTGCTGTGTGTGTCCGCTCTCTGTGCTGTGTGTGTCCGCTCTCTGTGCCGTGTGTGTCCTCTCTCTGTGCCGTGTGTGTCTGCTCTCTGTGCCGTGTGTGTCTGCTCTCTGTGCCGTGTGTGTCTGCTCTCTGTGCCGTGTGTGTCTGCTCTCTGTGCCGTGTGTGTCTGCTCTCTGTGCCGTGTGTGTCTGCTCTCTGTGCCGTGTGTGTCTGCTCTCTGTGCCGTGTGTGTCTGCTCTCTGTGCCGTGTGTGTCTGCTCTCTGTGCCGTGTGTGTCTGCTCTCTGTGCCGTGTGTGTCTGCTCTCTGTGCCGTGTCAGTCTGCTCTCTGTGCCGTGTGTGTCTGCTCTCTGTGCCGTGTGTGTCTGCACTCTGTGCCGTGTCAGTCTGCTCTCTGTGCCGTGTGTGTTTGCTCTCTGTGCCGTGTGTGTTTGCTCTCTGTGCCGTGTGTGTCTGCTCTCTGTGCCGTGTGTGTCTGCTCTCTGTGCCGTGTGTGTCTGCTCTCTGTGCCGTGTGTCTCTGCTCTCTGTGCCGCTTGTGCCTGCACTCTGTGCCGTGTCAGTCTGCTCTCTGTGCCGTGTGTGTTTGCTCTCTGTGCCGTGTGTGTTTGCTCTCTGTGCCGTGTGTGTCTGTTCTCTGTCCCGTGTGTGTCTGCTCTCTGTGCCGTGTGTGTCTGCTCTCTGTGCCGTGTGTGTCTGCTCTCTGTGCCGTGTGTGTCTGCTCTCTGTGCCATGTGTGTCTGCTCTCTGTGCCCTGTGTGTCTGCTCTCTGTGCCGTGTGTGTCTGCTCTCTGTGCCGTGTGTGTCTGCTCTCTGTGCCCTGTGTGTCTGCTCTCTGTGCTCTGTGTGAGTCTGCTCTCTGTGCTGTGTTTGTCTGCTCTCTGTGCTGTGTGTGTCTGCTCTCTGTGCTGTGTGTCTGCTCTCTGTGCTGTGTGTGTCTGCTCTCTGTGCTGTGTGTCTGCTCTCTGTGCCGTGTGTGTCTGCTCTCTGTGCCGTGTGTGTCTGCTCTCTGTGCCGTGTGTGTCTGCTCTCTGTGCCGTGTGTGTCTGCTCTCTGTGCCGTGTGTGTCTGCTCTCTGTGCCGTATCAGTCTGCTCTCTGTGCCGTGTGTGTCTGCTCTCTGTGCCGTGTGTGTCTGCACTCTGTGCCGTGTGTGTTTGCTCTCTGTGCCGTGTGTGTTTGCTCTCTGTGCCGTGTGTGTTTGCTCTCTGTGCCGTGTGTGTTTGCTCTCTGTGCCGTGTGTGTCTGCTCTCTGTGCCGTGTGTGTCTGTTCTCTGTGCCGTGTGTCTCTGCTCTCTGTGCCGTTTGTGCCTGCACTCTGTGCCGTGTCAGTCTGCTCTCTGTGCCGTGTGTGTTTGCTCTCTGTGCCGTGTGTGTTTGCTCTCTGTGCCGTGTCAGTCTGCTCTCTGTGCCGTGTGTGTCTGCTCTCTGTGCCGTGTGTGTCTGCTCTCTGTGCCGTGTGTGTCTGCTCTCTGTGCCGTGTCAGTCTGCTCTCTGTGCCGTGTGTGTCTGCTCTCTGTGCCGTGTGTGTCTGCTCTCTGTGCCGTGTGTGTCTGCTCTCTGTGCCGTGTGTGTCTGCTCTCTGTGCCGTGTGTGTCTGCTCTCTGTGCCGTGTGTGTCTGCTCTCTGTGCTGTGTGTCTGCTCTCTGTGCCCTGTGTGTCTGCTCTCTGTGCCCTGTGTGTCTGCTCTCTGTGCTGTGTGTCTGCTCTCTGTGCTGTGTGTGTCTGCTCTCTGTGCTGTGTGTCTGCTCTCTGTGCTGTGTGTCTGCTCTCTGTGCTGTGTGTGTCTGCTCTCTGTGCTGTGTGTCTTCTCTCTGTGCCCTGTGTGTCTGCTCTCTGTGCTGTGTGTGTCTGCTCTCTGTCCCGTGTGTGTCTGCTCTCTGTCCCGTGTGTGTCTGCTCTCTGTGCTGTGTGTGTCTGCTCTCTTTGCTGTGTGTGTCTGCTCTCTGTGCTGTGTGTCTGCTCTCTGTGCTGTGTGTCTGCTCTCTGTGCTGTGTGTGTCTGCTCTCTGTGCTGTGTGTGTCTGCTCTCTGTGCTGTGTGTGTCTGCTCTCTGTGCTGTGTGTGTCTGCTCTCTGTGCTGTGTGTGTCTGCTCTCTGTGCTGTGTGTGTCTGCTCTCTGTGCTGTGTGTGTCTGCTCTCTGTGCTGTGTGTGTCTGCTCTCTGTGCTGTGTGTCTGCTCTCTGTGCCCTGTGTGTCTGTTCTCTGTGCTGTGTGTGTCTGCTCTCTGTGCTGTGTGTCTGCTCTCTGTGCTGTGTGTCTGCTCTCTGTGCTGTGTGTCTGCTCTCTGTGCTGTGTGTGTCTGCTCTCTGTGCTGTGTGTCTGCTCTCTGTGCTGTGTGTGTCTGCTCTCTGTGCTGTGTGTGTCTGCTCTCTGTGCCGTGTGTGTCTGCTCTCTGTGCTGTGTGTGTCTGCTCTCTGTGCCGTGTGTGTCTGCTCTCTGTGCCGTGTGTGTCTGCTCTCTGTGCCGTGTGTGTCTGCTCTCTGTGCCGTGTGTGTCTGCTCTCTGTGCCCTGTGTGTCTGCTCTCTGTGCCGTGTGTGTCTGCTCTCTGTGCCGTGTGTGTCTGCTCTCTGTGCTGTGTGTCTGCTCTCTGTGCTGTGTGTGTCTGCTCTCTGTGCTGTGTGTGTCTGCTCTCTGTGCCGTGTGTGTCTGCTCTCTGTGCCGTGTGTGTCTGCTCTCTGTGCCGTGTGTGTCTGCTCTCTGTGCCCTGTGTGTCTGCTCTCTGTGCCGTGTGTGTCTGCTCTCTGTGCTCTGTGTGAGTCTGCTCTCTGTGCTGTGTGTCTGCTCTCTGTGCTGTGTGTGTCTGCTCTCTGTGCTGTGTGTGTCTGCTCTCTGTGCTGTGTGTCTGCTCTCTGTGCTGTGTGTCTGCTCTCGGTGCCCTGTGTGTCTGCTCTCTGTGCTGTGTGTGTCTGCTCTCTGTCCCGTGTGTGTGTGCTCTCTGTGCTGTGTGTGTCTGCTCTCTGTGCTGTGTGTGTCTGCTCTCTGTGCTGTGTGTGTCTGCTCTCTGTGCTGTGTGTGTCTGCTCTCTGTGCTGTGTGTGTCTGCTCTCTGTGCTGTGTGTGTCTGCTCTCTGTGCTGTGTGTGTCTGCTCTCTGTGCTGTGTGTGTCTGCTCTCTGTGCTGTGTGTGTCTGCTCTCTGTGCTGTGTGTGTCTGCTCTCTGTGCTGTGTGTGTCTGCTCTCTGTGCTGTGTGTGTCTGCTCTCTGTGCTGTGTGTGTCTGCTCTCTGTGCTGTGTGTGTCTGCTCTCTGTGCTGTGTGTGTCTGCTCTCTGTGCTGTGTGTGTCTGCTCTCTGTGCTGTGTGTGTCTGCTCTCTGTGCTGTGTGTGTCTGCTCTCTGTGCTGTGTGTGTCTGCTCTCTGTGCTGTGTGTGTCTGCTCTCTGTGCTGTGTGTGTCTGCTCTCTGTGCTGTGTGTGTCTGCTCTCTGTGCTGTGTGTGTCTGCTCTCTGTGCTGTGTGTGTCTGCTCTCTGTGCTGTGTGTGTCTGCTCTCTGTGCTGTGTGTGTCTGCTCTCTGTGCTGTGTGTGTCTGCTCTCTGTGCTGTGTGTGTCTGCTCTCTGTGCTGTGTGTGTCTGCTCTCTGTGCTGTGTGTGTCTGCTCTCTGTGCTGTGTGTGTCTGCTCTCTGTGCTGTGTGTGTCTGCTCTCTGTGCTGTGTGTGTCTGCTCTCTGTGCTGTGTGTGTCTGCTCTCTGTGCTGTGTGTGTCTGCTCTCTGTGCTGTGTGTGTCTGCTCTCTGTGCTGTGTGTGTCTGCTCTCTGTGCTGTGTGTGTCTGCTCTCTGTGCTGTGTGTGTCTGCTCTCTGTGCTGTGTGTGTCCGCTCTCTGTGCTGTGTGTGTCCGCTCTCTGTGCTGTGTGTGTCCGCTCTCTGTGCTGTGTGTGTCTGCTCTCTGTGCTGTGTGTGTCTGCTCTCTGTGCTGTGTGTGTCTGCTCTCTGTGCTGTGTGTGTCTGCTCTCTGTGCTGTGTGTGTCTGCTCTCTGTGCTGTGTGTGTCTGCTCTCTGTGCTGTGTGTGTCTGCTCTCTGTGCTGTGTGTGTCTGCTCTCTGTGCTGTGTGTGTTTGCTCTCTGTGCCGTGTGTGTCTGCTCTCTGTGCCGTGTGTGTCTGCTCTCTGTGCCGTGTGTGTCTGCTCTCTGTGCCGTGTGTGTCTGCTCTCTGTGCCGTGTGTGTCTGCTCTCTGTGCCGTGTGTGTCTGCTCTCTGTGCCCTGTGTGTCTGCTCTCTGTGCTCTGTGTGAGTCTGCTCTCTGTGCTGTGTGTCTGCTCTCTGTGCTGTGTTTGTCTGCTCTCTGTGCTGTGTGTGTCTGCTCTCTGTGCTGTGTGTCTGCTCTCTGTGCTGTGTGTGTCTGCTCTCTGTGCTGTGTGTCTGCTCTCTGTGCTGTGTGTCTGCTCTCGGTGCCGTGTGTGTCTGCTCTCTGTGCCGTGTGTGTCTGCTCTCTGTGCCGTGTGTGTCTGCTCTCTGTGCCGTGTGTGTCTGCTCTCTGTGCCGTGTCAGTCTGCTCTCTGTGCCGTGTGTGTCTGCTCTCTGTGCCGTGTGTGTCTGCACTCTGTGCCGTGTGTGTTTGCTCTCTGTGCCGTGTGTGTTTGCTCTCTGTGCCGTGTGTGTTTGCTCTCTGTGCCGTGTGTGTTTGCTCTCTGTGCCGTGTGTGTCTGCTCTCTGTGCCGTGTGTGTCTGCTCTCTGTGCCGTGTGTCTCTGCTCTCTGTGCCGTTTGTGCCTGCACTCTGTGCCGTGTCAGTCTGCTCTCTGTGCCGTGTGTGTTTGCTCTCTGTGCCGTGTGTGTTTGCTCTCTGTGCCGTGTCAGTCTGCTCTCTGTGCCGTGTGTGTCTGCTCTCTGTGCCGTGTGTGTCTGCTCTCTGTGCCGTGTGTGTCTGCTCTCTGTGCCGTGTGTGTCTGCTCTCTGTGCCGTGTCAGTCTGCTCTCTGTGCCGTGTGTGTTTGCTCTCTGTGCCGTGTGAGTCTGCTCTCTGTGCCGTGTGTGTCTGCTCTCTGTGCCGTGTGTGTCTGCTCTCTGTGCCGTGTGTGTCTGCTCTCTGTGCCGTGTGTGTCTGCTCTCTGTGCCGTGTGTGTCTGCTCTCTGTGCTGTGTGTCTGCTCTCTGTGCCCTGTGTGTCTGCTCTCTGTGCCCTGTGTGTCTGCTCTCTGTGCTGTGTGTCTGCTCTCTGTGCTGTGTGTGTCTGCTCTCTGTGCTGTGTGTCTGCTCTCTGTGCTGTGTGTGTCTGCTCTCTGTGCTGTGTGTCTTCTCTCTGTGCCCTGTGTGTCTGCTCTCTGTGCTGTGTGTGTCTGCTCTCTGTCCCGTGTGTGTCTGCTCTCTGTGCTGTGTGTGTCTGCTCTCTTTGCTGTGTGTGTCTGCTCTCTGTGCTGTGTGTCTGCTCTCTGTGCTGTGTGTGTCTGCTCTCTGTGCTGTGTGTGTCTGCTCTCTGTGCTGTGTGTGTCTGCTCTCTGTGCTGTGTGTGTCTGCTCTCTGTGCTGTGTGTCTGCTCTCTGTGCCCTGTGTGTCTGTTCTCTGTGCTGTGTGTGTCTGCTCTCTGTGCTGCGTGTCTGCTCTCTGTGCTGTGTGTCTGCTCTCTGTGCTGTGTGTGTCTGCTCTCTGTGCTGTGTGTCTGCTCTCTGTGCTGTGTGTGTCTGCTCTCTGTGCTGTGTGTGTCTGCTCTCTGTGCTGTGTGTGTCTGCTCTCTGTGCCGTGTGTGTCTGCTCTCTGTGCCGTGTGTGTCTGCTCTCTGTGCCGTGTGTGTCTGCTCTCTGTGCCGTGTGTGTCTGCTCTCTGTGCCGTGTGTGTCTGCTCTCTGTGCCCTGTGTGTCTGCTCTCTGTGCCCTGTGTGTCTGCTCTCTGTGCTGTGTGTGTCTGCTCTCTGTGCTGTGTGTCTGCTCTCTGTGCTGTGTGTGTCTGCCCTCTGTGCTGTGTGTGTCTGCCCTCTGTGCCGTGTGTGTCTGCTCTCTGTGCCGTGTGTGTCTGCTCTCTGTGCCGTGTGTGTCTGCTCTCTGTGCCGTGTGTGGCTGCTCTCTGTGCCGTGTGTGTCTGCTCTCTGTGCCGTGTGTGTCTGCTCTCTGTGCCGTGTGTGTCTGCTCTCTGTGCCGTGTGTGTCTGCTCTCTGTGCTGTGTGTCTGCTCTCTGTGCTGTGTGTGTCTGCTCTCTGTGCTGTGTGTGTCTGCTCTCTGTGCCGTGTGTGTCTGCTCTCTGTGCCGTGTGTGTCTGCTCTCTGTGCCATGTGTGTCTGCTCTCTGTGCCCTGTGTGTCTGCTCTCTGTGCCGTGTGTGTCTGCTCTCTGTGCTCTGTGTGAGTCTGCTCTCTGTGCTGTGTGTCTGCTCTCTGTGCTGTGTGTGTCTGCTCTCTGTGCTGTGTGTGTCTGCTCTCTGTGCTGTGTGTCTGCTCTATGTGCTGTGTGTGTCTGCTCTCTGTGCTGTGTGTCTGCTCTCGGTGCCCTGTGTGTCTGCTCTCTGTGCTGTGTTTGTCTGCTCTCTGTCCCGTGTGTGTCTGCTCTCTGTGCTGTGTGTGTCTGCTCTATTTGCTGTGTGTGTCTGCTCTCTGTGCTGTGTGTCTGCTCTCTGTGCTGTGTGTGTCTGCTCTCTGTGCTGAGTGTGTCTGCTCTCTGTGCTGAGTGTGTCTGCTCTCTGTGCTGTGTGTGTCTGCTCTCTGTGCTGTGTGTGTCTGCTCTCTGTGCTGTGTGTGTCTGCTCTCTGTGCCGTGTCAGTCTGCTCTCTGTGCTGTGCGTGTGTGCTCTCTGTGCTGTGTGTGTCTGCTCTCAGTGCTGTGTGTGTCTGCTCTCTGTGCTGTGTGTGTCTGCTCTCTGTGCTGTGTGTGTCTGCTCTCTGTGCCGTGTCAGTCTGCTCTCTGTGCTGCGTGTGTCTGCTCTCTGTGCTGTGTGTGTCTGCTCTCTGTGCCGTGTCAGTCTGCTCTCTGTGCTGTGTGTCTGCTCTCTGTGCTGTGTCTGCTCTCTGTGCTGTGTGTCTGCTCTCTGTGCTGTGTGTGTCTGCTCTCTGTGCCGTGTCAGTCTGCTCTCTGTGCTGTGTGTCTGCTCTCTGTGCCGTGTCAGTCTGCTCTCTGTGCTGTGTGTCTGCTCTCTGTGCTGTGTGTCTGCTCTCTGTGCTGTGTGTGTCTGCTCTCTGTGCTGTGTGTGTCTGCTCTCTGTGCTGTGTGTGTCTGCTCTCTGTGCTGTGTGTGTCTGCTCTCTGTGCTGTGTGTGTCTGCTCTCTGTGCTGTGTGTGTCTGCTCTCTGTGCCGTGTCAGTCTGCTCTCTGTGCTGTGCGTGTGTGCTCTCTGTGCTGTGTGTCTGCTCTCTGTGCTGTGTGTGTCTGCTCTCTGTGCTGTGCGTGTCTGCTCTCTGTGCTGTGCGTGTCTGCTCTCTGTGCTGTGTGTCTGCTCTCTGTGCTGTGTGTCCGCTCTCTGTGCTGTGTGTGTCTGCTCTCTGTGCCATGTCAGTCTGCTCTCTGTGCTGTGTGTGTCTGCTCTCTGTGCTGTGCGTGTCTGCTCTCTGTGCTGTGTGTCTGCTCTCTGTGCTGTGTGTGTCTGCTCTCTGTGCTGTGTGTGTCTGCTCTCTGTGCCGTGTGTGTCTGCTCTCTGTGCCGTGTGTGTCTGCTCTCTGTGCCGTGTGTGTCTGCTCTCTGTGCCGTGTGTGTCTGCTCTCTGTGCCGTGTGTGTCTGCTCTCTGTGCCCTGTGTGTCTGCTCTCTGTGCCCTGTGTGTCTGCTCTCTGTGCTGTGTGTGTCTGCTCTCTGTGCTGTGTGTCTGCTCTCTGTGCTGTGTGTGTCTGCCCTCTGTGCTGTGTGTGTCTGCCCTCTGTGCCGTGTGTGTCTGCTCTCTGTGCCGTGTGTGTCTGCTCTCTGTGCCGTGTGTGTCTGCTCTCTGTGCCGTGTGTGTCTGCTCTCTGTGCCGTGTGTGTCTGCTCTCTGTGCCGTGTGTGTCTGCTCTCTGTGCCGTGTGTGTCTGCTCTCTGTGCCGTGTGTGTCTGCTCTCTGTGCCGTGTGTGTCTGCTCTCTGTGCTGTGTGTCTGCTCTCTGTGCTGTGTGTGTCTGCTCTCTGTGCTGTGTGTGTCTGCTCTCTGTGCTGTGTGTGTCTGCTCTCTGTGCCGTGTGTGTCTGCTCTCTGTGCCGTGTGTGTCTGCTCTCTGTGCCATGTGTGTCTGCTCTCTGTGCCCTGTGTGTCTGCTCTCTGTGCCGTGTGTGTCTGCTCTCTGTGCTCTGTGTGAGTCTGCTCTCTGTGCTGTGTGTCTGCTCTCTGTGCTGTGTGTGTCTGCTCTCTGTGCTGTGTGTGTCTGCTCTCTGTGCTGTGTGTCTGCTCTCTGTGCTGTGTGTGTCTGCTCTCTGTGCTGTGTGTCTGCTCTCGGTGCCCTGTGTGTCTGCTCTCTGTGCTGTGTTTGTCTGCTCTCTGTCCCGTGTGTGTCTGCTCTCTGTGCTGTGTGTGTCTGCTCTATTTGCTGTGTGTGTCTGCTCTCTGTGCTGTGTGTCTGCTCTCTGTGCTGTGTGTGTCTGCTCTCTGTGCTGAGTGTGTCTGCTCTCTGTGCTGTGTGTGTCTGCTCTCTGTGCTGTGTGTGTCTGCTCTCTGTGCTGTGTGTGTCTGCTCTCTGTGCCGTGTCAGTCTGCTCTCTGTGCTGTGCGTGTGTGCTCTCTGTGCTGTGTGTGTCTGCTCTCTGTGCTGTGTGTGTCTGCTCTCTGTGCCGTGTCAGTCTGCTCTCTGTGCTGTGCGTGTGTGCTCTCTGTGCTGTGTGTCTGCTCTCTGTGCTGTGTGTGTCTGCTCTCTGTGCTGTGCGTGTCTGCTCTCTGTGCTGTGCGTGTCTGCTCTCTGTGCTGTGTGTCTGCTCTCTGTGCTGTGTGTCCGCTCTCTGTGCTGTGTGTGTCTGCCCTCTGTGCCGTGTCAGTCTGCTCTCTGTGCTGTGTGTGTCTGCTCTCTGTGCTGTGCGTGTCTGCTCTCTGTGCTGTGCGTGTCTGCTCTCTGTGCTGTGCGTGTGTGCTCTCTGTGCTGTGCGTGTCTGCTCTCTGTGCTGTGTGTCTGCTCTCTGTGCTGTGTGTCTGCTCTCTGTGCTGTGTGTGTCTGCTCTCTGTGCCGTGTCAGTCTGCTCTCTGTGCTGTGCGTGTCTGCTCTCTGTGCTGTGCGTGTCTGCTCTCTGTGCTGTGTGTGTCTGCTCTCTGTGCTGTGTGTGTCTGCTCTCTGTGCTGTGTGAGTCTGCTCCCTGTGCTGTGCGTGTCTGCTCTCTGTGCCGTGTCAGTCTGCTCTCTGTGCTGTGTGTGTTTGCTCTCTGTGCTGTGCGTGTCTGCTCTCTGTGCTGTGCGTGTGTGCTCTCTGTGCTGTGCGTGTGTGCTCTCTGTGCTGTGTGTGTCTGCTCTCTGTGCCGTGTGTGTCTGCTCTCTGTGCTGTGTGTGTCTGCTCTCTGTACTGTGTGTCTGCTCTCTGTGCTGTGCGTGTCTGCTCTCTGTGCTGTGCGTGTCTGCTCTCTGTGCTGTGTGTCTGCTCTCTGTGCTGTGTGTCTGCTCTCTGTGCTGTGTGTGTCTGCTCTCTGTGCTGTGTGTGTCTGCTCTCTGTGCTGTGTGTGTCTGCTCTCTGTGCTGTGCGTGTCTGCTCTCTGTGCTGTGTGTGTCTGCTCTCTGTGCCGTGTCAGTCTGCTCTCTGTGCCGTGTGTGTCTGCTCTCTGTGCCGTGTGTGTCTGCACTCTGTGCCGTGTGTGTTTGCTCTCTGTGCCGTGTGTGTTTGCTCTCTGTGCCGTGTGTGTTTGCTCTCTGTGCCGTGTGTGTTTGCTCTCTGTGCCGTGTGTGTCTGCTCTCTGTGCCGTGTGTGTCTGCTCTCTGTGCCGTGTGTCTCTGCTCTCTGTGCCGTTTGTGCCTGCACTCTGTGCCGTGTCAGTCTGCTCTCTGTGCCGTGTGTGTTTGCTCTCTGTGCCGTGTGTGTGTGCTCTCTGTGCCGTGTCAGTCTGCTCTCTGTGCCGTGTGTGTCTGCTCTCTGTGCCGTGTGTGTCTGCTCTCTGTGCCGTGTGTGTCTGCTCTCTGTGCCGTGTCAGTCTGCTCTCTGTGCCGTGTGTGTTTGCTCTCTGTGCCCTGTGAGTCTGCTCTCTGTGCCGTGTGTGTCTGCTCTCTGTGCCGTGTGTGTCTGCTCTCTGTGCCGTGTGTGTCTGCTCTCTGTGCCGTGTGTGTCTGCTCTCTGTGCCGTGTGTGTCTGCTCTCTGTGCTGTGTGTCTGCTCTCTGTGCCCTGTGTGTCTGCTCTCTGTGCCCTGTGTGTCTGCTCTCTGTGCTGTGTGTCTGCTCTCTGTGCTGTGTGTCTGCTCTCTGTGCTGTGTGTGTCTGCTCTCTGTGCTGTGTGTCTGCTCTCTGTGCTGTGTGTGTCTGCTCTCTGTGCTGTGTGTCATCTCTCTGTGCCCTGTGTGTCTGCTCTCTGTGCTGTGTGTGTCTGCTCTCTGTCCCGTGTGTGTCTGCTCTCTGTGCTGTGTGTGTCTGCTCTCTTTGCTGTGTGTGTCTGCTCTCTGTGCTGTGTGTCTGCTCTCTGTGCTGTGTGTGTCTGCTCTCTGTGCTGTGTGTGTCTGCTCTCTGTGCTGTGTGTGTCTGCTCTCTGTGCTGTGTGTCTGCTCTCTGTGCCCTGTGTGTCTGTTCTCTGTGCTGTGTGTGTCTGCTCTCTGTGCTGCGTGTCTGCTCTCTGTGCTGTGTGTCTGCTCTCTGTGCTGTGTGTGTCTGCTCTCTGTGCTGTGTGTCTGCTCTCTGTGCTGTGTGTGTCTGCTCTCTGTGCTGTGTGTGTCTGCTCTCTGTGCCGTGTGTGTCTGCTCTCTGTGCCGTGTGTGTCTGCTCTCTGTGCCGTGTGTGTCTGCTCTCTGTGCCGTGTGTGTCTGCTCTCTGTGCCCTGTGTGTCTGCTCTCTGTGCCCTGTGTGTCTGCTCTCTGTGCTGTGTGTGTCTGCTCTCTGTGCTGTGTGTCTGCTCTCTGTGCTGTGTGTGTCTGCCCTCTGTGCTGTGTGTGTCTGCCCTCTGTGCCGTGTGTGTCTGCTCTCTGTGCCGTGTGTGTCTGCTCTCTGTGCCGTGTGTGTCTGCTCTCTGTGCCGTGTGTGTCTGCTCTCTGTGCCGTGTGTGTCTGCTCTCTGTGCCGTGTGTGTCTGCTCTCTGTGCCGTGTGTGTCTGCTCTCTGTGCCGTGTGTGTCTGCTCTCTGTGCTGTGTGTCTGCTCTCTGTGCTGTGTGTGTCTGCTCTCTGTGCTGTGTGTGTCTGCTCTCTGTGCCGTGTGTGTCTGCTCTCTGTGCCGTGTGTGTCTGCTCTCTGTGCCATGTGTGTCTGCTCTCTGTGCCCTGTGTGTCTGCTCTCTGTGCCGTGTGTGTCTGCTCTCTGTGCTCTGTGTGAGTCTGCTCTCTGTGCTGTGTGTCTGCTCTCTGTGCTGTGTGTGTCTGCTCTCTGTGCTGTGTGTGTCTGCTCTCTGTGCTGTGTGTCTGCTCTCTGTGCTGTGTGTGTCTGCTCTCTGTGCTGTGTGTCTGCTCTCGGTGCCCTGTGTGTCTGCTCTCTGTGCTGTGTTTGTCTGCTCTCTGTCCCGTGTGTGTCTGCTCTCTGTGCTGTGTGTGTCTGCTCTATTTGCTGTGTGTGTCTGCTCTCTGTGCTGTGTGTCTGCTCTCTGTGCTGTGTGTCTGCTCTCTGTGCTGTGTGTGTCTGCTCTCTGTGCTGAGTGTGTCTGCTCTCTGTGCTGTGTGTGTCTGCTCTCTGTGCTGTGTGTGTCTGCTCTCTGTGCTGTGTGTGTCTGCTCTCTGTGCCGTGTCAGTCTGCTCTCTGTGCTGTGCGTGTGTGCTCTCTGTGCTGTGTGTGTCTGCTCTCAGTGCTGTGTGTGTCTGCTCTCTGTGCTGTGTGTGTCTGCTCTCTGTGCTGTGTGTGTCTGCTCTCTGTGCTGTGTGTGTCTGCTCTCTGTGCCGTGTCAGTCTGCTCTCTGTGCTGTGTGTGTCTGCTCTCTGTGCTGTGTGTGTCTGCTCTCTGTGCCGTGTCAGTCTGCTCTCTGTGCTGTGTGTCTGCTCTCTGTGCTGTGTGTCTGCTCTCTGTGCTGTGTGTGTCTGCTCTCTGTGCCGTGTCAGTCTGCTCTCTGTGCTGTGTGTCTGCTCTCTGTGCCGTGTCAGTCTGCTCTCTGTGCTGTGTGTCTGCTCTCTGTGCTGTGTGTCTGCTCTCTGTGCTGTGTGTGTCTGCTCTCTGTGCTGTGTGTGTCTGCTCTCTGTGCTGTGTGTGTCTGCTCTCTGTGCTGTGTGTGTCTGCTCTCTGTGCCGTGTCAGTCTGCTCTCTGTGCTGTGCGTGTGTGCTCTCTGTGCTGTGTGTCTGCTCTCTGTGCTGTGTGTGTCTGCTCTCTGTGCTGTGCGTGTCTGCTCTCTGTGCTGTGCGTGTCTGCTCTCTGTGCTGTGTGTCTGCTCTCTGTGCTGTGTGTCTGCTCTCTGTGCTGTGTGTGTCTGCTCTCTGTGCCGTGTCAGTCTGCTCTCTGTGCTGTGTGTGTCTGCTCTCTGTGCTGTGCGTGTCTGCTCTCTGTGCTGTGTGTGTCTGCTCTCTGTGCTGTGTGTGTTTGCTCTCTGTGCTGTGCGTGTCTGCTCTCTGTGCTGTGTGTGTCTGCTCTCTGTGCTGTGTGTGTCTGCTCTCTGTGCTGTGCGTGTCTGCTCTCTGTGCTGCGTGTGTGCTCTCTGTGCTGTGTGTGTCTGCTCTCTGTGCTGTGCGTGTCTGCTCTCTGTGCTGTGTGTCTGCTCTCTGTGCTGTGTGTCTGCTCTCTGTGCTGTGTGTGTCTGCTCTCTGTGCCGTGTCAGTCTGCTCTCTGTGCTGTGCGTGTCTGCTCTCTGTGCTGTGCGTGTCTGCTCTCTGTGCTGTGCGTGTCTGCTCTCTGTGCTGTGTGTGTCTGCTCTCTGTGCTGTGTGTGTCTGCTCTCTGTGCTGTGTGTGTCTGCTCCCTGTGCTGTGCGTGTCTGCTCTCTGTGCCGTGTCAGTCTGCTCTCTGTGCTGTGTGTGTTTGCTCTCTGTGCTGTGCGTGTCTGCTCTCTGTGCTGTGCGTGTGTGCTCTCTGTGCTGTGCGTGTGTGCTCTCTGTGCTGTGTGTGTCTGCTCTCTGTGCTGTGCGTGTCTGCTCTCTGTGCTGTGTGTCTGCTCTCTGTGCTGTGCGTGTCTGCTCTCTGTGCTGTGCGTGTCTGCTCTCTGTGCTGTGTGTCTGCTCTCTGTGCTGTGTGTCTGCTCTCTGTGCTGTGTGTGTCTGCTCTCTGTGCTGTGTGTGTCTGCTCTCTGTGCTGTGTGTGTCTGCTCTCTGTGCTGTGCGTGTCTGCTCTCTGTGCTGTGTGTCTGCTCTCTGTGCTGTGCGTGTCTGCTCTCTGTGCTGTGTGTCTGCTCTCTGTGCCGTGTGTGTCTGCTCTCTGTGCCGTGTGTGTCTGCTCTCTGTGCTGTGTGTGTCTGCTCTCTGTGCTGTGTGTGTCTGCTCTCTGTGCTGTGTGTGTCTGCTCTCTGTGCTGTGTGTGTCTGCTCTCTGTGCTGTGTGTGTCTGCTCTCTGTGCTGTGTGTGTCTGCTCTCTGTGCTGTGTGTGTCTGCACTCTGTGCCGTGTGTGTTTGCTCTCTGTGCCGTGTGTGTTTGCTCTCTGTGCCGTGTGTGTTTGCTCTCTGTGCCGTGTGTGTTTGCTCTCTGTGCCGTGTGTGTCTGCTCTCTGTGCCGTGTGTGTCTGCTCTCTGTGCCGTGTGTCTCTGCTCTCTGTGCCGTTTGTGCCTGCACTCTGTGCCGTGTCAGTCTGCTCTCTGTGCCGTGTGTGTTTGCTCTCTGTGCCGTGTGTGTTTGCTCTCTGTGCCGTGTCAGTCTGCTCTCTGTGCCGTGTGTGTCTGCTCTCTGTGCTGTGTGTGTCTGCTCTCTGTGCTGTGTGTGTCTGCACTCTGTGCCGTGTGTGTTTGCTCTCTGTGCCGTGTGTGTTTGCTCTCTGTGCCGTGTGTGTTTGCTCTCTGTGCCGTGTGTGTTTGCTCTCTGTGCCGTGTGTGTCTGCTCTCTGTGCCGTGTGTGTCTGCTCTCTGTGCCGTGTGTCTCTGCTCTCTGTGCCGTTTGTGCCTGCACTCTGTGCCGTGTCAGTCTGCTCTCTGTGCCGTGTGTGTTTGCTCTCTGTGCCGTGTGTGTTTGCTCTCTGTGCCGTGTCAGTCTGCTCTCTGTGCCGTGTGTGTCTGCTCTCTGTGCCGTGTGTGTCTGCTCTCTGTGCCGTGTGTGTCTGCTCTCTGTGCCGTGTCAGTCTGCTCTCTGTGCCGTGTGTGTTTGCTCTCTGTGCCGTGTGAGTCTGCTCTCTGTGCCGTGTGTGTCTGCTCTCTGTGCCGTGTGTGTCTGCTCTCTGTGCCGTGTGTGTCTGCTCTCTGTGCCGTGTGTGTCTGCTCTCTGTGCCGTGTGTGTCTGCTCTCTGTACTGTGTGTCTGCTCTCTGTGCCCTGTGTGTCTGCTCTCTGTGCCCTGTGTGTCTGCTCTCTGTGCTGTGTGTCTGCTCTCTGTGCTGTGTGTCTGCTCTCTGTGCTGTGTGTGTCTGCTCTCTGTGCTGTGTGTCTGCTCTCTGTGCTGTGTGTGTCTGCTCTCTGTGCTGTGTGTCTTCTCTCTGTGCCCTGTGTGTCTGCTCTCTGTGCTGTGTGTGTCTGCTCTCTGTCCCGTGTGTGTCTGCTCTCTGTGCTGTGTGTGTCTGCTCTCTTTGCTGTGTGTGTCTGCTCTCTGTGCTGTGTGTCTGCTCTCTGTGCTGTGTGTGTCTGCTCTCTGTGCTGTGTGTGTCTGCTCTCTGTGCTGTGTGTGTCTGCTCTCTGTGCTGTGTGTCTGCTCTCTGTGCCCTGTGTGTCTGTTCTCTGTGCTGTGTGTGTCTGCTCTCTGTGCTGCGTGTCTGCTCTCTGTGCTGTGTGTCTGCTCTCTGTGCTGTGTGTGTCTGCTCTCTGTGCTGTGTGTCTGCTCTCTGTGCTGTGTGTGTCTGCTCTCTGTGCTGTGTGTGTCTGCTCTCTGTGCCGTGTGTGTCTGCTCTCTGTGCCGTGTGTGTCTGCTCTCTGTGCCGTGTGTGTCTGCTCTCTGTGCCGTGTGTGTCTGCTCTCTGTGCCCTGTGTGTCTGCTCTCTGTGCCCTGTGTGTCTGCTCTCTGTGCTGTGTGTGTCTGCTCTCTGTGCTGTGTGTCTGCTCTCTGTGCTGTGTGTGTCTGCCCTCTGTGCTGTGTGTGTCTGCCCTCTGTGCCGTGTGTGTCTGCTCTCTGTGCCGTGTGTGTCTGCTCTCTGTGCCGTGTGTGTCTGCTCTCTGTGCCGTGTGTGTCTGCTCTCTGTGCCGTGTGTGTCTGCTCTCTGTGCCGTGTGTGTCTGCTCTCTGTGCCGTGTGTGTCTGCTCTCTGTGCCGTGTGTGTCTGCTCTCTGTGCTGTGTGTCTGCTCTCTGTGCTGTGTGTGTCTGCTCTCTGTGCTGTGTGTGTCTGCTCTCTGTGCCGTGTGTGTCTGCTCTCTGTGCCGTGTGTGTCTGCTCTCTGTGCCATGTGTGTCTGCTCTCTGTGCCCTGTGTGTCTGCTCTCTGTGCCGTGTGTGTCTGCTCTCTGTGCTCTGTGTGAGTCTGCTCTCTGTGCTGTGTGTCTGCTCTCTGTGCTGTGTGTGTCTGCTCTCTGTGCTGTGTGTGTCTGCTCTCTGTGCTGTGTGTCTGCTCTCTGTGCTGTGTGTGTCTGCTCTCTGTGCTGTGTGTCTGCTCTCGGTGCCCTGTGTGTCTGCTCTCTGTGCTGTGTTTGTCTGCTCTCTGTCCCGTGTGTGTCTGCTCTCTGTGCTGTGTGTGTCTGCTCTATTTGCTGTGTGTGTCTGCTCTCTGTGCTGTGTGTCTGCTCTCTGTGCTGTGTGTGTCTGCTCTCTGTGCTGAGTGTGTCTGCTCTCTGTGCTGTGTGTGTCTGCTCTCTGTGCTGTGTGTGTCTGCTCTCTGTGCTGTGTGTGTCTGCTCTCTGTGCCGTGTCAGTCTGCTCTCTGTGCTGTGCGTGTGTGCTCTCTGTGCTGTGTGTGTCTGCTCTCAGTGCTGTGTGTGTCTGCTCTCTGTGCTGTGTGTGTCTGCTCTCTGTGCTGTGTGTGTCTGCTCTCTGTGCCGTGTCAGTCTGCTCTCTGTGCTGTGTGTGTCTGCTCTCTGTGCTGTGTGTGTCTGCTCTCTGTGCCGTGTCAGTCTGCTCTCTGTGCTGTGTGTCTGCTCTCTGTGCTGTGTGTCTGCTCTCTGTGCTGTGTGTGTCTGCTCTCTGTGCCGTGTCAGTCTGCTCTCTGTGCTGTGTGTCTGCTCTCTGTGCCGTGTCAGTCTGCTCTCTGTGCTGTGTGTCTGCTCTCTGTGCTGTGTGTCTGCTCTCTGTGCTGTGTGTGTCTGCTCTCTGTGCTGTGTGTGTCTGCTCTCTGTGCTGTGTGTGTCTGCTCTCTGTGCTGTGTGTGTCTGCTCTCTGTGCCGTGTCAGTCTGCTCTCTGTGCTGTGCGTGTGTGCTCTCTGTGCTGTGTGTCTGCTCTCTGTGCTGTGTGTGTCTGCTCTCTGTGCTGTGCGTGTCTGCTCTCTGTGCTGTGCGTGTCTGCTCTCTGTGCTGTGTGTCTGCTCTCTGTGCTGTGTGTCTGCTCTCTGTGCTTTGTGTGTCTGCTCTCTGTGCCGTGTCAGTCTGCTCTCTGTGCTGTGTGTGTCTGCTCTCTGTGCTGTGCGTGTCTGCTCTCTGTGCTGTGTGTGTCTGCTCTCTGTGCTGTGTGTGTTTGCTCTCTGTGCTGTGCGTGTCTGCTCTCTGTGCTGTGTGTGTCTGCTCTCTGTGCTGTGTGTGTCTGCTCTCTGTGCTGTGCGTGTCTGCTCTCTGTGCTGCGTGTGTGCTCTCTGTGCTGTGTGTGTCTGCTCTCTGTGCTGTGCGTGTCTGCTCTCTGTGCTGTGTGTCTGCTCTCTGTGCTGTGTGTCTGCTCTCTGTGCTGTGCGTGTCTGCTCTCTGTGCCGTGTCAGTCTGCTCTCTGTGCTGTGCGTGTCTGCTCTCTGTGCTGTGCGTGTCTGCTCTCTGTGCTGTGCGTGTCTGCTCTCTGTGCTGTGTGTGTCTGCTCTCTGTGCTGTGTGTGTCTGCTCTCTGTGCTGTGTGTGTCTGCTCCCTGTGCTGTGCGTGTCTGCTCTCTGTGCCGTGTCAGTCTGCTCTCTGTGCTGTGTGTGTTTGCTCTCTGTGCTGTGCGTGTCTGCTCTCTGTGCTGTGCGTGTGTGCTCTCTGTGCTGTGCGTGTGTGCTCTCTGTGCTGTGTGTGTCTGCTCTCTGTGCTGTGCGTGTCTGCTCTCTGTGCTGTGTGTCTGCTCTCTGTGCTGTGCGTGTCTGCTCTCTGTGCTGTGCGTGTCTGCTCTCTGTGCTGTGTGTCTGCTCTCTGTGCTGTGTGTCTGCTCTCTGTGCTGTGTGTGTCTGCTCTCTGTGCTGTGTGTGTCTGCTCTCTGTGCTGTGTGTGTCTGCTCTCTGTGCTGTGCGTGTCTGCTCTCTGTGCTGTGTGTCTGCTCTCTGTGCTGTGCGTGTCTGCTCTCTGTGCTGTGTGTCTGCTCTCTGTGCTGTGTGTGTCTGCTCTCTGTGCTGTGTGTCTGCTCTCTGTGCTGTGTGTCTGCTCTCTGTGCTGTGTGTGTCTGCTCTCTGTGCTGTGTGTCTGCTCTCTGTGCTGTGTGTGTCTGCTCTCTGTGCTGTGTGTCTTCTCTCTGTGCCCTGTGTGTCTGCTCTCTGTGCTGTGTGTGTCTGCTCTCTGTGCTGTGTGTCTGCTCTCTGTGCTGTGTGTGTCTGCTCTCTGTGCTGTGTGTCTTCTCTCTGTGCCCTGTGTGTCTGCTCTCTGTGCTGTGTGTGTCTGCTCTCTGTGCTGTGCGTGTCTGCTCTCTGTGCTGTGTGTCTGCTCTCTGTGCTGTGCGTGTCTGCTCTCTGTGCCCTGTGTGTCTGCTCTCTGTGCCCTGTGTGTCTGCTCTCTGTGCTGTGTGTCTGCTCTCTGTGCTGTGTGTCTGCTCTCTGTGCTGTGTGTGTCTGCTCTCTGTGCTGTGTGTCTGCTCTCTGTGCTGTGTGTGTCTGCTCTCTGTGCTGTGTGTCTTCTCTCTGTGCCCTGTGTGTCTGCTCTCTGTGCTGTGTGTGTCTGCTCTCTGTCCCGTGTGTGTCTGCTCTCTGTGCTGTGTGTGTCTGCTCTCTTTGCTGTGTGTGTCTGCTCTCTGTGCTGTGTGTCTGCTCTCTGTGCTGTGTGTGTCTGCTCTCTGTGCTGTGTGTGTCTGCTCTCTGTGCTGTGTGTGTCTGCTCTCTGTGCTGTGTGTCTGCTCTCTGTGCCCTGTGTGTCTGTTCTCTGTGCTGTGTGTGTCTGCTCTCTGTGCTGCGTGTCTGCTCTCTGTGCTGTGTGTCTGCTCTCTGTGCTGTGTGTGTCTGCTCTCTGTGCTGTGTGTCTGCTCTCTGTGCTGTGTGTGTCTGCTCTCTGTGCTGTGTGTGTCTGCTCTCTGTGCCGTGTGTGTCTGCTCTCTGTGCCGTGTGTGTCTGCTCTCTGTGCCGTGTGTGTCTGCTCTCTGTGCCGTGTGTGTCTGCTCTCTGTGCCCTGTGTGTCTGCTCTCTGTGCCCTGTGTGTCTGCTCTCTGTGCTGTGTGTGTCTGCTCTCTGTGCTGTGTGTCTGCTCTCTGTGCTGTGTGTCTGCTCTCTGTGCTGTGTGTGTCTGCCCTCTGTGCTGTGTGTGTCTGCCCTCTGTGCCGTGTGTGTCTGCTCTCTGTGCCGTGTGTGTCTGCTCTCTGTGCCGTGTGTGTCTGCTCTCTGTGCCGTGTGTGTCTGCTCTCTGTGCCGTGTGTGTCTGCTCTCTGTGCCGTGTGTGTCTGCTCTCTGTGCCGTGTGTGTCTGCTCTCTGTGCCGTGTGTGTCTGCTCTCTGTGCTGTGTGTCTGCTCTCTGTGCTGTGTGTGTCTGCTCTCTGTGCTGTGTGTGTCTGCTCTCTGTGCCGTGTGTGTCTGCTCTCTGTGCCGTGTGTGTCTGCTCTCTGTGCCATGTGTGTCTGCTCTCTGTGCCCTGTGTGTCTGCTCTCTGTGCCGTGTGTGTCTGCTCTCTGTGCTCTGTGTGAGTCTGCTCTCTGTGCTGTGTGTCTGCTCTCTGTGCTGTGTGTGTCTGCTCTCTGTGCTGTGTGTGTCTGCTCTCTGTGCTGTGTGTCTGCTCTCTGTGCTGTGTGTATCTGCTCTCTGTGCTGTGTGTCTGCTCTCGGTGCCCTGTGTGTCTGCTCTCTGTGCTGTGTTTGTCTGCTCTCTGTCCCGTGTGTGTCTGCTCTCTGTGCTGTGTGTGTCTGCTCTATTTGCTGTGTGTGTCTGCTCTCTGTGCTGTGTGTCTGCTCTCTGTGCTGTGTGTGTCTGCTCTCTGTGCTGAGTGTGTCTGCTCTCTGTGCTGTGTGTGTCTGCTCTCTGTGCTGTGTGTGTCTGCTCTCTGTGCTGTGTGTGTCTGCTCTCTGTGCCGTGTCAGTCTGCTCTCTGTGCTGTGCGTGTGTGCTCTCTGTGCTGTGTGTGTCTGCTGTCAGTGCTGTGTGTGTCTGCTCTCTGTGCTGTGTGTGTCTGCTCTCTGTGCTGTGTGTGTCTGCTCTCTGTGCCGTGTCAGTCTGCTCTCTGTGCTGTGTGTGTGACTGCTCTCTGTGCTGTGTGTGTCTGCTCTCTGTGCCGTGTCAGTCTGCTCTCTGTGCTGTGTGTCTGCTCTCTGTGCTGTGTGTCTGCTCTCTGTGCTGTGTGTGTCTGCTCTCTGTGCCGTGTCAGTCTGCTCTCTGTGCTGTGTGTCTGCTCTCTGTGCCGTGTCAGTCTGCTCTCTGTGCTGTGTGTCTGCTCTCTGTGCTGTGTGTCTGCTCTCTGTGCTGTGTGTGTCTGCTCTCTGTGCTGTGTGTGTCTGCTCTCTGTGCTGTGTGTGTCTGCTCTCTGTGCTGTGTGTGTCTGCTCTCTGTGCCGTGTCAGTCTGCTCTCTGTGCTGTGCGTGTGTGCTCTCTGTGCTGTGTGTCTGCTCTCTGTGCTGTGTGTGTCTGCTCTCTGTGCTGTGCGTGTCTGCTCTCTGTGCTGTGCGTGTCTGCTCTCTGTGCTGTGTGTCTGCTCTCTGTGCTGTGTGTCTGCTCTCTGTGCTGTGTGTGTCTGCTCTCTGTGCCGTGTCAGTCTGCTCTCTGTGCTGTGTGTGTCTGCTCTCTGTGCTGTGCGTGTCTGCTCTCTGTGCTGTGTGTGTCTGCTCTCTGTGCTGTGTGTGTTTGCTCTCTGTGCTGTGCGTGTCTGCTCTCTGTGCTGTGTGTGTCTGCTCTCTGTGCTGTGTGTGTCTGCTCTCTGTGCTGTGCGTGTCTGCTCTCTGTGCTGCGTGTGTGCTCTCTGTGCTGTGTGTGTCTGCTCTCTGTGCTGTGCGTGTCTGCTCTCTGTGCTGTGTGTCTGCTCTCTGTGCTGTGTGTCTGCTCTCTGTGCTGTGTGTGTCTGCTCTCTGTGCCGTGTCAGTCTGCTCTCTGTGCTGTGCGTGTCTGCTCTCTGTGCTGTGCGTGTCTGCTCTCTGTGCTGTGCGTGTCTGCTCTCTGTGCTGTGTGTGTCTGCTCTCTGTGCTGTGTGTGTCTGCTCTCTGTGCTGTGTGTGTCTGCTCCCTGTGCTGTGCGTGTCTGCTCTCTGTGCCGTGTCAGTCTGCTCTCTGTGCTGTGTGTGTTTGCTCTCTGTGCTGTGCGTGTCTGCTCTCTGTGCTGTGCGTGTGTGCTCTCTGTGCTGTGCGTGTGTGCTCTCTGTGCTGTGTGTGTCTGCTCTCTGTGCTGTGCGTGTTTGCTCTCTGTGCTGTGTGTCTGCTCTCTGTGCTGTGCGTGTCTGCTCTCTGTGCTGTGCGTGTCTGCTCTCTGTGCTGTGTGTCTGCTCTCTGTGCTGTGTGTCTGCTCTCTGTGCTGTGTGTGTCTGCTCTCTGTGCTGTGTGTGTCTGCTCTCTGTGCTGTGTGTGTCTGCTCTCTGTGCTGTGCGTGTCTGCTCTCTGTGCTGTGTGTCTGCTCTCTGTGCTGTGCGTGTCTGCTCTCTGTGCTGTGTGTCTGCTCTCTGTGCCGTGTGTGTCTGCTCTCTGTGCCGTGTGTGTCTGCTCTCTGTGCTGTGTGTGTCTTCTCTCTGTGCTGTGTGTGTCTGCTCTCTGTGCTGTGTGTGTCTGCTCTCTGTGCTGTGTGTGTCTGCTCTCTGTGCTGTGTGTGTCTGCTCTCTGTGCTGTGTGTGTCTGCTCTCTGTGCTGTGTGTGTCTGCTCTCTGTGCTGTGTGTCTGCTCTCTGTGCTGTGCGTGTCTGCTCTCTGTGCTGTGTGTGTCTGCTCTCTGTGCTGTGTGTGTCTGCTCTCTGTGCTGTGCGTGTCTGCTCTCTGTGCTGTGTGTGTCTGCTCTCTGTGCCGTGTCAGTCTGCTCTCTGTGCCGTGTGTGTCTGCTCTCTGTGCCGTGTGTGTCTGCACTCTGTGCCGTGTGTGTTTGCTCTCTGTGCCGTGTGTGTTTGCTCTCTGTGCCGTGTGTGTTTGCTCTCTGTGCCGTGTGTGTTTGCTCTCTGTGCCGTGTGACTGCTCTCTGTGCCGTGTGTGTCTGCTCTCTGTGCCGTGTGTCTCTGCTCTCTGTGCCGTTTGTGCCTGCACTCTGTGCCGTGTCAGTCTGCTCTCTGTGCCGTGTGTGTTTGCTCTCTGTGCCGTGTCTGTTTGCTCTCTGTGCCGTGTCAGTCTGCTCTCTGTGCCGTGTGTGTCTGCTCTCTGTGCCGTGTGTGTCTGCTCTCTGTGCCGTGTGTGTCTGCTCTCTGTGCCGTGTCAGTCTGCTCTCTGTGCCGTGTGTGTTTGCTCTCTGTGCCGTGTGAGTCTGCTCTCTGTGCCGTGTGTGTCTGCTCTCTGTGCCGTGTGTGTCTGCTCTCTGTGCCGTGTGTGTCTGCTCTCTGTGCCGTGTGTGTCTGCTCTCTGTGCCGTGTGTGTCTGCTCTCTGTGCTGTGTGTCTGCTCTCTGTGCCCTGTGTGTCTGCTCTCTGTGCCCTGTGTGTCTGCTCTCTGTGCCCTGTGTGTCTGCTCTCTGTGCTGTGTGTCTGCTCTCTGTGCTGTGTGTGTCTGCTCTCTGTGCTGTGTGTCTGCTCTCTGTGCTGTGTGTGTCTGCTCTCTGTGCTGTGTGTCTTCTCTCTGTGCCCTGTGTGTCTGCTCTCTGTGCCGTGTGTGTCTGCTCTCTGTCCCGTGTGTGTCTGCTCTCTGTGCTGTGTGTGTCTGCTCTCTTTGCTGTGTGTGTCTGCTCTCTGTGCTGTGTGTCTGCTCTCTGTGCTGTGTGTGTCTGCTCTCTGTGCTGTGTGTGTCTGCTCTCTGTGCTGTGTGTGTCTGCTCTCTGTGCTGTGTGTGTCTGCTCTCTGTGCTGTGTGTCTGCTCTCTGTGCCCTGTGTGTCTGTTCTCTGTGCTGTGTGTGTCTGCTCTCTGTGCTGCGTGTCTGCTCTCTGTGCTGTGTGTCTGCTCTCTGTGCTGTGTGTGTCTGCTCTCTGTGCTGTGTGTCTGCTCTCTGTGCTGTGTGTGTCTGCTCTCTGTGCTGTGTGTGTCTGCTCTCTGTGCCGTGTGTGTCTGCTCTCTGTGCCGTGTGTGTCTGCTCTCTGTGCCGTGTGTGTCTGCTCTCTGTGCCGTGTGTGTCTGCTCTCTGTGCCCTGTGTGTCTGCTCTCTGTGCCCTGTGTGTCTGCTCTCTGTGCTGTGTGTGTCTGCTCTCTGTGCTGTGTGTCTGCTCTCTGTGCTGTGTGTGTCTGCCCTCTGTGCTGTGTGTGTCTGCCCTCTGTGCCGTGTGTGTCTGCTCTCTGTGCCGTGTGTGTCTGCTCTCTGTGCCGTGTGTGTCTGCTCTCTGTGCCGTGTGTGTCTGCTCTCTGTGCCGTGTGTGTCTGCTCTCTGTGCCGTGTGTGTCTGCTCTCTGTGCCGTGTGTGTCTGCTCTCTGTGCCGTGTGTGTCTGCTCTCTGTGCTGTGTGTCTGCTCTCTGTGCTGTGTGTGTCTGCTCTCTGTGCTGTGTGTGTCTGCTCTCTGTGCCGTGTGTGTCTGCTCTCTGTGCCGTGTGTGTCTGCTCTCTGTGCCATGTGTGTCTGCTCTCTGTGCCCTGTGTGTCTGCTCTCTGTGCCGTGTGTGTCTGCTCTCTGTGCTCTGTGTGAGTCTGCTCTCTGTGCTGTGTGTCTGCTCTCTGTGCTGTGTGTGTCTGCTCTCTGTGCTGTGTGTGTCTGCTCTCTGTGCTGTGTGTCTGCTCTCTGTGCTGTGTGTGTCTGCTCTCTGTGCTGTGTGTCTGCTCTCGGTGCCCTGTGTGTCTGCTCTCTGTGCTGTGTTTGTCTGCTCTCTGTCCCGTGTGTGTCTGCTCTCTGTGCTGTGTGTGTCTGCTCTATTTGCTGTGTGTGTCTGCTCTCTGTGCTGTGTGTCTGCTCTCTGTGCTGTGTGTGTCTGCTCTCTGTGCTGAGTGTGTCTGCTCTCTGTGCTGTGTGTGTCTGCTCTCTGTGCTGTGTGTGTCTGCTCTCTGTGCTGTGTGTGTCTGCTCTCTGTGCCGTGTCAGTCTGCTCTCTGTGCTGTGCGTGTGTGCTCTCTGTGCTGTGTGTGTCTGCTCTCAGTGCTGTGTGTGTCTGCTCTCTGTGCTGTGTGTGTCTGCTCTCTGTGCTGTGTGTGTCTGCTCTCTGTGCCGTGTCAGTCTGCTCTCTGTGCTGTGTGTGTCTGCTCTCTGTGCTGTGTGTGTCTGCTCTCTGTGCCGTGTCAGTCTGCTCTCTGTGCTGTGTGTCTGCTCTCTGTGCTGTGTGTCTGCTCTCTGTGCTGTGTGTGTCTGCTCTCTGTGCCGTGTCAGTCTGCTCTCTGTGCTGTGTGTCTGCTCTCTGTGCCGTGTCAGTCTGCTCTCTGTGCTGTGTGTCTGCTCTCTGTGCTGTGTGTCTGCTCTCTGTGCTGTGTGTGTCTGCTCTCTGTGCTGTGTGTGTCTGCTCTCTGTGCTGTGTGTGTCTGCTCTCTGTGCTGTGTGTGTCTGCTCTCTGTGCTGTGTGTGTCTGCTCTCTGTGCCGTGTCAGTCTGCTCTCTGTGCTGTGCGTGTGTGCTCTCTGTGCTGTGTGTCTGCTCTCTGTGCTGTGTGTGTCTGCTCTCTGTGCTGTGCGTGTCTGCTCTCTGTGCTGTGCGTGTCTGCTCTCTGTGCTGTGTGTCTGCTCTCTGTGCTGTGTGTCTGCTCTCTGTGCTGTGTGTCTGCTCTCTGTGCTGTGTGTGTCTGCTCTCTGTGCCGTGTCAGTCTGCTCTCTGTGCTGTGTGTGTCTGCTCTCTGTGCTGTGTGTGTCTGCTCTCTGTGCTGTGTGTGTTTGCTCTCTGTGCTGTGCGTGTCTGCTCTCTGTGCTGTGTGTGTCTGCTCTCTGTGCTGTGTGTGTCTGCTCTCTGTGCTGTGCGTGTCTGCTCTCTGTGCTGCGTGTGTGCTCTCTGTGCTGTGTGTGTCTGCTCTCTGTGCTGTGCGTGTCTGCTCTCTGTGCTGTGTGTCTGCTCTCTGTGCTGTGTGTCTGCTCTCTGTGCTGTGTGTCTGCTCTCTGTGCTGTGTGTGTCTGCTCTCTGTGCCGTGTCAGTCTGCTCTCTGTGCTGTGCGTGTCTGCTCTCTGTGCTGTGCGTGTCTGCTCTCTGTGCTGTGCGTGTCTGCTCTCTGTGCTGTGTGTGTCTGCTCTCTGTGCTGTGTGTGTCTGCTCTCTGTGCTGTGTGTGTCTGCTCCCTGTGCTGTGCGTGTCTGCTCTCTGTGCCGTGTCAGTCTGCTCTCTGTGCTGTGTGTGTTTGCTCTCTGTGCTGTGCGTGTCTGCTCTCTGTGCTGTGCGTGTGTGCTCTCTGTGCTGTGCGTGTGTGCTCTCTGTGCTGTGTGTGTCTGCTCTCTGTGCTGTGCGTGTCTGCTCTCTGTGCTGTGTGTCTGCTCTCTGTGCTGTGCGTGTCTGCTCTCTGTGCTGTGCGTGTCTGCTCTCTGTGCTGTGCGTGTCTGCTCTCTGTGCTGTGTGTCTGCTCTCTGTGCTGTGTGTGTCTGCTCTCTGTGCTGTGTGTGTCTGCTCTCTGTGCTGTGTGTGTCTGCTCTCTGTGCTGTGCGTGTCTGCTCTCTGTGCTGTGTGTCTGCTCTCTGTGCTGTGCGTGTCTGCTCTCTGTGCTGTGTGTCTGCTCTCTGTGCCGTGTGTGTCTGCTCTCTGTGCCGTGTGTGTCTGCTCTCTGTGCTGTGTGTGTCTGCTCTCTGTGCTGTGTGTGTCTGCTCTCTGTGCTGTGTGTGTCTGCTCTCTGTGCTGTGTGTGTCTGCTCTCTGTGCTGTGTGTGTCTGCTCTCTGTGCTGTGTGTGTCTGCTCTCTGTGCTGTGTGTGTCTGCTCTCTGTGCTGTGTGTGTCTGCTCTCTGTGCTGTGCGTGTCTGCTCTCTGTGCTGTGTGTGTCTGCTCTCTGTGCTGTGTGTCTGCTCTCTGTGCTGTGTGTGTCTGCTCTCTGTGCCGTGTCAGTCTGCTCTCTGTGCTGTGTGAATATGCTGTCTGTGACATCGGAGTTTGGAGTGGGGACGGCTCATGGGGTTGAGGTTGGTGTGTGGTGGAGCCAGTCCTAAGGCGCTGGGTGGATGAGACCCTGAAAGACAAAGCAAGGTGTGCTCTATCTGTGGAGTAACTGTGCACGAGGCTTAAGTGTTGAGGCATCACAGCAATGAGTTCTCTGATTGATAAGTAAGAAGGGTTCCTATTAGCTCTGCCTCTTCCTGAAGTGAAAGCAATGGTGCCCTCTAACATTCCTTAGACTCATGCTTGTGACACTAATTCGCAACCAAGAGTTACAACCTTAGCAATGTCGGCTCCGCGCAGTCTCAAAGTCGAGGAATGGAATAAATCCTCAGGGTTCAAAGCTCAAAGATTGGTGGCAGAAGATCAAGAGGCAATGTGGTCGTTTCTCGGCCAGGACTCTGCCTGCCAGTCAGGAACAGGCAGCCCACCCCTTCGCCGCCCCCATCGCCCGCCCCCCCCCCCCATCGCAAGGCAGGTATAACTGTCCAGTTGACCTTGGCCAGTCGAGATGAGGGAGCATAGGAACCCCTAATGGTAATGATCTTACAGGAGGGGAATCCCAGATGGAAGGCGATGGACAAGGGCAGAGGCCAGGGCCACTCTCACTCAAGCTGGGAAGGCACCTGAGCTGCAAGTGTTTGATCGCTGCTGGTGAAGCCCTGGCACTGGCTGCTTCCAGCTCAGGAAGGCCAATGGGTTTACCTCAGAATGATGGTTAGCAACTGCGACACCAAACTGACTCTCTCTCTCTCACACATTCTCTCTCTCGTGTCCTCGCTCTCTCGCGTGTTTGCTCTCTCTCTTGCACACTTCCTCTGCATTCTCTCTCTTACACATTCTCTCTCTCTTGCGTTCTCTCTCTTACCCTCTCACACTCTTTCTCTTGCGCTCTCTCTCTCTCAGGTTTCAATTGATATCGGGATAGAGCCAGCTGGCTATCTTACTAATCACTGCCTGACGAAGTCCAAAGATGTGCGGGTTAGCTTGATTGGCTATGCTAAAATTGCCCCTTGGTGTCCTGAGAGGTTAGAGGGATTAGTAGGTAAATATGTAGGGATATGGGGGTAGGGCCTGGGTGGGATTGTGGTCGGTGCAGACTTGATGGGCCAAATGGCCTCTTTCTGCAATGTACGGTTTCTATGACTATGATTCTTTCTGTGTCCATGGGGAAGGGGACCATGCCACTGCGAGGGGTGTTAAAGATCCTGAGATGTTTAAGTGGAGAGCAGCAATGTCACTAAATTAAATGTTAATGTCCCCCAACTATCTGTGCCTAACTTCACCCATGCCCACTCTGTGCTCTTACAATTCCTTAGCCTTGCATAACCTCCCACTATGTCTAGGTGTATCTCCAGGATGCACATCAGAGGTGGAGATGGCCTGCTGCCTTATACACCCTGTTGCTTTAGGTGTCTTTGGCAGATGTCCTCTGGAGGGTCGAGTCCTAGATCAGCCAGGCCCACGTTTGGGCGGCACTGGTGTTGTAGTGTCACCCTGTTCTGCCTGTTGTGCCGGTCCCAGGAAGGAACATTCAGACTGACTGGGCACTCCCCAGGTTTCCTGAATGGAAAGTCCCAGGCTGTGCTCGAATGGATCCTCCTCCCTCCGACTCTTGTGGGCCTGTGGGTTACTCCAAGGGATGGAGGGGCAGCTGGAGTGAGCTCCAGAAGCCTCAATATGATCTGCCGCTACTCGTCCTGGAGGCTCACCATTGTCTGCAACATGAAGTTGAAGCCTTCAGCCATGATCAACCAGGTCTGAACCATGCTTTAGACATCTCCCGCTGTGGATCTGACCTCGAGCCCAGGCTGTCCACTGCAGATGCCACCCTTGCAGTGTTGGCCTGGGTATCACTCAATGCCGGCACCATCTCCTGCAACAGAAGGCTTTGGGATTCCTACATTCAGCCCTGCAGTCCAGGGATGACACTGACAAACCTTCCTTGTATTCCCAGCTCTGCCTTTGCATCTCAAGCAACTGAGGGCCGAACATGTCCAGAGGCACGGCACCTGGCTGGGGCACAGTTGAGTTCTGGGATCCAACAGATCTCCGACTATTTGATCCCTGGATATTCCTTCATCCACCTGATGTGGACCAGAAGTGGTGTGGTACTCACCACGTAGTGAATCAGAAGCCTGGCTCTAAGATCACCTACCGAGGTTTGAGTCTCTGCTCTGGTGGATGGTGCAGGTGATAGCCGTGAAGCTTCTTCACTATCCTCCTCCAACATCTCCTCCAAGGTCATGTTGAGGGTGGGACACTGCTGGTGCATAGGTTGGGCTGATCAAGTGATGTTTCTGCAAGGAAAGGAACATCGTGTTAGTACATGGTCAGGACAATAGTCTGGGGCACATAGAACTCACTTGGGTTTGGTCGTGCAGTGGCTCCTCACTTTTCTCTTGCTGGCTCACTCTCTGCTCCTGTTCCTCCCCTGCAAATTCCAGGCCTCTGTCCTCAAATGGAGTAAGGATCTTCAGCTTGGGCATTCCACCGCCTGTCTTCTCTCGCTCATGGCGGTTGTGGGTAAGCTTCTCCTGCAGGAACACAAATTGGGATAATGTGAGCTGGCCGCCTGGTGAGTCAGATGTCAATGATAGTCAGCACGTGTGGGCACTGCGCATAAGCATTAAGGGGTTCTGAAGAGGAATGCCAGGAAGTTTGAGGAAGCTTGAGAGAGTTTGGGTGCTGGGGCCCTGCAAGGTAGCAGCATTTGGGATCGAGATGACATTCTGAGGGGTGACAGCAAGGTGGAGTACAGAGAGGAGATTGGGAACACTGGCAGAGTGCAAGGTTCTGCCCACTCTGCGAATTCCTAGTGTGTGATGGCAGAAACCTGTCTATTTGCCTGAAGTTGTGATCAGTCTGTTGTTCTGATGCAGCATTAAAAGGGTAAGACATATAGAGAAGTTTAAATTCCTCTTATATCTCGAGGAAATGTAAATGTCCAAAGGAAACTTACTTCCAGTATTACGAGAAATACCAAACCAAACAACTTGTGTGAATTATTAGCCATGATGTGGAGATGCCGGCGTTGGACTTGGGTAAGCACAGTAAGAAGTCTCACAAACACCAGGTTAAAGTCCAACAGGTTTATTTGGTCGCACAAGCCACAAGGTTTCAGAGCGCTGCTCCTTCATCAGGCGACTCACCAGAGGGTGGTTGTAGAGGGTTGTTTTTCAAAGTGGAGGCCTGTGACCAGCGGTGTGCCTCAGGGATCAGTGCTGGGCCCACTGTTATTTGTCATTTATATTAATGATTTGGATGAGAATATAGGAGGCATGGTTAGTAAGTTTGCAGATGACACTAAGATTGGTGGCATGGTGGACAGTGAAGAAAGTTATCTCCAATTGCAGCGGGATCTTGATCAATTGGGCCAATGGGCTGACGAATGGCAGATGGGGTTTAATTTAGACAAATACGAGGTGATGCATTTTGGGACTTACTCAGTTAATGGTAGGGCGTTGGGAGAGTTACAGAACAAAGAAGTCTAGGGGTACATGTTCATAGCTCCTTGAAATTGGAGTCACAGGTGGACAGAGTGGTGAAGAAGACATTCAGCATGCTTAGTTTCATCGGTCAGAACATTGAATACAGGAGTTGGAATGGCTTGTTGAAGTTGTACAAGACATTGGTAAGGCCACACTTGGAATACTGTGTGCAATTCTGGTCACCCTATTATAGAAAGGATATGATTAAACTAGAAAAAGTGCAGAAAAGAATTACTAGGATGCTACTGGGACTTGATGTTATAAGGAGAGGCTGAATAGACTGGGACTTTTTTCTCTGGAGCGTAGGAGGCTGAGAGGTGATCTTATAGAGGTCTATAAAATAATGAGGGGCACTAGATAGTCAAAATCTTTTCCAAAGGTAGGGGAGTCTAAAACTGGAGGGCATAGGTTTAAGGTGAGAGGGGAGAGATACAAAAGTGTCCAGAGGGGCAATATTTTCACACAGAGGGTGGTGAGTGTCTGGAACAAGCTGCCTGAGGTAGTCATAGACTCATAGAAACCCTACAGTACAGAAAGAGACCACTCGGCCCATCGAGCCTGCACCGACCACGATCCCACCCAGGCCCTACCCCCATATCCCTACATATTTTACCTGCTAATCCCTCTCACCTACGCATCTTGGGACACTAAGGGGCAATTTTTTAGCATGGCCAATCAACCTAACCCGCACATCTTTGGACTGTAGGAGGAAACCGGAGTACCCGGAGGAAACCCATGCAGACACGAGGAGAATGTGCAAACCCCACACAGACAGTGACCCAAACTTGGAATCGAACCAGGTCCCTGGAGCTGTGAAGCAGCAATGCTAACCACTGTGCTACCGTGCCGCCCAGTAGTAGAGGCGGGTACAATTTTGTCTTTTAAAAAGCATTTAGATAGTTACATGGGTACGATGGGTATAGAGGGATATGGGCCAAATGTGGCCAATTGGGATTAGCTTTGGGGTTTTAAAAAAAGAAAGGGCGGCATGGACAAGTTGGGCCGAAGGGCCTGTTTCCATGCGGTAAACCTCTATGACTCTATGACTCTAACTATTAGCAGCATCATTACACATTGTCCAGAGGAATTCTTCCCTTTATGCGTTGATTCATCTTCATTCTGTATTACAAGCTTACATGAGGAAGGGTATGAAAGACCCATCCAGCCTTCGAATAGGTTCATTATGAGTTAATAATGTAACCTTGCACACTGTCCATCCATCCCCTCACAAAGCTGAACCAAAAATTAAAAATAAAAATACAGGAATAATCTGGAGAATTTCCTTCTAACGCCCTAAGGCAATTGAGCAAGTTCCAGGAGATCAGGGTTGACCTGAACTCATCACACTTATCTGCTGTAACTGAATGGATCCTTTTGACTGTGTCAACAGGTGATTTCCAGGTGTGCCATCCCTCTCCATTTTAATTATCTTGGATTGTCTACCTCCTGCAAGATGTCTAACCCCGAATCCAGCAAGGTTTATATTGTGGTCGGTGCAGACTCGATGGGCCGAATGGCCTCCTTCTGCACTGTAGGGTTTCTATGATTTCTATGATTCTATGATGGTTTGGGAATGACATGGGCCATTCGAAGAATATGGCACTATAAAGCTGTTTAGTCGTGACTGGCTGTTCATATCTCTTTTCTATGATAGGTTTAAATCCAACCAAAACCTATCTTGGAACATTTCCATGGGTCCCAACTTCTAATGTGTTTGTATGTGTTATCACCTTGTGTTCTAGGTAAGCTTTTGGCAACTTGTCCAGGATGTAAACACTACCTGATAATTGCTTCCAGCTGCTGGACTAATGCTGTCATCGTTTCTTGTTTGAAGTTTAAAGTAGCGAGCAAATTTATTTTATGCAGGATGAACAAACACATAGGAAACAGTCACATAATCGAGTTTGATATTCCAATAGAGTGGACATCCTTCCACCTCAGTCTTTAAGGGGACAAAGTAACAAAATAGAATAAAAATTAGGTTTCACTGTGCATTTTGGGCATTAAGTGGGTTCCCAAGTCTCTGTAAAACATTTAAAAGAGCACTCGATAACTCTTTTCTTTGCATTTTTTAACACTGTTGGAGGTTAATTAATCCGCACTGTGGGCTGAATTCTCCTTTCTGGGGGCTAAGTCCCACGGCTGGACGAGAATGTGAAATATTTTCCCGCTGCAGAGGCCAGTGAGAAAACAGCTCCCATTTTCTGGCCTCCATTTCATGAATTATGCACCCAGATATTTTGTACCATATTCTATGGCAAGGCAGGCCTGATGGGGCATACTCTGTTGTTTTATCCAAGCGCCATATTGAAAAGGTGCCCAACATCACTGACACACTATTGCAGAAAAAGATTTGTGAAAAAGCTGGAACTCGGGAACACTGTAATGCTAAAAGATGGACCTTGTCAATGACAGTGAATCTGCAAGATCGGCATGTAGATGCTTTCCCCTACTCACTGACGTGGTGTTCCGGTCTCCAGGGTTGCTGGCAGCCTCCATTCTGAACTCCAGAGGCAGCCCCGGCCATTGTTCAGGTGAGTCCTGACACCTGCAAGATGTTGCACTGGCATCACAGATAATTGGGCGTGTGGGGAAGATTCTAGTTGAGGCTTCGCCTGCATCCCTTTGGTGGGATTCAAATAAGTTTCACGCCGACTTCCTGATCCACCGTGGCAGGCAACAGTGGAAGATTCCACAGGAAATTCACCTTGCCTTGAAACTGGTTGTTGGGCCTTCTGGTGAATTCTCCCTCCATGGCTGCCATTAAACCCACCAGTGGGAGGCCAATGGGAGAATTTCAACATCTCTCTGGGAAATACAAACTGATTTATTCACATTCTTCAGAGTTTCAAACCAGCAATTGTTTTCAAATAGACTTTCCAAGAGACACACACCAAACAGGACTTTTTTCTCCACTGGAATTAGTTAGCTGGAATTCCTGGATTTTAGATATTCTACCACACATGTAAAAAGGAACTATCTATAATCTATTAACAGAACCAGCATTTACAGTTCATACTGCAGGAAGATATAAAGGGGTTAGTGGAATGGATTGATAGACAGGGAGATAATTTAACATGCGTAGACATAAGGGAAGAAAAACGGAATAGGAGTATGCACCAAGTGAAAGACTTTGAAGTATGTTGATGGAGAGACCTCGAGATTTAAAAATATAATTCCCTGTAGTGTACATGCAAGTAGAATAAAGTTATTTTAAAAAGGTCTAACGGTATTTTGGATTTATAAACAGGGTAATAGAGTACAAAATTAAAGAAATAATGATAAATCTGGACAAAACATTGGTTACACCGCAGAATAGAAAGGAAATTAAAACCACAGGGAGTTCATGTGTAGATTCACCAGGATGATAGTTCTGAGGAGAGAATTGTGATGCTGGGGGATGATTGCAAAGGGACTGGAAAAGGCTGAAGTAATTCAATGGAGGTTTTTAAAACTATTAAGGGTTATAATAGGGTGAATAGGAAATGACTTACTTCCCCTTGGGAAGTAATTGAGGATCATCAATTTTCAGAGCGTGAGGAAAGAGATTAGGGAACTTCTTTTGTAGAGGATTGTTACCACATCAGTTAGCACGTGCTTGATGAGGTAAAAAGACATGGTTGGCTCCCAATGCCAAATAGTTGGCACATTTCCAGTATATGTGCAAAAGACAGAACTTACATTTTTATAGTGTTTTTAACTACCTCAGAATGTCTCAAAGAGCCTTACAGCTAATTAAGTACTTTTGACATGAAATAACTGTTGTAATATAGGAAACATGACAGTCAATTTGTATCAGTAACATCCACAGACAGCAACAAAATAAATAACTGCATAATTTTGTTTTGGTTTAATGATGTCGGTTGAGGCATAAATCTTGTCCAGGATACCAGGGAGAATTCCTTCCTTAGAATAGTGCCATGGATCTTTTTAGTCACTGGAGAAGGTCATTGGTTTAGCTAATCATGCTTAAGACCCAGGCCAGATTTTATGGAGGAGGTGGGAAAGTTGAGTCAGGAAACTTTCCTACCCACACACCCATCTCCTTTAAAAAGGCCCCCATCTGCCATGTTTTCACCCCAGGGAGGCAAGCACAGAATGGAGGCAGGCCTGCCTTCATTTACTGGGATATTGGTCCAGTTTTAATGATCAATGTCTGGCCCTCAAATCCTCACCCTTCACCCCCCCCTTCACATCCAAGCCTTCCTGCATGACTCCATGATGTCTCATATTTCCCATGCTCCCTCACATATCTCATGTCTATGCATCTTCAGTAGCCAATCACACATCATCCACTATGGGCAGACCAGAGGCCATGTCTTTGAAATGGAGAGGAAAAAAATTAAACTTCTAACAATTTAATAGAGCTGTCATTCAAAGCCACTTCATACTGAAAAAAACTAATTCAGAAAACTATTTAAAAATGTAAATCCGTCAAATGGTCAACCTGTTGTAAAGGCAAACATCTATTTCACTAACTACATCAAAGACAGATAATTTAATAAACTCTTAAAATTGTCAGTAAAAGTGTGAACACAGTCTCTTTGCTAAGATAAGTGGTTCTGGAGTTTCTTTTTAATTCAGCCAAAAATTCATAATAGCCCCAGCTATCAAAACAAATCATTTCTGTTTCAGACAATGAAGTCTATTGATGTTGCAAAAAATATATTTATTTTTTCTAAGCTGCATCAGATGGCCTGTCAATCAATGCACTTCAGAAATAGGTGGCTATTTTTTTTCTCTCTAAGTGAAAGCTAAAGACATTCTTTTCCATTTTGAAGGGCTGAGGAGATTTAAATAACTTCAGATTTTGGTGCTTTCTCCATGTTTTCTTCAGTTCTGAAAACATAATAGGACTTTTCCAAATGGGAAAAGTACTCTCATGCCTCTCAACACTTGTACCATGCTGGTCAGTGTAATGGTTAACTTAACTTTGCAGGACAGATCCCTAAAATCAATCACTGCAGTATAAACACATCTACCTACAGTACAGCAGCAAACTATTGAAACTGAAGGAACAGATAAAGCCAGTTAATAAAAAAATCCTGGTGCAGGTCATTTTATTTCGTCGCCCACTTGGGACTGTGGTGCCTCCATGGTTCACGCCTCCTCTTAAGGTGCCATGAATCATGCATTATGGAAGGGGCCTGATTGCACAAAAACTGCAGGGTTGCGAGGGCAGGATTGTGAAGAGGGATGGACTGCTCACCCCCACAGTGGAACTGGCAAAGAATGGAGTGCTACGTTTAAGTGGACTAACTGAGTCCTTATCCTGTATCAGCAAGAAATAGCTAAAACTGGGTCAGCGCTGCCATTTTTAAAGGACCCCTGTGTCGTCCTAACTCAATGAAAATCCAGGCCAGCAATGTCCGCACTCTCTCAGTTTAACATTGATGAGTCAGTAAAATGTTTATGTGGAATGGGATTTGCACCCACAATCTGTTGTCTCAGAGGAGAGAGTGCTCCCACTGAGCCATGAATAATAACTTTCCCTCCAAGTTCCTGTCCCTCTCTTTAATGTCTCTCATTCTGCTTGCTGTTTTTGTTACTTAGCAATGTTGTTAAAGGAGTGGATGGTGTGATAATTAAACATAGTTTGGATTGAGTTAGAATTTATTGCAGTTGGACAGTATATAAGACAGAAAAGATCAGCTTGGTTTAGTTAGGTTTCCCCCTATTTAAAAAAAATAGAATGGCTGGGGAGCAGTTAAAGCTCCATGTTGAGATCAACAATCCATTGAACAGTCTGTTGCAGTGTGAATGGTTGTGAGGTCCCCAGGAGTGGAGAATATGGATGTGGTTTGACTTGGATGGCCAGTCACAATTTGAGTTGTTCCTCATGTTTCACTTGTGGAACAAATGTTCGCATCTTCCCTGGTCCATCCTTAAGAGGCTGTACGGAAGGTTGAAACCTGGGACTTAACCACTCGGGTAGGTTCCCAGGTTGTGGTCGATGATGTTTGCAGTCACCAGGTGATGCGCCACTAAGAGATGGGGCTGTCATTTGTAGGGTTTGTGAAAGTGTGTTTCAGCAGGAACTAAGGAATCTCAGGCAAGTGCAATTGGGGTTTTTTTTTGAGGTCCTGAGTAAATGGGAGTGCATCATTAGCTGTCAGTTGGTTCTTTGAGGAGGATATTTCCTTGCAGACATCAGGATGTTCAAAATGAACGAGCACAGGAAGCTGCCTGAGCTGAATTGGTCTCAATATCCTAGAAATAATCCTCATGACTTCACAGCGGTAGATATCAACCACGTTTGTGTGGCAGCTCTTGAGTCGGGTTCAACTGCAATATTCTGCTGTTGGGTGGACCAGAGCAAATGGAGAAGTGTGAGTGTGCTGTCTCTGCTGCTCCATCTGTGTGAGATTCATTCATGTCTTGACCTTGGCTCAGGTGTTGGTGGTAGGCCAGTGTGCAGTCAAGTGATGCCAAGCTATTTTGCCATTGGGTCACAGTGATTGGTCAGTCACAAAACTGAACATGAAGTTCCAGTCTTCAGGTAGAAGGCAGTTGTGGCAGAAAGTTTAGAAATATTTGGTTGAAGTTTCCATTTTCTGAAGTAGGTTTCCCAGAGAACATAGATCTTCAGCAGGTGTTTTCTTAATGGCCTGGAAAGCCAGGGCCAAGTTGCAGCATATGCAAAGAGCTGTGACATTGTAGGGAGAGAGATCACTGGTATCTATGATGAAGAGAGCCAATGTGAGGACTGATCTCTATGGAATCTGTTGTTGGTTATGCATGGGTTGCTGATTTGATAAGAACATAAGAAATAGGAGCAGGAGTAGACCACAGGGCCAATCAAGCCTGCCCCACCATTCATGGCTGATACTGGGCTTCAACTCCATTTTCCCACCAGTTTCCCATATCAGATAATTCCTCGAGAGGCCAAAAATCAACCTGTCCCAGCTTTAAATGTTTTCAATGATGGCGCGTCCCTCAGGGATGCAGAATTTCAAAGATTCACAATGCTTTCAGTGAAGAAATTTCTCCTCGAATGAGTTCTAAATAACTGGCCCCTTATCCTGAAACTGTGCCCCCATGTTTTAGATTCCCCAACCAATAGAAAAAAAATCTCTCAGCATCCACCCTATCAAGCCCCCTCAGAATCTTCTAGGTTTTAATGAAATCACATCTCATTCTTCCAGAGAATATAAGCTCAGTTAGATCGCCAAGGATATGGAACTGTCAGTTGGTGATCACAAAGTTGATTGGTTTTAGGGTTTTCACACAGCAGTTGTATTTGAAAGGTTTTGTCAGTAACTTGTTATGGCTGTATCTACTTTAGAGTGGAAAAGCCAGTGTTTCTCACAACATCAACAACCTATACATACTAAGTTCTTACATACTGCAGAGGCAATGATTATTATCTGTCAGGCAACTATCTGAAGAACATTAAATACTCAAAGAATTGTTGGGGCCTAATTTGCTGTCAAAATAACTGTTGCCAATGGCAGTTTTTTTTTGTAAATTTTCTGGGTTCTTCAAGCGAAGTACAGAAGTACATTTCAACTTGAAAACCCAAAAGCTGCTGTTCAAATTGTGCTGCTTCAGCATTAGCTTCACAAAAATGTCATCTTGCCAATTGCCTCATCATTTATTTATTTAGTTAGTGAATGCAAATCCCCAAAGTCAAGCGATAAGCACCTCATTTACTGTGTTGAAGGTAATTAGTCCACCACTTATTCTATCGAAGCGACACTCCTCAGTAATGTGCAGCATTGTTTGTCTCTCCACAAGGGCCTAAGGAGTTTGTACTGAGACCTCAGTGGTTAAGGTTGACTGCACTGGGGTCCTGGCCTGTCTTGAACCACTATCGCTGTGATCATTCAAAGCCATTTGACAGATCGTGCTTGCCACAAGGAATCTGTTATTTACTTCCTGTGTTTTCCATTCCTTGATCCAAAGGATGTCTGTTGGTAGATCTTCCTCGGGAAGGTAATGGAGTGATGAGATGGAAGATGGGCAGGAGGTGGATTGAACAGGTCATCAAGGAAGTGCAGCATGGATGGTTTTAACCAGCTTGTGGGTTTTCAGCAGACGGCAGAATTGTGTCGGAGTGATGTTTGTGAGGACAGGAAGTCAGGGAGGGGAGTTGAGCAGAGAGTTCCAGTTACAATGCACATTGTTACATTCAATTAAGTGTCAGCAAGATGTGTGTGTGATAACCTTTATCAAACAGGTGCATGGTACTATGCTGAGGAGTATAATCAGGTAAGTGCTGAGGCCCAGTGTGTTATGGCAACAATACCCCTCATGGATCCAGCAGTTTTGGTCAGTAGGTTGTTTCCACTTTTGGCCTTTGCCGCTGTTTTTTTCAAATGTTCCCAGAAGAACAAAGTCATATCTAGAGTAGCTCTCAACTAACTCTCAACTTCTGGTCACCCTATTATAGAAAGGCTATTATTAAACTAGGAAGAGTGCAGAAAAGGTTGACTAGGATGTTACCGGGACTTAATGGTTTGAGTTATAAGGAGAGGCTGGATAGACTGGGACTTTTTTCCCTGGAGCATAGGAGGCTTAGGGGTGACCTTATAGAGGTCTATAAAATAATGACGGGCATAGTTAAGGTAGATAGTCAACATCTTTTCCCAATAGTAGGGGAGTCTAAAACTAGAGAGCATAGGTTTAAGGGAGAGATACAAAAGGGTCCAGAGGGGCAGTTTTTTCACACAGAGTGTTGTGGGTGGCTGGAACAAGCTGCCAGAGGTAGAAGTAGAGGTGGGTACAATCTTGTCTTTTAAAAAGCGTTTAGACAGTTACATGGGTAAGATTGATAAAGAGGGATGTGGGCCAAACGTGAGCAATTGGGACTAGCTTACTGTAAAAACTGGGCGGCATGGACAAGTTGGGCCCAAGGGCCTGTTTCCATGCTGTAAATCTCTATGGCTTTAAGACTCTATTTTGGATTGGGATCATGCCCAATCATTGAAATGTATTGAACAGTATAAAGTTGCTGTATTTGTGTAGTATATACAAAAATGAACTTGCAAATAATTAATTTATCCCTTTCAGACTAAGATTCTTTTTAATGAGGTAATAAGTGTCGCTTACTGCAAAGCAATCACACTGAAGAGTAACTACTGATAGTGTGCGCTGTTTTTCCTTTAGGTTTTAATTGTTGAAGTTTCTAAAAACATAAAATTAAAAATAAAAGTTTACTGTTTGTTTTTCCTCTTTTTCTCCCTCTTAATTGTTTATCCGGCAGTAAGGATCTTCAGTTACATAGAAACCCTACAGTACAGAAAGAGGCCATTCGGCCCATCGAGTCTGCACCGACCACAATCCCACCCAGGCCCTACCCCCATATCCCGACATATTTACCCACTAATCCCGCTAACCTACGCATTTCAGGACACTAAGGGCAATTTGTAGCACGGCCAATCAACCTAACCCGCACATTTTTGGACTGTGGGAGGAAACCGGAGCACCCGGAGGAAACCCACGCAGACACGAGGAGAATGTGCAAACTCCACATAGACAGTGACCCAAGCCGGGAATCGAACCCAGGTCCCTGGAGCTGTGAAGCAGCAGTGCTAACCACTGTGTTACCGTGCAAGCAATAAAAGAACTAACTTCACAAAGTAAATTTTTAAAAAAGGTTTAATAAGAACTTCATTACACCAACACTCAGGGCATGCCCTGGGCCACACAAGCTCCTACGATCTCCATCTGCTTTCTATTTATACAGAGTCAGCTGACCACCACATCATTTTGCCATGGGTTACATTGTCTACTGGGTCAACCGGTCAGCGTGTTACCACTGGTTACGTTATAACAGATTCAAATTCCAGCAAATTCCAATTGGTTACATTATAACATTAATCAATTTTTTTCTCTCTTTATTTCTCCTGCTGTATCTAATTTGATATTGAGTTCACCCACTTTAGTTTACATTTCCTTCTCTAGCCTAAATGCTTGCCAATTCGGAAGGGCTCTGCACATCAGTCAAAATAGTGCTGGAACCCCAATCTCATAAATTCTGCCCCCAGCGCCCACTATTTTTGCTGGAGACAGGAAGAGGAATGGAATCAAAACATACTTTGCCCGTTTGTGGTTCTCAGAGGTAGCTTCACATTTAGAAGTACAGCTGCCTTCAAACAGTAACAATTTTGGTCCCCTGGTTTCTGAAACGTGTCTCATGGGCTTTAAATATTTGTGACAAAGGTAATTCTTTGGATAATTTTTTTAAAATTTCATTCGTGGGACATGGGTGTCGCTCGCTGGCCAGCATTTATTGCCCATCCCTAGTTGCCCTTGAGAAGGTGGTGGTGAGCTGCCTTCTTGAATATAACTGAGTTGCTTGCTAGGCCATTTCAGAGGGCATTTGAGAGTCAACCATATTGCTGTGGCTCTGGAGTCACATGTAGGCCAGACAAGTTAGGACAGCAGATTTCCTTCCCTAAAGTACATTAGTGAACCAGATGAGTTTTTCTGACAATCGACAATTTTTTCATGGTCATCAGTAGATTCTTAATTCCAGATATTTTTTTATTGAATTCAAATTCCACGATCTGCCATGGCGGGATTCGAACGCAGGTCCCAGAACATTATCTGTGTTTCTGGATTGATAGTCAAGCGATAATGCCACGAGGCCATCGCCTCCCCATTTCTTTGGAGAAATTGCATACTCTTTTGGCGAACTCACTTACCACTTAGTAAGAGCCAGGTACCCTTTGGCATTGTTAAGAGTATACATGAATGTGCGTAAGAAATGGATGTGTGGAATTGTAATCTGTCATTTAAATTCCCTACTCTTTAATTTTTTTTAGGAAAAAACAGTCTATAGTTGAATGAAATTGAAGCTTGTAATTTCATTAGCTGTTTGTTGACATCGTTGAGGGCGGCACGGTAGCACAGTGGTTAGCACTGCTGCTTCACAGCTCCAGGGGCCTGGGTTCGATTCCCGGCTTGGGTCACTGTCTGTGTGGAGTTTGCACATTCTCCTCGTGTCTGCGTGGGTTTCCTCCGGGCGCTCCGGCTTTCTCCCACAGTCCAAAGATGTGCGGGTTAGGTTGATTGGCCATGCTAAAATTGTCCCTTAGTTTCCCGGGATGCTTAGATTAGAGGGATTAGTGGGTAAAATATGTAGGGATATGGGGGTAGGGCCTGGGTGGGATTGTGGTCGGTGCAGACTCGATGGGCCGAATGGCCTCTTTCTGTACTGTAGGGTTTCTATGATTTCTATGATCAGCCTGAGGTGTATCATTATAGAATTAGTGCTGCTTGACATATTCCACAATTTTTCTTTATCAGAGTGGGGTTATGAAACGGTTTTTAGAAGGGATTACATACTTGAAGGGCTTTTATCAATGGGAGTTTTTTTAATATGGTGGAGTCTGTAATAGCTACTTAGAACTTCATTTCATTTCATTTTATCTTAGCATGGCTCCTGAGGCCTGCCTATGGTGGATTCTGGATGAGTTGGACAGGAGGATATAAGTGTAAAAGGTGTTAGGGGCATCTGTTGGCACTAAATTGGCATGGGGTTAATATAGGCTATGGTCATGATTAGTGATATGGGTTAGCATGTTTGCGCTAATTTAGCATAGAACTTATAAAGAGTTATGGGGATGTGTGGGAGTGATGGAGTGGCATGAGTTGGAACAAGGATAAAAGCAAAATACCGCGGATGCTGGAATCTGAAATAAAACTGAAAATGCTGGAAAATCTGAGCAGGTCTGACAGCATCTGCGGAGAGAGAGTAGAGCCAATGATTCGAGTCTGGATGATCCATCATTTTCTGTTTTGTATGAACATAGAAACTAGAAGCAGGAGTAGGCCATTCAGCCTTTCAAGCCTGCTCCGCCATTCATTTTGATCATGGCTGATCATCGAATTCAATATCCTAATTCTCCCTTCCCCCCATATCCCTGGATCCCTTTAGCCCCAAGATCTATATCTAATTTCTTCTTGAAATCAGACAACGTTTTGGCCTCAACTACATTCTGTGGCAGTGAATTCCACACATTCACCACCCTCTGGGTGAAGACATTTCTCCTCACCTCAGTTCTAAAAGATTTACCCCTTATCCTCAAACTATGACCCTTAGTTCTGGACTCCCCTACCATTGGAAACATTCTTTCTGAATCTACCCTGTCTAACCCTGTTAGAATTGTATAAGTTTCTATGAGATCCCCTCTTTCTTCTAAACTCCAGTGAATATAGTCTCTCCTCATATGACGTCGTCTCTCCTCATATGACAGGAATCAGCCTGGTAAACCTTTGCTGTATTCCCTCTATAGCAAGGACATCCTTCCTCAGATAAGGACACCAAAACTGCACACAATACTCCAGGTGTAGCCTCACCAATGCCTATACAATTGCAGCAAAACATCCCTATCCCTCATACTCAAATCCTCTCACTATGAAGACCAACATACCACTTGCCTTCTTTACTGCCTGCTGTATCTGCATGCTTACATTCAGCAACTGTTGCACGAGGACTCTAACGTCTCGTTGAGTGTCCACCTTTCTCAGTTTACACCCATTTAAGTAATAATCTGTCTTCCTATTATTGCTACCAAAGTGGATAACCTCACATTTATCCACGTTATACTGCATCTGCTATGCAGATGCCCACACACTCAGCTTGTCCAAATCACGCTGAATATCTCTGCAACCTGCTCACAGCTCACCCTCCCACCCGACTTTGTATCATCTGCAAATTTGGAGATAATACATTCAGTTCCCTCTTCCAAATCATTAATATATAATGTGAACAGTTGGGGTCCTAGCACAGACCCCTGTGGGAATCCCACTGGTCATTGACTACCAATCAGAAAAAGACTCATTTATGCCAACTCTTTGCTTCCTAACTGCTAACCAGCTTTCTATCCATCTCAAGACATTACCTGCAATCCCACATGCTTTAACTTTATATAGTAGTGTGTTATGTGACACCTTGTCTATAGCCTTCTGAAAATCTAAATAAACTATATCCACTGGTTCCCCTTGGTCAACTTTACTAGTTAATCCTCAAAGAATTCTAATGGATTCGTCAAGCATGATTTCCCTTTTATAAATCCAAGCTGACTTTGTCTGATTATACCGCTGTCCTCCAAATGCCGAGTTATGAAATCCTTGTAATAGACCCTAGCAACTTCCCCAGTACGGACATTAGGCTCACTGGTCTATAGTTCCCTTTTTTTTTCCTACCTCCCTTTTTGAATAGCGGGCTTACATTAGCTACTCTCCAATCTGTAGGAACGATTCCAGAGTCCAAAGAATTAGGGAAAATAACCATCAATTGATCTACTATTTCCAGGACCACTTTCTTAAATACTTTGTGTTGTAGGTAAAATGATACCTCGGTACAAGTTAGTGCGTCAAAGTACAGTGGCTTTATTACAAAAGCTTTTGGGAAAAACCTGGCACCTAAAAGCGGTTCACCAGACTTCTCTCCGAGTACAAATAAAAGCAGATATTTATACATTTATTGTTCCCGCCCTTAGTCACATCCGCAGTTCTTCAAGCTGTCTGTCATTGTTCACCATTCATCATGTGATTACTGCTGCCTCAGTGGTTTCTTCCTTGCGTAGCTTGTGTAATCGCGGCAGTCTCAAGGCCGCCATGTTGTTCCTCTGTTGTCTCAATATTGTTCCTCCTGTCTCAACAGCTGCGGTCTGTTTAGCGGGTACAAGGTTAAGGTTGCACAAACAAGTCTTGCAATGCTTTGCACAAATCTTTAAGTATTACAAAGTTCATTAACCCGTTCCCTTCTGGGATGAAGATTATCAGGATCTGGAGATTTATCCACCTTCAATCCCATCAATTTCCCCAAAGCCATTTCTCTACTAATGCTGATTTCCTTCAGCTCCTCACTAAAACATGTTTCTCCCAGCACTTCTGACACATTGCTTCAGTCTTCACAAAGGAAGACATGAATAAAATACAAATTTAATTCCTCAGCCATTTCTTTATTCCCCATTATGAATTCTGTTTCTGACTGTAAGGGGCTTACATTTGTTTTGTCAATCTTTTTCTCTTTACATATCTATAGAAACTTTTACAGTCAGTTTTTATGTTCCATGCTAGCTTACTTTCATACTCTATTATTCCCTTCATAATCAATCCCTTAGTCTTCCTTTGCTGAATTTTAAACTGCTCCCAACCCTCCCAATGCCTGGGTTGGCACTAAGTTGACATGCAGTGTTTTAAGAGCAATGGAGGGCGGGTAGAAAGGCATTGGTGGACATGGAGAGTATGAAGGACTGTCAGGGTGACTGGTGGGCAAGGGGTGCGGAAGTGTCATGAGTTGGCATGGATGGGACATGGGGAGTGCATGGGAGGGTGGGGTGGGGGGTGAAGAGTGACAACTGGAGGTCTGCTCTGCTTTTTATTGTGTTGCTGTTATTACATCAGGACAACACCCAGATCACCAAAGCGGGCGTTTTAAACAGGTCGCCACAGCACTTGGCACTCCTGTGACTGCCTCCACACTGCTTCAGGGGGCCGTGCACGGGCCCAGCTCCCCCCCCATCCCTGGAATAAAATCCCCATCATACAGGCAATTGGATAAAGTTGAGCTTGTGGAGTTAGGAATTTCCCCACTCTGTGTACCTGATGTGGGATTGAATTTGCAGGATTGAAAATTCAACCTTCAGCTCTTCTGATATTCTTTTCAGAATCCTTCAGTCTGATTCTTAAAGAGATACACCATCAGGTTCTGGTCACCTTACTATAAGAAGGATGTGGAAGTGCTGGAAAGAGTGCAGAGGAGATTTACCAGGATGCTGCCTGGTTTGGAGGGTAGGTCTTATGAGGAAAGGAGCGGAGGAGGCTGAGGGGAGACTTAATAGAGGTTTATAAAATGATGAAGGGGATAGATAGAGTGAACGTTCAAAGACTATTTCCTCGGGTGGATGGAGCTATTACAAGGGGGCATAACTATAGGGTTCGTGGTGGGAGATATAGGAAGGATATCAGAGGTAGGTTCTTTACGCAGAGAATGGTTGGGGTGTGGAATGGACTGCTTGCAGTGATAGTGGAGTCAGACACTTTAGGAACATTTAAGCGGTTATTGGATAGGCACATGGAGCACACCAGGATGATAGGGAGTGGGATAGCTTGATCTTGGTTTCAGATAAAGCTCGGCACAACATCATGGGCCGAAGGGCCTGTTCTGTGCTGTACTGTTCTATGTTCTATCACTTTCCCAGTTCATTCTGGTGCCAAATGCTCCCTTTCCCTCACTGTGATGTTATCAGCTCATACTTTCAACAGCTTGTCACAATGTAACAAACTTAAATATGCATGGGGAAGTCATGATGACAGACACTGTTAGATGCCCTACCCTAGCAAATTATGGCCTGTTGGTGTTAAGATTATTCTGGTTTCTCTGTCCATTAATTATAATGATTTGAATGTGGCAATATTGTGAATTTCAGTGGAGATGTAACAGTTATCGCAAAATAATTGAGTAACTTATTTAGTCAGTGTATAGTCGTGTTGACCTTTGTAACTGCAAGTATTAATGTACAGTCAAGTAGTACTTTGGAGAGAGAATATTTACACAACAGTACCCATACTCCATATAGACAAATACCAATACTCCATAGCATGGGAGACTAATACTCCTTACAATACTAATATTGTTACAGTACCAATATTGTACTGCTGATACACATACAGGACAACACTTTCATTGCCCATCTCTAATTACCTTTGAGAAGATGGCGGTAAACTGAAAATATCAAACACCAATTTTGCTTAGAGCTCCACATATAAATGGATTTTTTTCTAAACTTACCTTAGAGCATGGCAGATAATATAACTTGGTGCAAATTAACATTAAGAATGGTCCTTAGGGGATGATGCTATGAAAGACTTATCAAAAATCAATGATGGTTTCATGGTCATCATTACTAAGATTAGCTTTATATTCCAAACTTACTAATTTAATTTTAATTCCATCAGCTGTCATGGTGGGATTTGAACCCATGTCCCTAGAGCATTACCCTGGGTCTCTGAATTACGAGTTTTCTGACATTACCACTGGGCCACCATCTTTCCCCAGGGTGATAGCCCTCATCAACTGCAGCATGAGATTATGAAGCAAATATGTTGCACATGTTGGCCAGTTCAATTTGGGAATTGCCATTATAGCTTTAGTACTTCAAACCAGTGTTGAAAAGATTGACATCCGAAAATAATCACTTTGAAAAATTGCTGCTGATTCAGTCCTCCATTACAACATTGTCATGGAGAAACCAGTTTAATTGTAAGCTGTTCTACAGATTCATACTTAGCTTTGGATTTAATTATTCTCTAATTATCTAGGGCCTCAGCCCTGTATTCACAGTTTGTCTAGCACTTTGCTAATCCCAGTTCTTTTCTCATTCGCTCTCCTAAGATGCTTACCCTCAGTCCAATCATTCATAATTATTTTACACAAGTCACTCAGCTCTGACATTGAATGGGAGGGTTGGAGAAGATGTTGCCTTTCTCAGTTTTGTTTTGATAATCCTTTGTATCTTTTGCTTTCTTTCTTTCTCTCCCTCCTGTGGGGTTTTGCACCCCTTAATTTAAAACAAAGGGTACAATTCTAAAGGGGCTGCAGGAGCAGCGAGACCTGGGGGTTTATGCACTAACTCACTGAAGGTGACAGAGCAACTTGAGAAAACGGTTAACAAAGCAGATGGAATCCAGGATTTTATAAATAGGGGAACAGAGTAAATAGTCAGAAAGTTATGATAAACCTTTACAAAACCTCAACTGGAGTATTGAGTTCAGTTCTAGGCACAGACTGTAGGAAAGATGTGAAGGCGTTGGAGAGGGTGCAGAAATGAGAATGGTTTCAGAGATGAGGAACTTCAGTTATATGACGGATTGAAGAATTGAAGCTGTTCTCCTTGGAGAAAAGAATATGAAGAGAAGATTTGATAGATGTGTTGAAAATCATGAGGGGTCTGAACAGAGTAGATAGAGAAACTATTCCCTTAAGTGAAAGGGTTGAGAACAAGAGGCCACAGATTTAATGTAATTGACAAAAGAAGCAACAGCTTCTGGAGAGATTGCTGTTGCAGGATCCTGGCCAGCCCACTGGCATTTTAAAAAGTAAAAGCCTCTCCTTCATAGTGGGATCGAACCTAGGTTCCTATAGCATTATTCTGGGTCTCTGGATGACTAGTCCAGTAACAATACCATTATACCACCACCTCCCATTGTTACAGTAATGTCACAGTTTGCACACACAAATGCGACAATAGCTGTGCAATCAGACCGCAGTCACTTTCCTCTCTCTTACTAAACCCTGGCCTTTAAAAGTAACTAACCTCAGTAAAGCTTCTGCGATGTGTTGTCCTGTTTTCAAAATTAATTGTAAGAAAAATATTGCAGCAGGTCATTGATTTGCAAACTAAATTTGCAAATTTAGTTTGTACTTCAAGACCAGGCTCCAGGAAGAGGCATATAAAAATCACTTGATAAATGTAATGATGCAGTGAAATATATATCATTAGTTTTTTTGTGTTGAAATACATGTATTATATATGAGAGATTTCACTTACTTAGAAAACTGATGGGCACAATAAAATTTCAAATAGCGTTTTAGCTGACTTAATGGGAGCCCAGTGGGAAGATTGCACAATCTCAGGGTAACATACTCTCGCCATAAAGCAGCAGCTGTTGTGTGTCACACAGTATGGCACCTTTAACACTCGCATCACAGGAGTTGCATGTAATTATGATGGGGGTAATTTTAACTTCTATTTCTGGGCGATAATGAATTAGCAGCTCATTTTACACCTCGTCCAGTCTTCTTTTCCTAGAAATCAAAATTTCTCCCAATTTATTTTCAATGAAGAAAGCTGTGTGTAACCACTCCTGAACACAAAAAAGTCTTTTAAGATGAGAACAAATTCAAACTCCAGAACAGCAAACATAAAGGCCGTTTAAAAAAAAACCAACCAACCAATAGAGCTTAAAAGTAGAGAAGCTATGCAAAACTTATATTGAACCTCGGTTCCATAACATTTAAAGTAATGTGTACAATTCTATTTGCCCTGTTCTGAAAAGATGCTGGATAGGGTGCAAAAAGAATCAAAAGGATGACCTCAATTAGATCTCTCATTCTTCTAAACTCTAGGGAATATAGACCTAAACTGCCCAATCTCTCTCCATAAGACAACCCCTCATCTCTGGAATCAATCCAGTTAACTTCCTCTGTACCATCTCCAATGCAGCCATGTCACTCGTCAAGTAAAGGGACCAAAACTGTACACAATATTTTAAGTGCAGTCTCACTAATGCTTTGTACAGTAGCAGCAGCACTTCACTACTTTTACATTCTATTCCTTTCGCAATAAACACCAAGATTCCATTTGCCTTTGTTATTACCTGCATATTAGTTTTCTGTGATTCAAGCACGAGGGCACCCAGATCCCTTTGCACCGATGCACTCTGAAGTTTCTCTCCATTTAGATAATTTGCCTTTGAATTTTTTCAGTCCAAAGATGTGCGGGTTAGGTTGATTGGCCATGCTAAAATTGCCCTTAGTGTCCTGAGATGCGTAGGTTAGAGAGATTAGTGGGTAAATATGTAGGGATATGGGGGTAGGGCCTGGGTGGGATTGTGGTCGGTGCAGACTCGATGGGCCGAATGGCCTCTTTCTGTACTGTAGGGTTTCTATGATTTCTATACCAGCAGAGAGCGATCAGGAGAGGATGAACAATTAGACTGGGTCATGAAAAGTTTAAAGTTTATTTATTAGTGTCACAAGAAGACTTACATTAACACTGCAATGAAGTTACTGTGAAAATCTCCTAGTTGCCACATTCCAGCACCTGTTGGGGTACACTGAGGAAGAATTTAGCATGACCAATGCACCTAGCCAGCACATAGAAACATAGAAAAACGACAGCACAAACAGGCCCTTCGGCCCCACAAGTTGTGCCAAACATATCTTTCAGACTGAGAGAGGAAACTGGAGCACGCGGAGGAAACCTACGCAGACAACATGCATACTCTGCACAGACGGTGACTGAAGCCAGAAATCGAACCCAGATCCCTGGCACTGTGAGGCAGCAGTGCTAATCACTGTGCTACCATGCCACCCCTATTGGAGATCTTTACAATTATGAAATGCTTCGATGGAGCAAGCGCAAAGTATTTCCACTTCTAGGGAAAAATTGAACTATACGCCATTGATTAGTCACAAGAAATCAAATAGGAAATTCTGAAAAAAAGTTCATTACCCAGTGAGTGGTGAGAATGTGGAGCTCGTTGCCATAGTGAGCTGTTGAGGCGAATAGTATAGATGCCTTTTAGGCAGACCAGTTCAGTATATGAGGGAGAAGGATGAGAGAGCCGTGCTAATACAGGTTTAGAAGAGAGGAGGCTTGAATGGAGTGTGAATTGGTCTGGTTGGGCTGAATACTCTGGGCCCGATTTTACCATCAAGTTGCACCCGTTTTCGGACGCAAAAAATTGGTAAAGTCGGGCATGAGGCGAGTAGCACGATTTGTGCCCGCCTCTGTGCCAGTTCCCCCTTTACCAAGGCCCAAAAACGGCCATCACACCCTTTTCAATACATTTAAATTGAATTAATGGGCTGCACGCCCAGCTTTACCGGCACTTCCCCCTTTACCACCGCGTTCGCAAATCTCCAATTGGCGCGAAACAGAAATGCTCCATAAAAGTCCGATTCGGGCGCTCCACCAGTGAGGGTTAGTGAGGGGGTAAGTGTGTAACATCCGACGGCTCTCTGCTGCTCACGGGTGTCCTTTCATTGTGGCCATTTTCTTTCTCGGGTTGGTGGCGGCTCTGTGAGTGTGCGGGGGGCTGTTGCTCTGCAGGGTCTCCGATTTGTCGCATGGACCCGGGTCTCAGCACTGACCTCGGGTCTTGTGGTGCTGCTGGGTCCTAGTGCACTCAGCTCACTTCCAGCTGAAGGATGTGCGCTAATTACACTGCTGCAGCCTCTCAACTTTGCAAGGAGCTGTGATTGTGGGGAGCATGTAGCTGGGGGAATGGGGGGAGCTGTGATTCTGGGAAGCATGTGGCTGGGGGAATGGGGGGAGCTGTGATTGTGGGGAGCATGTGGCTGGGGGAATGGGGGGAGCTGTGATTGTGGGGAGCACGTGGCTGGGGGAATGGGGGTGCTGTGATTGTGGGGAGCACGTGGCTGGGGGAATGGGGGGTGCTGTGATTCTGGGGAGCTGGGGGGTATGGACAGTGACTGTTGATGTGCTAGCGGCAAGCAGCATTCCTTAACCTCTACATGTGTTCCTCTCCAACTCCATTCCCCCCCCCCCCCACCTTCAGAGTGACAAGATGGTTTTTGTGATGCAACCAATCGATCTTGCTGTTCTTTTGGTTGCTGCTGGAGCTGAGGAGGAGGAGCTGGAGGAAGAATTGAGGGTACAGGAGGCCCGGGCCTTACCATGTGCAGGAGTAGAGGGAAACAACCACCAGGGGCAGGAGGTGGCTGCCATTCACCCAGAGGGGGAGAGGGGGATGCGTAGGAGTCACTCCATGGGATGGTCAAAGAAGACAGAGAGGAGCAGTGGGAAGGGTGCATTTCTGAATGGACGGCTGTGACAAGTGGCGTTCCTCAGGGATCAGTGCTGGGACCTTTGCTGTTTGTAATATATATAAATGATTTGGAGGAAAATGTAACTGGATTGATTAGTAAGTTTGCGGATGACACAAAGTTGGTGGATTTGCGGATAGCGATGAGGACCATCAGAGGATACAGCAGGATATAGATCAGTTGGAGACTTGGGCGGAGAGATGGCAGATGGAGTTTAATCCGGACAAATGTGAGGTAATTCATTTTGGAAGGTCTAATACAGATAGGAAATATACAGTAAATGGTAGAACCCTCAGGAGTATTGATAGACAAAGGGATCTGGATGTACAGGTACACAGGTCACTGAAAGTGGCAATGCAGGTGGAGAAGGTAGTTAAGAAGGCATACGGTATGCTTGCCTTCATTGGCCGGGGTATTGAGTTTAAAAATTGGCAAGTCATGTTGAAGCTTTATAGAACCTTAGTGAGGCCGCACTTGGAAAATAGTGTTCAATTCTGGTCGCCACACTACCAGAAGGATGTGGAGGCTTTGGAGAGGGTACAGAAAAGATTTAGAAACATAGAAAAACTACAGCACAAAACAGGCCCTTCGGCCCCACAAGTTGTGCCGAACATATCCCTATCTTTTAGGCCTACCTATAACCCTCCATCCCATTAAGTCCCATGTACTCATCCAGGAGTCTCTTAAAAGACCCTATTGAGTTTGCCTCCACCACCACTGACGGCAGACGATTCCACTCGCCCACCACCCTCTGTGTGAAAAACTTCTCCCCAACATTTCCCCTGTACCTACCTCCCGGCACCTTAAACCTGTGTCCTCTCGTAGCAGCCATTTCCACCCTGGGAAAAAGCCTCTGAGAGTCCACCCGATCTATGCCTCTCAACATCTTATATACCTCTATTAGGTTTCCTCTCCTACGTCTCTCCAAGGAGAAAAGACCGAGCTCCCTCAGCCTATCCTCATAAGGCATGCCACTCAATCCAGGCAACATCCTTGTAAATCTCCTCTGCACCCTTTCAATCTTTTCCACATCCTTCCTGTAATGAGGCGACCAGAACTGAGCACAGTACTCCAAGTGGGGTCTGACGAGGGTCTTATATAGCTGCATCATTATCCCCGGACTCCTAAACTCAATCCTTCGATTGATAAAGGCCAGCACACCATACGCCTTCTTAACCACCTCCTCCAACTGCGGGGCTGATTTTAGATTAGGGCACTGAAGAAGATTAGGGCACACGGAGTTGGGGGTAGTGTGTTAAAGTGGATTGGGGACTGGCTATCCGACAGGAAGCAAAGAGTCGGAATAAATGGGTGTTTTTCCGGTTGGAGGAAGGTAACTAGTGGCGTGCCGCAGGGATCGGTACTCGGGCCGCAACTGTTTACCATTTATATAGATGATCTGGAGGAGGGGACGGAGTGTAGGGTAACGAAGTTTGCAGACGACACAAAGATAAGTGGAAAAGTGAATCGTGTGGAGGACGGAGAAGATCTGCAGAGAGATTTGGACAGGCTGAGTGAGTGGGCGAGGATATGGCAAATGGAGTATAACGTTGAGAAATGTGAGGTTATACACTTTGGAGGAAATAATAACAAATGGGATTACTATCTCAATGGAAACAAATTAAAACATGCTACCGTGCAAAGGGACCTGGGGGTCCTTGTGCATGAGACGCAAAAGCCCAGTCTGCAGGTACAACAGGTGATCAAGAAGGCAAATGGGATGTTGGCCTATATTGCGAAGGGGATAGAATATAAAAGCAGGGATGTCTTGATGCACCTGTACAGGGCATTGGTGAGGCCGCAGCTGGAATACTGTGTGCAGTATTGGTCCCCTTATATGAGGAAGGATATATTGGCATTGGAGGAAGTGCAGAGAAGGTTCACCAGGTTGATACCGGAGATGAGGGGTTTGGATTATGAGGAGAGGCTGAGGAGATTGGGTTTGTATTCGTTGGAGTTTAGAAGGATGAGGGGGGATCTTATGGAGACTTATAAGATAATGCGGGGGCTGGATAGGGTGGAGGCGGAGAGATTCTTTCCACTTAGTAAGGAAGTTAAAACTAGAGGACACAGCCTCAAAATAAAGGGGGGTCGGTTTAAGACAGAGTTGAGGAGGAACTTCTTCTCCCAGAGGGTGGTGAATCTCTGGAATTCTCTGCCCACTGAGGTGGTGGAGGCTACCTCGCTGAATATGTTTAAAGCGCGGATGGATGGATTCCTGATCGGTAAGGGAATTAAGGGTTATGGGGATCAGGCGGGTAAGTGGTACTGATCCACGTCAGATCAGTCATGATCTTATTGAATGGCGGGGCAGGCTCGAGGGGCTAGATGGCCTCCTCCTGCTCCTATTTCTTATGTTCTTATGTTCTTATGTTCTCAGAGTCCTATGGAGCCGGACCCCAAGGTCCTTCTGATCCTCTACAGTACAGTACTCCTTCATCCCATTTGACCTGCCAAAATGGACCAATACGCATTGATCTGGGTTGAAGTCCATCTGCCACTTCTCCACCCAGTCTTGCATCCTATCTATGTCCCTCTGTAACTTCTGACATCCCTCCAGACTATCCACAACCCCACCAACCTTCGTGTCGTCGGCAAACTTACCAACCCATCCCTCCACTTCCTCATCCAGGTCATTTATGAAAATGACAAACAGCAAGGGTCCCAGAACAGATCCCTGGGGCACACCACTGGTGACCGACCTCCATTTAGAAAAAGACCCATCTATACCCACTCTCTGCCTCCTTTGGGCAAGCCAGTTCTGGATCCACAGGGCAGCAGCCCCTTGGATCCCATGCCCTCTCACTTTTTCTAGAAGCCTTGCATGGGGGACCTTATCGAACGCCTTGCTAAAATCCATATAAACCACATCTACCGCTTTTCCTTCGTCAATGTGTTTAGTCACATTTTTGAAGAACTCCACCAGGCTCGTAAGGCACGATCTGCCTTTGACAAAGCCATGCTGCGTATTCTTGAGCATACTAAACCTCTGTAAATGCTCATAAATCTTGTCCTCAGGATGTTCTCCATCAGCTTACCAACCACTGAGGTTAGACTCACCGGTGGGTAATTTCCTGGGCTATCCCTATTCCCCTTCTTGAAAATAGGAACCACATCCGCAATCCTCCAATCCTCTGGCACCTCTCCCATCTCCATCGATGACGCAAAGATCATCGCCAGAGGTTCTGCAATCTCTTCCCTCACCTCCCACAGTAACCTGGGCTGCTTTTCTGCTTGGCAGATGGTGACTAGTGGCGTGCCGCAGGGATCGGTGCTGGGGCCTCAACTGTTTACATAGATGATCTGGAGGAGGGGACTGAGTGTAGGGTAACGAAGTTTGCTGACGACACGAAGATAAGTGGGAAAGTGAATTGCGTGGAGGAAGCGGAAGGTCTGCAGAGAGATTTGAATAGGATGAGTGAGTGGGCGAGGATCTGGCAGATGGAGTATAACGTTGGCAAATGCAAGGTTATTCACTTTGGAAGAAATAATAGCAAATTGGATTATTATTTAAATGGAAAAAAATTACAACATGCTACTGTGCAAAGGGACCTGGGGGTCCTTGTGCATGAGTCGCAAAAACTCAGTCTGCAAGTACAACAGGTGATCAAGAAGGCAAATGGGATAGAATATAAAAGCAGAGAAGTCTTGCTGCATCTGTACAAGGCATTGGTGAGGCCGCAGCTGGAATACTGTGTGCAGTTTTGGTCCCCTTACTTGCAAAAGGATATATTGGCCTTGGAGGGAGTGCAGAGAAGTTCACCAGGTTGATACCGGAGATGAGGGATGTAGATTATGAGGAGAGATTGAGCAGGTTAGGTTTGTACTCATTGGAGTTTAGAAGGCTGAGGGGTGATCTTATAGAGGCATATAAGATAATGAAGGGGCTGGATAGGGTAGAAGTGGAGAGATTCTTTCCACTTAGAAAGGAAACCAGAACGAGAGGGCACAGCCTCAAAATAAAGGGGGGTCAGTTTAGGACAGAGTTGAGGAGGAACTTCTTCTCTCAGAGGGTGGTGAATCTCTGGAATTCTCTGCCCACTGAAGTGGTGGAGGCTACCTCGTTGAATATGTTTAAGTCACGGATAGATGGATTTCTGATCAGTAGGGGAATTAAGGGTTATGGGGAGCAGGCGGGTAAGTGGAACTGATTCACTTCAGATCAGCCATGATCTTATTGAATGGCGGGGCAGGCTCCTGCTCCTATTTCTGATGTTCTTATGTTCTTATCCCATCTGAACCCGGCGACCTATCTATCTTGATGCCATTCAAAGATTCCAGCACAACCTCTTTCTTAAAGTCCACATACTCAATCCTTTCAGTCCACCGCAAGCCCGCAGTACATCCATCCAGGTCCTTCTCCTCTGTGAAAACCGAGGCAAAATACTCATTAAGCACCTCTGCCATTTCTACTAGTTCCGTACAGACTTTCCCGCCTTCACCTTTTATAGGCCCTATTCCTTCACGTCTCATCCTTTTACTCTTCACATATTTATAGAACGCCTTAGGGTTTTCCTTAATCCTACCTGCCAAGGCCTTCTCGTGATCCCTTCTGGCTCTCCTAATTTCCTTCTTTAGTCCCTTCCTACAAGCCATATATTCATCTAGATCCTTATCTTCGCCAAGCTCTCTGAACCTTTTGTATGCTTTCCTTTTCTTCTCGATTAGGTCCCGCTCAGCTTTCGTGCACCACGGTTCCTTTAACCTACCAACACCTCCCTGTCTGCTCGGAACGTTGTCCTGTAGAACTCTAACTTGTTGCTCGGGCTGCAGTGGAGAGTGACAGTTGGGGAAGTGTGGGGAAGTTTTTTGTTTTCTTTTTTTCTTGCTGGTAATGGCTTCAGGGATGGCAGTTCAGGCAGTATGCTGCATCTCCTGTGGGATGTATGTGGTGAGGAAATCCAGTAGTGTTTCAGGAGATTTTAGTTGTAAGAAGTGCATTAGATTGCAGCTTCTGGAGGAGCGTGTAAAGGAGCTGGAGGGGGAGGTAGAGGAACTCCGCATAATTCGGGAGGCGGAGGTGGAAGTTGATAGGAGTTATAGAGAAATAGTAACTCCTAGAAATGAGGCTTGGGTCAATGCCAGGAGGAGGGGTAAGAAGCAATCGGGAAGACAATCCCCTGGGGCGGTTCCCCTCCATAATAGGTTTTCGGTGCTGGAGGCTACAGTTGAGGAGGAATCAACTGAGCATAGAGAGCAGATCTCTGGGGGTGAGCCGAGTGAGAAAGCTCAGGTGGTTAGGGGCTGTAAAAGACTGGGCCTTGTGATTGGGGACTCCACAATTAAGGAGACAGATAGGAGGGTCGGAACTAAAGGTAGGGACTCAGGGTTGGTGTGTTGCCTACCAGGGGCTGGGGTCCGGGATGTGTCTGACAGGGTATTCAGGACTCTTAGGGGGGAGGGAGATAAACCACAAGTTATTGTACATGTGGGGACACACGACATAGGGAGGATAGGGGAAGGGGATATTAGGCAGGGATTTATGGAGTTGGGGTGGAAACTAAAGGCCAAGACTGACAGAGTGGTTATCTCTGGACTCTTGCCTGTACCACGGGATAGTTTAGAGAGGAATAGGGAGAGGGAAGGTTTGAATTCATGGCTGAGGGGATGGTGCAGGAGGGAGGGGTTCAGGTACTTAAGCAATTGGGGCTCGTACTGGGGAAGGTGTGACCTCTATGAGAAGGATGGTCTACACCTTAATCAGAAGGGGACCAATATCCTGGGGGGTAAATTTGCTAAGGCCATGCAGGGAGGTTTAAACTGATTCGGGGGGGGGGAGGGATCCTGAGTAGTGGGGCTGAAAGTGAGGGATGCATGGATGGGGACTGCAATGCACGGCATTGCAGAGGTGGGGTGGAGCAGGGTTTGAAATGTGTATACTTCAATGCCAGGAGTATTCGCAATAAAGTGGGTGAACTTGCAGCGTGGATCAGTACCTGGGACTTCGATGTTGTGGCTATTTCAGAGACATGGATAGAGCAGGGGCAGGAATGGATGCTGCAGGTCCCGGGGTTCAAATGTTTTAGTCGAAGTAGGGAAGGAGGTAGAAGAGGGGGAGGGGTAGCATTATTGGTCAGAGATTGTATCACAGTGTCAGAGAGGAGGTTTGATGAGGACTTATCTGTTGAGGTAGTATGGGCGGAGATTAGAAATAGGAGAGGAGAGGTCACCCTGTTGGGAGTCTTTTATAGACCTCCTAAAAGTTCTAGAGAGGTTGAGGAAAGGATTGCGGAGTCAATCCTGCTTAGGAGTGAAAGTAATAGGGCAATTGTTATGGGGGATTTTAACTTGACTAATATTGACTGGAATTGTTATAGCTCTAGCTCGTTAGAGGGGTCAGTTTTTGTTCAAAGCGTGCAGGAAGGTTTTTTGACTCAGTATGTAGACAGGCCAACTAGAGGTGAGGCTATATTGGATCTGGTGCTGGGAAATGAGCCAGACCAGGTGCTAGACTTGGAAGTTGGTGTGCATTTTGGTGATAGTGACCACAATTCGGTTACGTTCACCTTAGTGATGGAAAGGGATAGGCATGAACCTCGGGCCAATGGTTTTAGCTGGGGGAAGGGTAATTATGAGGCTATTAGGAGAGAATTAGGAAACATAGGTTGGACTAGGAGATTACAGGGACTGGGAACGTCCGACATGTGGAGTTTTTTCAAGGAGCAGCTACTGCGAGTCTGTGATAGGTATGTCCCTGTCAGGCAAGGAGGAATTGGTAGGGCTAGGGAACCGTGGTGCACCAAAAAAGTTTCTTTGTTGGTTAAAAAGAAAAAGGAGGCTTATGTTCGGATGAGACGTGAGCACTCGGGTAGTGCACTAGAAAGCTTTAGATTGGCTAAGAGGGAGTTGAAGAGCGAGCTTAGAAGGGCTAAAAGGGGACATGAGAAGACTTTGGCGGATAGGGTTAAAGAGAATCCTAAGGCGTTCTATAGGTATGTCAAGAACAGAAGGTTGGTTAGGGCAAGTTTAGGGCCAGTTATAGATGGCAGAGGGAAGTTATGTGTGGAACCGGAGGAGATTGGTGAAGCATTGAACCAATATTTCTCTTCGGTGTTCACGCAAGGGGACATGAATATAGCTGAGGAGGACACTGGGTTGCAAGGGAGTAGAATAGACAGTATTACAGTTGATAAGGAGGATGTGCAGGATATTCTGGAGGGTCTGAAAATAGATAAATCCCCTGGTCCGGATGGGATTTATCCAAAGATTCTCTGGGAGGCAAGAGAAGTGATTGCAGAGCCTCTGGCTCTGATCTTCAGGTCGTCGTTGGCCTCTGGTATAGTACCAGAAGATTGGAGGTTAGCGAATGTTGTCCCATTGTTTAAGAAGGGGAACAGAGACTTCCCCGGGAATTATAGACCGGTGAGTCTCACTTCTGTTGTCGGCAAGATGTTGGAAAAAATTATAAGGGATAGGATTTATAGTTATTTGGAGAGTAATGAATTGATAGGTGATAGTCAGCATGGTTTTGTGGCAGGTAGGTCGTGCCTTACTAACCTTATTGAGTTTTTTGAGAAAGTGACCAAGGAGGTGGATGGGGGCAAGGCAGTGGACGTGGTATATATGGATTTTAGTAAGGCGTTTGATAAGGTTCACCATGGTAGGCTTCTGCAGAAAATGCAGATGTATGGGATTGGGGGTGATCTAGGAAATTGGATCAGGAATTGGCTAGCGGATAGGAAACAGAGGGTGGTGGTTGATAGTAAATATTCATCATGGAGTGCGGTTACAAGTGGTGTACCTCAGGGATCTGTTTTGGGGCCACTGCTGTTTGTAATATTTATTAATGATCTGGATGAGGGTATAGTTGGGTGGATTAGCAAATTTGCTGATGACACCAAAGTCGGTGGTGTGGTAGACAGTGAGGAAGGGTGTCGTAGTTTGCAGGAAGACTTAGACAGGTTGCAAAGTTGGGCCGAGAGGTGGCGGATGGAGTTTAATGCGGAGAAGTGTGAGGTAATTCACTTTGGTAGGAATAACAGATGTGTTGAGTATAGGGCTAACGGGAGGACTTTGAATAGTGTGGAGGAGCAGAGGGATCTAGGTGTATGTGTGCATAGATCCCTGAAAGTTGGGAATCAAGTAGATAAGGTTGTTAAGAAGGCATATGGTGTCTTGGCGTTTATTGGTAGGGGGATTGAATTTAGGAGTCGTAGCGTTATGTTGCAACTGTACACAACTCTGGTGCGGCCGCACTTGGAGTACTGTGTGCAGTTCTGGTCCCCACATTACAGGAAGGATGTGGAGGCTTTGGAGAGGGTGCAGAGGAGGTTTACCAGGATGTTGCCTGGTATGGAGGGGAGATCCTATGAGGAGAGGCTGAGGGATTTGGGATTGTTTTCGCTGGAAAGGCGGCGGCTAAGAGGGGATCTTATTGAAACATATAAGATGATTAGAGGTTTAGATAGGGTGGATAGTGATAGCCTTTTTCCTCTGATGGAGAAATCCAGCACGAGGGGGCATGGCTTTAAATTGAGGGGGGGTAGTTATAGAACCGATGTCAGGGGTAGGTTCTTTACCCAGAGGGTGGTGAGGGATTGGAATGCCCTGCCAGCATCAGTAGTAAATGCGCCTAGTTTGGGGGCGTTTAAGAGATCCGTAGATAGGTTCATGGACGAAAAGAAATTGGTTTAGGTTGGAGGGTCACAGTTTTTTTTTTAACTGGTCGGTGCAACATCGTGGGCCGAAGGGCCTGTTCTGCGCTGTAATGTTCTATGTTCTATGTTCTAACTCTAGACAGACATTCCTTGAAAAACTGCCACCTCTCTTCAGTACATTTCCCCAAGAATACCTCCTTCCAATTTACTCCTCTAATTTGCTGCCTTATGTCTCCATATTTCCCCTTACTCCATATAAACGTTTTCCTAGCTTGCCTGATCCTCTCTTTTTCCAATGCAAGCATAAAGGAGATAGAGTTATGATCGCTATCCCCAGGATGCTCTCCCACTGAGAGATCTGACACCTGTCCAGGCTCATTGGTCAGTATCAGATCAAGTACAGCCTCTCCTCTTGTAGCCTTGTCCACATACTGTGTCAGGAAACCCTCCTGAACACACCTAATGAACTCCTCCCCATCCAATCCCCTTACCCTAGGTATATTCCAATCTATGTTTGGGATATTAAAATCTCCCATCACAACAACTCTGCTATTACTGCATCTCTCCAGGATCTGTTTCCCTATCTGCTCCTCCACCTCCCTGTTACTATTGGGCGGCCTATAGAAAACGCCCAGCAAAGTGATCGATCCCTTCCCACTCCGAACTTCCACCCACAGAGACTCTGTAGACAATCCCTCCACAGCATACACCTTCTCTACAGCTGTGACACTATCCCTGATCAACAGTGCCACTCCACCCCCTCTCTTGCCTCCCTCCAGGATGTTGCCTGGTATGGAGGGCATTAGCTATGAGGAGAGGTTGGAGAAACTTGGTTTGTTCTCACTGGAGCGACGGAGGTTGAGGGGAGACCTGATAGAAGTCTACAAGATTATGAGAGGCATGGACAGAGTGGATAGTCAGAAGCTTTTTCCCAGGGTGGAAGAGTCAATTACTAGGGGGCATAGGTTTAAGGTGCGAGGGGCAAGGTTTAAAAGAGATGTACGAGGCAGATTTTTTACACAGAGAGTGGTGGGTGCCTGGAACTCATTGCCGGGGGAGGCAGTGGAAGCGGATACGGTAGTGACTTTTAAGGGGCGTCTTGACAAGTACATGAATGAGATGGGAATAGAGGGATATGGTCCCCGGAAGCGTAGGGGGTTTTAGTTAAGTCAGGCAGCATGATCGGTGCAGGCTTGGAGGGCCGAAGGGCCTGTTCCTGTGCTGTAATTTTCTTTGTTCTTTGGTGGTGAGCTCCGGCGTCATCTGGCACTTCCAGTCCTGGAGGACCACCTGCGTCCTACCCATGGTGGTCGAGCCCTCTGTGGTCGCCACTTGTGTCGGGGTCCACCTCTCAATGGCTGCAGCAAGTGCCCTCTGAGACTGGGCCATGCTCTGCAACCCCTCAGCCATGACCCTCTGCGACTGGGCCACATTCTCAAGGGCTGCTGCCATAGCCTGCTGTGTGTCAGCACTGTCCCGCTGGGTCTCCTGCAAGCTCTCGAGCCTCTCAGCCATGGGCCGCAGAACCTTGAGAATCCTGTTCAGTCCCTCAGCTGTGGCCTGCTGTGACTCGGCCATCGCTTGGAGCCTGCCAGTCATGGTGAGGATCCCCTGCCCCAGGATTTCCACTGCAGACGCCACTCTTGCAGAGTTGGTCTGGGAAGCACGCAAAACAGGCAATAGCTGGTCCACCTGAAAGCGACCAGGCTGCCCATCTGTTTTGTAACCCCCTACTCTTCCGGGGATCATGTGCTTCTATTCACATCCCAATCATATAGCTGTAAAGATACCCCTTAAAGGTCACTATCGTATCTGAGTCCCCGACCTCCCCCGGCAGTGAGTTCCAGGCACCCACTACCCTCTCTGTGCAAATAAATATGCCTCATACATCTCCTTTAAACCTTGCCCCAGCAGCCTCGCAGTCGGTCTAGTGTGGCCGTCAGCCCCTCCTGCATTCCCTGGCTTTGTTGCTGCATCTCCAGCAGCTGAGGGAGAAATTATCTCAGAGGCCAAGTATGTAGCCTGGGGCCAGTTGAGTCGCGCCTCCAGCAGGCCCCCACATGCCAGAGGCCTCGGACGTTCCCTCCTCCACCCGATGTACATTATCAGGTGTGTCGTGCTCACCAGAGAGTGACCCAGAAGCCTCACCACTAACTGGACCCACCGACATGTCATTATCTGGGATGGTGAGTTGTGAGGTGGCAGCTGATGCCAAAACGGTGCCACCCTCAGATGTCCCTTCACCCATATCCTCCAATGACTCATCCGAGCTACCTGGACCAGGATGGGCGGGAGCTGCAGTACAGGCCTGGAGTCCAGAAGGCCCCAGGCATCCGGATATGTCCCTGCAACACAGGACACAAGGTTAAGTGCAAGGGAGGGAGAGGAATCCGGGATGTCAAGCACGTGGTTCACATTTCTCCATTGAAAATAGATCAAAGCACCAAGAAAATGACATCACAGGAACAGGCCCTTTGGCCCTCCAAGCCTGTAGCGACCAGGCTGCCCATCTGTTTTGTAACCCCCTACTCTTCCAGGGATCATATGCCTCTATTTCCATCCCATTCATATAGCTGTAAAGACACCCCTTAAAGGTCACTATCGTATCTGAGTCCCCGACCTCCCCCGGCAGTGAGTTCCAGGCACCCACTACCCTCTCTGTGCAAATAAATATGCCTCATTTCCTTTAAACCTTGCTCCTTGCACCCGAAACTCATGCCCCCGAGAAGTTGCCTCAAAGGGATTGAAGGAATGACAGGTTCTCACGTCTTGACGGCAGCCCAACCATGCTGTCACTGACAGACTGCATCTCCCCTTCTCTTGAGAGCTCCAGTGCCTGCTCCTCAAAAGGGATGAGGACCTGGAGGTCTGGCTCACCACCCCCTGTCTTCGCCCTCTCATGGGTATTATGGTCGGTCTTCTCCGGTGGAGACAGAAGGAGCCATGAAAGAAATGGCGGCGCGACTCCTGCAGAGTATCACGGGGTGGCCCTTCGAAGGCAAGTGCAGTGGGGCTCTTGGGGGGATAGGAAGGAGGTGCTTGGGGGCCAGGGGCTGGAAACATGCAGGATGCTGGGGATGGGAGGATCTGGGAGAGATTTGGGGAGATGGGGTTCAGCACTCACCCTTGCTGCATGGATGAGGTCATTGACTTTTTTCCAGCACTGCTTCCTGGTTCAGGGGGGGCCAGTGCCCTGGCACTGACCGAGGTGGCGACTGCCTCCCAGGCCGCATTTCCATCAGAACCCCTGGGTCTGCGTCATCCTCGGGAGAAGAGGATGTCCCGCCTCGCCTCAGCTGCATCCAGCAGCCTCCCCAGGTCGCCCTCAGTAAATCGGGGGGCTGGTTGTGCACACATTTTGTGCAGGAATGCCTGCCTGCCTGTCCATTTTTGAGTTTTTAATGGAGCTGCCCCTCGTTAGGGCAGATCAGCTGCAGGCAGTTTGGCCGAGCATTCCAGCAAGTTCCATGCAGTTTGCTTGTTAGCATTGAGGGGAAGGCAAGTGAGCACCTGTAGGTGTGCTGATGGGGAGGGGGGGGCGGGTGGTGGATCAGTGTCTCAATGATTGGGGACAGGGAAGAGAGAGGGAGGTGTCACACAGCCATCGGAGTCCAGAGGAGATGGGGGCCTTGTGCAGGAGGGTCCAGGGTGGGGGGTGAGGCCCCATTTGGAGTATTGTGAGCAGTTTTGGGCCCCATATCTAAGGAAGAATGTGCTGGCCTTGGGGAGGGTCCAGAGGAGGTTCACAAGAATGATCCCTGGAATGAAGAGCTTGTCGTATGAGGAACGGTTGAGGATTCTGGGACTGTATTCGCTGGAGTTTAGGACGGATCTTATTGAAACTTACAGGATACTGCGAGGCCTGGATAGAGTGGACGCAGAGAGGATGTTTCTACAACAAAAACTAGAACCAGAGGGCACAGCTTCAGGCTAAAGGGGCGATCCTTTAAAACAGAGATGAGGAGGAATTTCTTCAGCCAGAGAGTGGTGAATCTGTGGAACTCTTCATCACAGAAGGCTGTGGAGGCCAGGTCATTGAGTGTCTTTAAGACAGAGATAGATAAAGCAATTAATAAAGCGATCAGGGGTTAATAAGGGGATCAGGGGTTATGGGGAAAAGGCAGGAGAATGGGGATGAGAAAAATAATCAGCCATGATTGAATGGCGGAGCAGACTCGATGGGCCGAGTGGCCTAATTCTGCTCCTATGTCTTATGGTGAGGGGGATCACTCTGCCTGATATCTGTAGAGTGGAGGGAGGAGGGTGGATCTCTCTGCCTGAGATCAGTGGGGGAGAAGGGGGGGGGGGTCTGCTGTCACTTTGCCTGATATTGGTGGGGGGAGGGAGGGGGGTCCGCTGCCACTCTGCCTGAGATCTGTGGGGGGGGGGGGGGGGGGGAGGGGTCCACGATTGGTCTGGGTGGCGGGGTATAAGAGGATCATTAATGTTGTGGGGGTGGGGCAATGTCTGTGGGGGCCAGGGGGAGGCATTATCTGGCCCGGGAGGGGATGTGGCTGGGGAGCGTTATTCTATCATTTTTTGTCTGCGCATGCACATTTGGAGACGCCGAATGGAGCTGCAGGATTTTGGGCGCGTTAAGCCCCACAGGCTTGTGCAGCGCGATTCGGAATTGCGGATATTTTTTCAGGCAGAGTGCGTATGGGGGCGCCTGAGAACGGGTCTAAAAGTCGGATCTGAAACACTCCCAGTTTCTATTCTGCCCAGCACTTAGAATCAAAATGGTAAAATAGCTGTTTCTTTGTGTTATGGATTCTATGTAATTTATTGATCCTTAGAAATGCAATGTGAAACAGCTCATCTCACTTTGAATAATGAAGTAAAACGATTCCAGAGGTTAGGTCAATAATTCCATTAAGTACTAAACTCAGTGCAAGGGACTCATCTTTTTGTAGGAGGATGAAATCTAAATGATGCCCAGTGAGTTTTCAGTGCAGTACAAGTTGCCTGTCCTGTGGGTGTTAAAAGTTCACCACAATGTGTGGGTCTGGAATCATGTGTATGCCAGACTGGGTAAGATTGGCACCTTCTCTTTCTGAAGATCCTGAATAAACCTTTTTACAAAAATCCAGCAGCTTTGGTGGACATTTTCCATTGCTATTCCAGATGTGTCGAACTGAATTTCAATATTTGTCTGGGTGGGAATTGAGCTTCTAATCTCCGAGTTGCTCTTCTTCGACCATAACCAAGTGGGTGACTGTATCCTGTGTACTTTCCATCAGAGTTCACTAATGCACACACTCAAAACATTAGCCCGATTTTATAGACACTGATTGACCAGCATTTTCACTTCAACTTCAGCAATGAAAGTGAATCTTTGGTTAAGTGGCTGAGTGAGAAATTGCCGGGTTTGAGCTGAGCTCTGCACACTCCCAGCGAATGAAGACCAAAGCTGGTCTTCTAATTCTAAATTCTACATTGACATCCAGTGGGCTCCCTCCATCTGGTGGGTGTGGGCAACCTTGCCGTAACCCATAAAACCCTCTCGTCTCTACAGGACTAACCACCCTATCGACTGGTAAAGAGATAATTCCAGTAATCCATACAGTCCCGACAGTGCAGAAGGAGACTATTCGGCTCATCGAGTCTGCACCAACTCTCCAACAGAGCATCTTAACCAGAGTGCATCCCTGCCCTATCCCTATAATCCTGCGCATTTACCACAGCTAATCCAACTAACCTACACATCTTTGGATACTGGGGCAATTTTGCATGGCTAATCCACCTAAACACATCATGGTCTGTCAGACTGTTAATCAGACTACAAATCTACTTCACTCTATTCACCAAGAAAAGAATGTGAAGATACAAAAGCAACAACTTCATTGTTGGATCTTTTTCTATTCTTAATTATTAATCTAACTTTTCCTTCCTTTCCCTTCTGTAGAGGGTAATCGTCCCTGGTGGAGGGGAAGCTTTCAGGTGGTTCTTCTGAGCATAACTGAGGAGCTCCTCACAACCTCATGGAACGCCATTTGCCTCACGAGTGGAGAAGGTGTTCTGCATGTGTTCCTGACACAAGGCTCGAGTTCTATGCCAATGGTTCCTTTTCGTTATCATAGTGGACATTGTATTTTTTTCAGCATCTTTGGTTTTGTGTGAAAACTACGTGTTGGTATTATTCGGGACGAACTGTAAGAAAATGCAACTTGTATCATGTGATGGTGAGAATTGGACAATCATTATGAAATATTAGGTATGCATTTGTGGCCAGTGCTATTGTTTATATTTAAAAAACTTGTTTTAAACGATGGGGATTATGCAATAACCTGCAGTGCAATTGTAGATAGTAAGCATGATTTGTAAACTGGTGAAGGATATAACTGTTTTGCGAAGAGTCAATTCTTTATCCTCTGGGCTCAGCAACACGTTTGAACTTCTTAGTATTCCTTGCTTCCCCGACCTGTTATCAGCAGGTTCCTACTGGCTGAAGAAGCCACCGGGGCGTTTTTAAGGCCATTTGGGTTTCAAAGATAGTGAACTGATTGAATAACACATGAATAGTCAAGGCCATTCTGTAGAGTATAGCAGGAGTCACTGGGGGATGGAGGAGGTCGTTGGTTGTAAAAGAAATCCCCTTGTCCTCGTAGCTGTCCGGTACATTAGTTACAGGCCGCCAGCAAGGAGACATATTTAATAAGGTTGTCTCATTTTTTCTTTTTAAAAAGAGATGTATTTTGGTGAGGGTATAAGCTGATTGAGTTGTCTTTGCAGAATCCACCATTTGATGCACTATGTAGTGACTGACCTCAGCAGACACTCAGGTATATCTTCACCCAGTCACTGATGTCAGCAAAGCCTTTTTCCTTTGAGTTTTTTGACAGGATGAAGATGTGTCAGTTAGCAGGGCCGCTGTCAATATGCAAACAATACCTGCATAAATCTGATGGCGTGTTCCTCATGACTCCTTTATGATGAGAGTGTCTGCACTTGTTTAATCACTCAGTTCCGTGTCAGATTATTGTTGAAACAGAAAGGGGTAAGAGGGCAGTTTAGGGAGTTACCACCCTGACCTGCCAACTCTGAAATCCAGAGCTCCAGTCCAACATCAATGACGAGAACCCTTTCTCTCATTCTATCAACAGCATGGATTCAATATCCAGTGAGTCTGAGAAATCTCTGTATCTTGCAGAATCTCACATAAAGGACCTACTGATGAGGTTGGTGGAGGAAATGAAATTTTCCTGCTCTTTCTTTGGGCACTTTGTCGACATGGAGTCAGGGGAAGAAGTCAAGTCTGCATTTGGTTGTGGTGCAGCGGCCAGGGAATTCCAGTCAGTACTTTGGGTGACATGGCACAGTTAGGACATTTCCCATCTTTAGCAAGTACTAAAAAATTCATCAAGTCAAAGAAAACCATGTTAATTTGTCTTTTTTTGTATTGGGGATCGTTTTGAATTTGAGCAAAGTCAGCATGAGCCCCATAGTTTTATTTGTTTAATCAAAATGTTTTGTTGAAATAAAATATATTGTTCTCTCATTCAGCCAGTTGTTTACAACTGGATTGAAGTTGAGGGCATGATCAGCGTTTCACGTTAACTGGCCAGAATGTCAAATGAAAGTGTAAATCTGAATTAAAATGACTGGCAACGCGGAGGCAACATCCTGAAATGTAATTTCTCTAAAGGGCTGAGAACAGCCTACCTGGTTTTTCTTGCATTTCTTATTTTTATTTTTCAGCCTCTTTAGGCCTCAGCGTCTGGGGACCTGGTGCAGTAACAGCCTGCGGATTCACATTTGCAGCTGGTGATAGTTGCATGCGATGTTTGTACTTCCCTGGTCTTTTTACTTTGACGACCCTGTAGCTGAAATCAATCATTGCTAAATGTGGACTAGTAGCCTCTCGCTGTCCGGGCCAAGATGTTTGTGTGGCATCGTTTTATTGAACTAAAACTATTTTTGTAACTGATTTTGTGGTTGGTTTAACATGCACCTAAATAAAGTGTGTTACTATGATCGGCTCAACAGATTTAAGTCAAGGGAGTTTGCTTCCATTTAATTTTTCTTTCATCCTTGATGCGAACGAGAGAGTTTGTAATATATTTTATGCTCTCACAGAAACAGAAAATAGAAGCAAGTGGAGGCCTTTCAGCCCTCCAGGCCTGCTCCACCACTCATTATGATCATGGCTGATCATCCAATTCAGTAATCTGTTCCCACTTTCTCCCCACTTCCTTTGATTCCTGTAGCCCCAAGAGCAATATCTAACTCCTTCTTGAGAAAATACAATGTTTTAGCCTCAACTGCTTTCTCTGATAGAGAATTGGGTGAAGAAATTTCAACTCATCTCAGTAAATGGTCTACCCCTTATCCTGGACTGTGACCCCAGGTCCTGGACTCCCCCATCATCAGGAACATCCTTCCTTCATCTACCCTGTCCAGTCCTGTTAGAACTTTTAAAGTTTCTCTGAGATCCTCTATCTTTCTTCTAAACTCCAGAGAATATAATCCTAACTGACACAATCTCTCCTCATACATCAGGCCCACCATCCCAGAAATCAGTCTGGTAAACCTTCGCTGCACTCCTTCCATAGAAAAAGTATCCTTTCTCAGATATGGGGACCAAAAAACTGTACAGAATATTACAGGTGTGGTCTCACCAAGGCCCTGTATAATTGCAGCAAGACATCCTTATTCCTGTACTCAAATCCTCTCACTATGAAGGCCAATATACCATTTGCCTTCTTCACCACCTGCATGCTTACCTTCAGCAACTAGTGTACGAGGACACCCAGGTCTCATTGCACATTCCCCTCTCTTAATTTATAGCCATCCAGATAATAATCTGTCTTCCTATTTTTGCTATCAAATTGGATAATTTCACATTATACTGCATCTGCCATGCATTTGCTTACTCACTCAACTTGTCCACATCACACTGAAACACCCCTGCATCTTCCTCACAGCTTACCCTCCCACCCAGCTTTGTCTCATCGGCAAATTTGGAGATATTACATGTAGTTCCCTCTCTAAATCATTAATATATATGGTGAACAGCTGGGGTCCTAGCACTGATCCCTGCAGTACCCCACTAGTCACTGCCTGCCATTCGGTAAAAGACCTATTTATTCCCACTCTTTGTTTCCTGTTCGCCAACCAACTTTCTATCCATCTCAATATACTATCCACAATCCCGTGGGCTTTAATTTTACAAGCTTATCTCCTATGTGGGACCTTCTTGAAAGCCTTCTAACAATCTAAATAAACCACATCCACTGGCTCCTACTCATTAACTCTACTAGTTGCATTCGCGAAGAATTCCAGTAATTTGTCACCCTTTCGTAAGTCCATGCTGACTCTGTCCAATCCTGCCACTGTTTTCCAAGTGGTCTGCTATTAAATCTTTTATAATAGACTCATCTTTTCCCCACTACCAATGTCAGGCTTCCTGGTCTATAATTCCATGTTTTCTCTCTCCATGCCTTTTTAATTAGTGAGGTTACATTAGCCACCCTCCAATTTGTAGGGAGAGTCTATAAAACCTTGGAATATGGCTACCAAAGCACCCACTATTTCTAGGGCCACTTCCTTAATCATCTACATCTGGGATGTAGATTATCAGGCCTTGGGGATTTATCGACCTTCAATCCCATCAATTTCCCCAACACCATTTTCCCACTAATACTGATTTCTTTCAGTCCCTCCTTCTCACTAAGCCATGTGTTCCCCAACATTTATGGTGTGTTATTTGTGAAGACAGAGCAAAAGTATGTATTTAGTTGGTCACTTGTTTCCTTGTTCCCCATTATAAATTCCCCTGTCTCTGACTGTAAGGGACCTACATTTGTCTTCACCAATCTTTTTCTCTTCACATACCTATAAAAGCATATACAGTCAGTTTTTATGTTCCCCACAAGCTTACTCTCATACTCTATTCCCCCCTCTTAATCAACCCTTTGTCCTTCTTGCTGAATTAGGTGGGAAAAACAGGCTTTGATGAGGAGATTAAAAGTTTACAAAATGGATGTTGACCGGCTAGGGGAATGGGCCAGAATCTGGCAGGTGGAGTTTAATATGGATAAGTGCGAAGCTATCCATTTTGGCCAGAAAAATAAAAGGGCAAATTACTATTTAAATGGGAAACAGATTCAAAAGGTGTCTGTGCAGAGCGACCCGGGTGTCCTTGTGCATGAGTCTCATAAAGTGGGTGTGCAGGTGCAGAATGTTACAAGGAAGGCAAACAAAATCTTGGCATTTATTGTAAAGGGTCTGGAGTATAAAAGTAGAGAAGTGTTGTTACAATTGTATAAGGCATTGGTGAGACCACACCTGGAATATTGTGTTCAGTTTTGGTCACTTTTGAGGAAAGATGTGGTGGCACTGGAGGCAGTTCAGAAAAGGTTCACTAAATTATTTCAGGTTTGAAGGAGCTGTTGTATGAGGAGCAGTTGAGTAGCTTGGCTAGTACTTGCTGGAGTATAGAAGAATCACAGAATCCAGAGTGCAGAAGGAGGCCATTTGGCACATCGGACCTGCACTGACAACAATCCCACCCAGGTCCTATCCCCATAACTCCACATATTTACCTTCCTAATCCCTCTGACGCTGAGGGGCAATTTATCATGGCCAATCAACCTAACCCACACATCTTTGGAGTGAGGGGACATTTGATTGAGGTATAGAAAATACTCAAATGGGATTGATAAAGTAAGTGTTAACCAAATGTTCCCCCTTCTAGAACATTCTAGGACACGAGGTCAGAGTTGTAGAGTAAAAGGGGGGAGGGGGTTCAGAACAGAGATAAGGAGAAGCTACTTCTCACAGAGGGTTTTGAATCTATGGAACTCACTGCCCCAGAGTGCAGTGGATGCAGAATCAATGTATTCAAGAAAGAGACAGATAAATGTTTGATCAAAAGCGGGATAAAGGGCTATGGGGAAAAGGCAGGGAAGTGGAATTAGGATGAGATGGAGATCAGCCATGATCATATAGAATGGCGGAGCCGGCTCGAAGGGCTGAATGGCCTACGTTCGCTCCTAATTCCTGTGTTCCTAAGTTCCTATGAATTCTAAACTGCTCCCAATCCTCAGGTCTGCTGTTTTTTCTGGCCAATTTGTATGCCTCTTGGATTTAATACCATCTCTAATTTCCCTTATAAACTATGGTTTGGCCATTTTTCTTGTTTTAATTTTGCACCAGAGAGAATGAACAATTGTTACAGTTCACCCATGTGCCCTTTGAATGTTTGCCATTACCTATTTAGCATCATCCCTTTAAGTAATGTTCCCCAATCCATAATAGCCAACTCACACTGATACATTTCCTTTCTTTAGATTCAGGACCCTAGTCTCAGAATCAACTCCATCATTCTCTATCTTGATGAAGAATTCTATCATATTATGTTGCTCATCCCCAAAGGGCCCAATCTATATACAGATTAAAGTCATTCTAATTACAGATGTTCCTTTATCTCATGCATCTCTAATTTCCTGTTTAATGCCACCCCCAACGTCACTATAACTTGGGGGTCTATGTGCAACCCCAATAACATTTCTTGCCTCTTGCTGTTTCTCAGCTCTACCCATATGGATTCCACATCATTGGAGCTAATAACCATCCTCACTACTCTGTTAATTTCCTGTTTAACCAGCAATGCAATTCCACCGCCTTTTCCTTTTTGTCTGTCCTTCCTAAATACTGAATACCCCTGGATGTTCAGTTCTCATCCCTGGTCATCCTGCAGCCATGTCTCCCTAATGCCGACTATATCATACCTGTTTACATCTATTTGCATGAATAATCTATCCACTTTATTGTGATTGATCCATGCATTAAGGCACAAGGCCTTAAGGCTTGTCTTTTTAACATTCCCATTATTTTTCACTGTGGTCCTGTTTGATTCTGGCCCATGATTTCTCTGCCGATCATTTTCCTTCTCCCACTTTCTGTCTTTTGTTCTTATCCTTGTTTCCCTTCCTCTGACTCCTTGCTTAGGTTCCCATCTCCCTGCCATTCTAGTTTAAACCCTCCCCAACCACTCTAGCAAATATCTATCCTAGGACATCAGTCCCTGTCCTGCTCAGGTGTAACCAGTCCAGTTTGTACTGGTCCAATCTTACCCAGAACCGCCCCAAAGTCCCAGGAATCTGAATCCCTCCCCCTCACATCATCTCTTCAGCCACATGTTGATCTGAAAGATCCTGCTATTTATACTCTGACTAGCATGAAGCACTGGCAGTAATCCGGAGATATCTACCTTTGAGATCCTACTTTTCAACTTATTTCCCAACTCCCTATATTCTGCTTTTAGAATCTCATCCTTTTCTATGATGTACAAATGTATACCATGACCTCTGGCTGTTCACCCTCTCCCTCCTGAATGTCCCATCCTTCACCCTAGCATCAGGGAGGCAACATACCATCTGGAGTTCCGTTTGCAGCTATTGTTATGGTTCAGGTCGGAAACTTCAAAATGTTTTATGAAACCTGCCTGAAGCATAAGTTTTGCATCTTGAATTTGGCTAGGATAAGCATGAGATGCTTCACTTCAGGTGTGATTCAAATGACCCAGTAGGGAGCTTTTATCAAAGTTTATTTAAGAATATAGTTAACATGTATAGTAAGAAAATTAGCAAAAGCTTTAATCAATTACAAACAAGAAACAAGACAATCACTGTAATGTAAAACTCAAGGCATATGGTATGCTTGCCTTTATAGGACGGGGTATAGAGTATAAAAGCTGGAGTCTGATGATGCAGCTGTATAGAACGCTGGTTAGGCCGCATTTGGAGTACTGCGTCCAGTTCTGGTCGCCGCACTACCAGAAGGACGTGGAGGCATTGGAGAGAGTGCAGAGAAGGTTTACCAGGATGTTGCCTGGTATGGAGGGTCTTAGCTATGAGGAGAGATTGGGTAGACTGGGGTTGTTCTCCTTGGAAAGACGGAGAATGAGGGGAGATCTAATAGAGGTGTACAAGATTATGAAGGGTATAGATAGGGTGAACAGTGGGAAGCTTTTTCCCAGGTCGGAGGTGACGATCACGAGGGGTCACGGGCTCAAGCTGAGAGTGGCGAAGTATAACTCAGACATCAGAGGGACGTTTTTTACACAGAGGGTGGTGGGGGCCTGGAATGCGCTGCCAAGTAGGGTGGTGGAGGCAGGCACGCTGACATCGTTTAAGACTTACCTGGACAGTCACATGAGCAGCCAGGGAATGGAGGGATACAAACGATTGGTCTAGTTGGACCAAGGAGCGGCACAGGCTTGGAGGGCCGAAGGGCCTGTTTCCTGTGCTGTACTGTTCTTTGTTCTTTGTTCAATAAATATCTCTAATGTGTTCCAATTAAAATCAAAATCCAATAAACAAAACCCTTTAACCAGGTTTATCATTGCACAGGCTAAAGTTCACATAATACTGGAATCCAGTTCCCTGGGTTGAATGCTGATTTCAAATGATCTTGACAACTCAGAGCAGTTTGTAGTCTTCAAAACACCAAAACATAGATTCTTTACTGCAACATGGCAAACAAGATGTGTTTTCAGCTAACTGGTAAAACTTTAAAAATAAAAACAGAGAGACTTCTTTCAGCTACGCTTCTAACACTGCAGTCAAAACGAAACTGAAAACAATCCTTGTCACATGACTGGCACACAGTTTTTTTTCTATATCTCCTCCTATCAATGACATCACCTCAGGCTGTGAGCTGCACAGATCATGATTTTTTTTTAAAAATCTCTTAAAGGGACACTAACATCACACTACATAAATGCCTATCTATCTCCCTTACAATTGAATCCCTTATTGCTTTTGCATACTTTCTCCTCCTTTTCCCGTGGTGCAATGAACTTGGTTATTGCTCCTTTCCCCGAGACACCATTCCTACCCCAACAGTACCCAAAGTGGTTTTGCAAGGAAATGGCCATAGGAGATTCCTGCAGTGCCTGCCTAGTCCTCTTCCTAGTCCTGGCAGGGTTACTACTGCTCCCCATGAATGGGGAACAGGTAGCCTGACCCACTGATGTGAACCGAGGCCATTGAGGCCCCCCAAGGAGGTTGATGGTGGGGTGTGCCCCCTAGGGGGGGTGCCAGCCTGGCCCCGGCAATGCCCATGGGGTACCTTGGCACTGCCAATTGGGCATTGGACAGTGCCAAGGGAGTGGAGCCAGAGGGGCGGTGCCTGTTGGGGGCCAATAGATGGTGAGGTAGGGGTGTCCTACTGTCACTCTGCACAGGGATCGGTGGCAGAGGAAGGGAAGACGGTGACCGGGGCTGGCCATCCAGGGGAGGGGGGATGGTCAGGTCTGCTGGGCGGGGGGTGGGGGAGACTAAAGGCTGACCTGGAGAGGTCCAGGAGGCCAGCATTGAGGGGTGGTGGGGGGTTGGAGGGGGAGCGATCAGGAGGCCGGCAGTGCGGGGCCACTGTGCATGCATCGATCTCTGCTCTGGCAGATCAGCAGTGGCCCACTCAGCGCTATGCTGCTGGCCTCTCCAGCGGGAAAAGGCCCCAACCACTGATTTTCAGTGTGAACTTCCTAGGGCACTCTGCAGTGCTCAGACTGTGGGAGATTCATTTTGAAAATCCCGCTGAAAAAAAAAATCAATGGGAGTTCTTCCAGTTTTCACGCAAATTCGGCACTTAGACTTTTTGGGGGAGAATCGCTCTTTGAAGGGTTTCAGAAACATTTTTATATGAAAAATATCATCCCTTAGACATGCACACCATAACCTTTCTTCCATATGTGGCCAGAAGAGCTAAAGCAATTTTCAAGATTGCATTTCCAGCTGTGGGGACAGTCTACTCTTAACATCTATATTGGCTCAGTGGCACAGCGGTTAGCACTGCTGCCTCACAGCGCTAGGGACCCAGATTCAATTCCCGGCTTGGTCACTGTCTGTGCAGAGTCTGCACGTTCTCCCCGTGTCTACGTGGGTTTCCTCTGGGTGCTCCGGTTTCCTCCCACAGTCCGAAAGACGTGCTGGTTAGATGTATTGGCCATGCTAAATTCTCCCTCAGTGTACCCGAAAGGCATTGGAGTGTCGCGACTAGGGGATTTTCACAGTATCTTCATTGCTGTGTTAATGTAAACCTACTTCTGACTCTAATAAATAAACTTTATAAAAACTTAAACTTCAAAATCTCTACAACTGACCGCGCTTTAGCCTTATAAAGTTACTTCTGCAAGAACCTTTCATACAAATCCTGTATGAAGTTGATTATCCCTTATCTGATATCTCAGAACAAATTCCAAACTCTCCCCAAAGATCTCATTCCCTTTGTTTTGCCTCAAGTTTATTGGCAGCCACTAAAACATAATGGTCCTGAGGACTCCTGCTACTACTTCTGTTCTTAGATAGTTCTGTGGTACTATTTCATTTTGTAATCTATTCAAGCCATGACCTTTACTCGTGCTCTTATATCTTTCAGGACTAACTGCAAGATTGGAGGCCGTTTGGTTTTGCGATTGTTTTCTGGCATAACAGTCACTTCCAGACCCATTATCTATACCTGCACCGTACTCTCCATTCTTTCATTCCATTCTGCCAAACCATTGATCTTGCTTCTTGACCCCACAACTGTCTCATCCTTCTATTCACTAGTCCCCTCTGTAGGTCATTGTGTAGCCACTCTGGGAAATAGGCCTGTGGTTCTGATCTCTCTGTCGTGTGTGCCATGATCATTGATGCTATCACCATCCAACCCTTGATCTACTATATTCTGTTCCTCAGATCCTTCATTCAGTTTCAGTTTATTTATTAGTGTTACAAATAGGCTTACAAATCTCCTGCCAAGACTCTGACTCAGGAGGTTTTATTCTATGCCTCAGAGCTCTTCGAATTTTGTCCGAGACCTCAGACTTGATGAAAGTCAGCTCCCTGCATGGGAAGCATTCAAATGTGCAGAAAAAAATTGAACTTATTGTAGCACCTTCTAGAGCAGGAGTGACTGTCACACAGCACAGAACTTAATTTGAGAGTTTGCTCAAAAAATTAATAGGGCCTAAATCCTCCAATCACCTGGAGTGAATTGTTTGCAAGAAGTGCCCATAGCCTGCATGATCAGCTGAAATTTTATTCAGCTTTTCATCAATCACCACGTATTTCTTTTCCAGAGTGCATTGTTGAAAGGACTTTCAGATGTGGAATGCATGACCATAACGTCCGTGATTTCACACATGAAGTTTTTGCTGGTGTCCCATGTCCAGTCCCTATCCATGTCTCTAACCCCTATGTCCTTCACACACACCACCTCAACAACCACCTCTTCCCAATCACCTAAAATATGGCAGAAGTCGACCATCACCCAGTTTTCCTCTTTGCTCCCCCCCATCCAACTCTTTTTCTTCCGCCACACGAGGCTACCCCATTCACCACCCTGCACAAGAAAAAACTAACAGAAGTAGAAATAATATATAAGAAAAAGAAAAAGGCCCAGGAGACAAGAAGACAACAAGCCACAACATAAGGGCAAGGCATCACAGGGGAAAACAAGGGTTGGACATGAGCCGAAAGAAAAGTGACAGAGCACAAAGAAAAGGGGACATGTCCTCTCTCTCTGTCCGACCCCAAAAACCCTATGTCCTTACTAAATATTATTGTAGAAAGACTAAATCCGGTCACCAGGTCTACAAAGTGTAGAATGAAAATATTCCAGTTTTGTCCCAAATCTTTAGATCCATCTACCATGTTAAAGTCATAAAGGTTTACAATATGACGTGGCAAATCCTCCAATACCTTGTACTGATTTTAAACTGCTCACTAATCTGTTCTATTAGTCTTAGCACCTGCATCCTTCAGCAGAGCTTAAAACCTTTGATAAATTGGGTGACAAATTGTCCTTTCATCTTTCAGAGATTTTTTCTTTCTGGTTCTTATCACCTGATGCCATTAATATTTGTCCAACACTCTGATCGGAAACTGTGGGTTTTGTTAAGGGGATATAATAATGTCCTGACTGGGTAAACTGCAAACCCCATTGACTTTCTGAAAATAATTGCCTCATCGAGCTCCATTTTAAGTTTAATTTGTATCCTTTTCATAGAATGTTTACTCAACATAGGTATCTCACTGGAAGAGACATCACTAGTTATAAAATGGCAAACTTCTGCCATTTTATACAGAACTTCCTATAGTGACCTCAATGTATTGTCATCATCCAGCCTAAAGCAAGTATTATCTTTATATTATTTAAACTGGCATAATGACCACTACTTATCAAATCAAAATACCATTTTAGCTAATCTGTTTCACATAATGTTGAAGTACAGGCACTATCTAGCCACTGCACTGTTAAAAGATTCACAACTAGCATTCATCACAGGACTAAAACTCTTTGTGACCAGTGTAATTTGTCTGGATTTATCATTTTAAGGGACCAGTCCCTCTGATTTGGGGAGTTTTTCATTGCGTACTAATACTTTGAGTCACTCCTGAAGTATCTATTAACTATTCATTGTACATTGCTGGGATTCATTTGTCTATTACTGTTGTTTCAGTTCTGTCTTCTGCTGCAATAGTAAGAAGTCTCACAACACCAGGTTAAAGTCCAACAGGTTTATTTGGTAGCAAAATCCACTAGCTTTCGGAGCGCTGCTCCTTCGTCAGGTAAGTGTTCACAAACAGGGCATATAAAGACACAAACTCAAAATAATGGTTGGAATGCAAATCTTTACAGGTAATCAAATCTTAAAGGTACAGACAGTGTGAGTGGAGAGAGTGTTAAGCACAGGTTAAAGAGATGTGTATTGTCTCCAGACAGGACAGTTAGTGAGACTTTGCAAGCCCAGGCAAGTCATGGGGGTTACAGATAGTGTGACATGATAATGTTCTACTACAATAGCCAGATCTGCTAGAATTGTTTTCATCTTCATTCTAATTGTATTATCATGTTTCATGAAAAGTTTAATTTTTACCTTTCTCATGGAAGGTTTACTCAACAGCATAGCTATTTCACTGAGATTACACCAGCACAGGGAGGCAGTGACATATGGTGAAGTGGTGGCATGGTGATATTGTCACCGGACTAATAATTCAGAAACTCAGGGAGCTTTGGGGACCCAAGTTTGAATCTCGGCAGAGCAGGTGTTGGAATTTGAATTCAATAAAAAACAAAAAAGAAACCATTGTCAATTGTCGAACCCATCCAGTTCACTAATGTCCTTTAGGGAAGGAAATCAGCTATGTTTACCTGATCTGACTTATGTGCAGACTCCGCACAGACAGTGACCCAAGCCAGGAATTGCGTCCCTGGCGTTGTGAGGCAGCAGTGCTAGCCATTGTGTTAGGCTGATAATAGGGAATGGGGTCAGTACACATTATAATAGGGGGATCTCAGATGAGAAGATATGGAATCTGTTTGGGTGGATCAAAGAAACAGCAAAGGGCAGCAAACATTCGTAAGAATTGTTCATCGGCCACTAAACTGTTGTGGTAATGTGTGGCATGCTGCTAATCGGGAGGTTTGAAAAGTATATAGCATGGTCAATACAGTAATCATGGGTGACTTTAACCTTCAATCTTGTGAGCACTAATGCAGTGGAGGGTAAGTTTCTGAGTGTGTTGGGGGTATTTTTAGAGCAGAATATTGAGGAACAAATTAAAGAATGGGTTATTTTAGATCTAGTATTCTGTAACAAGAAAGAGTTAATTAATAACCTTGTTGTAAAAGAATCTTTAGGAATGAGTGAGCATAATGTGATGGAATGTTACATTGTATTTGAAAGTGGGATAGTTCAATCTGAAGCCAAGGTGTTAAATTTGAATAAAATAAATAATGAAGGTACGAGGGCCAAATTGGCTGAGGTGGATTAGAAAATTACATTTAAAGGTAAAATGGTACATAGACAATGGATAGTCTTTAAAGAATTGCTACATAGTTTACAGCAACTATACATTCCTTCAAAAACCCAAAAAGAAAAGTCAGCCAACCATGACTAAGAAAGGAAATTAACGATTGTATAAGATTCAAATGAAAGGCCTGTAACGTTTCCAGAAATAGTAGCAAACATGAGGATTGGGAGGAGTTTAGAATACAGCAAATGAGAACCAAGAAACTGATCAAGAGAGAATAGAATATGAATAGCAAAAACATAAACGACTGAAAGTTTCTGTAGGAAACATTTGGCTAAGACGAATGTGGGTCCCTCACAGGCAGAGTCAGGAGAATTTATAATGAGGAATAGAGAAATGTCAGAGAAGCTAAATGATTACTTTCTGTCTGTCTTCACTGAAAATCTCCCAGAATTAGACATCCAAGGGTCTAGGGAGAATCAGGAATTAAAGGACAATATTATCAGGAAGAAGGATGTATTTGAGAAATGAATGGGACTGAAAGCTGAAAAGTCCAAAGACCAGATATCCTACATCCTCCAGTGTTGCTATGAAGATACTGAGCAGAATTTTCCCATGCCCCTCCTGGTAGATTCAATAATGGGCGGAAGTGGGTGGGAAATTCAGGGAGGAGTCCAAAAGTCGGCTTTAGGTCAGCATGCTTTCTCCACAGGATCTTCTGGAGCTTGTGGTGGACATTCCATTAATGGGATGCAGATGAAAACCTGATTTTCTGAGATGCCAAAGGGAAAACGCACTGATTCAGAACACAGCTGGACAACATGGTGCGCAGAAGTTGGGACTTACCTGAAGAATGCCTGGGGCTGCTTCCAGAATTCAGGATGGAGGCTATCAGTAACCATGGACCCTGAGACACCACCACATTGTGTAGGGGGAGCATTTACCAGGTGGATCTTCCAGCTTCCATGTCATTGAGGAGATCCATCTTCCAGCCTCCGTGTTCCAGGGGATCCATCTTCTTCCTTCAAGAGATGCATCTTCATTCTTCAACGATGGGTCGGTGGTGCTCATCTTTTCAATATGATACCCAGATATGACAGTGGGATGTATGCAATCAAGCCCATCCCACCACAGAATATGGTGCTAAACCCCAGATGCATCATTAATGAGGTTGGGGCCAGAAGATATGGTGTGGTTTCCTGTCGGTCTCTGCCCTAACCCCCATCTCCAGCCCCATCACGGGGCTCAGTCCCAGATAGAAGAATTCTACCCAGGAGATGCATTGGTGATCATCTTCCAAAATTCTATAGATTCTGGAACAGTTCCTGCAGACTGGAAGGTAGCAAATGTAACCCCACACTTTATGATGGGAGGGAGAGGAAACATTGAACTACACACCTGTTATCCTTACATCTGTATTAGGGATAATGATAGAATCTATTATAAAGGATGTGATAAATGGACACTTTGATGAGAATGATCTGATTGGCCATAGTCAACATGGATTTATGAATGGGAAATCATGTTTGATGAATTTGGTGCAGTTTATTAATGATGGTACTAACAGTATTGACAGAGCGGAACAAGTGAATGCAATGCACTTGGATTTTCAGAAAGTGCTTGATAAAGTCCCTCACAGGAGGTTGGTTAGCAAAATTAAAGCACATGGAATAGGGGGTAATATACTGACATAGGTTAAAGAATGGTTAACAGGCAGAAAACAGAGTAGAAATAGATGGGTCATTCTCACGTTGACAGGCTTTGACGAGTGTACCACAAGGATCAGTACTTGGGCCGCCAGCTGTTCACAATAGGCATTAATGATTTGGGTGTGAGAACCAAATATTTCAAAGTTCACAAATGATACAAAACTCGGCAGGAATGTTTGCTGTGACGATTATGCAAAGCGGCCTTAATGGGATTTGGACAGACTTGGTGAGTGGGAAAGAACATGGCAGATGGAATGTAATGTGAAAAAATGTGAGCTTATCCACTTCGCTAGGAGGAACAGATGTGCAGACTATTTCTTAAATGGTGAGAGACTGGAATGTGTAGATGTTAAAAAGGACTTGGATATCCTTGTCAATAAATTACTGAAAGCTAAGATGCATATGTAGTAAGCAACTAGGAAGGCTAATGGTATGTTAGCCTTTATTACAAGAGGATTTGAGTACAGGAGTAGTGAGGTCTTGCTTCATTTGTATAAAAGTTTAATTAAAATGCACCTGTGTGCAGGTTTTGGTCCCCTTACCTCCTAAAGGATATTATTGCCATAGAGGCAATGCAATGAAGGTTCACCAGACTTGCTCCCAGGATGTGTTGACCCGTTAGAAAAAATCTCAATTACAAGGGAGGAAATGTTAGGTTTTTTAGGAAACATTAAGACAGACAAATCCCCAGGACCAGATGGCATCTATCCTAGACTCCTCAGGGAGGCAAGAGATGAAATTGCTGGGCCTCTAACAGAAATCTTTGTCTCTTCACTGGACACAGGTGAGGTCGCAGAGGATTGGAGGATAGCAAATGTGGTCCCGTTATTTAAGAAGGGTAGCAAGGATAACCCGGGTAATTATAGGCCGGTGAGCTTGACGTCTGTGGTAGGGAAATTGTTGGAGAAGATTCTTAGATATAGGATATATGCGCATTTAGAACTGAATAATCTCATTCGCGATAGACAGCATGGTTTTGTATGAGGGAGGTCATGCCTCACAAATTTGGTTGAGTTTTTTGAGGAGGTGACAAAAACGATTGACGAGGGAAGGGCCATCGTCTATATGGATTTTAGTAAAGCATTTGACAAGGTCCCTCATGGCAGGCTGGTGCAAAAGGTTAAATGTCACAGGATAAAAGGTGAGTTAGCTAGATGGGTGGAGAACTGGCTCAGCCATAGAAGACAGAGGGTAACAGTGGAGGGGTCTTTTTCCGGTTGGAAGTCTGTGACTAGTGGTGTTCCGCAGGGCTCTGTACTGGGACCTCTGCTGTTTGTGATATATATAAATGATTTGGAGGAAGATGTAGCTGGTGTGATCAGTAAGTTTGCGGACGACACAAAGATTGCTGGAGTTGGGGATAGTGATGAGCATTGTCAGAGAATACAGCAGGATATAGATAGGCTGGAACATTGGGCGGAGAAATGGCAGATGGAATTTAATCCAGATAAATGCGAAGTGATGCATTTCGGTAGATCTAATATAAGGGGGAGCTATACAATAAATGGCAGAACCATCAGGAGTATAGACACACAGAGGGACCTGGGTGTACAAGTCCTTAAAGGTGGCAGCAAAGGTGGAGAGGGTGGTCAATAAGGCATATGGCATGCTTGCCTTTATTGGACGGGGCATAGAATATAAAAGTTAGCATATGATGTTGCAGCTGTATAGAACGTTGGTTAGGCCACATTTGGAACACTGCGTCCAGTTCTGGTCGCCACACTACCAGAAGGACGTGGAGGCTTTGGAGAGAGTACAGAAAAGATTTACCAGGATGTTGTCTGGTGTGGAGGGTCTCAGCTATGAGGAGAGATTGGGTAAACTGGAGATGTTCTCCCTGGAAAGACGGAGGATGAGGGGCGACCTAATAGAGGTGTATAAAATTATGAAGGGCATAGATAGGGTGAACAGTGGGAAGCTTTTTCCCAGGTCGGAGGTGACGAACACAAGGGGTCACAGGTTCAAGGTGAGGGGGGCAAGGTTCAACACAGATGTCAGAGGGACGTATTTTACACAGAGGGTGGTGGGGGCCTGGAATGCACTGCCAAGCAAGGTGATTGAGGCGGACACGCTGGGATCGTTTAAGATTTATCTAGATAGCCACATGAACAGACTGGGAATAGAGGGATACAAACGAATGGTCTAGTTGGGCACATGAGCGGCGCAGGCTTGGAGGGCCGAAGGGCCTGTTCCTGTGCTCTTTGTTCTTTGTTCTTTGATGGTGGGACAATCCAATGAAGAGAGATTGGGGAATCTGGGCATATATTCTCTAGAATTTTAAGAATGAGAGGTGGTCTCATTGAAACCTTTAATATACTTAAAGGAATAGACAGGGCAGAGGCTGGTAAGATATTTCCCCTGGTTGAGGAGTCTAGACAGTAAGAAGTCTCACAACACCAGGTTAAAGTCCAACAGGTTTATTTGGTAGCAAATACCATTTTGGTAGCAAATACCATTTGTGTTCACCCCAGTCCAACGCCGGCATCTCCACATCATGAGGAGTCTAGAACCAGGGACAAAATTTCAAAATAAGGGGGAAGCCGTTTAGGACTGAGATGAGGAAAATGTTTTTCTCAGAGGGCTGGGTAACTTTGGAATTCTGTACATGAGAGGTGTGTGGAAACTCAGTCATTGTGTATGTTTAAAACCAGAGATTGACAAATTTCTACAAACCAATGACATAAAGGAATATGGAAATAATGTGGAGAAAAAGGCACTGAAGTGGACGATTCTTTAGGACAGGAATTCCCTCCCTAAACTCCACTTCTTTCTCCTCCTTTAGGGCACTTATTTGACCCCAACTCTTTCATGAAGCTTTTTGTCATCCCCCCAATAGCATCTTCAATTGGCTTGGCACTGATTTATTTCTGATTATGCCTCCATGCAGTGTCTTGGAACTTAGTTTTATTTACATCTGCTGCTTTATTTCTTTTTTAAATGAAGTCCTGGTTCATTCACAAACTGAATGATTTGGATTCAAAGCAGGTGGTCAAAAATCCTATCTAATGTGATTGCTCACATTTTTCTGAACTTACACAAGCTATTTCAATTCAGAACTTTTTTTTGCTATTTATTTATTTCAAATCTTTGTTTCTTATCTGCCCTCCCGTTTAAATGGGTTTAACCTGCAGCTGGTGCCTGGTCCAAAGGGATCTAGTCCTTTACAAGTGATTTAATTTTACACATGAACGTTGACAGTGAATGTTAATGGGCTATTTGAGCACAGCAGCATCACAGCCAGACTCAATCATTACCTAATATCCTTACATGTAGACTTCCACTGGTCAGTAATTAAGAGTGGGGACTCTTGCCAATTTACTGTGAGCCTTCACTCACATACACTGATGTTACTGCCACTCTGTGATCAGCGCAGACTGACCCTTGAACTTTCTTGGCTCCATTTGAGCAATCCAAGGAGCTTCAATTCATTATTTTTGTTTTATTTGCTGTGAGCCTATTCCTCTTTGAACATTCATTGTATAGATGAGAAGTTTATCAGTGTTTATCCTTAATAATTGAGCCTGCTTGTTTGATTGGCGGTGAGTTGGCATTAACCAAAAAGGAACGGGTAGAGAGAACCATTAATAATTCCAGACCACGAGCTTCATACATATTGATTCTTGACACAAAACTGCAGCGAAACCCCTTGGGAATGATTTAATTTAGCAGGGCTCAGTGTGAGGGGGTCACGGAGTGAATGAAGATTAGCTTTGGACAGCTCCAGCATCAAATGCATAAGCACGTTTCAGTGCAGTTAATGCTTCAGAGCAAAGAGGGCAGAGAGAAAGAAGCAGGGGGAGGAGGAGAGTCTGAGAGGTACGGAAGGGAAGAGAGGCTTTGAGAGAGAAACAAAGAGAGAGAGAGAGAGAGAGTTGCACTGAGAGGCAAAGGATGACCCAGAGAGAAAAAGAGACACATAGATGGAGGCTAACAGGCAGAGGCCAAAAGCAGAAACATTAGGGAGAGTGAAATGCAGAGAAATTGACAAAGGCAGGCAGAGACTGAATGGTGCAGAAGAAGAAACACAGACAGGGGACAAGGAGAAATAGAAAAAGACAAAGGAGATAACAGATATTGATGGGAAATACAAATAGACTAGCATACAGGCGGACAGAGAGCCATAGCGAAGGGACATGTATACTCTCCCCTGAACCTATCCCTATTATTCTTGTAGATTGTACAATGCTATGCATCTGATGGTCACTTTCCTTTTCCATTTAGATCGAATGTTTAATGTCATACTTACTTCAGCAATCTACTCTCACATCTTTAACTTCAAATTGCCTCAGGGATTTTGTCACTAAATATCTTTACTTTTTGGTATGAGTTAAGAAGATCACATTAAACTGTCATTTTTGTTCCACTAGAAATTTGACTAAGTGTGTGACAAAGGAGAGCAAAAAGGAAATATATCACAAAGCTATCAGATCATGGAATGACACAAGGTCAACATACTGAGTGAAAACCTTTCAACAAAAGGTTGCAGGGATGTTGCTGAAATAGCTGTGTTTTTTCAATATCCTCTACTTACAAACATTCCTGTCTATTTTTGAGGAGGTTTGAATGTTTCTGTGATAATCTAATAGTGGTAGCATAGAACATAGAACATAGAACATAGAACATTACAGCGCAGAACAGGCCCTTCGGCCCACGATGTTGCACCGACCAGTTAAAAAAAAAACTGTGACCCTCCAACCTAAACCAATTTCTTTTCGTCCATGAACCTATCTACGGATCTCTTAAACGCCCCCAAACTAGGCGCATTTACTACTGATGCTGGCAGGGCATTCCAATCCCTCACCACCCTCTGGGTAAAGAACCTACCCCTGACATCGGTTCTATAACTACCCCCCCTCAATTTAAAGCCATGCCCCCTCGTGCTGGATTTCTCCATCAGAGGAAAAAGGCTATCACTATCCACCCTATCTAAACCTCTAATCATCTTATATGTTTCAATAAGATCCCCTCTTAGCCGCCGCCTTTCCAGCGAAAACAATCCCAAATCCCTCAGCCTCTCCTCATAGGATCTCCCCTCCATACCAGGCAACATCCTGGTAAACCTCCTCTGCACCCTCTCCAAAGCCTCCACATCCTTCCTGTAATGTGGGGACCAGAACTGCACACAGTACTCCAAGTGCGGCCGCACCAGAGTTGTGTACAGTTGCAACATAACGCTACGACTCCTAAATTCAATCCCCCTACCAATAAACGCCAAGACACCATATGCCTTCTTAACAACCTTATCTACTTGATTCCCAACTTTCAGGGATCTATGCACACATACACCTAGATCCCTCTGCTCCTCCACACTATTCAAAGTCCTCCCGTTAGCCCTATACTCAACACATCTGTTATTCCTACCAAAGTGAATTACCTCACACTTCTCCGCATTAAACTCCATCCGCCACCTCTCGGCCCAACTTTGCAACCTGTCTAAGTCTTCCTGCAAACTACGACACCCTTCCTCACTGTCTACCACACTACCGACTTTGGTGTCATCAGCAAATTTGCTAATCCACCCAACTATACCCTCATCCAGATCATTAATAAATATTACAAACAGCAGTGGCCCCAAAACAGATCCCTGAGGTACACCACTTGTAACCGCACTCCATGATGAATATTTACTATCAACCACCACCCTCTGTTTCCTATCCGCTAGCCAATTCCTGATCCAATTTCCTAGATCACCCCCAATCCCATACATCTGCATTTTCTGCAGAAGCCTACCATGGTGAACCTTATCAAACGCCTTACTAAAATCCATATATACCACGTCCACTGCCTTGCCCCCATCCACCTCCTTGGTCACTTTCTCAAAAAACTCAATAAGGTTAGTAAGGCACGACCTACCTGCCACAAAACCATGCTGACTATCACCTATCAATTCATTACTCTCCAAATAACTATAAATCCTATCCCTTATAATTTTTTCCAACATCTTGCCGACAACAGAAGTGAGACTCACCGGTCTATAATTCCCGGGGAAGTCTCTGTTCCCCTTCTTAAACAATGGGACAACATTCGCTAACCTCCAATCTTCTGGTACTATACCAGAGGCCAACGACGACCTGAAGATCAGAGCCAGAGGCTCTGCAATCACTTCTCTTGCCTCCCAGAGAATCCTTGGATAAATCCCATCCGGACCAGGGGATTTATCTATTTTCAGACCCTCCAGAATATCCTGCACATCCTCCTTATCAACTGTAATACTGTCTATTCTACTCCCCTGCAACCCAGTGTCCTCCTCAGCTATATTCATGTCCCCTTGCGTGAACACCGAAGAGAAATATTGGTTCAATGCTTCACCAATCTCCTCCGGTTCCACACATAACTTCCCTCTGCCATCTATAACTGGCCCTAAACTTGCCCTAACCAACCTTCTGTTCTTGACATACCTATAGAACGCCTTAGGATTCTCTTTAACCCTATCCGCCAAAGTCTTCTCATGTCCCCTTTTAGCCCTTCTAAGCTCGCTCTTCAACTCCCTCTTAGCCAATCTAAAGCTTTCTAGTGCACTACCCGAGTGCTCACGTCTCATCCGAACATAAGCCTCCTTTTTCTTTTTAACCAACAAAGAAACTTTTTTGGTGCACCACGGTTCCCTAGCCCTACCAATTCCTCCTTGCCTGACAGGGACATACCTATCACAGACTCGCAGTAGCTGCTCCTTGAAAAAACTCCACATGTCGGACGTTCCCAGTCCCTGTAATCTCCTAGTCCAACCTATGTTTCCTAATTCTCTCCTAATAGCCTCATAATTACCCTTCCCCCAGCTAAAACCACTGGCCCGAGGTTCATGCCTATCCCTTTCCATCACTAAGGTGAACGTAACCGAATTGTGGTCACTATCACCAAAATGCACACCAACTTCCAAGTCTAGCACCTGGTCTGGCTCATTTCCCAGCACCAGATCCAATATAGCCTCACCTCTAGTTGGCCTGTCTACATACTGAGTCAAAAAACCTTCCTGCACGCTTTGAACAAAAACTGACCCCTCTAACGAGCTAGAGCTATAACAATTCCAGTCAATATTAGTCAAGTTAAAATCCCCCATAACAATTGCCCTATTACTTTCACTCCTAAGCAGGATTGACTCCGCAATCCTTTCCTCAACCTCTCTAGAACTTTTAGGAGGTCTATAAAAGACTCCCAACAGGGTGACCTCTCCTCTCCTATTTCTAATCTCCGCCCATACTACCTCAACAGATAAGTCCTCATCAAACCTCCTCTCTGACACTGTGATACAATCTCTGACCAATAATGCTACCCCTCCCCCTCTTCTACCTCCTTCCCTACTTCGACTAAAACATTTGAACCCCGGGACCTGCAGCATCCATTCCTGCCCCTGCTCTATCCATGTCTCTGAAATAGCCACAACATCGAAGTCCCAGGTACTGATCCACGCTGCAAGTTCACCCACTTTATTGCGAATACTCCTGGCATTGAAGTATACACATTTCAAACCCTGCTCCACCCCACCTCTGCAATGCCGTGCAGAGTCACCTTATGATCAGTGAAAAGTCATTGAAGTAGAAATTGATGTGAGATGGTATGGCCTATCGCCAGTCTGCTGAGTAGTTGGTCACATTGATAAATTTGCATTATATTATGCTCCTGCAAAGTATTTAGGTCCCTTAACAGATAAAGCCAGTTGAAGGACCCCATCAATGTGAACACATTTAGAATCATAGAATCCCGACAGTGCAGAAGGAGGCCATTCAGCCCACCGAGCCTGCGCCAACAACCATCCCATCCATACAGTATCCCTGTAACCCCACATATTTACTCTGCTAGCCCCCTGACACTGAGGGGCAATTTAGCATGACCAATCCACCTAACCTGCACATCTTTGAAGTGTGGGAAAAAACCGGAGCACCTGGAGGAAACTCACACAAACATGGGGAGAACATGCAAACTCCACACAGTCATCCAAGACTGGAATTGAACCTGGGTCCCTGGCGCTGTGAGGAAGCTCCACTAACCACTGTGCCACCCCAATCCAAGGAGTTTTATTATTAAATCTCTGATTTTCTGATTACTTTGTTCAAAGTCACTGGTCCAATTAGCAACTCATTTAGCAGAATGCTGTGAGACTTCACAGGTACCTGTGACAATAAACATGTTATAGCACTCGCTTCTCTGTAATGATGGGGGAAATCTTAAGAGGGCCCCCATTGTTATAGGGATCATAGAAATCATAGAAATCATAGAAACCCTACAGTGCAGAAGGAGGCCATTCGGCCCATCGAGTCTGCACCGACCACAATCCCACCCAGGCCCTACCCCACATATTTTACCCGCTAATCCCTCTAACCTACGCATCCCAGGACTCTAAGGGGCAATTTTTTTTTAACCTGGCCAATCAACCTAACCCACACATCTTTGGACTGTGGGAGGAAACCCACGCAGACACGAGGAGAATGTGCAAACTCCACACAGACAGTGACCTGAGCCGGGAATCGAACCCGGGACCCTGGAGCTGTGAAGCAGCAGTGCTAACCACTGTGCTACCATGCCGCCCCGATGTGGGAGAACTGAGCAAGAGAGAACAAAGTGAATATTCAGTTAAAATTGCCCTCTGAAATCTTACAGGCAGATTCGCCATCATCTCGACACACTTTAATTGGCAAGTTTTCTTTCAGTAAGAAGTCTAACAACACCAGGTTAAAATCCAACAAGTTTATTTGGTAGCAAAAGCCACTAGCTTTCGGAACAGGCTGCCCCTTCATCTGGTGGGTGGGAGTTCTGATCACAAACAGGGCACAAAGACACAAACTCAATTTATATGAATAATGATTGGAATGTGAGTCTTTACAGCTAATCATGTCTTAAAGATACAGACAATGTGAGTGGAGGGATCATTAAGCACAGGTTAGAGAAATGTGTATTGTCTCCAGACAGGACAGCTAGTGAGATTTTGCACATCCAGGCAGGTTGTGGGGGTTACAGACAGTGTGACATGAACCCAATATTCCGGTTGAGGCTGTCCTCGTGTGTGCAGAACCTGGCTATCAGTCTCTGCTCAGCGACTCTGCGCTGTCATGTGTCGTGAAGGCCGCCGTGGAGTACGCTTACCTGAAGATCAGAGGCTGAATGCCTGTGACCGCTGAAGTGCTCCCCAACAGGAAGAGAACAGTCTTGCCTGGTGATTGTCGAGCGGTGTTCATTCATCCGTTGTCATAGCGTCTGCATGTTTTCCCCAGTGTACCATGCCTCGGGACATCCTTTCCTGAGGCGTAACAGGTAGACAAGTTGCAAGAGTATATACCGTGTACCTGGTGGATGGTGTTCCCGCGTGAGATGATGGCATCCATGCCGATGATCCGGCACGTCTTGCAGAGGTTGCTGTGGCAGGGTTGTGTGGTGTCGTGGTCACTGTTCTCCTGAAGGCTGGGTAGTTTGCTGCGGACAATGGTCTGTTTGAGGTTGTGCGGTTGTTTCAAGGCAAGAAGTGGGGGTGTGGGGATGGCCTTGGCGAGATGTTCGTCTTCATCAATGACATGTTGAAGGCTCCGGAGGAGATGTCGTAGCTTCTCTGCTCCGGGGAAGTACTGGACGACGAAGGGTACTCTGTCCACCGTGTCCCGTGTTTGTCTTCTGAGGAAGTCGGTGCAGTTTTTTGCTGTGGCGCATCGGAACTGTCGATCGATGAGTCGAGCGCCATATCCTGTTCTTATGAGGGCATCTTTCAGCGTCTGGAGGTGTCTGTTGCGATCCTCCTCATCCGAGCAGATCCTGTGCATATGGATTCATAGAATATGATTCAACTGTGCTTGACCGTAGGGGATGGCTTCTTTAACGTGTTTAGGGTGGAAGCTGGAGAAGTGGAGCATCGTGAGGTTATCCGTGGGCTTGCGGTACAGTGAGGTGCTGAGGTGACCGTCCTTGATGGAGATGCGTGTGTCCAAGAATGTAACTGATTCCGGAGAGTAGACCATGGTGAGTCTGATGGTGGGATGGAACTTGTTGATGTCATCATATAGTTGTTTCAGTGATTGTTCACCATGAGTCCAAAGGAAGAAAATGTCATCAATGTATCTAGTGTATAGCATCGGTTGAAGGTCCTGTGCGGTGCAGAAGTCTTGTTTGAACCTGTGCATGAAGATGTTGGCATATTGAGGTGCGCATTTGGTCCCCAGCAGACAGACAAACCAGCAGCTGAACAGAACGGATTACTGCAGGGAAGTGTACCGACAGCTGAACAACGAGGAACACTACAGACAGTTACTCGCAGATCCGACCAAAGAACACACCCATCAACTCAACACTCTGATCAATACTTTTGATCCGGTCCTTCAGAACACTCTCCGTGCTCTCATCCCACGTTATCCCCGCATTGGAGATCTCTACTGCCTCCCGAAGATACACAAGGCAAACACACCCGGCCGTCCCATCGTATCGGGCAATGGGACCCTGTGCGAGAACCTCTCTGGCTATGTCGAGGGCATCCTGAAACCCATTGTACAAAGAACCCCCAGCTTTTGTCGCGACACTACGGACTTCCTACAGAAACGCAGCACACTTGGAGCAGTTGAACCAGGAGCACTCCTCGTCACAATGGATGTCTCGGCACTCGACACCAGCATCCCCAACAATGATGGCATTGCTGCAACTGCCTCAGTACTCAACACCGACAACTGCCAGTTTCCAGATGCAATTTTACAACTCATCCGCTTCATCCTGGACCACAATGTCTTCACCTTCAACAACCAGTTCTTCATCCAGACACATGGAACAGCCACGGGGACCAGATTCGCACCTCAATATGCCAACATCTTCATGCACAGGTTCGAACAAGACTTCTTCACCACACAAGACCTTCAACCGATGCTAAACTAGATACACTGATGACATTTTCTTCCTTTGGAGTCATGGTGAACAATCACTGAAACAACTATATGGTGACATCAACAAGTTCCATCCCACCATCAGACTCACCATGGACTTCTCTCCGGAATCGGTTGCATTCTTGGACAAACGCATCTCCATTGAGGACGGTCACCTCAGCACCTCACTGTACCGCAAGCCCACGGATAACCTCACGATGCTCCACTTCTCCAGATTCCACCCTAACCACGTTAAAGAAGCCATCCCCTACGGTCAAGCCCTCCGTATACACAGGATCTGCTCGGATGAGGAGGATCGCAACAGACACCTCCAGACGCTGAAAGATGCCCTCATAAGAAAAGGATATGGCACTTGACTCATCGATCGACAGTTCTGACGCGCCACAGCGAAAAACCGCACCGACCTCCTCAGAAGACAAACATGGGACATGGTGCACAGAGTACCCTTCGTCGTCCAGTACTTCCCCGGAGCGGAGAAGCTATGACATCTCCTCCGGAGCCTTCAACATGTCATTGATGAAGACGAACATCTCGCCAAGGCCATCCCCACACCCCCACTTCTTGCCTTCAAACAACCGCACAACCTCAAACAGACCATTGTCTGCAGCAAACTACCCAGCCTTAAGGGGAACAGTGACCACGACACCACACAACCCTCCACAGCAACCTCTGCAAGACGTGCCAGATCATCGACATGGATGCCATCATCTCACACGGGAACACTATCCACCAGGTACACAGTACCTACTCTTGCAACTCGGCCAACATTGTCTACCTGTTACGCTGCAGGAAAGGATGTCCCGAGGCATGGTACACTGGGGAAACCATGCAGACGCTATGACAACGGATGAATGAACACCGCTCGACAATCACCAGGCAAGGCTGTTCTCTTCCTGTTGGGGAACACTTCAGCGGTCACGGGCATTCAGCCTCTGATCTCCGGGTAAGCGTTCTCCAAGGCGGCCTTCACGACACACGACAGCGCAGAGTCGCTGAGCAGAGACTGATAGCCAGGTTCCGCACACACGAGGACGGCCTCAACCGGGATATTGGGTTCATGTCACACTATCTGTAACCCCCAGGATGTGCAAAATCTCACTAGCTGTCCTGTCTGGAGACAATACACATCTCTTTAACCTGTGCTTAATGCTCCCTCCACTCACATTGTCTGAACCTTTAAGACATGATTAGCTGTAAAGACTCACATTCCAATCATTATTCATCTAAATTGAGTTTGTGTCTTTGTATGCCCTGTTTGTGATCAGAACTCCCACCCACCTGACGAAGGGACAGCCTGTTCCGAAAGCTAGTGGCTTTTGCTACCAAATAAACCTGTTGGACTTTAACCTGGTGTTGTTAAACTTCTTACCGTGTTTACCCCAGTCCAACGCCGGCATCTTCACATCAAGTTTTCTTTCAGGCAGTCCAGGATCCTTCCTGACTCAAGCAGGCCCTTACTTAAGATATGCAAATCAGGGTCTCAAAATGCTATCTGAACCTTGGCCATCGTCCGTGCCAGGTGCCAGCTGCAGCCATCTCACTCGGTAAAACCAATTAGGGATGATGTCTCAAAAGCAAAGTCTGAGCCTCCCTGCTCCTGACACCCTCTTCATTCTCATAATTTAACTAAGGACCTTTGGGTAGCCAAGGGGCAGCTTGATCATTGCTTCCAAGCAGTCAGTCAGCTCACTTACGTCTGCTTCAGGCAGATAGATGACTGGTAGAAGTTGAATTAGGCTGGGCCTCGAGTTGATGCCAACACAGAGGATTTTGATGCTCACTCATCATCCCATGTGAAACACACCCTCTCTGTTCCCCTCCAGCCACATCATTGTTAGTTGAAATAGTTTCCAAGAATTTGCACCCACATTCACCACGAGTTCAAACTGCGACATGGGTGAAAAATATCGTGAAAGTTGGGAAATGAGAATTTTGCCGGAGGGATATCGCTTTCCGAATCTCTTCCCCCATAACCACCCACCACCCCCAACACTGCCCTCCCCCCACCACCGTGACGTAATGAGGTTTGCATCCAGAAATGTCGGGAACCTCACTTAAATAAATTATAATCTAATTAAAGGGTTTATCAGCTGTATGTTCTCCCACATTGGGAGCTCCCCCCGTTACATCAGTGACATTTACAACAAGATTTGAAAAGTGCAAACCAGGCACCAGTAAGTATAACCCGGGGGAGGGGGAGTGGGGCGGTGGGGGGGGGGGGGGGGGGGGTGACTGGGCACTGCTGGCCCCCTGGCACTTCCCCAATCTTGGAATTCCTATTCCTGGCATTGCCAGCTTTTTCCAGCCCTGCCCTGTCAGCTTGACTGTATGGGCCACTCCTCCAGATCTCTTCAGCACATAGTACTGGATTATCTGGAGAGAAAAGTCAGCAGTGGACCTGGCGAGATCCATGCTGGTTTTCTTGCCTAAGCCAGATCTTTGTGCAGAGAATGGAAAATTCCACCTAGTGACTGGGAATTTTTGGGAGTGAGCGGAAGGGGGAGGGGGACGTGAAAGCGAGTGGTGAAGGTCCTCTTGTTCCGATTCCCACTTGTAATGTGATCTTGCGCCAGTCATCCAACTAACCGCTGGCCGATGACTCAGTGGCCGGAAGCAGGCTTTGAGGTAGCGGGAAGGTACCCTGGTGCCATGTTTGAATCTGCTGTAATTGTCGCACTCGACCGTTACCCACCGAGACTTGATCCGGGAAGCTCTTCTCCTCAGTGATCCTCTCTGTAACCATTCTGAGAAGCCAGAACCTCGGAACCTGTGACATCTGTATTGTCTAGGAGCCAGCAACCACCTTTTCCAAGCACAGGAGCCAGCAAGCAAACACTCCCTTCCCGTCTCCCCATCCCCTACTTAGGCCTGAAGACAGCGAGTCCCCTTCTTGATCTCATCATGGGGGCCTCGAGCTCAAATCACCAGCCTTCCAGGAAAGAAAGTGAAAAGCTTCATTGTATGGCTCCACCTAATTGTCACCCTTTTAAAGCTGCAGAGACTCCAACCATGTTCCCCACCACCCCCATGTCCCACATGTTCTGACTGTAAAATGGGAAGGGGCTGGTAAAATCAGGTTCTGTTGCCTCCTTCACAAGGTCACGTGCTTCTCCATTGTTCATTGCAAAAACGCAAGCAGCATCATGATACAACTTGCTGTTCACCGCTTAAACATTTGAGCCCAGCTAGAGTCCAGACCCCATGCCATCTCAATCTACTCTCACCCATCCACCACATCCCCACACACCCCTCAGCGGCGTGCCCTATGCACTCTCCATAAGAAATAGAAACAGGAGTAGGCTATCCGGCCCCTCGAGCCTGCTCCACCATTCAGTAGGATCGTGACTGATTCAACATTCCTTACGTCCACTTTCCTGCCCCTATCCCCGTAACCCGAGATTCCCTTACTGATCAAAAATCTATCTATCTCAGCCTTAAAATGGCACAAGAACTCTGCCCCCACAGCTCTCTGTGGCGAAGAGTTCCAAAGATTCACAACCCTCAGAGAAGAAATTCCCCCTCATCTCGGTCTTAATTTGCACCCCTAATTCTGAGACTCTGCCCTCTGGCCCTAGACTCTCCCATGAGGGGAAACATCCTCTCAGCATTTACCCTGTCAAACCCCTTAGAAATTCGATATGTTTCAATTAGATCACCTCTCATTTTTCTAAATTCCAATGAGTAGAGTCCCAACCTGCTTAATCTTTACCTCACAAGTCGATTCCTCCATATCAGGGATCATCCAAGTGAAGCTTCTCTGAAGTCGTGAAATAATAGCCAGGATTCTCCCAAAACGAAACTAAGGGCCCGATTTTACCATTTCGAGACTAAGTGCCGGGTGAGGGCGCCAAACAGATCCGGGCACGGAGGCCGCGCTACAGCGCGCCCATACGCCTTTTTCCGGTGCCGGTCCAGTGGGCGGGGCTTAGCGCCGCCAGAACGATAGGAGCTCCGAACTGCGGAAAAATCTGACAGAACGCGCCCAGGTACGAAAAAAAAAGCAGGGAGCGGAGAGAGCCTCTCTGCCGTTCATCCCCTGGTCACGGGGGGGGGGGGGGGGGGTGGTGTGATGTATCATCCCATGGGGAGCGGGGGGGAGAGGGGGTGTGACTCTCATCCTCTGGCCGCAGACACAGCGGAACCCCCCGACCACAGGATGAGAGTCACACCCCCTCTCCCCCCCCCCCCCACCTCCATGGGATGATACATCACACCCCCAGTCCCTCCCCCCCCAGGGGATGATAAGTCACACCCCCTCCCCTCCTCCCAACCCCCAAGAGGGCAATGTGGGCCCGCCCCTCCCCTCATCCCCGCCCCCCCGTCATCCCCCCCCTTCATCCCCCCCTCATCCCCTCCCCCCCTCATTCCCCCCCCCGTCATCCCTCCCCACCAGGGTTCCAACTGGGCCCTCCCCCCCCCCTCCCCCTCCGGCAGACGCCAGCGGACCTGTGTGAAGCCCGGTCCCTTCAGCCGTGGCTCGAAGTTAGTTTCGAGCAACGTGCTGCAGGCTGTCGAAGGACTGAAGGTGAGTGGGAAGGATGGTGGAGGGAGACCACGATCGAGGTAGGTTAGGGGTGAGCTCTGCCGGGGGGGCCTGCCTCCCAAAGGGGTCCGATCCCGTGGGGGGGGGGGGGTTCTGCCGGGGTGGTTAGCCGGGGTGGGGGGGGGTCCGCGAAGGGTGGGCCTCGGCAATTCCCCTGCTGAATAAAAGTTCAGATCGGACTTTTATACAGCAGGTCGCTTAATGTGCGGATGCGAATTGGGCCGCACGGTGCTCGAGTGGAAATCAGCGGTAGAGTTGGGCGGGAGCTTCATTAAGTCGATTTAAATGCATGCAAATGCATTTAAATCGTTGCGCCGGTTGATTCGGGCGCGCATCGCAACCGTGCCAAAATCAGCTGTCGGTAAAGGCACGATTTGCAAAAACTCTGGTGCGGATCGCGTTTTAGGCCCGATGCCTGACTTTACCGCGATTTCGTGCCCAAAAACGGGCGCGATGTTTTGGTAAAATCGGGCCCTAAGTGTCCAATGAGCAGGAAAACGGGAGTATTTCCCACATGTCGTTTGGCTGTACTTAATGAATGAATCGCCGACATTCTGTGCAATGCAGAGTGCCTTAGAGAGACTCACGCTGAAAAGTGGGGGGCACTCTCCCGCTGGACAGGCCAGCAGCAGAGTACTGAGTGGGCTGCTGTGCATGCGCCGATCTGTCAGTACGCAGATCAGCGCATGGGCAGCACGGTGGCACAGTGGTTAGCACTGCTGCCTCACAGCTCGAGGAACCTGGGTTCGATTCCCGGCTTGGGTCAGTATCTGTGTGGAGTTTGCACATTCTCCCCGTGTCTGTGTGGGTTTCCTCCGATGCAGACTCGATGGACTGAATGGCCTCCTTCTGCACTATAGGGTTTCTATGATTCTATGATGTGCACTGCCCCCTGCCCCCCCCTCAATGCTGGCCTCCCTGATTTTCCCAAACTCCCTCCACCGCTCGCTGGCCTACTGGACTGCACCCGGGCCAGCAACGATCCCCCCCACCATGGCCAGCCCCAATATGCCCCGAGGCCACCCCGATTCCACCCCCCATGGCCAGCCCCAATCCCCCCTCCCAAGGCAAGGCCAGCCGCATTCCCCCCCACAGCCAGCCCCAATCACCCCCTCCCTCCCTCTCCCGCCGATCCCACTTGCAGAGTGGCAGCAGGTCACCTCCCCAATAGTCCTTGCCCTACCAGTATGCCTCGCCCCACTAGTATGCCTCACCCCATGGCACTGCCCAGTGCCTCGTGGGCAGTGCCAAGGTGTCTTTTGTGATGGTCCCAGGATGGCATTGCCAGGCTGGCACTGCCCAAGGGGCACCACCCTTGCCCCCGATCTCCTGGAAGGGCCTCAATGGCCTCTGTCCACATCAGCAGGATGAAGATCCATGTTCTCCATTAATGTGGACCTGTTGAAAATCCTGCTGGTGAGAAACTCTCCTGGCAGGGGGAGAGAAGTGAGCAGGCCCGGAGAATACCATCCTGAGCTCGCTAATCATTTGGAAATTCAAATTTCCATTTGAGGATCAGCTCTCTGCCGATTTCCGGTGCGGAGCTAATTATGCTGAAAAAAAGTGCCTTGGAGACTCACGACCAGCCGGATGCCAGTCGTGAATTTAGAAAGGCTGTTGTCTCCCAGCCCACTGCACTATTCAAGTAGCGCAGTGTGCTGAGAGAATTCCGGCCAATATATTTCCTTAAATAAGGGAACCAAAACTGCTCACAGAACTCCAGATGTGGTCTCACCACTACCTTGTACAGTTGCAGCAAGACTTTCCTCGTCTTATACTCCAACTCCCCTTGCAATAAGGGCCAACATTGCATTAGTCCTTCTGATTACCTGCTGCACCTGTGTGTTATTTTTCTGTGTTTTTGTGCACAACTACCCCAAGTCCTCTTGTGCTGCAGCTTTCTGCAGTTTTTCTTCATTTAAATAATACTGTTATCATAGAAAGTTATCATAGAATTCCAACAGTACTACAGAAGGAGGCCATTCAGCCCATCGAGTCTGCACTGACCACAATCCCACCCAGGCCCCATTCCCATAACCCCACACATTTACACTACTAATCCCCCTGACATTAGGGTCAATTTAGCATGGCCAACCAATCTAATTTGCAAATCTTTGGACTGTGGGAGGAAACTGGAGCGCCCGGAGGAAACCCATGCAGACACGAGGAGAACATGCAAACTCCACATAGACAGTGACCCAAGGCCAGAATTAAACCTTGGTCCCTGGCACAGTGAGGCAGCAATGCTAACTGCTGTGCCACCGTGCCGCTGTGTTTGATCGCCCTTCCAAAACAGCTTCACATTTTCCCACATTGTACTCCATTTGCCAACTTTTTGCCTGCTTAGTTAACCTATCACTATCTCTTTGTAAACTGTTTGCATCCCTCTCGTAACTTGTCTTTCCATCTATTTTTGTGTCGCGGCAAATTTGATTACAGTACATTCGGTTCCATCCTCCAAGTCATTAAGATATACTGTAAACAGTTGTGGTCCCAGCACTGATCCCTGTGGAACCACATTGGTTACAGGTCATCAACCTGAAAAAGAACCCCATATCCCCACTCACTGTTTCCTGCCCATTTGTCAATTCTCTATCCATGCCAGTATACTATCTCCAACAACATAGGCTCTTGTCTTATGATTTAACCTTGTGTGAGGTAACCTTGTCAAAGGCCTTCTGAAAGTCCGAATACAACACCTCTACGGGTTCCTTTCTATCTACTCTGGTTGAGACTTCCTCGAAAAACTGTAATAAATTAGATGCAATTTCTTTTTCATGAAGCCATGCCAACTCTGCTTTATTAGATAATGATTTTCCAAATGTGCAGCTGTTACTTCCTTAATAATTGATTCCAACATTTTTCCAACAATTGATGTTAAGCTAATCAGCTTATCATTAACTGTTTTTTCCCTCCCTCCCTTTTTGAATAGGGGTGTCACAGTTTTCCAATCCTCTGGCCCTTCTCCAGAAACCAAGGATTTTTGGAAAATTACAACCAATGCATCCATTATCTCTGTAGCTACTTCAGGGCCATGGGACCTATCTGCTTTTTGCCCCATCAGTTTGTCTAATACTACTTTGCTAGTGATGGTCCTTAATTCCTCCCTCATATCCTTTAGTGGGATGGTCAAAATATCTTCCACCGTAAAGGCTGATGTAAAATTTTTGTTTAACTCCTCTGACATTTCCTTGTTCCCCATAACTGGTCAGTTCCGTGGGTGATGAAGCCAAAGGACCGCAGCCAAGGTATATTGAAAATTACATCTTTGGAGTTCGCTTTTTTGCATTCCCCCACCCCTCCCCCAGAATAATCTGGGATGTTGTCATCAGAGACCTCCATCGCACCCCCCACCCCCATATTCCCCTATCACCCACCAACCGATCACAAAATCAACCACACTCAACCGTTCTGATGCCTGGGGTGGCTCAGTTATAAACCTGGGAGGAGCCAAGCTCTGGGGGCCTCAGAATTACAACTGCTCTTCATCATCTGGATGGGCACACTGCACCATTCACAAAAAATAAAACTGATGCTGAAGTGAGGACAGAAATTGATGGTGCCCAGATATTCTGGATGTTAGTGCACTAACACCGGTTTTCCTGATATATTTGTCTCCTGTTTCAAAGCTTGACTTTCTCTCGGCTTATGTTTTATTTCTTGTTTATTTTCCCCCATAATATAAAAGAAATTGCTGAACCTCCCACAATCAATTTCTGGTCCTAGTTCAAGAATTTTTACTTAATTGTTCATTCTTTTCCTTCCTCCCCAGCCCAGAACTTTCCCCTCCTATTTAAATGATTGAGAAAGATTTCTCTTTAGCTGAGACTCTTGTCGTAGTTTCACCTTGTGCCATATCTGGGTCATCTCTCTCTTTCTTCATTCAATATCCTGCACTGAAACCAAATCGATCGTACAAGTAAAATTGGAGCTCGCATTTAAATACTGGCTTAACACATCCTCAATACATCCTAAGGCACTTCACACGCAATGAATTATTTTTGAAGTGCAGTGATTATTGTTAAGAAGGGAATGTGGTCGCTAATTCCTGCACAGCAAGGTCAGGCAAACAGAAATGAGATAAATGACCAGACAATCTGTTCTAGTGATGTTGGCTGAGGGAGTAATATGGGGCAGCACACAGAGGAGAACATTGGGCCTATTTTTCTTCAGATAATGCCATGTGATCTTTTACATCCATCTCAGAGGACAAGCAGAGCTTCAGTTTGATGTCTCGTCTGAATGACAGCATCTCGAGCAGTGCAGCATTCCCTCGGTGCTGCACTGCAGTGTGAGTAGTGATTCTCTGTGGATGCTGACTCAAGGAAGAATGTGGCACTTCGCTGCTTTTCTCAGGTTCTTTACATCCACCTGTTTTGGGAGACAGAGACCATGGCTTAGCATCTTACCTGAGAGGTGACAGCTCAGATCGGGTGGTGAAAATTATGTTCAAGTCCTGGTGTGGGGTTCGAGTCCCCAATAATTTAACTCAGAGAGGAACACGGCCACTGAGCCAAGCTACACCTTGCATGCTGCAAGGTGGAACAGGAGTAATCAGCTTTGCATTTTACGTAAAAAAGAACGATTAGCAATATCAAAGAAATTAAAACCTAATTAAAATATATATATTTATAGTGGTTACTAAAATCCCTTCACAGTAAAGCTCGCTCCTTCAACCTTTTTGTTTTGGTTAAACTATTTAGTAGGAAAAGTTATAGATTATTTTTCATTTAATTTCTGGGAACCGCTAGTATATGTTTTACTCTGCCCCTATTTGGTACTCACATCTGGAGTATTATGTGCAGCTTTGGTCTCCTTATCTGAAAAAGGATATACTTGCCACAGAGGGAATGCAGTGAAGGTCTGATGCGCGATTAATTCACTCGGGAGGCTGGATCATACCTGGGAAATAAAGGCTTTTATTAGCAACAAGAATAGAGCATACTGCTTAACAATACAATCCCAGACTAAAGGGTCACTAGGAAGTACAGTGACCTCTATACTCCTACAGGTAGGCGGAGCCAACCGGAGTGTACCACAGAGCAATACCAACTGGTGGAACACCCCAACCCTAACCCCAACAGTAACAAAAGTAACATATGTACAAGTACCCATAGTGATAACCATCTATGGTTCAGTACCCATAGTGGTAACCATCTATGGTTCACCACAAGGTCCACCAGACTGATTCCTGGGATTGCAGGTTTGTTGTATGAGGAGAGATTGGATTGACTGGGCTTGTATTCACTGGGGCTTAGAAGAGTGAGAGGGTATCTAATTGAAATGCATCAAATTCTGACAGGGCTAGGCAGACTGGATGCAGGGATGTTGTTTCTTCTAGCTGGAGGCGGGCGGGGGGATGGGGGTGGTGTTCTAGAACAATGACTCATAGTCTCAGGATATGGAGTAATCCATTTAGGACTGAGAGAGGAGAAACTTCATCACACAGAGGGTGGTGAACCTGTGGAATTCTCTATCACAGAAGGCTGTGGAGGCCAAGTCACTGAAAATATTTAGGAAGGAAACAGATGGACTTTTAGACTCTAAAGGTGTCAAGGGATACGGGGGAAGTGCTGGAGTACAGAGTTGAGATAGAGGATCAGCTATGATCATGTTGAATGGCGGAACAGGCTTGAAAGGCCGAATGGCCTATTCCTGCTCCTCTTTTCTATGTTTCTATGTTAACTGAGGAAACTGGCAAATGAAATATCCACTATGAGAAACATTTGGGGTGGAATTTTCCCGTCCCGTCTGCCACAGGAATTGTAGCGGGCGGGACACGGACCAAGGAAAAGTCTGTTGACCTTGGGTGGGATTTTCTTGTCTTGGGGTGAGCGCAGCCGGAAAATCCGCCCTTGAAATCTTTTATAATTTAAAGTTTAGATAAGTATGATGAAATTTAACCCTACCTGCCTAGTGGAAGCCAAAACAATGGGCAACTAAAATCATCCACTTCCACACACTGAGCAGCCTGGAGATGACCAGCGACTATTTTTAACCACCTGCACAAGTCAGGCAGCAAGAATACCCACTCATTGCCAGTGGAATTTTTTTAGGATGATCTGTACCAATGAGAACATCGATCACAATTTCTACCAAGTAGTAGAGAAATGGCAGAGATTTCCTGGCCGAGAACTGCCAATCTCCAGATGCAATTCTACAACTCATCCGTTTCATCCTGGACCACAACGTCTTCACCTTCAACAACCAGTTCTTCATCCAGATACACGGAACAGCCATGGGGACCAAATGCGCACCTCAATATGCCAACATCTTCATGCACAGGTTCGAACAAGACCCCTTCACTGCACAGGACCTTCAACCGATGCTATACACTAGATACATCAATGAAATTTTCTTCCTCTGGACTCATGGCGAACAATCACTGAAACAACTCTATGATGACATCAACAAGTTCCATCCCACCATCAAACTCACCATGGACTACTCTCCGGAATTGATTGCATTCTTGGACACACACATCTTCATCAAGGATGGTCACTTCAGCACTGTACCGTAAGCCCACAGATAACCTCATGATGCTCCACTTCTCCAGCTTCCACCCTAAACATGTTAAAGAAACCATCTCCTTTGGACAAGCCCTCCGAATACACAGGATCTGTTCAGATGAGGAGGATCGCAACAGACACCTACAGACACTGAAAGACGCCCTCATAAGAACAGGATATGATGCTCGACTCATCGATCGACAGTTCCGACACACCACAGCGAAAAACCGCACCGACCTCCTCAGAAGACAAACACGGGACACGGCAGACAGAGTACCCTTCGTTGTCCAGTACTTCCCCAGAGCGGAGGAACTACGACATCTTCTCCGGAGCCTTCAACATGTCATCGATGAAGACGAACATCTCGCCAAGGCCATCCCCACACCCCCACTTCTTGCCTGGTTAGGTGCATCGGCCACGTTAAATTCTTCCTCAGTGTATCCAAACAGGCACTGGAGTGTGGCGATTTGGGGGATTTTCACACTGTAACTTCATTGCGGTATTAATGTAAGCCTACTTTTGACACTAATAAATAAACTTTAGCTTAAAAAAAAAACTTAGGCCTCAATATTAGCAGTAGGGTGGAGAAAGTGTCGGGCTATCTGGTAGCGGATGCCCAGTCCAGCTAGGCCAAAGACATGGAGACCCTGCTACCCTCTTGGTCAAAATAATTCCCTGGTTAGAAGGTGGACCCCTTCTTTTAAATGTCAATTTGACCCTTGCCTGCCTTTTGTAGGAACCTGATTTAGGTTTGTATTGCTGGGAATGTGGTGGGTTGGAGATGGGAAATTAAATTTTAATAATTTAATTCCTCTCATGTGCCATTCCCACTGAATGGGTGGGTGATATGGGTGTTAAAGTCAGAGTCTTATTGTCTGCACAGATTATTGGCAAAAGCAGGGTTACTGTAAAAAGATAGATGAGAAAGATCGGCTAAGTACGAGCAGGAGTCTACCTTAGTCAATTCAAGCGAGCCGGGACAAACATATCTGGTCCAAGCATAATTCTAGGGAAAGCAGAGTGCTAACTCACTCCCTAATTATATAGAGATTGTCATCTCTGCAACGGTACTGATGAAAAGGTCAGCATTCTGCTCACAAACGGTCAGACTGAACCAGTCAATTGGCTGATTCTGACTCACAGGCTCCAAAGCTGCTTCATGCGTAGCTGGCTTGTGATGTGACAGGAATCTCAAATCTGAAACGGAGGACAGATTTGACCTCAATTGAGCCGGTTCCAAATTGCCAGTGTTGGTTGCTGTACTAAATCGTCTGACTGCCTCCAAGCAGGGGGGCATGGGTTTGTCTGTATGTGCAGCCTTGTAGGAAGGAACGTGAGAGGGGGCAGTGTCAGCTTGAAGTCAGTTTAGTGCATGTAAAGCAAGCAAGCCCCAAAGGGTCAACTGAGGCCCCTGTTATATTGCCTGCTGGAAAGGGGATTTTAATTCTATGGATCACAACTGCTGATCCCATTATAATTAATTTTTTTTCAACTTATGCCTTTTATTTTCAGAAGCTGTTTATGTGCTGTCTTAAGATGCAATTTCTGTCAGGTAAATGTCGATCAATTTTTCCCATCAATACAATTATGTGGTTGATAAGATTATTCTTTGGGATTGCGCCTTTAATTAAGAAAAAATGAAGGTGAAAGTGAAGTTTGCCGAACAACAGACCTGGGTGAGGGGGCTGTCACAGGTAAAAGGAAAGCCCAGATTGTTTTGCTGGGAAGAAGGTCTGATTCACATTTGGAGACAATGGCTACACCATATGTGCTCACATTAGTTAGACTAGTGGTCTTCAAAGTCCCAGGAAGTTGTTGAAAATGTCAGGCTGTAAACAATTTACTTCCATGATAAAATAGTGTTGGGATCGAAAGACTAGCTAATCAGCATTTCTACCCAGATACAAAGCCCATGTGATTCATGTTGTCATTGGGATTGGCTTTGAGAAGGGAAGGGTCCAAGGTAACCTTGAAAACTCATAAACAAGGTTAATTTGCCAGATCTGGGAGAGGGAGAACAACAATAGGCAGCATTGGTTCACCAAACCAGAATCCATGTATGAGCTTGTTTTCAGATTGAAAAGACCAAATTCATGAAGAGTCAAAACAAGACTAGAAGATTTGCCTAGCTTGTGCTAGAGGAAGAATCTCTGGAGAAAAATCTTTACTATGAATGATAGTTCTGTGATTGACAATTCCCAAGCTGAGAAAGGGATTTTAAAAAAGTAAATCCTTGAGAGCTACTATCTACTCAAAAGACCTTGTAAACTATATTTATGAAGTGCTTTTTCAGTTGTACTAAATGGAAAAAGGGAATGTTCTGTTTTGTGCTGTAAAGAATAAGTTGCCTACAAAGATGGCACTTGGTCAACAGTGTTTTAGTCTTTTTATACTGTAAAAGTCTTAAAATATGAAGTCTTGTTGAGTTTTCGTTTCAGCTGTTAACTGGAAATTCAAATTTTAAAAAAGTTATGAGTCTCTTCAGAGATTGTAACACTTGTCATGGTCTCATATGTTGCATTTTTCAAATGATATCCAATTATGGTGGAAATATTGGCTGTTTGAAATTTTTATGAACTCATTCATGCACAGTGGTTAGCACTGCTGCCTCATAGCTCCAGGGACCCAGGTTCAATTTTGCCCTTGGGTGACAATTGACAATGCGCTAGACAGTGACAATTGTCTTTCTGACGCTGATGGACAAACCAAACTTTTGACAGACATGACACAGTCTGTCCATTTGCCGCTGAAGATGGTCCTTGGCATGGAATGCTAGCACAGCATTCAGCATAGAGCAACTCTCTGGTGAGGACTTGATCAGCGACCAGTCCTTAAGGACTGAGATGAGGAGAAAATTTTTCACTCAAAGGATTCTGAATCTTTGGAATACTTCTTGTGGGTGCTCCTTCATTGAGTATACTCAAGGAGGGGATATACATATTTTTAATAACTCAGGGAATCTGGGGAGGGGGAATGGAGGTGAGGCTGAAGGTCAGCTGCAATCTTATTAAATGACGGAGCTGGCACATGGGTTTATATGATCTACGTCTGCTCCTATTTCTTATGCTCGTGTACAAGCCCCATTCACACATCACCCCTGTGCTCTCTGACCTCTGTAAGCCCGCAATCCAGCCATGCGTGCCTTGGTTTTAAAATTCCCATCCTTATTTTCAAGTCCTTCCATAGCCTCACTCCTCCCTAAATCTGTAACACCCTGCCAGCCTACAATCCACCGAGATCTTTAGGCTTCTTGAATTCTCGCACCTTGAACATTGGAGATGTGCTCGATTCCACTATTGGGTATCCAATATGTATTCAGTTATCCAGACCCTGAGCTCTGGAATTCCCTCCTTAAACTTCTCTGCCTCTTTCCCGTTGTTGTCAGCTGTGGCTCAGTTGGTAGCACTCTCCCCCTCTGAGTTTGAGGGCTGCAGGATCAAATTTCACTCCAGAGACTTGAACACAAAAACCTGGACTGACATCCCAGTATAATACTGAGGGGATGCTGCACTGTCAAAGGTGCCTTCTTTCAGATAAGCCATTAAAGCCAAAGCCTCGTCAGCTCTCTCATATGGATGTAAAAGATCGCATGGCATTATTTCATAGAAGAGTGTTGGAGCTCCCCCCAGCATTCTGACCAATACGTATTCCTCAGTCTCACTAAAGACAAAGGGTTCCCTGGCTATTATTACATTGCTATTTGTGGGATCTTAGAATCATAGAAACCCTACAGTGCAGAAGGAGGCCATTTGGCCCATCGAGTCTGCACCGACCACAATCCCACCCAGGCCCTACCCCCATATCCCTACACATTTACCCGCTAATCCCTCTAACCTACGCATCTCAGGATACTAAGGGGCAATTTTCGCATGGCCAATCAACCTAACCTGCACATCTTTGGACTGTGGGAGGAAACTGGAGCACCCGAAGGAAACCCACGCAGACACGAGGAGAATGTGCAAACTCCACACAGACAGTGACCCAAGCCGCGAATCGAACCCAGGTCCCTGGAGCTGCGAAGCAGTAGTGCTAACCACTGTGCTACCGTGCCACCAATCTTGCTTTGTGAAAATTGGCTGCTGTGTTTCCTACACTCATAGAAACATAGAAAAACGACAGCACAATACAGGCCCTTCAGCCCACAAAGTTGTGCCGAACATGTCCCTACCTTAGCGATTACTAGGCTTACCTATAACCCTCTATCTTACTAAGTTCCATGTACTTAGCTTCCGCCTCCACCACCTTTGCTGGCAGCCCATTCCATGCACCCACCACCCTCTGAGTGAAAAACTTACCCCTGACATCTCCCCTGTACCTACTCCCCAGCACCTTAAACCTGTGTCCTCTTGTGGCAACCATTTCAGCCCTGGGAAAAAGCCTCTGACTATCCACTCGATCAATACCTCTCAACATCTTATACACCTCTATCAGGTCACCCCTCATCCTTTGTCTCTCCAAGGAGAAAAGGCCGAGCTCACTCAACCTATCCTCACAAGGCATGCTCCCCAACCCAGGCAACATCCTTGTAAATCTCCTCTGCACCCTTTCTGTGGCTTCCACATCCTTTCTGTAATGAGGCGACCAGAACTAAGTACAGTACTCCAAGTGTGGTCTGACCAGGGTCTTATATAGCTGCAACATTATCTCACGACTCCTAAACTCAATTCCTCGATTGATGAAGGCCAGTACACCATACGCCTTCTTAACCACAGCCTCAACCTGCACAACTGCTTTGAGCGTCCTATGAACTCGGACCCCAAGATCCTTCTGATCTTTCACTCTGCCAAGAGTCCTACCATTAATATTATATTCCGCCATTCTATTTGACCTGCCAAAATGAACCACCTCACACTTATCTGGGTTGAACTCCATCTGCCACTTCTCCGCCCAGTCTTGCATCCTATCAATGTCTCGCTGCAACCTCTGACATCCCTCCACACTATCCACAACACCTCCAACCTTTGTGTCATCAACAAACTTACCAACCCATCCCTCCACTTCCTCATCCAGGTCATTTATAAAAATCACAAAGAGTAAGGGTCCCAGAACAGATCCCTGGGGCACTCCACTGGTGACCGACCTCCATGCAGAATATGACCCATCTATAACCACTCTTTGCCTTCTGTGAGCAAGCCAGTTCTGGATCCACAAGGCAATGTCCCCTTGGATCCCATGCCCCCTCACTTTCTCAATAAGCCTTGCATGGGGCACCTTATCAAATGCCTTGCTGAAGTCCATATATACTACATCTACTGCTCTTCCTTCATCAATGTGTATAGTCACATCCTCAAAAAATTCAATCAGGCTCGTAAGGCATGATCTGCCTTTGACAAAGCCATGCTGACTATTCTTAATCATATTATACCTCTCCAAATGTTCATAAATCCTGCCTCTCAGGATCTTCTCCACCAACTTACCAACCACTGAGGTTAGACTCACTGGTCTATAATTTCCAGGGCTATTTCTACTCCCTTTCTTGAATAATGGAACAACATCCGCAATCCTCCAATCCTCTGGAACCTCTCCCGTTTCCATTGATGATGCAAAGATCATCGCCAGAGGCTCAGCAATCTCCTCCCTCGCCTCCCACAGTAGCCTGGGGTACATCTCATCCGGTCCCAGCGACTTATCTAACTTGATGCTTTTCAAACGCTCCAACACATCCTCTTTCTTAATATCTACATGCTCAAGCTTTTCAGTCCGCTGCAAGTCTGCACTACAACCACCAAGATCCTTTTCCATAGTGAATACTGAAGTAAAGTATTCATTAAGTACCTCTGCTATTTCTTCCGGTTCCATACAAACTTTCCCACCGTCACACTTGATAGGTCCTATTCTTTCACGTCTTATCCTCTTGCTCTTCACATACTTGTAGAATGCCTTGGGGTTTTCCTTAATCCTGCCTGCTAAGGCCTTCTCATGACCCCTTCTGGCTCTCCTAATTTCCTTCTTAAGATCCTTCCTATTAGCCGTATACTCTTCTCGATCTCTAACATTACCTAGCTCCCTGAACCTTTTGTAAGCTTTTCTTCTTGACTAGATTCATTACAGCCTTTGTACACCACGGTTCCTGTAACCTACCATAACTTCCCTGTCTCATTGGAATGTTGCTATGCAGAACTCCAGACAAATATTCCCTGAAAATTTGCCACATTTCTTCCGTACATTTCCCTGAGAAAACCTCTTTCCAAGTTAAGCCTCCAATTTCCTGCCTGATAGCCTCATAATTCCCCTTACTCCAATTAAACACTTTTCTAACTTGTCTGATCCTATCTCTCTCCAATGCTATTGTAAAGGAGATAGAATTATGATCACGATCTCCAAAATGCTCTCCCACTGAGAGATCTGACACCTGACCAGGTTCATTTCCCAATACCAAATCAAGTACAGCCTCTCCTCTTGTAGGCTTATCTACATACTGTGTCAAGCAACCCTCCTGAACACACCTAACAAACTCCTCCCCATCTACACCCCTTACTCTAGGGAGATTCCAATCAATATTTGGGAAATTAAAATCTGCCATCACGACAACTCTGTTATTATCACACCTTTCCAGGATCTGTTTCCCTATCTGCTCCTCAACATCCCTGTTACTATTGGGCAGCCTATAGAAAACACCCAGTAAAGTTATTGACCCTTTCCTGTTCCTAACCTCCACCCACGGTGACTCCGTAGACAATCCCTCCATGGTGTCCATCTTTTCTGCAGCCGTGACACTATCTCTGATCAACAGTGCCACTCCCCCACCTCTTTTGCCTCCCTCCCTGTCCCTTCTGAAACATCTGAAACCCGGCACTTGAAGTAACCAGTCCTGTCCCTGAGTCATCCAAGTCTCTGTAATGGCCACCACATCATATTTCCAAGTAGTGATCCACGCTCTAAGCTCATCCACTTTGTTCACAACACTCCTTGCGTTAAAATAGACACATCTCAAACCTTCGGTCTGAGCGCTCCCCTTCTCTATCACCTGCCTATCCTCCCTCTCACACTGTCGACAAGCTTTCTCTATTTGTGAGCTAACCTCCTCTCTCCCAGTCACTTCAATTTGATTCCCACCCCCCAACCATTCTAGTTTAAACTCTCCCCAGTAGCCTTAGCAAACCTCCCCGCCAGGATATTGGTCCCCCTGGGATTCAAGTGCAACCCGTCCTTATTGTACAGGTCACATCTGCCCCAAACTCAGAAGCACTTACTTGGCTTTAGGATGTATCAAGGTTGTGAAAGGCACTATATAAATGCCAGCCGTTTTTTCGTTCTTTCCTCCTTTACATTAGTTCCTAAAGCATAACTCTTTGACAGCCTTTGGTCACCACATCTAATATCTCCATCTGTGTCTCAGTACCAATTCTATTTGATAATGTTTCTGTGCTGTGCCGCAGAGCATTTTACTAGCTTAATGTTTGTTGTTTTGGTGAAGGCGTAACCTGATAAAATTAAGGATCGGTTTAATAGGCTAGGTACAGTAAAGATGTTTCCACCTCTGGATGAGACCAAAATTAGGGCCATGGATATAAGGACAGCCATTAATAAATCCATTCGAGAATTCAGTAGAAACTTCTTTACCCAGATAGCGGTTAGGATATGGAACTATGACAGACTGGAATAGATGTTGATGCTGTTAGAGCTAGATGAAGAGGGATGGACAGAGGCTTGTGTGGACCACAAACGTTGGCTTGGACCAGGCAGGCCAAAAAGTGTTTCTGTGCTTACTTTCTACATAATTTCAACCTTTCAACATATTTTTTTTTTCCACTCTCCCCCATGTACTTAGCTAACCACTCCTTAAATGCATCAATGCTATTCCCTTCAACTACTCTCTTCGACAGCAAGTTCCACTCTGAGTAAAGTGATTTGTTCCTCAATTGCTTATTGGAGTTATTCGTGACTATTATACTCATGGCTCCCAGATTCCCTTCGTGAATGGAAAATACTTCTCTGTGTTGATCTTATTGAACCTTTCATTATTTTAAAGGCCTCTCTTCTCTTTTCAAGAGAAAAGAGTCCCAGCCTGTTCAGTATTTCTTCCAAGTGTGTTCATTTTTGTGTATTTTGTCACAGTCTTCTTCAGTGTTAATTTATTCCACATTTGCTGTCATCACAAGTTTTGATATTGTGCTGCTGATTCCGGAGTCCAAAATCGTTTTTGTAAATTGAGCACCAGTGGTCCCAGCACAGATCCCTGTGAAGCACCATTCCCCATCTTCCACCAGTCTGAATGAATATCCTTAATCCCAGTTTACTCTTCCTGGAGCCACATCATGCTGCCATCAGACTTTTGAATGGACCTACTGCATATTAAGCTGATCTTTCTCTATACCCTAGCTATGACTGTAGCACTATATTCTGCACTCTCTCCTTTCCTTCTCCTCATGTACTCAATGAACAATATGTTCTGTCTGTATAGTACGCAAGAAACAATACTTTTCACTGGATCCCAATACACATGACAATAATAAATCAAATCAAATCAAATCATGCAATTTAACATCGACTTTTCGAACTATGAAACAAGGAGCTGTGTCACTGGTATTCTCACGTCACTTGATGGCATCCGTGTGCCATCATCTCACGGATGCCATCATCTCACGTGAGAACACCATCTACCAGGTACACGGTACCTACTCTTGCAACTCGGCCAACATTGTCTACCTGATACGCTGCAGGAAAGGATGTCCCGAGGCATGGTACCTTGGGGAAACCATGCAGACGCTACGACAATGGATGAATGAACACCGCTCGACAATCACCAGGCAAGACTGTTCTTTTCCTGTGGGGGAGCACTTCAGCGGTCACAGGCATTCAGCCTTGGATCTTCAGGTAAGCATTCTCCAAGGCGGCCTTCACGACACATGACAGCGCAGAGTCGCTGAGCAGAAACTGATAGCCAAGTTTCGCACACATGAGGACGGCCTAAACCGGGATGTTGGATTTATGTCACATTATCAGTAACCCCCACAGCTTGCCTCCTGGGCTTGCAGAATCTCACTAGCTGTTCTGTCTGGAGACAATACACATCTCTTTAACCTGTGTTTAATGTTCCCTCCACCCACATTGTCTATACCTTTAAGACCTGGCTGGCTGTAGGATTCACATTCTAATCAGTATTCTGTAACTTGATTTTGTCTGTTTGCACTGTTTGAGAGCACATTTCCACTCCATCTGACGAAGGAGCAGTGCTCCGAAAGCTTATGATATTTGCTACCAAATAAACCTGTTGGACTTCAACCTGGTGTTGTGAGACTTCTTACTTTTGTCATCAAGCCAATTTTGTATCCATTTAGCTACCTCACCCTGGATTCCGTGAAATTTAACCTTATGCAACAAACTACCATGCGGTACCTTGTCAAAGGCCTTGCTAAAGTCCATGTAGACAACATCAACTTCATTGCCCTAATCTATCTTCTTGGTTACCCTTTCAAAAAACTCAATCAAATTTGTGGGACGTGATTTTCCACTCTCAAAGCTATGCTGACTGTTCCAAATCAGTTCTTGCATCATGGACACAGGACTTTAGGCTCACCCACAAACTTTTTATTTAACAAACTCTTAATGCCATAATACAAGAGCTCTAAACTCATGTAAATGATGCCACACAACACTTGACTGGTTAGCCTGACTGGATTCCCGTAAACAGATAAAAACCACGACTTATTAATCACTGAAGTCAGGGAGGGTGATGTGGAGACGCCGGAGTTGGACTGGGGTGGGCACAGTAAGAAATCTCACAACACCAGGTTAAAGTCCTACAGGTTTATTTGGTTGGAGTCTTGCTCCTTCCTCAGATGAGGAAGCGCAAAGAGACTCGAGAGTCTTAGTTCAGGATTCTCTTGAGGTTAACTTGCAGGTTGAGTTGGTAGTTAGGAAGTCAAATGTAATGCTGGCATTCATTTAGAAAGGACGAGAATACAAAAGCAGGGATGTACTGCTGAAGCTTTGTAAGGCTTTGGTCAGACACATTTGGAATAGTGTGAGCAGTTTTGGGCCCCATATCTAAGGAAGGATGTGCTTGGCCCTGGCGAGGGTCCAGAGGAGGTTTATGAGAATGATCCTGGGAATGAAAAACTTGACATAGGAGTAGTGTTTGAGGACTCTGGGTCTGTAATCGATGGAGTTTAGAAGGGTGAGGGGGGACCTCATTGAAACTTACAGAATACTGAAGGCCTGGATAGAGTGGGTGTGGGTACAATGTTTCCATTAGTAGGAGAGACTCGGATCCGAGGGCACAGCCTCAGAATAAAGGGATGACCCTTTAGAACCAAGATGAGAAGGAATTTCTTCAGCCAGAGGATGGTGAATCTATGGAACTCATTGCCGCAGAAGGTGTGGAGGCCACGTCATTGAATATATTTAAGACAGAGATAGATAGGTCCTTGATTGGTAAGGGGATCAAAGGTTACAGGGAAAAGGCAGGAGAATGGGGTTGAGAAACCTATCAGCCATGATTGAATGGAGCAGCAGACTCGATGGGCTGAATGGCCTAATTTTGCTCCTATATCTTATGGTCTTATGGTTTAATAAAAGCCTCCACTGAAAAACCGCAGGCAAAACTCCACGTTTCTGTCCAAACTTTACTCACTTCAACCTAACCCCATCAGGATTTGTTCCCCTTAAATTATCCTTAAACCTCAGCCCCAATACCCCTCAGATCTGGCCGATAACTTACAACTCTCCACACAGTTGGTGTTCTGGTGAAAAGTTTTAGGTCCATGAATCAGGTTGACTGTTCCTGACCCTCCTTGGTGACTGCAGTCCCAAACCTCCAGGCCAATATCACCAAGGTGACCAGCCTTGACCCTCCTTCCGATTGCAGCGCCAGACCCTATGGTCCTGGCCTTTTCATTACCAATTTTATTGAAAATATCCAAATACAGTTCCTGAAAACATTCTGCTGAATGGCGAACATATTTCCTGAGGTCAGTGTTTAGCACCCTTTAATCTCTAGTCTGATTCCTGCCTTGGTCCAGACAAACCATTCATCGCTGGTGATATTTCCGCGACTGAAACAATGGACCCCATTCAGGTGAGATATCTGTCTCCCAGATTGATATGCATGTAACAAAGCCCATTTCTCCATAGCCATTGTCAAAGTTACTTATATGGCGTCTGAGACAATCTGTTATGATGTTCTCCCAGTTTCTTTGAGTTGTACGATTGCAATTATCTTGTGCCATTGTGATGCTAATGTCGCAGCATCTTCACATAATATTGGTTTGAATATTGACATGCTTTGAAGATTAACCTGACAATATAACCTGCCTCTGTATATTGAGGTTTGATTTGTTTATTTCCAGTGTTTATATCCACGGATTTTGCAGTTTTATATTTAATAAAAGTCCAACTGGAGGGGATTCCGATCCTACACGCCCCATCCCACACTGTACCTCTAATTTGCCACACTATCTAAAATTTCACCAATGGCATCCACATTAGGCACTCATTAAAATTACGGGAACAGATTGGTTGGGCTTTGAGTCAGCCTTGTCCTCCGCAATAATGAATCACCACTGTCTGAAATATACTGCCTGGATTGTAAAATTTAGCCCTCTGCTATTAGTGCCCTCATATTACTTCACTCTCAGACTTTGTTAATCATATTCATTGGCCTGCCTTCTGTCTTCCCCTTCTGTTTGCACTTTAGTGGAAACTAGAAGCTACTCTTCTAAATACTTACCCCAGTAAGTGCTGAGTGACAGAAGGTATTAGTTCGACTGAAGGCACAGGATCACGGGGTAACAGAGTGACAGCCACATCCTCCCTGATTTCAGATTCTATTGAACTGAAGCCTGTGTGTGAGGAGAGTTGTTGAAAGCACATCACATCGCTTCCTTCTCTCAATACCAATGATTTCCCAAGAGCCGCACTGGCCTAAAGCACTGTACGTGCCACACAGCAATTCACAGCCACCTTTCAATCTCCAAAAACTGTTTGACTGAGTGATCGATCCTTCTTTGAACACCAGAATTCGTATTTTTGGTTTTGCTTTTTACGGTAGCCAGTGTATCAATTATTTATATAGGTAGATTCTCCTCCCTTCCCCACACTTCCCCTTGGAATGCCAATATTTTGCTTAAGGAGTGAGTGACGTGCAACATTCTGTTGGCATTTCCCCATTATCTGGGCATCCTGTTCAGAGAGCGACACCAGTACAAATGTGGCATTGTCACTTGCAAGAGGCTGTGGGGAATAGGAAACACAGAGAGGTGTCATTTTGGTACACTTACTGGCTGAGAGAACATTTGACTTGAAGATCTGTGAACCACAGTGCGTGGAGGAGTTTGTAGGAGTTGAAATCTTTATCTTGGAAACTTGGCAGCCATTTCCCTTTCTCTCCGAATTGCAGCCACCCCCATGCCGAATCTGTGCAATGATTTATTTTCCTGGCAGAATTTTCCTGGAGGAGCAAGGAAAAAAATAAGGCAGCCCAGACTGACCATGGCACCAGGTGTCACAGCTGGCACCCAGCACTAGGGCTCCATTCCACCATGTTTGCCAATTCAAACATTCTATCCTGAATTGAGTTGATAAAGACTTTGGAGACTGCACTTGCCGCACAAAGACCAGAAGAAAACAACGCCGGCTGGCTGCATGGAACCGGAAACAAGCCGCCACATGTCCAATGGTAACGGCTTTTACAGTGCCTTCTATTCCACTGGCCCTTTCAATCAGATTTGTGGATTGTTAATATTTCTCCCTCAAGTCTGTATCCAATTTCTTTTTGGAAGTTATTATTAAATCTGCTTTCAATCAGTGCATTCCTGATCATAATAATCTGCTGCATTAAGAAAGCTCTCCTCATCACACATCTGGTTCTTTTGCCAGTTAGTCCTCCAGTCTCCTGTCACGGGAAAGAGTTTCGCCCTTTCTGTTCCCGGTAGCCCTTTAAATATCTGAAGCATTGGGAACATTTTTACAACTTGTCTGGATTTGCCTCCTTGCTTGGGGACGAGTTGGACTTGTGCTGTGTTTGGAAGAGGAGTGGGAGGGAATGCTCCTTCCCAGCTCTCCCCTGCCACAGAAGTGGGTGCGTCAGTGTCAGAGATTGCATGTGCATGGAGCTAGTGGCCGCTAGATCTATACCAGAAGTGGCTTCATATCGCCCCGCGCTGGGATATGAGATGACCCTGCAACTGATCATCACAGTAGATGGCTAGCTCTCCTGATTTGGCAGAATCCCCAATCATTTAAGGGGTAAGGGCTGGATGCAGTGTTGCCTTGAGAGGCAGCAACTTCATCGATACTTACTCTAGCTATGCTTTAGCTCCTCAGCACTTCCTGGCCATGCACAGAAAACTGTGTGAGTGGACCTGTGGGCAAGTCAGCTTTGTGAAGTCCCATACAATGGCACTGCCAATCTAATTAGAAACAGCAGTAGACTTCAATCAATTGGGTGGTAAAGTCCTCCACAAATGAGCCTAGGTCTTGCAATGTTGTTTAGAGAGAGACGGTACTGATGGCAGATATGTTTTATATAAATGCTCTTTGTGGATGTCGGGATTCTGCAGTTGAGAAAGAATGCAAACTGGCCTATCAGTGTGCAGGTTCCTGAGCCTCCATTGCCAACTCAATTTTGATGCCACTACTGTTGGACTATTGCAGCACATCATTGTCAGTTCCTAGGTATTCTACCGTCATACTGATGCTCAGAATCCATAGGTTTTATGTCCCATTGTGATATCAGTAATGAATAAAGCTGTGTTTGGCTTTTTTTAAACACTTAGTTTATTTTGCCATGCACATTACAAAGAACAAATGAATAACTCATTCAAAAAGTTGTTATGCTTAATGGGGTTCATTTATTTGGGTGATTGGCTGTGTGACGTTTGCACGTTCTCCACGTGTCTGTGTGGGTTTCCTCTGAGTGCTCCGGTTTCCTCCCAAAGTCTAAAGATGAGCAGGTTAGGTGGATTGGCTACGCTAAAATGCCCCTTAGTGTCAAGGGGACTAACTAGGGTAAATGCATAAGGTTATGGGGATAGGGCCTGGGTGGGACTGTGGCCGATGCAGACTCGATGGGCTGAATGACCTCCTTCTGCATTGTAGGATTATACACATGATTTATTTGTGTCCATAAGTATAGATTTAAAATGGGCACAGAGTTAGATCAATTACAGGAAATGATTACAGATTAGCAGGTTGAGGAAGAAGAGGAGAAAAAAATAAAGAAATAAAATAGCTTCTTTATTCTAAATGCTTCACCAATATCTAACTCAAATATACAATTAACTATGAGCCTTACAATTCCCTGGATCTTATTGATCATGTTTTCTTCTCCTTTTCTTCCTCAAAAGGCAATGGAAGCAGAGTCTTTGAATAATTTTAAGGCAGAGCTAGATAGATTTTTGATTAACAAGGGGGTGAAAGGTTATCAGGGGTAGGCAGGAATGTGGGGTTGAAGTTGCAATCAGATCAACCATGATCATCTTGAATGGTGGAGCAGGCTTGAGGGGTCATGTGGCCTACCCCGATCCTAATTCGTAAATTCATATGTGCTCTTTTACTGTCCGACAGCTGAGAGGCTCTGACCTGTCCTGGGACATTAGTCCTAGGAGGATCCTTACAGAATACTGACTGCAAAATACATTTGAAATGTAGTGATCATATCACTGAACTAGTTACCAGGACAAATAGTCCCTGACAATTAGCCAGGATTTTCTGCACTCGATGCTCACGGGCGTGTGTGTGGCGAGATTGGAGAACCTGACAAGATGGCCCAAGTTGCCTTCACTGATTCCAGGACACAATTGTCTCCTCCATTATCAACGGAGGGCTGCGCTCCCTGCGGTGAATGTCTGGAACTTAATTAGCATCTCATTATAGTGGTCACATGTCAGAATCATCCTCCAATCATCAAATTTAAATCACACTTTGGTGTGACTTCAGAATTTACAATGGCCTTTAAAAGGTGTGCACGTGGTGACCTGCATTTTGAGGGGAAGTTGGAGGTGAATGCACATAGCTTAGTATAGTGTCCAGCAGGATCCCACAGAGGAATTCAAGGAAGCGGAGCTGCAGATATGGGCGGCAGGAGGAACTGGTGGGGGTTGGTTGCAGGTTAGTGCCTAAAACAGCTTCTTCCCAGCAGGCTTTCCGTGCTGTGCAGTTGCAAGGGCTCCAGTCCAGGGTTGGAAAGTGGGAAGGTGGTTGACAGGCAAGACCACGCTATGGGGAGCCTCAGGGAAAGGACTCCAGTGCAGAAGGGGGAAGATGCAATAAATAATGGGGCTGTGGGGTGAAGAAATCAGCCACGCCTTTGGAAAAGCATTTCAAGATTAAGCATTTGTCCACAGCTGAAACCGTTCAGCATCAGCTCCATTGAGATGCTTGGAGTCTGGCTTCTGAACTAATTACAACCATTCAAGCAACACAGTGCTACTGATTGCTCCTGAGCTTTTAACCCCTCAGGCACAGACTGCAAATTAAGCTGAGTTTTATGGAGCTGCAGAACAATTAGGTGACTGAGCAAGTTGGAAGATTCCCTGGTCTGAGGTGGGCATGGAACAACCTACTGAGCAAGGCACTCAACACTGCATTGTAGTTATTCAAGCTTTGAGCAGCAACCTCCATGGTCCAACCTAGCCACACAGACTTGGAGTGAAGGTAAGGATGATACTTGAGCTGAGAGCACAGGATGCAGTTTAACCATGCAAGCTTACAACATAACTGGAGACAATTTGGCCCATTACTTTTTGTTTGAGCAATCTAAAACGAATCCCATTCCCTCCTCCCTCAAAGCCATGTGTTGCTCCTCTGCTTCTAATATGTTTATGGTATTTGCTACCAAATAAACCTGTTGGACTTTAACCCGTGAGACTTCTTACTATCTAATATGTTTGCCCTTGTTCTCCCTCTCTCTCAACCACCCTCCACTTGCTCCAACAACAAACTTCTTCAAATATCTCTCCACCCTCATAAATTGATGATCCCTCATCAGTGACTCCCCAAGCAGAGGAAACAATATTCCCTGACTCACTCTGTTTAAAAACATTGATAATCAAAAGAACAATAAAGCCATTAAATCTGCTCTGTCTAGTGCTCCAGTGGAAATAATCCCAAAGGCCAATTTTAGTTCCTTACTGGGATTCCTGGCCCACAAACTAACAAATTCACCTATCTTTCTGGACCCAACTTTTCTCACCACCTGTTTGGCAGATTGAGGAGGTTATGATGTGGGCAGTAATCCGGAGACCTGGATCGATACTCCGATCCGGAGACCTGGATCGATACTCCGGTCCAGAGTTTTGGATTGCTCGGGCGGCCATGTACCTGAGCCAGAGGCGCGGGAGCGGGAGCAGGTGCAGGGCGCGCACCGCAACATCACTGTCCGCACCTGGCAGCAATCGGAGGGAGGTTTAGCTCACTGAGGGGGCAATGGGCATTATAGCCTGTCTGCTTTTAGCAGCGGCTGGCTGGCTGGCGTTTACTTTGTAGCTGCAACCCGGATCCAGAGCGGGATAAACTGGGCTGAAATAAAATTATCAAATGTGTCTAGCCGCCGAAGTCTGTGTCTGGCTGTGCTGCCTAGACACCTGTGGAATAGTTTTAACATCGATATTTATTTTTCTCTGGTCAGCAGCTTGTGCAGAGGTTAAGGGAGCACATTGGAAAGGCCAGTCCACACCCTCCTTGTCCCTGCCCTCTCCCCGCCCCAGCGGCGCTCAACCTTTCAGAGTGATGGGCAGCCAGTGTGAAATTCCGGGGTGGA